>NC_091690.1:55117500-55742500 GCF_041296265.1 Equus caballus
CAGAAAAAAAATTCAAAGCTTGTATAAATCAAATCATCCTAAAATTTCAAAGAAAAATTTAAGATGTGATTATAAATGTCTGCATTCTCCATGATAGAAAAAGGTCCATGTTATTAATGCCTAGAGAATCCTAATTAAATCAAGAGAGAAAAATCATCCAGGACTCATTTAGTTTGGGGAGGTGAGTGGAAAAGGATTTTCTGAAATATGAATATTTGAACTGTGAAAGGAAGGATGGGTAATTGTTAACCAGGGGAAAGAAGGAAAGCACAAGTATTTTGGGGTGAGAGAACAGAATTCATGGTTGCCCTGTGGGTCAGAGAGCTTGAGAATGAAGGAGCTTGAGAGTCCAGTGAGAAGGAGAACAGAGAGTGAGGGTCAGGAGGACAGAGTGGATGAGGCTCGCATGTTCAGCATCCTGTGCAATTCCTTGGTGTGCCTCTCATGTTGGTAATTTTATGTTTGTGATCAGAGAAGGCGATTTCCTTTCCTTACCATTGTCTTTCCAGGAAATTACATGGTGCCTGGCACATAGTAGGTGCTCAAAACATGCAAATGTTAAATGGGTAATAAAGAATTCTCACTCAAAAAAGACATCTTTGGGCTCACATAAGCCTGAATATAGATACAAAATTCAATAAAAAGTTAAATCAAATTTACTCATACCTATTTTTACAGAATAATATGTCATGAATAAGTAACACCTCCTAGAGGTGGGAATGTGGTTTAATACTAGGGGGTTTGATAACATAATTCATCAAAAAATAGGTCAATGAAGAGAAACCATAACCATAATGACAGGAGAAAATGCATTTGAGAAAATGTAACGGTCATTACTATCGTTAGCAGCCAGGACAGAGCTTTTGCTAAATAAGGAAACCAAGGACAATTTCTAAACCCAATAAAGAATGATAGTTTTAAAGCTACAGCAAACAGGGTATTTTACATTAAACACTAACATCTTTGTATTAAATTCGTGAACAGATCAAGGCAGTCTACTCCAATTTCAGTCACTAGATATTCTCCAGAACATTTAAGGGAGATCAGTAAGATGAGAAAAGGAAATCGGGCTGAGTACCGAACATCAGAAATAATTATTGTAGACGATATTGTGAACACTAAAATTAAACAACAACAATCAACACAGGACTCTTAAGTGCTATCAGTAAGGCAAACATGATGCAAAAATTGTTAGGAAATAGAAAAGTCTAGTCACTTTAAGAATAAAGTAGACAACCTCATGCATAATAGATCTCCAGTGAGTAGTTAGTGAATAGATTTTTGGGCACAGGAAATCCAACAGGAGCCTACAATTATGGGAAAGAATAGACAAGAGGTGGAGACTCTCCAGAAAATACCTTTTATCACAGATAGCCCCTAGATTCCAAAAAGAGAGAGAAGGAAACAGAAAATGCACTGGAAAAGACTGCATTCAATAGAAACTAAAGCGCCTTCAAAGTACAGAGACTTCGCCATTACAGACTAAATAAATATGAGACTGTCGCAGTCTCGTTATTCTCGATGTAAACCCCAGTGCTCACTTTCCCTCCTCTTTTTTTCTTACTCCTCCAGCTCTCACTGGATACACTGACCCTCTCTGATGGGTATCACTGAAGCTTTCGGTTCTCTGAGGTCTGCCCCTGGGAAGCCCAGTTGGGTTGCATTTGGCTGGGATCAGAGAATTATTGGCAAGGGGCATAAGAAACATGTTTAAAGTTTCCGGTGTCTCCAGGGTTGAATTCTCAGAGCTCCTCATTACAGAAATTGTTCTATTGACTTACGTCATTCCTAATAATTCAGCTCTCTAGGGGTACAAAGATAAGAGAGTGGGCAATTTTCAGCCAACATTGTGTCTGCAAGCAGTAAAAGTGGGAAATTAATTTTTTTAATTCAAGGAGAAACTCTTCTTTCTTTGATTTCACTTAAAGCTACAAATAGTCCCCTAAGGAAAGTACAATTTCTACAAGAATCAAACCCTGGAACCAACTTTCTGTGAAGTTCCCTTGAAGAATCTTTGGAGATTTTGTGAATCACTTGGTGTCCGCAATGCCATGGGGGCCACAAGATCTTTCTAAAGAAAAGTAGTGCGGCAAATAGTTTTGGTTTTATTGGAAGGACTAACCAAATAAGGATGGAAAATATCCCCTGACATTTGCTGGTGATATGGAGGTCTTCATCGATATTAGAGAGGGCTCCATTTGTTATCTCTAATTAGAAGGGCAGGGGCAGAAATAATCCAGGTAAAGTGGGTTGAAGAGTGAGTATTGAGACAACTTAGGTGAAAATAAAAATCACATATAAAGTTTATTGCAGAAGGGGAGGACATGGTTAAAACGTAGTCTAAAGGGAGTAACTCTCTCTCTGGAGAGAGTCCAGAAATTTTTATAATGGAAAATATGGGAATGTGGGAAGACATTTAATTTCAAAGAGAATGATCATATTTTGTGCAGGCATTTGAATACACAGGAAATGCTGTGTCCTTAATCCACAGTATGCAGTACGTACTCTAAATCAAAGACAATCATAATGTGCTGTATCTCCAATTTAGAGAATCTATTAAGCCATAAACAAAGGGTTGGAAGTAGAAGCAGCCCCGTGTGCCATCACTCCATGAGCCGCTTGGGGAGTTTTTGCTTCAGGCCTCCACAAATCTGGCCTCTGCATGTTTAGAAATTTGACTTCTAAAGGGTAACACTTTCGGAAACATGGCAAAAGTCCCACTAAACTTCAAGCTGTGCTGCTGCCTGGAACTTCAGGTCCTTCTCGACAAGAAGAGGAGTCACCATCCTGGTAGTGTAATTGACCGTGGTCATCAATGTGATTGTGTGACTACGGCAATGGGCATGCGCTGGTTCCATGCTGTGCTCAGTCACTGGCTGGGAGCAGCCCAGGAGCAACCTCAGTGCAAACACAGTGGAGGATGCAGACGACTGTTGGTTCGTTTATGCTCCCACAGCAAGAGATCTGAGTGGTGTTGAGCTTTAGTGAAGCAGCTTCCTTTAGCTGAGGGCAATTCTCAAAGTGGGCTGAGGGCTGAGGACTGTCAGAAGGCTGTACCCCCCATACCTGGAAGAATAAACCCGTAATCCTGAGGTAGGACCTGGGCGATACAGCACAGCATTCACTAGAGTCCATCCCTAGGGACATTTGCGTCAACTTTTTTTAATTGAAACATAATTGATATATAACATTATGTTATTTTCTGTTGTACGACATAATGGTGCAATATTTGTACATGTTGGGAAATTACACCACAGTCAGTCTATTTAACATCCATCACCACATGTAGTCACAAGTTTTTTTCTTGTGATGAGAACTTTTTTATTTTTACTTTTTAAAGATTGGCACCTGAGCTAACATCTGTTGCCAATCTTCCTTTTTCCTTCTGCTTTTTCTCTCCAAATCCCCCCAGTGCATAGCTGTATATTCTAGTTGTGGGTGCTTCCAGTTGTGGCACATGGGACGCTGCCTCAACGTGGCCTGACGAGCGGTGCCGTGTCTGCGCCCAGGATCCGAACCAGCGAAACCCTGGGCTGCCGCAGCAGAGCCCATGAACTCAACCACTCGGCCACAAGGCTGGCCCCAGTGATGCAAACTTTTAAAATCTACTCTCTTCGCAAATTTCAAATAAACAATACAGTATTGTTAACTCTAGTTACTATTCTGTACATTTCGTGACTTATTTTGTAATAGGAATTTGTATCTTTTGCCCACCTTCACCCATTCTCTTCCCCCTTTGTGACCACCAATCTGTTCTCTGTACCCATAAGTTTATTTTTTGCTAGTTTGTTTGCTTGTTTTTAAGGCTGTCTTGATCAGTATGTTAAATAACAATACACCATGGGTTAATACTGCTCATCTCAGGAATTCACATATGCTTCCACATTAGGAAATCTATTTACATTCATGTATTGCATCAATATATCAGTACAAAAGCTGGATTTTTAAAAGAAGTCAAAATGGATTTGATAATTTTAACAGCCATTGCTGCAAATGGTGGGGTACGTGTATGTGTGGAGGAAGGTTCTCAAAAATGGAAAATAAGGATGTATCTTTCAAATGATAAATAATGTGTACTTTTCAATGGGAAATAATGTTCTTTGGAACTTGGACGCATTCAGAAATGACAATTAATGAACAGGAAAAGATTGCTGCTACAAACCATAAGTGTTTAATATTATTTAATAATTTAAATGAATGCATAAGATGAAAAAAGAAAGGGACATAAGCATTGTAAAGTAAAAGACAAATCTATGATTATTCGTAGATAAGATTTTGGAGGTGGAGAGCCCTCAGATCTCTGAACACGCGGGCCCATGTGGGTCCTTCATCATCCCTCAACAAATCTTCTCGGGCAGTTGTTTTCAGATTTTAGCCATACATGAGATCCAATGGATGAATTACTAAACACAAATGGCTGGGCCTGTCCCTGGAGTTTGGTAGATCTGAGATAAAGAACAAGAATTTGCATGCCTGTCAAGCTCCTAAGTGATGTTAATGCTTCCAATCTGGAGACATTTTGAGGCACACTTGTTTGTGTCCCTTGTACTCTGATCTAATAAGAGATTTCCTCCACTGTTTATATCTTCCCTCCTGCACGCCACCCCCAGGCTTGACTAGGATACACTAGCTCTTTCAGATGTCACCATGAAACCCTGGTTGCCCTGGTTCTTTCTGCTACGCTGACTTTTGCCCATAAAGTACAGGGAGTTGTTCCAGGCAGGGAATTTACAACCCATATCTCTAGGAGACCCAAGATGGTTTGCCTCGGGGACAGTGGAAACTTGTTTAAAGTTTTCAGAGCCTTGGGAGATGAATTCTCAGACTTCCTCATTAAATAAATTGTTCTATTTTCATTCACTCTTTAAACAATTTAGCTCCCTTGGTGTGGAAAGAGAGTGATAGGAAGAAAACTTTATGCCACTTCCCTTTCCCTGAAGATAGCTGTGGAGAGAGATGAATTCCTTTATTCCAGTTATTCCTTGTTATCTGGTACATTCAAAACTTTGCAGTCAACAAGACCATTCTTCTGGAGATTAAAAAAGATCCTTCATCTTCCTTCAAAGAAGTCTCCCAGTGTTCCTTAAGACACTACTCCAATTCTGGCCTCCTTTTCAAGAGACTTAATTTCAAAGTTAGGAGTTTCTCCCTGAGGAATGTATTAATGTTACAAGGAGCCCAACAGACATGACCCACAGAATCCCATTATCACGAAAATGAAATAACGTGAGAAAGGTCCCTATATCCAGAAGAAAAACACAACCATTAATGATGTTGCTACTGAAAAATCAAGCATTTTGAAGAATGTAAATATTCCTGAGAATTTATAAGAAATATCACATGAGGTTATCGCAGACCTCAGATAGTGCAAATGTGATGGATGTAGAAAGACTCCAGATGAATTGGTTGAAGGAAGAGTGAGCAGAGTGGAAATGGAAGTAACAAGTAGAAAAAATTCTCCAAAAGTTTGGAGCAATAACCGAAGGGGAGTATGGCTCTATATGTGAGTTTCATTTTAATTGAAAGACATGAGAGTGTGGAACATTCCCATGACATTGGAAAGTATAACGTTGCACACAGACATTGGAAAATACAGGATAAAGAAAGGATAAGGAATAGCATAATTTCCCCCAGAAATTAGGAATCGATGGGATTCAAAGCTCAGATGGAGCTTTGTAAGAAGCAGTCATTGATCAAATCATTATTTATATAATTATTTGATTACAATGGTGGCTAATGTTGGGATGGATGCATTGTGTCCAGTGAGAGCATATACCCAGTGGGTCCCTATAACTGAGAACTGAAGGATCCTGGGTAGGATTCAGCCAAGCATTAGCTTATGTTTCCAGCTCCTGACTCTCTCAACAGGAACTTCTCCCTCTTTCTGTACAATTACTTGATTTATGCTGCCACCCGTGGAGACTGATGATCACCAGACCAACACATTTGACCTCTGAGGTAATAGGACCAATGGGATGTTCTGCTCGCCCCTCACCTCAACCTTTCCAAGATTCAACTGATGTTTTATTCTTCCTAACATATTGCCCTTCCTGTTATTCCCATACTGTGAACACTACCACCATCAACTCTGGCACCCATGGAGTTGTTCTACTCCAGTGGTTCTCAGTCAGGCTGATTTTGTCCCCTACAGGACAGCTGACAATGTCTGGAGACTTTTCTGGTTATCACAACTCAGTGCTGCCATCTAGTGGGTAGATCACAGGGATCTGTTAAAAATCTTACTATTTTCAAGACAGCCAGCCCCTCACAACAAATAATTATGTAGACCAAAATGTCAATATTGTCGTGGGTTAGAAATCTTCGTGAAGACTGTTGAGGACTAATGTTAAAATTTTTATCTAACCAATCCTAGCCACAGCTAATTATTTTATAATGATAGTGAAAATATCATATGAAAGATTTCACAATCTTTTTCCTTTTTTTTTTTTTGTGCTACTTCATCTTTTTTATTGTGGTTAAATTTATATAACATAAAATGTACCATTTCAAACATTTTTAAGTATACAGTTCTGTACACTTGGCCTTAAGCACATTCACATTGATGGGCAATCATTGCCACCATCTGTTTCAACCAATTTTTCATTTTCCAAAGCTGAAAGTCTATCCCCATTAAAAACTAAGTTCCCATTCTCCTACCCCAACTCCTGACACCCATTATTCTACTTTCTCTCTCTATGAATTTGACTACTCTTGGCACTTCATATGAGTGGAATCATATGACATGTATAAATATCCATGTAAAACATTTCCATTTTTACATTTCAAAACATGAACTTCTGATGTCCCCTGTCCTTCGCAAATTTGCTCCACCCACAGTCCACCTGGTACCATGTACATTAACATGGCTGCTCCATAAAAGAGGTCCACTACTGTGATGTATGAGGAGAAGGTGGTGAAGGCCTCTTTTGGGGCCTTCTCTGAGTGTACACGTAGAACAGCCCCCAACATGTCACCATAGGAGGTGGCAATGAGGGAAAGGGGAAGCACAAGGATCAGCACCCCCGAGGTGGACAGCGCCAACTCATAGGCAGAGGTGTCTGTGCAGGAGAGCTTCAGCAGGGCTGGCACCTCACAGAAGAAGTGGTCCACGATGTGGGAGGTACAGTCGGGGAAGTGCAGAGTAATGGAGGTCTGGCTGGAGGCATTGAGCATACCCGCCAGCCAGGAGGAGCCCACCATGAGCAGGCACACCTGGCGCTTCATGAGCAAAGGATACTGCAGGGTATAGAACAGAGCAACATAATGGTTATAGGACATTAGGGCCAACAAGATGCCCTCAGCCACACTCATCAACGTCAGGAAGAATATTTGAGCTGCACAATCCCTGAGGGAGGTGGAACCTTCTCCCTGCAGGAAGTCTGACGCCATCTTGGCGATGGTGACCAGAGGGAAGCCAACATCTAACAGAGAGGGCTGACTGAGCAGAAAGTACATGGGTGTGTGGAGCCAGGAGTCCATGTGGATCAGGAATAGCAGAACGGTGTTGGCTAGAAGGCCCATGATAAACATGGCAGCCACCAGGGAGAACCGAAGCTGAGGTGACCCTGAATGACTACAGAGGCCCACCAGAATGAAGTCACAGGCCACTGATTGATTTCCATCCCCTCTCTTTTACATGATGTACCTTTGCTGCAGGAAGAACAGGAGACCTACATCAAGAATCCTGAGTAGGGCTGGCAAATCCCACCAGGCAATGGCCGTCGATAGGTACTGGCTGCCTAGAGTGCTGTCTTGAGAAGAGTTATGAGGTCACCGCTAGAATCAATAGGAGAAGAGCCACAATAGATTAGTGGTGCCTGTCATGGGCATGGGATGGGAGAGCAGAAACTTGCATCTCTTAATAAGATACTGGGCCACACCTCATGCAAGAGCTACACACTGACTCTGGCAGTCTAAATTTCAAAGTCCAAGTCAAAGAAAGTAGCATAGACCCAGTAGAATGTTTCAGTACCCCTCTTCCTGATGGTCCTGGGGCTAAAACAGAGGTGAGATTCCAAAAAGATTGGGAGGTGAAATAGGTAATGACGGAGCTGAAACAAGAAAACTAAGCAAGAGAACAGAGAGGAGTGGCTGAGTCCAAATGCAAAGATGAGTATCTGGAGCAAAAAGAAATCTATGCTGAGCCAGCACTGGGGCCAATCTGAATTCTAACTGTGAATCTAAGGAGTGTGAGCCATAGAAGCACTTTGGTGACAGCAGGTTGCAGGTCAAATGGACTGGGATTAGGTGGGGGGACAGTTGTCAATGAGCTCAGCTATTATTGGTGACTTTGTGGCATTGGATGGGAGAGTAGTGACGTCTGGGTAGTCTGACTTAATTTCAAGGACTAGGGTAAGACACTAGGTCTAGAGTCTCTGATAAATATTGCCTGAGTGAATGAGGTGGACAAGAAAGATGACCACAGACCAGAAGGAGCTGCACACTTAAATCTGGAATACTCAATTCCCTTGGCAACCTCCAAGCCCCCTGGCAAACACAGATTGCCCTGGAATACCACGCACCACCCACAACTCCAACAATGAACAATGCAGGACAGAAAGGATGTCCATTCCCAACTATGGGTAGTTAGGGAAGCAGCAATACTGGCCATATAAGGGCACGTGGATTCTTTTGAGGGTCTCACTGGAACTCTTTGTCCTAAGGCTGCCATCTTCATTCAGATGGTCTTTAAAGCTGTCTTTAACTATTCACCATCCTGACTTTCCTCTCACATCCAAGCGCCCAACCAACCATTCAGCCATCCATTCAACAAAATTAGTCACGTGCTGGGCTGGGCATAAGACATTCCGGGGTGAATCACCCAGGCAAGGTCCTCACTTCCCTGGACCCCACAGTCTCCATCACGATACCAATGACAAACAAGGACATAAAGAGACGAGATCTATGAGACATAGGGAAGTACCATGAAGGAAGTGAGTAGGACATCATGTAGTAAATTGCTGGGGACACCACAGGACAGGGTCAGGAATGCTTGGGACAGGTGACAGGTGCCCTCAGTACTGAGAGAGATGTGGAAGAACCAACTTCTTCCTCCTACTTGGAGGTGGATGTTAGTGAGGCTGGCTGTGTGGTTCACCCTGACAAAAACTTTCTAACAGTGAAATCAACCCATTGGTGGCATTTTCCAAAGTCAGTCAATGACATAAGGGAGTAAGATAACTGAGGTCTGTGATTACAGAATTTAGAGTTTGAAAGGGAAAACCAGCATTGTTCACATCATTTCAGGATATTCTGATCAGAAACATAAGAGAGACACATGCATGATATTTTGGGTACCCAGGGGATGAAACTCTGCCTGAGTTGGAGTCAGGGAAGGCTTCACAGAGGAGGAGGCATTGGAGTGGAATTCTGAAGATCAGGTAGGCAGCTAGAGGAGGGAAAATTGTTCTAGGAAGAAGTAAGCATATGAGCTATATGGGTTGGTGGTTATGAGAGTGTACACAGGAGCATGGATCCCAGCTTAACTACTTTGTGGCAGCATGACCTTGGGTAGCTACTCAATATCGGTGACTTCATCCAGAAAATGGATGGCAGTAATCTGGATCACAGGCATTGTTGTGAAGATTAAATCAAAGGATAAATGTTAAGAGCTTAGTGCCTGCCACTTGGCAAGTGCTCAACAAATTGTAGATATTACTAATTCCCTAGAGGGAAAAACCATTGAAGATTGCTGTTTAGATGATCTGTGCTTAGCACATTGCCAGGCACATAGGACATTCTCACCAATGTTGACTCCTGTTGTTACAATTATTCAACATTATGACCCCTTCCATGGTCAAGCGTGACCCTGTCCAGCTCATCCTCATTAGTGCTGCTCTGCGATGCCCTTGTCCTTCTTGGGTAAAAACCTACCTGCACCTTCGCTGGCTTCTGAGATCCCTTAGCAGAGTCTTTAAAAATCCATTCATCCCCAAATCCATTGACTTACAACAGGGTTCTCCCACCTTGGCATTATTTGGGGACAGATAATTCTTCGTTGTGGGCAGCTTTCCTGTGCATTGAATGAAGTTTAACAGCATCCCTGGCCTCCACCTACTAGATGCCAGCAGCACTTCCCCCACCCCTAGTCAAAAAAAATGAAAATAGCTCACACATGGCCAAACGTCCCCAGGAGGTAGAATCACTCCTGATCGAGAACCTCTGGCTTAGAGACGGGAGAACTGTAACCTGCATAGACTTTGGTCCACAATTCTGCTTCCAGACATTTACTCCAAAATTGCTTTAAGCTCAGACCCAGCATAAATCCTATGAATAGCTCACTATTTCCGTGTCTCCATATAGAAAAAAACCCCACAAAAACCAATCCTTGCAATGTTTTGCCAACTAATAGCTAATCAATCCCACCAATCACCAAGTATCCCAGCTGGTAAAATAGCTTTTATTGCAGACTCTTGTCCAGGTGTATTTAAGTGTCCAGAAGAACTTGGTCTTGCTCTGCCCACTCACATATCCTCACCCTGAAAGGAGCTGACATCAATTAAGTGCTGACTGTGTAGTAGTCATCTGGCAAAGTGTTTTACATGCATGATGCTTTAATCCTTAATTCCTTGAGATGGATGGTGACAATGGTTGCACAACAATGTGAATATACTCAATGCCATGAATAGTAGAAATGGTTAAAATGGTAAATTTTGTGTATATTTTATCCCATTAAAAAAAACAGTGCCTGTAGGCATTATTATTTACATGCATTTTTTGGATGAGAAGATAGAGGGTCACAGAAGCATGGCGACTTGTCCACCATCACCCAGCAAGGAAGGAATAGAGCCAAGATTTGAACAAAATAAGGATCTGATTCCAAAGTCCCCCTTTTTCTCTTCCTATCCTACACAGTCCCCCAAAACATTGCAATAGATATTCCACTATTTGTTACATAGACACACACACTCAGTCTTGTGTGCCCTCAAATTCACTTTTCCTTCCAAGGTGTCCAGGTGGTCCCGCTGATATTGATGCATCTTTTAAAAATGCAAACCCTGGTGTTTTTGGAATCTCTAACCAGCAGTTCCTCGGTGGCTTGTGTCTTGTGTCTTGAGGTTTTGACAAACTCTTCCCCCCGACAAGACCTCTTTTGAAAAAGATGCTTCTACCCATCCAACCTCCCCATCACCTGCCCTCCCAGTCAGACAGGCAGAACTGGGCAGAGCTAGCCATGACGTACTCGAGTCTAGGCTGATCATCTCACTGTGACTCCTAAATCAATATTTCTCATTTGGGTCGAAGAGGAGCCCCTTCAGCAAGTTTCCAAAGTGGTTTTACCTCTTCCTCTCCCCATTTTCATCAATCATACCAAAATTTGGCCCTGGGGATCCCTTCACTGACACTGAATGGCCAGGGGAAAGACATCAGCATTATTTACCTTCTTGTTTCCAAGAAAACTCTCACATCTCTCCACAATGGCAAGGCATGAGCTGGACTCCTGTTCACCTTAATAATCAAATGACAGTTCGCAGGATACTGTCGTTTATATTGTTTATTTAATCCTCGCAACCAGTTAGCACAGCTCAAGGATCCACTGCAGAGCTCTTTCAATAAATAGTTGTTGAATGAATAAATTCTGTGAGGCAAACAATATTTTAGTTGGTGCTAATGTTATTGACAAATGGGCTGAGATAAGGTGACTTACATAAAGTCACACAGCTACTAAGAGGGCTAGGATTTGAACCCTCATCTGTCTGATTCCAAATCCTAAGCACTCTCAATTCTGGATGATGCTTCTTTCTTGGAGTTAATGCTCAACTCTTCTTCCCAGGAGGTCAGAAAGGAGAACTCTTCCGGGGGATCACTGTTGTGGATGGCCAGTCCTCGGAGGGTGAGCTGGAGGTGCCCCCAACCCATGCCACACAAGTTGTTCTGGTACCAGCCCCATGACCAAGGTCAGGTACCCGTGCCTGGCTGCTTCAACTGCTTTTATGGAAGGTCAGCATGGACTGAACTTTAGTATGGATTGAGTATCAACATAGATGACTTCCTGTTTTCTAGAGGCCTGGCCTTCTTGGGTTCATAGCGATGAAGACAGAGGGAAAGAATAAGCATTCAATCTAACAAGACATCTGCCTTCAGGTTGGCAAATATCAAGGAGGTAGACAAGAATCCTTCCTTCTATCTAAATACCTCTATGGACTCAACCCAATGTGCTCATGGAAAACAATGTCAGCAGTTCCTAGTGTTCTTCCTGACACTAACACCTAGTCTCTAAATCACGCCTGGACCCCCAAGATCCCCACAAGGATGGGTTCCAAGTTCTTGCCCCTACTTTCCAGGGGCTGTGTTTGGAATGAGGGACCTTTCTCAACACCTCACGAGCATGTCAAACCCCCTTATTCCAAGGCAGTCTCAGATAAAACCTCCCTGGATTCCAGCACCCTCGGCTTAACCAGTGTCGCCTCTCTCTATGCACAGATAGATGCCATCATGTGGGAATGGAGGCTCCAAGGAGAGCAGTTGCATCAGAAACCCCTCTGCATCTCCCCTTCTGCTGGAGAAAAAATTGGTTGCAACGGGAGCCTAGAGACCTTGATATTTGGATTGTCCCTGGAGGATTGCGGTATAAAATTTACTCATCTTTCAACCACAGGAAGGATGGGAAGCACTGATATGGATAATTAAACGTGACGGAATCCATGTCTTTTTGTTTGGACCTAATGGGGAAGAGGAGATGAGGGAATCCTTTACTGCAAATGGATACCAAGCTCAAAAACAAAAACAATTCCACAGTCCAGGAGACTTCTTCTGAGTTAAATAATGAGGCAGTGATTGTGGTGGAACCCCTGGGAGGCAGCTTCCCTGGGTTGAGATATTTCTTCCTCTAAATTCCATTCTTGAGTGGCCTCTGAGGCTCAGGATATGCCATGGTCTAGAGACAGATGATTCTAGGGCCCATGAGCTTATTGTGTGCCCATGACCAGAGCCAGGGGAAAGGGCAGAGACCAGAAAGCCAGATTACCCTCAACAGGGATGCCCACTTCAGGGCATCACAGGCAAGGCCAAGGCAGACTGAATTACCAGAAGAGCTCTGCTCAAACCAAAGCTGAGTCAGACAGGCAGCAACAAGGTGTAACCCACATAGAAGAAGGAATAAGTGACATATTCTAAGGACGCGATATATAGTAGTAATCATCAGCAAGTTCTTTGTACCATGCCACCACTCTCTACTCCCAAGCCCAAAGCAGACATTGGTAATTGATCTCACGGCTTTCTACCTCTGAGCCTGGACAGAGCTTCTCAAAAGCACACCATGCAGCCAGACCTTACAAATTGGATTTGACACGCATCATGAAATCTTCCTTCCAATCAGATTCTAGACTAGTCCTCATAGTAGTTGGGACAGATTGCATAGAGATAAGGAGCTTGCACCAGAAAAGTTATATGTAGGGCACCTGACTCCCACTGCAATTAATTTTCTCTTCAGACCTCCATCCCTTGACAATTAGCTCATCACTGCTTGGGTGAAGAAGGCGCTGGTGGGCTAACCAAGGAGGGACACAATCCTGGGAGGTGTTATCTTTTCTTTCATGGATACCATCTTTGTAGTTATATCTCTGAGTTCTACTCAGTCACATCTCTAATATTACTGTGGGATTCTCTTTAACTTCTTCTTCCCTCAGAGTCTGTTTCCTCCAATGTGCTATTATCTTCAAAATGACAGTTTTGGTCTCTGCCCCTTGTATGAGACATTTTTTGGTTAATTGAGTAAAAAGTTGATTGGAAGCTCTGTGCACATGTGTCAGCCTGTTTACTTTGTTTTCTATCTAGGGTGACCTAGATGGGCTCTTTCCTTGAGGATTCCTTAGTGGTACTTTTTTTTGTTTTGTTTTTGGACTGGTAGATTCCCAGAGAAGAATCTCTCATCCAGAAGCCAGTACCAAGGGTAACCCGCTGAAAGGCTGGAATGTTGGACAGATGCTCCAATCCTTACCCTCCTCAAGCAGAAGGCACGAGTTGTGGTTCTTTACTCATTTGCTCTGTGCTTAGATGGAGAAAGGTCTATGGACCACAGAGTGCGCACTAGTCCAAACCATCATCTTTGTTCTCAATCACTCCCCACCTGGGCCACCTTCCCATCAGTGCTCAGAGTCAGGCAAAATAGAAACAATTCCGTCAGGCAGCCCCTCAAAATGCTAGAATATTGGATGTGGTGTCCAGTGCTCTCCTTCCTTCCTCAGGGAGAAGCCAGAAGCTGGGGTCTTACTCTTGATGGTGTGGTGCTGTGGTGGGGGAGGGATTATGGCAAGAGGGTGCCATGTATTTTCCTACTGGGTGCAATACAGCCTGTCTTATGCACTGGAAGAGCATGACAAAACAATTATGGTCAGTTCTTAATTGACTGCAGGAATGGAGGAGGGGGCATTTTCATGGATGACTGAAAAGAGCTGGGCCATTGAAAAGCACAGAGAGTTCAGAGTGAGGAGAATGAGACGAGTCTTTTTTAAAATGTAGGTTTGTTATTATTCAGGGATGGTGAGGCCAACAGGTCAGGAGATGATTGCCATGGAAAAGAGAGTTTGTTTCTCACTGTTTCCAAGAGGAGGGGACACACCACACATCGCACTAGACCATGAAGATGACATGTTTATGGTATCAGAGCTGAAACGAGAAGGCAGAGTATTGCCTGTTTGACATCAGCTGGGAAGGAGCGTGCAGGTAACTAAGATTTTCTTGTTGCTTTGTTCATGCCTGCGAATGACCTAGAAAGTCCCACCAGTATTGATGTTGAGATTGCAAATAAATTTTTTCAAGCGGATGAATTCTCAAATATGGACTCTGTAAGTGAGGATTGATTGTACACACACACACACACACACACACACAGAATCTCAAGTGCCTGTGTGTATCCACCATACAACATAAGCCACAAATACATGATGGACACGTGGGAAACCCTCTGTGGATCCCTGCCCAGAGAGGATCGTGATGCTGCAATTGGGGTGTTTTTACACAGGGACATCCCAGTTTTTCTTGGGCACGGTATCTCATTCTAGCTCTGCTGAAATGAGCAGCTCCATCCATTCTTTTTGTTTTTTTTTTTTAAAGATTGGCCCCTGCACTAACATCCACACACTTTTTGTGCTGTCCGTTATTTCCCTGTTTAACTTGGCCCCCAGGCAAAGTGCTGAAGTGCTTTCTAATGCTCTTAAGCTCAAGGAGGCTGTGATGTGACTTAGGGAGAAAATGTGTGTGTAAGATGTTTCCTTCAGGCATGAGTTGTAGCACTGGAGGCTCTGAGTTCACTGTTAATGGATCAGTACTATATATTAAATGAGGTGTTCTTAAACAGAAACATACATAACACAAAGTTACTTATTGATCAGTTCACAAAAATGTTGTAACTAGAGGCTTGCAGGAACCTAAGCCAGTGTTTCCCCTAGAAGCAATAGTTCGGTGCTCATGGTGACTTTATAGAACACAATTACTGCAGTAAACTAAGAAAATTGAGGGGCCGGCCCGGTGGCATATTGGTTAAGTTCACGCAGTAAACTTAGGCGGCCCTGGTTTCACAGGTTCAGATCCTGGGTGCGGACCTAGCACCACTCTTCAAACCTCACTGTTTTGGCTTCCCACATAAAAAATACAGGAAGACTGGCACAGATGTTAGCTCAGGGCCAATTTGGCTCACAAAAAAAAAAGAAAAAAAAGAAAATCAACCATGGTTACTTGAGCATTCTTGCCTTAAACACTGGAGAACAAATAGAAATGCTGTATTAATCATGTCTTTTTATTTTGTATTTTTCCAGCTTTATTGAGATATAATTGAGATAATGTATTATGTAAATTTAAGGTGTACAACATGTTGATTCGATACCCTTTTATGTTGCAAAATGATTACTACCGTGGTGTCAGCTAACACCTCCTTCACGTCACACATTTCTTTTTTCTGGCGAGAACATTTAAGATTTACTCTCTTAGCAACTTTCAATTACACAATACAGTATTAACTATAATCACCATACTGTGTCTGAGATCCTCAGAACTTACTGATCTTCTAACTGGAAGTTTGTTGACCCTTCGACCAACATCTTCCCATTTCTCCCATCCCCAGCCCCTAGAAACCACCATTCTACTCCCTGTGTCTACAAGTTTGCCTCTTTTAGATTCAACATATAAGTGATACCATACAGTACTTGTCCTTGTCTGACTTATTTCACCTGGCATAATGCCATCAAGGTTCATCTATGTTCTTGCAAATGGCAGGATCTCCTTTTTCATGGCTGAGTAATATTCCATTCCCTGTGTGTGCATCTGTGTGTGTGTGTGTGTGTGTGTGTGTGTGTGTGTCTGTGTATACCACATCTTCTTTATCCATTCATCCATTGACAGACACTTAGGTTGCTTTCATATCTTGGCTATTGTAATTTATACTGCACTTTTGATGCTGTGTGTGTTTGTGTGTGTATAATTTTTGTAAGCCTGAAATCTTTTGAAATTAAAAAATAGTAATTTAGAAATAAAATGGTTCAACCCTGTAGTTCCAGCTTTATTGTGAGTTTTCCTTTCATCTCCCAGAGATCTGCAAGGCCAGAAAGCTTCTCAAAGTGGAGATGCATCAGTATCAGCCTCACCTAAAAGCTTGTTGGAAATGCAGATTCTCAGGCCCCACCTGGACCTGCTGAATCAGAAGATCTGGGTGGGACGAGGACTCTGTGTTTTAACAAGATCTCCTGCAGATTCTCATATGCTTTAAGCACGAGAACCGGCTGGTCAGAGACAAGTGCCTCACAACCCCAGACTCACTCTGCATCTTTCTGATGATCAGAGGGGATTAAGAATTTAAGAATTTTGAAGACCCAGTTCAGTACATCTCCACTTGCTGCATGTTCAGTTCACCTTCGAGCTTTTAAAAGTCATCGATGCTTAGTCTCCATCCACAGGGAGGCTGATTCAATTGGTCTGGGGTGCAGCCAGGACATGGGGGATTTTTTTAAGTTCCCCTGGTGATTCTAATTTGCAACAAAGGTTGAGGACTCCTGACCAAGAGAACAAAGGATTTCGCTGAAGGAAAGGAAAAGAAGCTGGTGGTCCTGGGTGCCCCCTGCTGGCGGGAGCCTGTGCATCTCATCTCCCAGTTACCTCAGATGCCTGTGGAAAGAGATGCTGGCCCACGTGGGCTTTGGATGAGTTCACTGCACATCTCTGAAGTCTGGTTGATTTGTGCATAAGAATTGCCCTTTCAATAGAAATGCCTATTTAAATCCCTAATTCCATTTCAAAGCTGTTGCTTGGATGTTTCGAGTTATCATTTGCACACACACATACCCCCACAGACGGCACAACCTGTAATTTGTGCAACAAACTCCACACAGCACTTACTATGTGCCATATACAGACTTAAAAGCTTCACAAATAACTCATCCATCCTCATAGCTACCCTTTGAAGTCAGTACTATGACTACTTACAATTTGCTAACAGGGAAACTGAGTCACAGAGGGACTGGTAGTTTGTCTTGGCTATTAAGTGGAGGACCTGGGGTTTAAGCCACAGCACCTGGCTCCAGTTCTGTGGTCTTAACGACATCCTTGCATTTCTGCCTCTAATCATGATGGTCTCTGCACTGTTCTCTGTGGTATCCCAGAATCTAGCATCTCTCATGTGCGAGACACAATATCCCCTCTATACCCAAGAGGGAAGTGAGGCTCAGAGAGTCCCAGCCTCCTCTTCCACTGTTTGGGATGGATCTTAGACCTCACAGTTTCCCGAACACAGTCAATAACTGAAGTACTCAGGGATCTGGGTTCAAATCCTGCTCCTGCCCCATTCCAGCTGTGTGACTTTGGATAAGGCACTTCACCTCTCTGAGCCTCTATTTCCCCATTGGAAAAAATGGACACAGTCCCATTTCTAAGTCATAAAAATGACCCATTCCAAGCTGTCATCTAGCACCCCTTTCACTTGGAATGAGGATTCTTTAAAGGGAAAAAGAGAACTTATTATTATCTTAATCTAAATTCATCAAATTATTCCTTCATAGGGTCAAGGGTCCACCCTGCAGATGTGTTCAATAAGGTGGAGTGATGGGAGAACCTCCCCATCCACACACAGCTGTATCACTATCGGCACCAGATGCCAGACCCTGAACACAGTCTCTTCAGTCCTTGATGGAATAGCCCAGCTGAGCTAAACGTGTCCTTTTAACATGCTGAGGCTCAAAGCTCTATCGCAACCTCACACTCATAGGGCAGCTATAACTTTTTCAAAAACCAGAAAATAACAAGGGTTGATGAAGATGTGGAGTAAGCGAAACCCTCTACATGACTAGTGGGAATGTAAAATGATGTTGCCACTATGGAAAGCACTATGATGGTCCCCCCAAAAGTAGAAATAGAACTACCATATGATCCAGCAATCCCGCCTATGGTTATATAGCCAAGAAAACTGAGAGCAGGGTCCCAAAGAGAGATTTTTACACCCATGTTTGCAGCAGCATTATTCACAATAGCCAGGAGGTGGAAACAACACTAGTTTCCATTGATGGATGAATGGATAGACAAAATGTGGTATAAACGTATAGTGGAATATTAATCAGCCTTAAAAAGGAAGGAAATTCTGACGCACACTACAACATGGATGATCCTGGAGGACATCATGCTCAGTGAAATAAGCCAGTCACTAAAAGACAAATACTGTGTGATTCCACTTACGTGAGGCCCCCAGAGGAGTCAAATTCATAGAGACAGAAAGTAGGGTGCTGAGTGCCAGGGCTGGGAGAAGTCCTTGTTTAATAGGTCTGGACTTTCAGTTTTGCGAGACGAAACTTTTCAGAGATTGGGTGCACAGCAACACGAACGTACCAAGGCCACTGGACTGTACACTTAAAAATGGCCAAGATGGTAAATTTTATGTTATGTTTATTTGACCATAATTAAACTTCCCTTTAATTCTTTTTAAAAAGTGTTATTTCAACAAACCCTCTAAAGGATAAAGAAAAAAATTCTGATTGCATCATCACTATGCCTCTTTTCATAAACATGAGGCAGAAACCCTTCCAGCCAAAATGCTTATTCTTGTTCTTTAGGCAAAAGCATTTGAAAACACAAAGGCTGTTCACCAAAGCGTCAGTCAGGTCTCCTCTGAGCGGGGGCATCAGAAGGTCAGAGGCAGAGTCCTTTCTTCTTTGCTTTATGTAAATTTTAAGAGGTGAGATTATGGGTGACTTCACTTCCTCATGTATATTTCAGCCTTTCTAGAATTAAAAAGTAGAATCGAAAACCAAGTTTGAAAATGATGGATAAGATGCTGTTATTTAGTACATTTCTAAAGCTGCACTAACTGATGACCTTCTGATGAATATTCTAAGGATTAATATTTTAACATTGTAAGGAGGCCTGTGGCCAGCTCTCCCATACCACGCTGTAAATAACTTCAAGACAAGGGCTCCTGGGTCTTACTGGGCTCTGGACCAGGCAGCTGGGTCAGAGGTCTCTGCTCAGGAACACTCCATCCTCCTCCTTCTCAAAATTAGGCGCTTTGGGGAAAATCAAGAATAGATGAGTATCCTGGGGGCTTTGTGGACAGGGAGGGGCCCCACCTCTATCCCTGCATTGTGATGTCTTCTAAAGGTGGCAGCGGGGAAAAGTGATGTCATAGGTCACTGGCCGGCCCCCTCTCCCTCTCTGCCTGTGCCGGCCACTGGCCCAGTCTCACCTTTTCTCCTCACAACGCTGCACCCCAGAGGAAAGTAGTCAGCCTTGCCAAGCCACCCACCCAGCCACTTGCAGCCATGGATGCAAATCACTCCAACCCCTTGGAGCCCCAGTCTTCTCCAGAGGCCCCCAGGCCTGGCCTGAACCCTAGCTCAATCCCAGGGCGCAAGAACCTGCAGCAGGACCCGCCCAACATGGTGGGAGACAAGTGGCCACCAAAGACTGGAGCAGTGGTCATCGACATGGGCACAGGCACCTGTAAGATGGGTTTCGCAGGGCAGACTCGGCCCATCTACACTGTGGCCACCATCGTGGGCTGCCAGCCCCAGAAGCTGGCCACCACCGGGCAGCAAGTGCTGGAGACGTTCATCGGCGAGGCCGCCCGCATGCGCCCGGAGCTGACGCTGGTGCAGCCCGTTCGGAACGGCATCTTGGTGGACTGGAACGCAGCTGAGCTCATCTGGCGCCACGTGCTTGAGCACGACCTCCGCGTGGCCACCCAGGACCACCCACTGCTGTTCTCTGACCCGCCCTTCAGCCCCAGCACCAACCGTGAGAAGCTGGTGGAGGTGGTCTTCGAGTCTCTGCGCTCCCCCGCCATGTACGTGGCTTCCCAGTCGGTGCTGTCCGTCTACGCACACGGGCAGGTCAGTGGGCTGGTGGTGGACACGGGCCACGGGGTCACCTACACGGTACCCGTCTTCCAGGGCTACAACCTGCCCCACGCCGCACAGCGCCTGGACCTGGCGGGCACCCACCTGACCGCCTTCCTGGCGGAGATGCTGCTGGGCTCTGGCTTGCCGCTCGGGCAGCAGGACCTGGACACGGTGGAGAACATTAAGCATCGCTACTGCTACGTGGCTGCCGACTTGCTCAAGGAGCAGGCCCGGCCGGAGCAGGAATACCAGCAGACCCTGAAGCTGCCCGATGGGTGGACGGTAACGCTGGGCAAAGAGCTGTTCCAGTGCCCGGAGCTGCTGTTCAGCCCCCCCGCGATCCCAGGGCTGTCGCCTGTGGGGGTCCCTACCATGGCCACACAGAGTCTTCTCAAGGTGCCCCTGGAGGTGCAGGCAGATGTGGCCCAGAACGTGCTGCTCTGCGGGGGCTCCTCACTCTTCCAGGGGTTCGAGGGCCGCTTCCGCGCTGAGCTGTTGCACAGTCTGCCCCGTGAGGCCCACGTGGTGGTGAAGGCCCAGCCCAGCAGGAACTTCTCGGTGTGGATCGGGGGCTCCATCCTGGCCTCATTGCGTGCCTTCCAGTCCTGCTGGGTCCTGCGGGAGGAGTACGAGGAGCAGGGGCCCCACATCGTGTACCGCAAATGCTACTGATGCTGAGCAGCGGTTGGGGCAGTGTTGTGGGCAGTAAAGCTTGCGGTACCCAGCCGGCTCTGTCCTGCCTTCCCTCAGCGCTGGAGTGGTCCACTCCTGGACCCACCCAGACTCACCTTATTCTGACCCCACAGACCCACCCCAAGGAGATCTGCCTCCCAGGGCATCCCTGGTTCTGCCCTAACTCACCTCCTGTGATCCGTCCCCAGAGACACCCCAGTTCTGATTCTCTAAACCCACCTCCTCCATCATCAAGGCCCAACACACCACCACGTCCTCACCCTGTCAAACCATCTCCCATGATGTGTGTCCCCCAGGGCACTCTCAGAATGGGGCTTCACCCATGCCCACCCCCAAGACATCCCCAGATTCTGACCTCTCAGCCTACTTCCATGATCTATTGCTCTTGATACAGCCCCCCCATCCCCTGGGCTCTAAACCCCCCAATTCACCCCCTTGCTATATCCCTCAAGGACCCTCAACCAACTCAATGACCCCCATAACTCATCCCTCTCCAAAGAAACTGCACCGGGCACTCCAACCACCCCCTACCCCTGAGAATCTTTCCATGAGTGTTCCAACACCTAAGTTCACTCTTATAATCTGCCCCAAACAACTAATCCCCCCAAACACACCCCCAAGATCTACTTACCAAGACATCCCTGGTTCTGAGCCCCCAAAATCCACCCCTTCATTGATTTTCCCTCATCTGATTATCCAAAGTTCTCCTGAACCCTGATGTGCTGAGCACTCCAGAATCCTCCCCACAAGTGCCCAACTCCAACATCCACCACAAAGATCCAAGTTCTGACCCTCAAGTGTCTGCCCAAAGGTGGCCTGCTAAAGGACCCCGTAGTGTCCAAAGCCCATGCCCCAAGTTCCTCCCCTCCCCCAAACTCTATTGTCCCCACATAATTTCTCCCCCAGACTCCTTCCTTCCATCCAGGGGCTCCCACAACCCATCCCGCATCTGTACCCCCAAAAAACAATAGGTTCTGAAACCCCAAACCCCATGATGGCCCCCACTACTCTCAGCTCACCGCCTTGCTCTTCATCCCCCCAGAAATACTCCTGCATGGTCTCTCTCACAGTGTACCTCCTGACTCCATTCCTCAGGTCCTGGAGTCCTCCTAGGAAGGCTCTGGGCCCAAGGATGATCCTATGATGACCCCATTGATTCCCTAGGTCCCTCCTCTATGTTCTGATCCCCCAACTCCCTTCCCCAAAGATGCTCTCCGGGGGTCTCCCCATGATGAACCCCCAGGATGCTCTACTTTAGTTTTCAGACTCCCAGGAACCCACCCCCAGGCCCCATCCCTTTAGTTGAGACACCAATGAGCAGTGACGTTCCCAAGGGCTGCCCAGCACATGGTGACCCTGGGGAAGACATCCTAGGTGGGGGCTTCACCTGAACACTGGGTCTCTCCTGCGACCCACCACAAAGGTCCCCAGAGGCCAACTTCTTGGGCTGTCCATCAAATATCCCTCTATTATGCTAGTTGTTCATTGCATCTCCCCAGACCTCTCTCAGCCTATTCCTGCAACGCTACCCCGGGGCTCGCCCTGGGACCTGCCCTGAGGATGCCCTATGAGGTGTCTCCTGCCCCACCCTGTCCCTGCAGGGGCCTGGAATGGGAGCCCAGCCTCTCAACACAGGGAACTTTGTTCTCCTCCCCACAGGCACCCTGGGTCCCCTCTCCTCCCGCTATTGTCATCCTCACCTACCCTGGGTCCTTGATGGAGGCAGGACCTCTGCATTCATGCTGTCATCCAGCCCAATGAACATCAAGACCCCCAGCAATCCTCCCAGGACATGTCCTCCCAGCTTATCAACAAAATAAGCACAAGCTGCCAGAGCTTATCCGTGTGAACGCTGGGTCCTCTCCTCTTTCGGTCCAGGAATCATTCATTCCTTCAATCAGTCTATGTTTATTAAGTATCTCTCACAGGCTCTCTCCATCTCTACCTCTCCCTGAGTCTTTCTGTGTGTCTCTGAGTCACCTGTCAGCATCATTCTTATGCAGGAATTTTCCAGAGTGGAAACTCACTTATTTGCAGAGCATTGAGCCCACCGCAACCATCCCTTCATCTGCCATCAGACAATGAGGGTGAGTGAAGGCCTTGGCTACCCCCACCCACCCTGTCCCACTGCGTCCTGGGGACTGGGCAGTGGCTCCCGCCTCATCCTGGACCAGCCAGTGGTCCTCAGCTGATGGGACAGCCCTTCAGACAGGCCAAGATCCCCAGATCACAAACATGCAGGTTGGATCCCCTTTGCTTCACCACCCTCACTTACCCAACTTGTACAATCAGCAAGACCCCCTCAAGAGATTACCAAGTGGTGAAGGGGAACTCCTTATTTTTCCCACTAGGGGGCAGCAACTCCAAGACCGAGGTGCTGATGGCTGCCTGGAATTTAAACCTTAATGACTGTGTCCCAGACCTCAAGTGAGGCCCACCCTACACTGCAGTGTCAGGGCACTGCCAGTCACACATACACAGAGAAGGGATGTGGGATAGGGTGAGTCTCAGATGCCACAGGAAGCGAGGAGGATGCAGAAACCTCTACCAACCTTGGGTTGCTGGGAAACCCAAAGGGCTTTCACCTTAGACCAGACTAAGCCTTCCCCATCTCCAAACCTTCCCTGGGACAGAAATTTCCTCTACAACCCTCCAAAAATGCACCCCTCCCATTTGCACACTCTCAGGGATGGGGAGTTCACTACCTCCAGTCTGTTATTAGAAATCTCACCTCCTCCCAGGAGTCATAGGTAAACTTCTGTCTACACTCTCTGCCAGCCACCCCCGACGTGGAGCACTGAGAGCAGCAGAGACCCTGATATCCCCAGTCATTTCCGAACACACCCCCGGAGTCTACTATCTCGTAAGCCCACCGCGCCCAATTTCTTCCACTTCTGGTTTTAAGTCATTCATGCATTCATTCCACAAACATTCATTGACCAACCACTATGTGCCTGACACTGTGCTGAAGTCTAAGGAAATCGCAGTGAGTAGCAATTGGGTCTCTGCCTACCAGACCCTCCTTGAAAGCTCTGATGGAGAATGTGGGTTGCTCAGTCCCTTTTCTAGAAACATTTCTTCCATCGACTTCCAAGTGGCTGGTATCTGTTTCACACACTGACCCACAAGTCCTTTCCTTCTAATGCCTCCAAAAACCCATCCAGCTCGCTCCATCCTTCCTACCCCAGCCCAGGCCCCTTCATTGCTCACCTGGAAGATTGTGGGGGCTCTTCCTTGGTGTCTCAGTCACCCATCTTACCCTCCAGAAGACTCCTGCAGAGGATTTTTGCAAAACATAGTTTAGAACACTCTAGTGGCTTTCCCTTGTGTGTAAAAGAAAACCCAAATTCTCACCACAGCCCTGAATCCTCTGCCAATCTCTCCAGACTTCTCCTTGGCTTTCCTGCCCACCCTCTTCACCCCAGCCATACCACTCACCTTTCTGGTCCTCACATGTGTTTTACAGGCTACATTGGGTCCCTCCAAAATTCATGTGTTGGAGTCCTAACCCCCAGGACCTCAGAATGTGACTGTATCTGGAAATCGAGTCTTGACAGATGTGATGAAGTTAAGATGAAGTCATTAGGGTGGGCCTTAATCCAGTATGACTGATTTCCTTATAAAAGGGGCACGTTATGGCAGAGACAACACAGACAGAGGGAAGACTGTGTGAGGACACAATGAGAAGACAGCCGTCTGCAAGCCAAGAAGAGAGGCCTCGGAAGAAACCAACCCTGCCAACACCTTGATCATGGACAACTAGCCTCTAGAATTGTGAGAAAATACTTGTCGGGTGTTTAAGCCACTCAGTCTGTGGTATTTTGTTGTGGCAGCCCTAGCACACGGAGAGAGATTTTGGTGCCAAGTGTGGTTTGGAAGGTAGTTGTAATTACCAGCTATGACCACGTGACCAGTTACAGAAGTGAAGACTGTGATTACCACGAGTATTTCTTCCTTGTTTCATTATGAATACGTTTGTGTCCATGCATACATAGTACATACGTATACATTCATATATGCATGTATGTATATAGAGTAAGCAAATATCTTAGTTTTCTTTCCTGTCTTATACTCATATCTTGCTACATAAGAGGTATTGACAATAGGTCTTAGAATTTAACTTATAAAATGTGAAGAACTGTAAACATCACTCAAGGACTTTATCTCCTCTTCCAGGAAAAAGGTTAGTGCATTCTCAGTTGCATGAAGGATAGCTGTATCACGTTAGGTGGAAATATTATCTTGTTATTGCCTTTATTTGCAAATTAAGTATGTTTTAACATATATGTATGCCAAGGTGACAACGGGTGGACTTGTGATGATTCATTTTGTGTGTCAACTATGGGGCTGTGGCACCCAGATGCTTGTCAAACACTAGTCTAGATGTTACTGTGAAGGTATCTTTTAGATAAGACTAATGTTTAACTCTGTAAGCTTTGAGGAAAACAGATAACACCCCACATCATGGGTGGGCCTCATCTAATCAATCAAAGGCCTTAAGAGACCACAGACTGACCTCTCTCAAGGAAGGAGGAATTCTGCCAGCAGGCTGCCTTCAGACTCGAACTGTAACTCTTCCTGAGTCTCCAGCTGTGGGACCACCCTGCAGATTTTGGGCTTGTCAGGCTCCTCAATTGTGTGAGCCAATTCCTTAAAATAAATCTCTCTTTCTCTCTACATATATGTCCTATAGGTTCTGTTTCTCTGGAGAACCCTGACTAATATACATTCCTAGCCTCCTTCTTACCTCAAGACCTTTGCACCTGCTAGTCCCTCTACTCAGAATGCTCCTTCTCACCTCCCATCGTATCAAAGGTAGCCCCCTTCACAGTATGATGCGAAGCTCAGATGACAGAAAAGAAATGATTAAAACAATTGACTTCACCTAAGTATGAAAAAAAAAATCTGCAAGGTAAAAAAATCACCCTGAACAAAATCAAGACAAATGATACTTTAGAAAATAAATTAAGTAATAAATAATGCTTTTTTCATTGTTTTAAATTGAGGTAACATTGATTTATAACATTATATAAATTTCAGGTGTACATCATTATATTTTGATTTCTGTGTAGACTACATCAAGTTCAACATCCAAAGACTAATTGCCGTCCATCACCAAACACATGTGCCCAGTTACCCCTTTTGCCCTCATCTCTCCCCCATTCCAATGTGGTAACCACCAACCCAATCTCTGTATCTATATGTCGTTTGTTGTTGTTGATGTTTTTATCTTCTATTTATGAGTGAGATCATATGGTATTTGGCTTTCTCTGTCTGACTTATTTCACTTAGCAGAATACCCTTAAGGTCCATCCATGTTGTCACCAGTGGCAAGATTGCATCTTTTTTATAGCTGAGTAGTATTCCATTGCCTACATATACCACCACATCTTTGGTGATTGATCCCTTGATGGGCACTTAGGTTGTTTCCAAGTCTTTATTATTGTGAATAATGTTGTGATGAAGGTAGGAGCGCATATGTCTTTATGCATTAGTTTTTCGCATGTTCTGTGGATAAATACCCAGCAGTGGAATAGCTGGATCATATGGTAGCCCTATTCTTATTTTTTTGTGGAATCTCCATACGATTTTCCATAGTGGCTGCACCAATTTACATTCCCACCAGCAGCATATGAGAGTTCCGTTTTCTACACATTCTCTCTAGTGCTTGTTATTTTTTGTCTTGTTAATTATAGTCATTCTGATTGGCATGAGGTGATATCTCATTGTAGTTTTGATTTGCATTTCCCTAATTAGTGATGTTGAACATCGGTTCATCTGTCTGTTGGCCACCTGTATATATTCTTTGGAAAGATGTCCATTCAGATCCTTTGCCCATTTCTTAATTGAATTGTTTGGTTTTTTGTTGTTGAGATACACAAGTTCTGTACACATTTTAAATGTTAAACCATTATCAGATATATGGTTTGCAAATATCTTCTCCCAATTATTAGGTTGTCTTTTATTCTTGTTAATGGTTTCCTTTGCTGCGCAGGAGCTTTTTAGTTTGATGTAGTCCCATTTGTTTACTTTTTTCTTTTGTTTCCCTTGTCTGGTCAGACATGGCGTTTGAAAATACGCTGCTAAGACTTAATGTCAAGGAGTGTACTGCCTATGTTTTCTTCTAGGAGTTTTATGATTTCAGGTCTTACATTCAAGTCTGTAATCCATTTTGAGTTAATTTTTTGTGTATGGTGTAAGATAATGGTCTACTTTTATTCTTTTGCATGTGGCTGTCTAATTTTCCCAGGAAAATTCATGGAAGAGGCTTTCTTTCCTCCATTGTATGTTCTTGGCTCCCTTGTCGAAAATTACCTGTCCAGAGAATGTGGGTTTATTTCTGGGCTCTTGACTGTGTTCCATTGATCTGTCTGTCTGTTTTGGTGCCAGTACCATACTGTTTTGATTACTATAGCTTTGTAGTATATTTTGAAATCAGGGAGCATAATATCTCCAGCTTTGTTCTTTTTTCTCAGGATTGCTTTGGCTATTTGGGTTCTTTGTTGTCCCATATAAATTTTAGGATTCTTTGCTCTATTTCAATGAAAAATGTCATTGGAACTTTGACATGGATTGCAGTGAATCGATAGATTTCTTTAGGAAGTATAGACATTTTAACTATGTTAATTCTTCCAATTCATGAGCATGGAATGTCTTTCCATTTATTTGTGTCTTCATTTTCTTTCAACAAAGTTTCATAGTTTTCGGTGTACAATTATTTCACCTCTTTGGTTAAGTTTATTCCTAGGTATTTACTTCTTTTTGGTGCAATTGTAAATGGGATTGTATTCTTCATTTCTCCTTCTGATACTTTGTTGTAAGTGTATAGAAATGCAGCTGACGTTGATTTTGCATCCTGCAACTTTATTCTACTCATTTATTATTTCTAATAGTTTTTTTGGTGGATTCTTTAGGATTTTCTATATATAAAATAGTGCCATCTGCAAATAATCACAGTTTTATTTCTTCCTTTCCAATTTGCATCTGATTTTTTCTTTTTTTGCCTGATTGTTCTGACTAGGACTTCCAATACTATGTTAAGTAATAGTGGTGAAAGTGGGCATCCTTGTCTTGTTCCTGTTTTTAAGCAGTAGCTTTCAGGTTTTCTCTGTTGAGTATGAAATTAGCTGTGGGTTTGTCATATATGGCCTTTATTATGTTGAGGTGCTTTCCTTCTATGATCACTTTATTGAGTTTTTATTGTAAATGGATGCTGTATCTTGTCAAATGGTTTCTCTGCATCTATTGAGATGATCGTGTGATTTTTATTCTTCATTTTGTTAATGTGGGTTATCACCTTCATTGATCTGAAGATGGTGAACCATTGCTGCATCACTGAAATATATCGCATTTGATCATGGTGTGTGATTTTTCCTGTATTGTTGCATTTGATTTGCTAGTATTTTGTGGAGGATTTTTGCATTGATGTTCATCAGCAATATTAGCCTGGAATTTTCTTTCCTTGTTGCCCTTGTCTGGTTTTGGTAGCTGGGTAATGTTGGCCTTGTGGAATGAGTTAGGAAGCTTCCCCTCCTCTTCAAATTTTGGAAGACCTTGAGAAGGATAGGTTTTAAGCCTTCTTTGAATGTTTGGTGGAATTCACCAGGGAAGCCATAGGGTCCTGGAGTTTTATTTTTTGGGAGGTTCTTGATTACTGTTTTGATTTCCTTACTGGTGCTTGGCCTCTTCAAATTCTCTATTTCTTCTTGATTCAGTTTTGGAAGTTTGTACGATTCTAAGAACTTATCCATTTCTTCTAGATATCCAATTTGTTGGTGTATAGCTTTTAATAGTATTCTCTTATAATTTTTTCTATTTCTGAAGTTTCTGTTATAAATTCTCCTCTTACATTTCTGATTTTATTATTTGAGCATTCTCTCCTTTTTCTTGGTGAGTCTAGCTAAAGTTTGTCAATTTTTTTTATCTTTCATAGAACTAGCTCTTACTCTCATTGATGTATCCCTTTTTTTCTAGTCTTTCATTTATTTCTGGTCTGATTTTTATTATTTCCTTTCTTCTACTGATTTTGGGCTTTATTTGTTCTTCTTTTTCTAGTTCTTTTAGGTGCACCATTAGCTTCTTTAGTTGAGATTTTTCTTATTTGTTGAGATAAGCCTATATTGCTATAAACTTCCCTCTTGGTACCACTTTTACTGTATCCTATAAAATTTGGCATGTCACATTTTCATTTTCTTTTATGTACAGATTTTCTTATTTCTTCCTTGACTCAGTAGTTGTTTGGTAGCATTTGGTTTAATCTCTGCAAATTTCTGACTTTTCCAGTTTTCTTCTTGTAGTTGATTTCTAATTTATACCTATGTGCTCAGAAGAGATGGTTTGTATTATATTAATCTCCTTAAATTTGTTGAGACTTGCTTTGTGGCCTAATATATGATCTATTTTGGAGAGCACTCCATGTACATTCAAAAAGAATGTGTATTCTGCAATTTGGGGATGGAATGTTCTGTGTTCATATACTAAGTACATCTGGTCTAATGTATCATTTAAGGCCAATGTTTCTTTATTGATCTTCTGCTAAGATGATCTTTCCAATGATGTGAGTAGAGTGTTAAAGTTTCCTACTATTACTGTGCCACTGTGAGTTTCTCCTTTCATGTCTGTTAATAATTACATTATATATTTAGGTGCTCCTATGTTGAGTGCATAGATGTTACAAGTGTTGTGTCCTCTTGTTGGATTGTTCCCTTGATCATTATGTAGTATCGTTCTTTGTCTATTGTTTCAGATTAATTTTAAAGTTTATTTTGTCTGATAGAAGCAAAGGTGCTCCAGCTTTCTTTTCATTTCCATTTGCATGGAGTATCTTTTTCCATCCCTTCACTTCCAGTTTGTGAGTTTTGTTAGGTCTTAATTATGTCTCTTGTGTGCAGTATATATATGGGTCCTGCTTTCTTACCCATTCAGCCACCCTGTGCCTTTTGATTAGAACATTTAGTCCATCGACATTTAAAGTAGCTATTGATAAGTATGCATTTATTGCCATTTTGTTCCTTTTATTCTGGATGTTTTAGTGGTTCTTCTTTGTTCTTTTCTTCTCTTGCTCTCTTCGCTTCTGATTTGATGTTTTTGGTATTTGTTTGGGTTTCTTTCTCTTCACTTTTTGTGTGTGTATTGTAGGTTTCTTATTTGTGATTACCATGAGGTTCATATATAATAACCTATGTAAATAGTAATCTATATTAAGTTGATTATCTAAGTTTGAACTATTACTAAGAGTGTTACCCTTTTACTCCCCTGCCCCCACATTTTATATTTTTGAAATCATGTTTTAAAATCTCTTTTTTGTCTGTATATCACTTAACCTCTTATCATGGAGATAGATACTTTTAGTATTTTTTCTTTTGACCTTCAATACTACCTTTATAGGTTGTCGATCCACTACCTTTCTGTATATTTGCCTTTACCAGTGATTTTTTTTCTTAGATAATTTTCTTATTCCTATTTGTGTTCTTTTCTTTTCCCACTTAAATAAATCCCTTTAACAATTCTTGTAAGGTCAGCTCAGTGGCGATAAACTCCTATAGCTTTTGCTTGTTTGGAAAACATCCATTCTGAATGATAACCTTGCCAGTTAGAGTATTCTTGGCTGTTTTTTTTTTTCTTTTCCTCTCAGCACTTTGAATATATCATGTCACGCCCTTCTGTCCCGCAAAGTTTCTGCTGAGAAGTCAGCTGATAGCCTTATGGGGTTTCCTTTGAATGTAACTTGTCTTTCTCTTGCAGCTTTTAAGATTCTCTCTTTATCTTTAATTCTTGATATTTGACTTATAATATGTCTTGGTGTGGGCATCTTTAGATTCATCTTATTTGGTGCTGTCTGTGCTTTCTTTACCTGAATGCCCGTTTCCCTCCTCAGTTTAGGGAAGTTTTCAGCTATTATTTCCTCAAATATCTTTCTGCCTATTTGTCTCTTCTCTTTCTGGGACACCTATAATAAAGATGTTAGTACACTTCATGTTGTCCCAGAGGTCCCTTAGACTGTCCTCATTAATTTAATTTTTTTCTTTTTTCTGTTCAGCTTGGGTGATTTCCTGTACTCTGTCATCCAGATCACTGATCTGTTCTTTGTGTCATCTACTTTGCTGTTGATTTCCTCTAGTTAATTTTTCATTTCCACTATTGTATTCTTCAGTTCTGATTGGTTCTTTTCTTTGTTTTCCAATTCTTTGTTGAAGGTCTCACTGTTCACATGTATTCTTCTCCCGAGATCAATGAGTATCCTATTAGTTTGTACTCTTTATCAGGTAGGTTGTGTATCTGTGTTTCATTTAGTTGTTTTTCTGAGGATTTCTCCTCTTCCCTTATTTGAAGCATATTCCTTTGTCTCCTCATTTTGCCGACTTCTCTGTGCTTATATCTATGTATTAAGTGGGTCAGCTACATCTCCTGATGTTTGAAATGTGACCTTATGAAAGAGATGCCTTAAGGGACCCAGAAATGTCCTTCCTTCTTATCACCTGTTCCAAATTCTCCAGGGATGTCCCCTGTGTGGGCTGTGTGTTCCCTTCTGTTGTGACAGGTTTGCTCTTGCTGCAGGTGCATGGTTAGTCTATGCTGACCCCCAGGCTGGCTCGTTGTAAAGCTCAGCCATGTGTGACTTAAATGGTCACTTTATTGAGTGGGACAAGCCCCAGCACAGCTGGCTTCAAGGTGTAATACCTTAAAACTAATGCTAAGTGAATCAGGCCCCCAGTGTGGCTGGTTGCTATCCTCAGGGTCTCACAGTTTCTGTAGGCTTCCATTGCTGCTCCTTGCAGCACATCACCATCGTCAGGTCTCTCAGGAGCACAGATGGCGTGTGCTTCCCCCAGGGACAACAGCACACAATCATTTCAGACATTGGATGATGGGGCAGATCCCCTGTATGGCTGTTTGAGATGGCCAGTGGCGTGAGTCTTCTGCAGCTGACACACTCCACTGCCCGTGGTCCCACACACTCTTCCAACACAGGCCCACCCCCTAAACACTCGCCACCAAGGCAGACCCACTTGTTCCACTGCTGAGGTCCCACACACCACACCCATGCAGGGCCACAAGTTCACCACAGGCTTGCAGGTAGGCAGGGCCAGTCTCTTTGGGGGTTATGTGCTCTGGCTGCACTTGACTAAATCTGTGTTTTTGTGGGCAGGGTAAACCTCTGCACTAACAGGCAATAGGAAGTAATAGAATGGCGGCTGCTAGTGTCCAGGTCAGCATGACTGGACTAGATCCCAATAACGGTTGTGGACAGTGTCTCAGGCCCTGGAGGGTTGAGCCAAGCCACCTACTGCCTCTCTGAGATGCACTTAGAGCTTAGTGAGTCTCTTTTACCAATGGACTATGAACTTTTCTTTTTGGTGTTTTTGCATTTTTTTTCCAGAATGGGTCAATCTCTGCATGGCTTCTTTAAGAGCAGGTTTCTCTTTCTCTGAAGTTTGATAGTTTTCCTGAGGGTATCTCCCACTGGTTTTGAAAGCCAGCTAATCTGGCTATTATGGGATCTCATCTCAGTTGTGCTGAATCTAAAGGCTGAGATGCCTACTGTGCCATAGATCCCCCCACTCAGATCACGCCTGCTCCTCTGGGAAGAGCTTCATACCTTTAAGATTGCTCCCAACCATGAAGCACTGTGACTAGGATGTGATTTTCTCCTCAGCAGAGGTTTATTTCTGCCTCTTCCACCCCTGTCAGTGCTGTCCCTTGTTGTGGGGGTTCTTTTTATTGAATTTCCAGATCTATCAGAGGTAATTGTTTCACAGGTAGCTGTGCCTTTGTTGTGTCCTTGGGAGGAGGTGAGTTCAGTCCTTTGACATGACCATCTTCCCATCATCCTTGTGATTACTCTGGAAATAGAAAATGTAGGGAGATTCACATGGTTTCAAAATGCATGCCACCAGAATGATTTTTTATATCATGCAATTTCAAATTTGTTTCAATAAAACTTGCAGAGAATGCAACCTGTTTCAGGAGAACAATTTGGCCCTCACTACCCAAACTTAATATGTACCTCATCCTTTCATTTAAAAATTCCATTGCTAGGAATTTAGCCTAAGGATATTGTAAGTGTAATTTATAAATACAAGATGATATGATACATAAATTCAAAGTGATGTAATATATTGTATCACCCTGAATTATTTGCTGTGATGCGTTGGATGGAGAAAAAAGGAGCACTTAGTGTGTAAACATGTTACCCTAAACCTGTAAATACATTTACAGGTCCAATAGGCTACCACACTCAAAGATATGACAGGCTAACCTGGCTTATCCCTGCCAGCCACCAAACACTGGAAAACTGCAGCATTAATCTCCTTGAGTCTCTGTGGAGTGTGTTGGGCCATTTCATATATGGCACAAGGTCACTGTGAGCCCCTTACACTGCTTAATCTATGACCAAAGCTTTGCCTTGATGCAGCAGCAGGGACAAAACAGTAGCTAAAGGACAAAAAGGACTGATAAAATCCTGGGAATAAGGCAGCACAGGGCTTTCATTATCTCTCATTGTGTTATCAAAAGTTCAGTCTCTGAACTCGGTGCCAATTCAAATAATGAGAACAGAGGTTTGGGTGAAAAGGGAAAAAACAGTTTTCTTAATTTCTTTGGCAGGTGAAGGGAATGCCAGCTAGCTAATGCCTTAGGGACAGCTGGTTCCCTGTTAAGAAGCAGGTAAGGGGTTTTAAAAGTTAGCAAGGAATGTGGCTGCTTGTAGGGAGGGGGTGGCCTGTGACCTTACTGGTCAGCACTTTCCCACTGGCCTGTGTTTGGCCTTGTGAGGCTGTTTGCAAGGAGAGGGGATGGTGAGATAAAGGAATCCACAGATGGCTGTCCTTGGTTGTCGGCTTCCATGGTTGATGGTAGATTACGGTGCCAGGAAGTCGAGGAGTTGGGCTCTGGGAAGCTTCAGTTTCTTGATATACTCTGGACATCAGTTTCCCTGTAATAAACTTCAAGGACTTGTGATTAGAAAAAACTTTAGTGGGAACCAAGCATGAGGCCTTTAACAATTTGGAACTTCTATGTGGTTGTAAAACTCAGGAAGTCAAAGGTTAAAGAAACAGATATTTACATATGAGTGTAACTAAAGAAGCAGGAAAAGGGTTTGGTCTTTCTTTAGGTTTAACCCCATATATGCTGGCTTTAATGTAGGGGAACTGAAATCAGGGCCTGTATTAATTAAAAGTCTATAACAGTTGTCCCTTAATTGATCAATTTGCTGATTGTTTACTAATTTGTTGAATGAGAATAAATGGAAAGAAACAAGTGGATCATGATTTTCTTAGTTGTCTCTTCAGATTGGCATTTTGAACTTGTTCTTTGCTGTAACCAAAGACAACAATCTAAATTAAAGGGCACTCTCACATATGATAATTGGCATTAGATTTGAATAGAACAGACACATTCACAAAAATTCATCAAGTATGTTTACTGCAGCACTGTTTGTAATGAAAACAAGGTTTCAATCAATCAGGACTGTTTACACAATTTCTGATAGGTCCATATAATCTAATAAATAATATGCAGTCATGTTTTTAAAATGACATATTTCCATGTGCTCTTATAAAAAGACCTCCAAGATGTATATGCCGTGAGAGAAAAAGCAGTGTGCAGTACAGTAACTATAGTAGAATTCCTTTCTGTTAAAAAAAAAATAAGTAGACAAATTTTATCAGGTCATTTTCCAACAGAAGGATTGAGTGAATTCAAAGGAAAATCCTCTCTTCACTCCAGAAGGGTACAATGACAGGTAATATATTCTAAATATATTTTAAAAAGACAATTATGTTAAAAACAAAAACTAAAATTAGCATCTCCTTGAACTGGAACTGGAAATATGATGGCTGGGGGCTGAAACCACAGGGTAAGAAATAGCAACTTATGGGAACTAGCTCCTGAAAAGAAAACACAGCCTTCATGGGAAGTTAACAAATCTTTGTGTTTAAGTTCCACTAATGTTTCTGTTATTCTCCGATATGAGACAGTTGCAAAAAGACAGAATAAACAAACCAAATATTCTAAACGCGGCAGACTTGGACCTCTCTATTCAACGCTTTTTCTTCCTCCCAACATGAAGGCTACCTTCTTTCTTTTTTTTTCTGCCTAACTTACACCTTTGCAATCTTCAAGAATCAGCTCCTTCATTTGTCAAGAACCCCCTTTTTATTCGAACCATCAATGCATCCCATCTCCTTTACTGACTTTATCATGGTCTGCATGACATGAGTTATCATACCTTTTGTGTGCTGTTTCACAAATGATGTGTGTGTTTGTAAATCATGCCTCCATGAATTATAAGCTTCTTGAAGGTAAGAATGACAGAAATGATAACTCAAATGTTCCATGCCTCCACCTACAGCCTTATTTCCCAAGCTCTGCAATATCGAACTTTTGAGCTGGATTATTTTTGGTCACTGTCAGGGCATATTTTTCACTGTAGGATGTTGAGTAGTGATCCTGGCCTCTATCCACTAGCTGCCAGTAACATCCCTCCCATCAATCATGACAACCAAAAATGTCTTTAGACATTGCCTCCTGGGAACAAAAATGATCCCAATTGAGGATTACTGTTCTAGGCATTTCTTCACAGTTGATTTCATAGTGGCGGTAATAACTATAGATTGATGAGATGATTTAGAATAATGTAATGGGGAAAATCAATAGCATTGCAATGTGCATTTGACAGCAGGACCAGAGCCAATTCCAATTTTCAGGGATTAAAATGTTATAAGGTAACCATAAGTTGCTAAAATTTAACCATGCCATTCAGTTACAAAGACCCAGGTAGTGACAGAATTCTACCTTCAGTTTTTCTGAACTGCTCTGGGACTAGGCATCCTAAAACATCAGTGGAGGTAAGAAAACCCAATGAAAACAACATAGTAAAGATATAGATAAAACTTGATTGATTAACTAATATTATTGGCTGTTGAATGTTTAATAAATAAAATGTATTCTAAGCAATCTCCATCTTCTGTGTTTCTTTTAATACATTATGCCCAGTGTTACTGAGCAAGGTTCACTGCCTGATGTGGATAGAAGCCAACACTACGGCACTGGCTTTTACTGTTTGTTTTTTTTTAGAAAGATAGGCCCTGAGCTAACGTCTTTTGCCAATCTTCATGTTTCTTTTCTCCCTAAAGTTCCCCAGTACATAGTTGTATATCATGGTCGTAGGTTCTAGTTCTTCTATGTGGGATGCCTCCTCAGCATGGCTTGATGAGCAGTGCTAGGTCCACATGCGGGATCCAAACAGGTGAACCCTGGGCCACTGAAGCAAAGCACGTGAACTTAACCACATGGCCATGGGGCTGGCCCTGGCGTTAGCTTTAGAGAGAAGAAAGAGCATTATTGCTAGGTCGAGTGGCAAGGAGAAGGCAAAGCTCGCAAATCTGACTCTCTGATCCAAGGTTCAGGGTGAAATTTAAGGAGTTAGGGGCGACTAAGCTGCCGCTGGGACCATGTAAGCTGATTGGCTAGTCTCAAACAAGTCCCTATAAGGTAGTCAACCTACTTGGGAGGTTGGAAGACACATTTTCCTTATGGAAGGACTTCTAACTTTGTAAAGGGCCCAATGGTAAGATTTTTGAAGATTCTTTGTTCCAGAGTAGTCTTGGATCTATGGGTTCCCACCTGGCACATGCATGCTCTCATCTCTATTATTGAGCAAAGTTGGATTAATCAGTAACGTGTTTAAAGCTAGCAAAACTAGTTTCTGCTGGAAATGATTTGTGTACTGTTTCAATTGCCTCTTTCCCTTGTACATTCCTTAATCTTGAGGGAACTAGGGTGATGGAAACTCTAGCTACTTCCTGCTGATTAGGGGGAAGATCAAAGTTTCTTTCTGAGTCTTTTGTTCTTAAAAATAATCAAGCCAAAGAGACACATTTTGGGGTGGCACATTCTGATCTCCCAAATTCGTGCCTTTGAAAATTCAAGAAGTTTCACAGTCCAGAAGCTGAGTTGGTAGATTGTTATACCTCAGGAAACACTAGTTTCTTATTCCTGACAATAGGTCAGTCTAGTTAAATTGATTTCAGGAGGTGGTGATGCAGGTAGGCTTCCAAAGTTAAGCCTATAAGCAGGTAAAAATGTATCTAATTAGGGTTATTTGTATTGAAATGACATAAAAGCAAAGTTTAATTGTTGAAACCAGTTTCTGAGCCGAGAGTACAGCCAGTCAAGAAAATTTCCAGGTGTCACAGTCAAAGCATCTTTTGCAGTTTGAAATGTCTCTGATGATGTCATCGGGTGTTGAAGTTCTTTTCAAGAGGCTCATACAGCAACAGGCATGAAGATTGTCTAAACATGGGCTATCATAGAGACTTCTCTTAAGTTTATATCACACTGTTCACTTTCAGTTTACAGAGCTTCAGGAAAGAGAATGATTTCAGTTCTCAATGATTCCAAATGAAAAGGATAGATAAAATTGAAAACATTAACTTGCATATTTGTAGCCAGATATTTGAGGAAACTGACAGAATTAAGGACACAGTCCAGCTTACAGATAGAAAATAAAAACCTCAGAGACAGTTTATAGAACTAGAATGTCTATTACAGTTTCTACTGGAAAATAATTTTTATCTATAAAATCAGCTTCATTTTTACTGAATATAGGCAAATTAAGACTAATTCGTTTGCAAAATAACTCTTTTCAATAAGTATAGCCTACTTATTTACAAAAGTATACTAAGAATAGCAGTAGATTGTACAGGCTCTTTTATTTTATTTAATTTTCTGAGTATTCTCTCCTTTTTTACTTTTTCTTAAAGGTTGGAAGCTGTGTACAGACTATTGTAAATCTTCTTTGCTCGAACCTTGAATAAGAAATCTCAGATTGAACTTTAAAGGGTTCTAGAAGCCAGAAAGGCCAAGCAAATGCCTTGTCATCAGACTCTGCCTGAAATACATATAAATTTTATTGAATTCTTCTTTTCTTGAGGTTTCTCAAAATATCCTGAGGCTCTTGCACCTACCAGGAAGAGACAATACTTACTCACCTGGTAAGGGTGCTAGGAACCCTGTAAACAAGGTATCAGGCCAATTTACAAGGGGCTTTATTTGTTCCATAAAGTTAACATTTGTTTCTTAAAGTTGTATGATAGAATCTGAGTTTATGAAGGTCTATCTCAAACATGATACTAGAGTTAAAGCATTGGTAATATAACCAATATTTCCAATTCTTTCCTGTTATAAGAAAGGACAAATATTTGCAGAACTTATGAAAAGGACAGCATTGCCATCAAACTAAGACTATTCACTCATTCAAAATTATAGAGGGATCAAGTAAGGGGGAAAACATAAATGTATTAATTTTGCACAAATACATAATTTAAATACAGAAAAGAGGTTTCTCAAGTCTGGGGAAAGAAAAGATGAAAAAAATCAGCAATATTTCAAACAAAATTCTCTGGTTACCTGCCAATGTGCAGTGAATCTGGCCCAGCCAAAACAAGACTGCCTGGGCAATCAACGGGGAAGACTGATCCCTTTGCACCAACACAGCGGAGCACACGGGAGCGCCACCACCACCATAGCACCAGGAAAGCCAGGAGGACACCACCCCAATCAGGACCCTGGGGCAATATAGTCCCGGGCTTCAGCACCTACTGAGAGGATCTCCCTTCTCGTCCAAGCTCTCCCCTGGGCCCCTGAACCCAGGGCTGCGGGCTCCCGCCCGAGCCCAGGGCGGGGCTGCGCCCTCTGCCGGCCGAGTTCAGCCTGGACCTCCGCGGCCTGGGGCTCCCGCCCAGCTCGGAGCTCAGACCTCTGCCTCCCTCCCCGAGTCCCAACCCGCGGCCCAGAAGCTGCCGCGCGGCGCCCCGTCGCAGGCCACCCGCCAAGGCCCCCAGGCGTCTCTTCCGAGGGGATTGATCGGCCGCGAGCGCCCACCCCACGCGCAAGAATTGGCGCACGCCGTTCGGGAGCCGCGGACGCCTGCTCCTTCTAGGGTGTCTCCCTGAGGCGGGATCACTCTCTGCGGGGAACATCGCCCTGGCGGCTGGCACTGCAGGCGGGGGCGGAGGCCGCCAGGGACCTCTCCCCCAGACCCGGGCTCTGCCACAGGGGCTCCGGACAGGCGGAAGAGAGCACCGGGAGGGTGGGGAGAAAAGAGCTGCCAATCACCCCTGCCGCGAAGGACTCCGACGTCAAGAACAGGGCACATCTGGTCAGGGTCCTCTGCGAGGAACCACACCCAAGACCCTAGAAGAAAGCACACCAAAGCCTGGAGCGCGCGCCTCCCCAGAGAGGGTCTCCCAAAGCACCTGAAAGCGTGCTCTGCCCGCATCACACCCGGGAGCGGGAGCGGAAGGCGCAGGAGCTCTCCGGGTGGGGGGAGGGGGGCGTTGGCACACCTTGCCGCCATGAGAACGGCTCCGGGAGAACAGCACGATGGACCTGTCCGAAGGCCGGGCAGGACGTGGAGCCGCTGGAACACTCCCCCGTTGCTGGCGGGGAGCCCAGAATGGGACAACTTGCTGAAATGGAGTGTAGTTCCTCCACTCCTTCACCCTAGGCTTCCCATTCATCCGACCCGGCTCTCCCACTCTGAGAGATCTGCTTGAGAGCCACGAACGGGTCTGTTCAGGGAGACGCCGAAGGCCGGAGTGGCCAGCAGCTGTCTCCACAATACAGCCAAGGGTGGGGTGTGACCTCCCCCGTGCCCTTCGGGGTTGCGTGGAGACTGAGAAGGGGACCCACCCCAGCCAGGGCACAGACCCTCAGTGATCCAGAGGATGGGCTTTTTCCGCTCGATTCCATGGCCCAGCCCGGTCAGTCGACTCTGAATGCTTCTAGACCCTCCAGGTGTTGGATGATTTTCAGGGCGGTTTGGGCGACCGGGGCTGTGGGAACCTTACGAGAGGCGATCGAGGACGTCTCCCTACAGACCAAGGGTCTCGCATCCAATGGCGCTTTCAGACGGGATGCGCCGAGTCCGTGAAACCCACACTGGCTTTCCAAACCTGCCACGAAGAGAAAGATGACCGTGACTCTTCATTCCAGGGGGGAAACGGCAGTGCCCATGATCCTATTGGAACTTGAGTGTAATAAATCGATCTCGAAACGTGCTTGATTTTGGGGTGTGATCATTTCTTACGTCTGTTGGCTCGACAACTTGGAAGCATGTGGGGGCGCTGTTCTGTTTCCATCAGGTTTGGCAGAACACACACGAGGAGAGGAAAGCCGGCAAGAGGGGAGGGGGTGGATTTCCAGAGGAGAAGGAAGCTGCGCCAACCCCGCAAAAGGCACACAGATGCGAGCGCCCGCGCACGCCCTCACGCACGCCCCCCCCCCCCGCCGGCCCACACACACAGACACACACACACACAAACTCCTATGTAACACAGACATTCGCAGAGGCACGTTCACAAATCCCCGTAAAGTCTGCCTGAGCTCACCCCCAAACTCCCCTCCGAAGTTCTCAAAGGGCAAGCGATTGCCTAGTGAAAGGACTCCTCCCTCGAGGCTCCGGCTCCGAGGAAAGGAACTCAGAGCCCCGCCTGGTCGGCAAGCGGGCTGGGACTCAAGCCAGAGAGTCCCTCCCGGGTCCGGCGTGCATGTGGCTCCCCTTTCTTCTTCTCTTCCAAGCTCCCTAGTTGGGGAGAACTCTCGCTGGGATGGCCTTCCCAGAAATCCATTGATTGGTCCCCCGGAAGAATACCCTTCCGGTTGACCCTGAGAAGACCCCAGAAACAAGCCAGGTGAAGCACTTCCTGGGGCTGCAAGGAAGGGAGAGGGTCGAGCGGACAGGGAAGACGGCTGCCAGGCGACGGCTGGACGATGGGGGCGGAGTCAGGGAGAGGGGCCGGTGGACGGATCTGGAAGGGATTGGGCAGAATCTGAAGCAAGCCCTCCTCCGGAGTCCTCATCACACGTCCCCCCTGGCCGGACCCTCCTCTTCTGGAGCCCAGGGCCAACCAATCCCATCCGACCTGGACGACGACGAGCCCCCTGGCTCCGCCCCCGCTGACCCCAGCTGCGGGCATTTCCCCCGGATCTCCAGCAGTCCCTGCCCTCCTCCAACCGCCTCAGGCCACGGGAACGCTTCCTCCAGAACTGAGTGCCCAGCTTTGGGACAGACACTGCTGGCGCAGGAGAGAGAGGGGATCCGTGAGCCGCCAGCTCCGATTTCCAGGTCGTAGCACCGGGACGAGGGTTTGCTTGGACAAAGGAGGCAGGAGCACCTTCCCGATGGATGGTTCCCGGCGCCCGAGGAGACCGCGGGAGTCCCGGACAGAATCGAAGGGCCGCAGAGCTGGAGACACCTGGTACGTTGGGGCGTGTGTGACGGAGGACGAGGCGGGCTCCTCTGCGTGCGTAGTGGGGGTGGATGGGTGTGTGTCCGTGTGTGTGTGTGTGTGTGTCCGTGTGTGTGTCCGTGTGTGTGTGTGTGTGTGTGTGTGTGTGTGTGTGTGTGTGCGTGCGTGTTTCAGTGGATGGCACCAGGGCAGAGGAGAAGGGAGAAGCCGGGCCTCCCAGGAGGCTGGGCATTTGGAAGCTGAGGAAAGGGAGAATCGCTAGGCCCAGAGGAATCCCTTCGGGGTGGGGAGGTCGGGAGGAGCCCTCGGGAGACGCGTCTCGGGTTTGCTCCCTCCTTGCTCTCTTCCTGTGCTCCGGCCTTACAATTCCCCCTGCCGACACACTGTCTGTGGGGTCGTCTCCCTCCTCTGCGGGAAGGGAGAGGGGAGCAGAGGATCTGAGGGTTCCACCACCGTCTCACCCAGACGGGGGAGGGTTCCCTCCGTGTCCGCTGTTTTTCTTCTGGCCCTCGGCACCGCGCGTGGAATCCGGGGGCAGACAGGACTGTCCCCTGTGGAGCGCGGGCACCTCTTTCTGCAAAGTGCTCAGGCCCGAGGAGATGTCTCTCCTTCTCCTGTGGAGGAGCCCCGTCCAGAGGGCACTCTTTCCCGTGGGCGCCGTCCCTGGTTCCCTCCCTATCGGCGGTGCAGCGGGGCTGGGGGGGTGGGGGGTGGGGGGGTGAGGAGTCCGGGGTGGGTTGGGGCTGGGGCTGGTTGGGGGGGTGGGGGCTGGGGGTTTGGGGGGGTGGGGGTGGGGCTTTCCCCAGCGAGGGGGTGAGGGAGGACGCGGAGAGGCGGGTGTCGGGACGCAAGCAGCACCCGGGGAGGAGCAGCTCTCCTTGGAAGGGAAGGACGCGTGCCTTGGCCCTGGGGCTCAGGGTGGGCGCGTGAGCGGGGTGAGAAGGCGGGCTTTCAGGCGTGTGGGAAGTGGACCCCGGGTTCCTGCGTGCGAGGTCTGACCGTGTCCCTCCCTGTCCTGCAGCTCGGCCACCCCCGCCCCGCGGAAGGCGGCGAAACGGAGGCGGCAGGCGGAGCAGGATCCCCGCACAGGTAAGGCGCTTTCCTGCTTTCTCGAAGGAGTGGGCTGCTGGGGAGAAGGCGTGCCAGGGCTTCCGGAAAGGAACAGCTGCCTCCTCTGGAATGTCCCGGGCGGCTTCCTCGGTTCTTCCGGCCACCCGTCCCGCGGCCGGTCTGGGCCGAGTCCCGGGGCTCTCCGGGCTCACGCCCTCTGCTCTCAAGAACACCCTGCGGGAGCAGAGCATTCACCTCGCACCCTCCGCTCTCTCCGCAGGGGCAGAGCCAGCCGCAGTGCCAGGAGCTCCCTGCCCGGCTCCAGCGCGGGCCCCGGAAGCAGCCCAGGTGAGTGGGCGGGAGGGACTCTGGAGGCTGGCCAGAGGGCCGCTGCTGCCCGGGCTCCAGGCCCCCAGCCAAGCCCCGCAGATGACCCTCCAGCTGGCGCTCAGCCTGAGCAGGACCTCCACCGCCTGGGGGGTGGGGGGAGGTGGCCAGGCAGAGTTTCCCTCGGGGACGGGGCGGGGGCTGGCGGCTGGCAGCTCCCTCCCCAAGAGGCCTCTCGGAGGGCCCCTGGGTGCTGGAGAACTCAGAGCTTTCCTCCCGCAGGGGCCGCGGACGCCCAGCACGCAATGTATGCAGATGGTCGTGGTGGCCCTGGAGCCGGGAACAGCCCTTGAGCTGCGCCTGGGTGCGGAAGTCCTGGTCCTGGCCCCCCACGCAGCCCTGCAGCTCACGCTCGGCAACCTGGCGCTCGTCGTCGTCCCTGCGCGCGTCCTGAGCTCTTCCGAGGCTCTCTGGTTCCCTGCCCACGCGCGCTGGCTCTGGCCCGGCCCGACCCAGGCCGCCTGGGCCATCAACGTGCAAGACGGATCCCTTTGCGCCCAGAGAGCGGAGCCCAGCGGAGCGCCCCCCGCGCCAGAGGACGGGGAGGCTAGGCGAGGCTGCCGGCCCCCCGCGGGACCCTGGGCCGGCGGAGTCCCGGGCCTCAGCCCCTCCTCCCCGCACACCCTCCTCCTCCAAGCTCTCCGCGGGGCCCCTGCCCGCCAGGGCTGCGGGCTCCCGCCCGAGCCCAGGGCGGGGCTGCGCCCTCTGCCGGCCGAGTTCAGCCTGGACCTCCGCGGCCTGGGGCCCCCGCCCAGCTCGGAGCTCAGACCTCTGCCTCCCTCCCCGAGTCCCAGTCCGCGGCCCAGAAGCTGCCGCGCGCCGCCCCGTCGCAGGCCCCCCGCCAAGGCCCGCAGGCGTCTCTTCCGAGGGGATTGATCGGCCGCGAGCGCCCACCCCACGCGCAAGAATTGGCGCACGCCGTTCGGGAGCCGCGGACGCCTGCTCCTTCTAGGGTGTCTCCCTGAGGCGGGATCACTCTCTGCCGGGAACACCGCGCGGGCGGCTGGCGCTCCAGGCGGGAGCGGAGGCCGCCAGGGACCTCTCCCCCAGGCCCGGGCTCTGCCACAGGGGCTCCGGACAGGCGGAAGAGAGCACCGGGAGGGTGGGGAGAAAAGAGCTGCCGATCCCTCCTGCCGCCAACGACTCCGACGTCAAGAAGAGGGCACATCTGGTCAGGGTCCTCTGCGAGGAACCACACCCAAGACCCTAGAAGAAAGCACGCCAAAGCCTGGAGCGCGCGCCTCCCCAGAGAGGGTCTCCCAAAGCACCTGAAAGCGTGCTCCGCCCGCATCACGCCCGGGAGCGGGAGCGGAAGGCGCAGGAGCTCTCCGGGTGGGGGGAGGGGGGCGTTGGCACACCTTGCCGCCATGAGAACGGCTCCGGGAGAACAGCACGATGGACCTGTCCGAAGGCCGGGCAGGACGTGGAGCCGCTGGAACACTCCCCCGTTGCTGGCGGGGAGCCCAGAATGGGACAACTTGCTGAAATGGAGTGTAGTTCCTCGACTCCTTCATCCTAGGCTTCCCGTTCATCCCACCCGGCTCTCGCACTCTGAGAGATCTGCTTGAGAGCCACGAACGGGTCTGTCCAGGAAGACGCCGAAGGCCAGAGTGGCCAGCAGCTGTCTCCACGATACAGCCAAGGGTGGGGTGTGACCTCCCCCGTGCCCTTCGGGGTTGCGTGGAGACTGAGAGGGGGACCCACCCCGGCCAGGGCACTGCCCCTCAGCGATCAAGAGGATGGGCTTTTTCCGCTCGATTCCATGGCCCAGCCCGGTCAGTCGACTCTGAATGCTTCCAGTCCCTCCAGGTGTTGGATGATTTTCAGGGCGGTTTGGGCGACCGGGGCTGTGGGAACCTTACGAGAGGCGATCGAGGACATCTCCCTACAGACCAAGGGTCTCGCATCCAATGGCACTTTCAGACGGGATGCGCCGAGTCCGTGAAACCCACACTGGCTTTCCAAGCCTGCCACGAAGAGAAAGATGACCGTGACTCTTCATTCCAGGGGGGAAACGGCAGTGCCCATGATCCTATTGGAACTTGAGTGTAATAAATCGATCTCGAAACGTGCTTGATTTTGGGGTGTGATCATTTCTCACGTCTGTTGGCTCCACAACTTGGAAGCACGTGGGGGCGCTGTTCTGTTTCCATCAGATTTGGCAGAACACACACGAGGAGAGGAAAGCCGGCAAGAGGGGAGGGGGTGGATTTCCAAAGGAGAAGGAAGCTGCGCCAACCCCGCAAAAGGCACAGAGATGCGAGCGCCCGCGCACGCCCTCACGCACGCCCTCCCCCCCCCTCCCCCACCCACCGGCCCACACACACAAACACACACACACACAAACTCCTATGTAACACAGACATTCGCAGAGGCACGTTCACAAATCCCCGTAAAGTCTGCCTGAGCTCACCCCCAAACTCCCCTCCGAAGTTCTCAAAGGGCAAGCGATTGCCTAGTGAAAGGACTCCTCCCTCGAGGCTCCGGCTCCGAGGAAAGGAACTCAGAGCCCCGCCTGGTCGGCAAGCGGGCTGGGACTCAAGCCAGAGAGTCCCCCCGGGTCCGGCGTGCATGTGGCTCCCCTTTCTTCTTCTCTTCGAAGCTCCCTAGTTGGGGAGAACTCTCGCTGGGATGGCCTTCCCAGAAATCCATTGATTGGTCCCCCGGAAGAATACCCTTCCGGTTGACCCTGAGAAGACCCCAGAAACAAGCCAGGTGAAGCACTTCCTGGGGCTGCAAGGAAGGGAGAGGGTCGAGCGGACAGGGAAGACGGCTGCCAGGCGACGGCTGGACGATGGGGGCGGAGTCAGGGAGAGGGGCCGGTGGACGGATCTGGAAGGGATTGGGCGGACTCTGAAGCAAGCCCTCCTCGGGAGTCCTCCTCACACGTCCCCCCTGACTGTCCCCTCCTATTATTGAGACTTGAACACACACTTCGCTAAAGAGTAGAAGAGGACTTGAAACCACGCTCAACATCTCTACCCCTCAGTGAGATTCACAGGAACTCTCCTGGGTCAGACACCACACATAGCCATGACAATGGCTACAATGAGCAAGACGAACTCCTGAGGGCTGGGGAGGATGCAGAGCAGCTGGAACTCTCACCCGTTTCTGCCACAAATCCTAAAATGGTTCAAATTGCTTAAATGGTGTGTAATTGTTTGAATCATTCATCATAGATTCATGATTCAACTCAGCTTTCCAACTCTGTTACATTTTCTTGAAAGTAATAAAAATTCATGTCCATTAAAATACAGAGTAAAAAGGGTTATCCAGCTGTATTCACAATGGTCAAAATCTGGACAAGATTCCAACGTCCTTCAATACTCAACTGATAATCAGAATGTCACCCACTCCATTAGGGGATACTCCTCAACAATCAAGAGGATGCAATTTTTTTTTTTTTTTTGAGGACGATCAGCCCTGAGCTAACTACTGCCAATCCTCCTCTTTTTGCTGAGGAAGACTAGCTCTGAGCTAACATCTGTGCCCATCTTCCTCTACTTTATGTGTGGGATGCCTACCACAGCATGGCTTGCTAAGCCATGCCATGTCCACAGCCGGGATCTGAACCAGAGAACCCCGGGCCGCCAAAGCAGAATGTGCAAACTTAACCACTGCACCACTGAGCCAGCCCCAAGGATGTGATTTTTAAATCTCATTTCAAGTTCAACTACGGTAAATTTACTCCCTATCCTAGTATTTAATTTGGTCATTGTGTGATTTTACGGGATGTTTAGGCAGCTTTTGTGAGAACCTTACAATGGTCTATCTACTGACATTTAGATACAGACTAAGTGTATCTCATCCTATTTAACTTTCAAATGGAATGTGCTGTAACTGTGAAACACACACTAGGTTTCAAAGCGCGGAATGGAGAAAAAGATTTATGTTCTCATCGTTCTGGTGTGAATTACAATGCAAATGATAATACAGGATCCTGAATTTAACAACCTTTTAGAAAAATTCACTGATTATTCGGTGATAATTTTTAATGTATTTGATTGAAAATCTGAAATGATGTATGTCGTGTTCTATTTCTATGAGATTTGGCTGGACATGCTCAAAGATACCAAAGCTCACAAGAGTGTATGGGGTGGATTTCCCAAGGGAAAGAAAACTCTGCCACCCTCTAAAATGGAGCAATTCCCCCAACCCTGACAGCACGCGCAGACACACACACACACACACACACACACACTCACAGAGTCCTAACTAATGCACACAGTCTCAAAGGCACATTCACAAATCCAATCAAAATTGGCCTGAGATCTATTCCAAATTCCTTTCAGAATTTCCAAAATGACAAGAGGTTGCATATCTCAAAAGTCCTTCCTTTGGCTCTCAGCAAAGGAGTTGAGAAGCTGGTCTATTTGGATAATTGGATGGGAATAAAAGCCAGAATGTCTATCAAGATGACTTGTGCATTTCTCTCTGCCTCTCTTCTCTCTACTGTTCTTAGATATCAGTTACATTCCCTGAGATATTCTTTTCATAAGTCAACTTCTTTGTCCTCCCTAGAGTTCCATTTATATTTACAGGGGAAACATACAAGAAAAAAGCAAGATTAACTATTTAATGGAATTAGTGAATGTGGTAGATCAGACAGTGAAGATCACTTTCATCCAATATCTAGACAATGGGTGTTGCATCATGGACTCGTTTGTGTGGTTTAATTTTCATGGGATTAAGCGGATTCTGATGCTCCTATGGATTTATCCTCACACTACTCCCTCCTTGTTGGCCTCTCCTATCATTTAGGATCAGGTCCAGTGAATCACATCATATCTCAATGACCAATCCTCTCACTCCACCCCTCTGACAACACCTGCAGGATTTCCCCAAGATCTCCTTCTGTCCCTACCCTCTTCCACCTGCCTCAGGCCATGGGAACATTTTCTCCAAAACTCAACCTCTGTGAGTGTCCAGCTTCAATACTCATGGTGTTTGCATGCTTGGGTCCAAGGGATCTCCAGTGTTGGCTCTCAGCAAGGGTTTGAAGAGAACTTGGGCGTGCAGCCTGGGACATCCACCTGCATGAACTATTGGTCTCTCATGATGCAGGATGGAGACACAGGTAGGAAGAAAAGGATCTGGCTGTGGGTCAAGCCTCCTTGTGCCAGCACATTCTGGGGCAGTTCCTGCAGAACCTACAATTCCACATCCAAACCTTGTCTTGGGGGCCATTATAAAGATATATTTGTCCAGTAGGACAATGGGATACACTTTATTTGGGAATTTGTGAGCTTGAATATTTAGGTATATGAGGGTGGCGTTGTTGCCATTTGTGATTTTGCAAGAACAAGGGATTCTGCTTCTCCTATAAGCCTTGTAGAGTAATATTTTTAAACACTATGTACATGTATACTTTCAAAAAATAAAGGTTGATTTTCTAATATCAAATCAATCCTTCAAAGATCTGAGCCAGAGTCTTCTAAGAAGGAGGACCAGTTAGTGAAATGGACAGCCAAGTTTCTCCTCTTTGCTCTGACTGTTCTGTCTGAGCCTCTTGGCTGTGTCTCCTCTGCTTCTCGTCTTCCAAGTCTTGGGCTCCTGCAGGATTCTGTCCCCAGCTTAGTGCTCCTTGCCTTCCTCTCAAAAAGGCTCAGCTGACCCTGACAACCATCTGCACCTTCACCCCAAGGAGTCCCAACCCTCCCCCAGAAGATTCTACATATACATATACATTATACATATATATATGTATATGTATACTACATATACATTATAGCCTCAAACCACTGAAAAGTTTCCTGCCAATCTAAATTAATTGGTCTAACCCAGCTCCTCATCTCAGAGACGCATGGTTAGTGCAGATTAGCATAATTGCAACGCATTCAACGATGGAGTTCATTCAATTACTTACTGTTGCTATGGAGTCATTTCTACATGTGCACTTAATGTAGAGGGCTAGTCATCATGCTCAGGAACTTCCAATGTAGAAAGGGTATTTTTCAATTTATTCATCATGGATGGATATAAACCTTGTAATATGCCATGCGTCCCAAGCATTTTCAAATATTAACTCCCTTAATACTCTGAATAATCTCACACTCCAGCTACTCCTAACATTACCAATAGACAGATGGAAAAACTGAGGCAAAAACAGGATAAGTAACATACCCAGGGTCCCCTATCTAGTAAGTGATGGAGGTAGAATTTGAACATAAGCCATTTAGTTCTTTATTCCATGCTCTTAACTATGAACTGTTCTCTCCATACACTTCACACTATGAAAAACTTTCATGTTAATCAGTCATATTTCCTCAAGTTATTCATTTTCATGGTATATCCAATAATCTTATGTATAACAAAGAAAAATACCCAGATAGTAAAAATTATCAGACATACACACCTGAGTTTAATTCTATTAAAATCTTCTGTTCCTCGTATGTATTGAACACAGAGATCTTTCCAAAGTATTTCTTTCCAGCCTGAGAAGACCCCAGGAAATCCCACTGGCACCTTCTTATAAGTCAAGGGCAGGGTGGGAATTGGGTCTCAGGGAAAAAGGTGACGTCAGGAGTTACCACTGAATCACAATATTGGTGTGAGGGTCTCAACATAAAGGGGATTTAGGATCTGTGGTGTTTCGACTCTGGTGATAATTTTCTGCATGTGGTTTGGATGCTGGTGTCGAAGTACAGAGAAGGAGGATGAGGCACATGAAAGAGAAAGAGGAAATGATTTCCCTCCATAGTGTTCAGGATGGAGAAATCTAGCCTAGAAGACAAAATATTGTGCCTGGTGCTGCTGCAAGGGGTTCCGCCTCTTTGAACAGGGCATACAGCCCACCTTCCTGGACCAGCTTTACCTAAAAAGGATAAAGGAAGGAGGGAATTTTTTTAATGCTCTCGCCAGATAGTGAGATCTGTGAGGGTAGTGACTGTGCCGAGCTCCTCTTCGCAGCCCCAGGACTAAAGAGAGACTCTGGAACAAAACAGACTTTGCATGGTATTGGCAGATTTAAGTCAAAGGGAAAACGAAGTGGTTGGATTATTAAAGTCTGGAATAAAGTGCAGAAAGTGGAGGAGACCTGCAGGGGACCACTGGTGGTCATTCTCAGGGTCAGCTGTCCCCCTCATGTCCTTATATACTCATCTTGGGTCCATATAGAATCCAAGGTGAACTCTGTCCCTTTGGATAAGGAGAATTTCAGAGTGCCAGGTGCAGGATCCTAGCAAAGCTGGGACATAGTAATAAATACCTTCCGGGGGTGGCACAAGCCATCACCAATGACTTAAAGCATCGGGTAGAATTATTGAATGGAATGAGTGTGGATTCAAAGACTGACCCTTTCTAACCCTGCCAAAGCCCTCAGAGCTGTCTTACGCCACAACAACTCCCAGCTACTTGCAGGGACATGCACAGGATTGTGGACCCACCTATCTCAGGACGGGGTGGTCCCTGGAGCCCTGTTGGGCACAGAACTTGAGGAAGTCATAGATGCCAGGGGAGATGGAGAATCCAAAACATGTTTTTCCAAAGCACTTTCTACCAGGGTGGAAACAGAGAGGCCCCAGGGCAGAGGGATTCCCGGAGCTCCTAGTGGGACTGGAGTGAAGCAGTAGAAACAAGCGGAAGTAGAAAGCTGCTTTGATCACATTGTCCCAGAAGGTGAGGTCTCAGCACTGCGACTCCCACATAAGTACATCCTTTCTACTTACAGCTGCTCCTAACTGTTTCCTTGTCTTAGAGATAAGCCTGGCCCATGGCCCACTGATTCCACAGGCTGGAGGCAGAATGACAGTGTGTATGCTGTGCCCCACATAAAGAGAAATTTTCCCTGCTGAGAACTGAGCCTGCAGTCCCTCTCATCTCCTTTATCTTCTCAGCTCACCATAGACGCAGGAATTAGTTGCTGTTTGGACAGACCCTGCAGTGTTGTTCTGTCTGATTTATGTGACTCTGACCCTATGGCTTTTACCCATTCTGTGCAATATTAAATTTTTTAATTGTTCTAAATTCCCGAAGCCCCAGGTCTACAGGATGGAGATCTGGTACTGACTGGGTTTTTCTCCTTCTATGTCTTGTTCAGGGTACCAGAAATAAACTGGCTATATTTTCTGCTCAACACAAACCAAGAAGCAACACATCATGTATAAGTTCTCTGTTGGGTGTGTGAGTGCATGTGAGTGTGCATCAGTGTGTGGCTGTGTTTGCATCAAATACCCCTGAGAGTTCTCAAAGGTGTGCACCGAAGCTGCAATAACAGACCAATGAATTTGGAACGTTTTGTCCCTTCTTTAGCTTTCTACTATCTTCCATTTTCTTCAAGGGAGAAGAAAGAAGTCAACATCTTTCATGGTCCACTGTCCCTCTCATGCCCTCCCTTTGATCTGATCCCATGGTCATTTCCTACTGGGCTCAGACTGAGTGAGGCAAAGACACCCCTCCAAGCCCTACTGGTGGGACCCCAACCTCCTCTTAGTGCCCAGAGTGTGTGCCATACAAGCATCCTGAGATGCTGATTCTCTTGGCCTGAGGTCAAGTCAGGAGAAAAAAGTTCAGTCTAGGTTCCCACTACTCAGTAGGGCATGATTGAAATGTGCTCCGATGAATATAGATGGGTTTCTGAGACCCACCAACCTAAACAGAATATGATCCATGCATTATCAGTACATGTTTGCTTAACAGCTTTATCAGGGCATAATTGACATAAAGTAAGCTGTGCATAATTAAAGATTGCGATTTACCAGTTTTGATGTCCTTACACAGCCATGAAGCCAAAACCACAATTCAGACAGTGATCATTTCCATCACTCCTAACTGTTTCCTGCGCCCCTTTTGATGGCCTGCCTTACCCACGCAACCACCCCTCAGCTTCCTGACACTATAGATTAGTTTGAACTTCTGGAATCATATAGTGTGTACTCATTTTTGACTGGCTTCCTTCATTTGACACGTTACTCTAAGATATATCCATATTGTTGCGTATCTTAAAAGTTAATATTTTCTTTTGGTGAAGAAGATTGGCCCTGAGCTAACATCTGTTTCCTATCTTCCCCTTTTTGCTTGGGAATGATTGTCACTGAGCTAGAATCTGTGTCAATCTTCCTCTGTTTTGTATGTAGGACGCTACCACAGCATGGCTTGATGAGCAGTGTGTAGGTCCATGACCAAAAGCCAAGGTCGTGGACCCCCAGGCTGCCAACATGGAGCATGTGAAGTTAACTCTATGCCACTGGGCTGGCCCCAAAAGTTAATTCATTTCTTTACTGATCAGTATTCCATTTTATGGATATTCTGCAGTCTGTTTACCCAATTCATCTGTTGATGGATATTCCGATACTTTCCATTTTTTGATTATTACAAATAAAGCTACTATGAAAATTTACCTGTGTATATTTATGTGCTTTCATTCCTCTTGGATAAATACCCAGTAATGCAATGTTTAGATCGTATGGTAGGCGTATATTTAACTTTTAAGAAATTGCCAAAATATTTTCCCTCATGGATGTTCCTTAGCAACGTATAAGAGTTCTAGTTCCCCCATATCTTTGAAAATACCTGACATGACCAGTCTTTTTAAATTTTGTTCATTCTAATAGGTGTGTAGTGGTATTCCACTCTTAAGTTGCCTTTCCATTGTGGAAAGATGTTGAACATCTTTTCATATACTAATTGAAAGCCATATATCTTCTTTGGTGAAGCTTCAGTCCAAATATTTTGCCCATTTTTTAAAATTGGTTGTTGACTTTCTTATTAAGTTTTTGAGTGTTCTTTACGTATTCTAGGGAGGAAGAGTCCTTTATCAGATATATGAGCTGCAAATGTTTACACCCGCTATGTGACTTGTTTTTCATTCTTTTAAGAGTGTCTTTCAAAAAGCAGAAATTCTTAACTTGGGGGAAGTCCAAATTATCACTCTTTTTTTAATTTTTGAATTCCTGAGGCCTGTTAGATATTTTGAGTTAATATTTGTATACACTGCAAGTTATGAATTAAAGTTATTTTTTTACACATCAATATCAAACATCCCAGCCTATTGTTGAAAAGACTTTTCTTTCTCCATAGATTTGCATTTGCACCTTTGTCCAGGTGTGTGTATCTATTTCTGGACTCTAGTCTCTTTCATTGATCTACTTGCTTATCTCTATGAAAATGGTATACTATCTTTATTGCTCTAATTTTATCAAACGACTTGAAATCACTTAAGATTCTTCTGCCAGATTTGTTGTTCTTTTTCAGCAGTTTTCTATTCCAGGTCCTTTGCATTCCTACATGAATTTTTGAATGAGCTATTCAATTTAAACAAAAAAAAAAACCACAAAGAAATGCTTACTGTGACTGTGATTAGAATTGCACTGAATTAATAACATCCTTAGGAAGAAGTGACATCTTAACAATGTTGAACCTGCAAAAACATGAACAAAATATATGTCTCCACTTTTGTCTTCCTTAATTACTCTAAGCATCATTTTGTACTTTTCAGTGTGCAAGAGTTGTTCATCTTTTATCAGTTTATCTCTAAGTATATCATATTTTATTCAATTCTAAGGAGAATAATTTAATTTTCATTTAATAATTTCATAGGTTAAGTAATTAATATGTAATTGTGTAATTGAATAATTAAACTAAATATATAGTTACATTTTAGACTAACAATTTATCATTTAACTTTATTTCATTTACATTTATTTCATATCACAGTGATTATTTCCCAGGATGTAGAAATACCAGTGGTTATTCTATGTGGCTCTTGGATCATGCAACTTTGCTAAACTCACTCATAAGTTTAGCTTTTCTTTTTCTTAATTTTCCACCAGATTTTCTATATAGATGATCTTGTTGTCTGTGAATAAACACAGTTTACTTTTTCTATTCAATCTGAGTTATATTCGCTTATTTTTCCTCTTTTATTTCACTTTATGGAGCTCACAGTACAGGTGGAAGAGAAGTGCCGAGAATGGATATTCTCATTTTGTTTGATCTTAGGGGAAATCATTTCCTCTTTGTCCACAAAGTATGATGCAAGCAGTAGTTTTTTTGCAGATGGACTTTATCAAGTTAAAGAAGTTCCCTTCTGTCTTACTGTGGTAAGAATTTTAACAGTACAGTATTTTGGACTTTCTAAAAAGCTTTTTACACATCTATTGAGATGATCATACAGTTTTTCTTATTTAGTTTGCTAATAGAGTGAGTTACATTGATTGATATTTGAATGTTATGTGAAACTTGAATTCCTTATACTCTCACTGGGTCATAACGGATGATTCTTAGTAGATATCATGGGATCTAATTTACTAAAATGCTGTTAAGAATTATTGTGTCTATGTTTATTAGGGATTTTGCTTTGTAGTTTTCTTTTCTCGTAATGTCTTTATCAGGTACGGCGTTGAGTAATAATGCTAGCTTCACGAAACAAATTGGGAAGTAACAGTTTTTAGGGAACTACTAATTTCTCTAACTTAAACGTTTGGAATAATTCACCCAAGAAGCAATCATAGAATTTCTACTTTTCTTTCAGCATTTGGATCCAGGAATAAATCTTAAAGTTCTTCTTTTTAGTACCCAATTGGATTCCATTAGCTACCATGATACGACAATGATTTCATCTGGACATGTAAGTGGAATGGGACAAAAATCATTTTTTCACTTGTCTTTTCCTAATGGTTGGCAAGATTCTTCTAGCCTTAATGAAATTGGTTAGATAGGCCTCCATTTTATTTATTGGTACAAATTTTATAAATTGCCTTTGCCTCTATCATATAGCTTTATTAAAGACCACTTGAAAAACAATCTTTATCCGGGGCTTTGAGCGGCGTGTGGACACACCTAACTTCTTTGATGTTTGTGATTGCTTCAGGTTTTCTACTAAACCTCTGCTGGATCAGGCAGTTATCATCCAACAGGCCTGGATTCATGATAAAAAGAATTAAACTAGTTAACTTTAAAGATGCCACAAAATGTTGTGAATCTCAGAGGAAAATAAACATTCCTCCTCATAAAAGAAAACCAGTATGAAATAAGGGAAATTTTTAAGTGTAACTAAAAACCTTGATTCACTTTTCACAGACTATAGCAATTCAAGTAGATAAAATTATTCATAAGGATATTCCACATGACATTATGCGTGTAGTGGATCTGTTTGATAGATATCCAATCTATCGTCTGCATAAACTGTGTACATATTTTACAGTTTATGGTCTGTAATAAAATTTGACCATATGTTTAGATGAAGGAAGAAAAACTTAACTCCTAGAAATAAAAATACTCCAAACAAAAATATCTAAGCATGATGAGATAATGTAAATTTTAATTAATTACAAAATGGATCAAAACAGGAAACTTTAGAAATACCTCTTAAATATTTTATTAAAAATAGTATAAACGATACAGGATTACCATACTAGAAACACTGAGAAATACATACTGTATTGATTGGGTAGAAATACTTCATCCAAAATATTTTGTTAATTAATGAAAAAAGTTTAACTTAATCTTGAAATTAAAGAAGTTATAAAAAGAAGAAAAGGATCTCAAGAAAAGCAAGAGGGGATGAAGCAAAAAAGCAGACATTATATTTTGGGAAATATATAATTTTAAATGTCTTTTTAAAAATCTAAGAACTTGTTTTTAGCTGCTGAAGGAAGGACAAAATACAGAAGGCTCAAATATACAGTGGCACATGGTGCAGACAAATGATTGATTTATGTTCGATGCGTACACTTTGGATATTTTGTATCAGATGCTCTGGTTTCAAACTGCTTTCAAAGCTGGACTTAAAAGGAAACATAGAGAATTTTTTTATTTTTTTAAGATTGGCCCTGAGCTAACATCTGTTGCCAATTTTTCCTCGTTTTTTCCTTCTCCCCATAGCCCCCCAGTACATAGTTGTATATTCTAGTTGTAGGTCCTTCTAGTTCTTCTATGCGGGATGCCACCAGCATTGACGAGTGGTGCTAGGTCCATGTCCAGGATCTGAACCGATGAAACCATGGGCCATTGAGGCAGAGCATGTGAACTTTAACCACTCGTCCGTGGGGCCAGCTCCTAGAGCCTTTGTTTTTAATCTTCTAAATGAAGAACTCCATATTTAATTAAAGAAAGAGATATGCGTGATTTTCCATCTTTATACACCACATGCTCTAATCTATGGCAGTCAGCAAGTCTCTGCTTGTCAGTCAAATAGCACGGTGGTTGGGAGACTATCTTTGGCATCATAAGATCATGGATTCAAGGCCCAGCTCTACCACTTTCTGGAAGTATGACTGCTGTTGAGCTGTCTTCCCTTTTTGAGTCATTTTTTTCTTACACATAAAATATGATAGTCCCTACACCTCAAAAGCCATCTTGAGGACGAAATAACTTCATTTAGCAGATTAATTGGTGAACAAATGTTAATCATTACTAGTTTAACTATCAATTCATTAACAGGGAGATCTCAACTTTACAAAGTTGGGCCTTCCATTTATGTAAATTGTACTAAAGAATTTACTAAAAGTGATTGGGACCTCTACAGTTGATTTTTACAAATCCATGGGAGAAAACATGAACCCAACTAGTCATGGGATGGGAAGAGGCTGGGAAGACACCTAGCTTTCAACACAAGGCCTTAGCAGCTGCACCACAAATTGGTGCTTTGGAGAGATGGGTGGGACGGAGGATCACTGGAATCAGCCAGTAGCCCGCTGTGTGGTCATCACTTTTACCTGAGTCCAGCACTGCTGAGCACTTTGACCAAAGCCATCCTCACTTCCCGATTCCTCAGACTGTAGATGAGCGGGTTGAGTGTGGGAGTGACAAGGCTGTAGAAAAGGGAGAGCACATTGTCTTGGTGTGGGTTGTGGTAGGCACCCGGTACCATGTACATGAACACGGCTGCTCCATAAAAGAGTCCCACTACTGTGATGTGTGAGGAGCAGGTAGTGAAGGCCTTGTTTGGGGCCTCCTCTGAGCGCATGCGTAGAACGGCCCCCAACACGTAGCCGTAGGGAGTGGCAATGAGCGAAAGAGGGAGCACAAGGATCAGCACCCCCGAGGTGGACAGCGCCAACTCATAGGCAGAGGTGTCTGCGCAGGAGAGCTTCAGCAGGGCTGGCACCTCACAGAAAAAGTGGTCCACGATGCGGGAGGCACAGTAGGGGCAGTGCAGAGTAATGGAGGTCTGGATGGAGGCATTGAGCAAACCCGCCAGCCAGGAGGAGCCCACCATGAGCAGGCACACCTGGCGCCTCATGGGCAAAGGATACTGCAGGGGGTGGCACACAGCGACATAACGGTCATAGGACATTAGGGTCAACAAGATGCCCTCAGCCACACCCATGAGCGTCAGGAAGAATACTTGAGCTGCACAACCCTCGAAAGAGGTGAAACTTTCTCCCTGCAGGAAGTCTGATGCCATCTTGGGGATGGTGACCAGAGGGAAGCCAATATCAAACAGTGAGAGCTGACTGAGCAGAAAGTACATGGGTGTGTGGAGCCGGTAGTCCACGTGGATGAGGAAGAGCAGAACAGTGTTGCCCAGAAGCCCCATGATAAACATGGCAGCCACCAGGGAGAAGAGAAGCTGATGTGACCCTGAGTGACTGAAGAGGCCCACCAGAATGAAGTCAGAGACTACTGAGTGATTCACATGCCCCATGCTTTACATAACATACCTTCGCTACAGGAAGAACAGGAGATCTATATCAAGAAGTCTTAGTGGGGATGGTAGATAAGTTTCACCCCACATGGCAATGGCCATTGATTGGTACTGGCTGCCTAGAGTGCTGTCTTGGGAAGAATTGTGAGGTCACAGCTAGAATCAGTAGGGAAAAAGCCACAATCAGTTAGCGATGCCTGCCATGGGCATGAGATGGGAGAGCAGAAACTTGCATCTCTGAACAAGATGCTTGGCCACACCCCAGTCAACACATAGCCACTGACTCTTGTAGTCCGAATTTTGAAGTCCAAGTCAAAGACAGGAGCACAGCCCCAGTAGAACGTTTCAATATCTATCATCCCAATGGTCTAGGTCCAAAGCAGAGGTGAGACTCCAAACAGACTGGGAGGAGAAATAGGTGATGACGGAGCTGAAGCAACAAACCAATTAAGGGAAGAGAGAGGAGGGCCTGAGTCCAAATGCCTGGAGGAAAATCTGGAGCAAAGAGAGATTTATGATGTGCCAGAACTGGAGTCAATCTGTCAATTCAGACTGTGAGTCTAGGGAGTGTGAGCCATAGGCACCTGGGTGGCAGCAGGTTTGGAATCAAATGGACTAGAGTTAGTTGGGGGGACAGCTGTCAAAGAGTTCAGCTATTACTGGTGACTTTGTTGCATTGGATGGGAAGGTAGTGGCGTGGGTAGTTTGACTCAGTTTCAAGGACTAAGGTAAGACGCTAGGCCTAGAAGAATGTCTCTGTAAATACTGCCTGAGTGAATGAGGTGGAGAAGAAAGATGGCCACAGTGGTCAGCCCCATGGCTGAGTGGTTAAGCTCACGCGCTCTTCTTCAGTGGCCCAGGGTTTCACCAGTTTGGACCTTGTGCGCGGACCTAGCACCACTCATCAAGCCATGCTGAGGCAGTGTCCCATGTAGCAGAGCCAGAAGGCCCTACAACTAGAATATACAACTATGTACTGGGGGGCTTTGGGGAGAAGAGAAACGAAAGAAGATTACCAACAGATGTTAGCTCAGGTGCCAATCTTCAAAAAAAGAAAGAAAGAAAGATGATCACAGACTAAAGGAGCTGCAAACTTAAATCAGGAATATTTAACTCCCTTGGCAAACTCTAAGCCCCCAGACAAACCCAGATTGCCCTGAAATACCGTGAACCACCCACTACTCCAACAATGGACTACGCAGGACAGAAATAATGTCCATTCCCAACTGTGAGTAGTTAGTGAAGCAGTAAGACTGGACATTTAAAGAAGATTCTATTGAGGGTGTCACTGGAAATTTTTGCCCTAAGACTGCCATTCTCACTCAGATGGCCCTTAAACCTATCTTTAATTATTCACCATCCTGATTTTTCTATCACATTCAAGACCTCAACCAACCACTCACCCACATATTCAACAAAATGAGTCACACACTGGGCTGGGCATAAGACATTCAGAGGAGACTCACCCAGGGAATGTCCCAGCTTCCGTGGACCCCATAGTCTCCATCATGATACCAATGACAAATAAGGAGTTAAAGGGAAAAGCTCTTTGTGTTTAGAGGGAAGAGAGTAGGAAGTTCTATAGGAAATGGCTGGGGACAACACAGGACATGATCAGGGACGCCCCTTGGGACAGGTGACAGGTGTCCTTAGCATCTGAAGAGCTTCTATGAGAGGAAGATGGTAGAACCAACTGCTTCCTCCTCCCAGGAGGTGGATGTTGGTGAGGCCGGCTGTGTGGTTCACCCTAACAAAGAACTTTCTAACAGTGAAATCCAAGCAAAAATGGAATGGGCCGCTTCATTGGCAGCATTTTCCAGTGTCAGTCAATGATGTAAGGGAGTAAGAAAACTTAACTCTGTGATAATAGAATTTAGAGTTTGAGGGGGAAAATGAGCACTGTTCATATCATTTCAGAATAGATTGATGAGCAATGTAGTAAAGACATATGCATGATGCTCTGGGTACCAAGCAGATGAAACTGTCTGGAGTGGGATCAGAGAAGGCTTCACAGAGGAGGAGGCATTGGACCTGAGTTTTGAAGGTCAGGTAGGAGTTTTCCAGGCAGCTAAAGGAGAGAAAGTTGTTCCAGCCAGAAGAAATAGAACAGATGAGTTGTATGGATTGGTGGTTAGAAGAGTATAACCAGGAGCTTGGATCCCAGCTCAAATACACTGTAGCAGCATGGCCTTGGGCATCCACTCAACCATAGTTTCTTCATCCATAAAATGGGTGGCAGTAATCTGGGTCACAGGCATTGCTCTGAAGATTAAATCAAAGGATGAATGTTAAGAGCTTAGTGTCCGCCATGTGGCAAGTTCTCAATAAATTGTAAATATTTCTAATTCTCTAGAGGCGAAAATGACTAAAGATTTCTGGCTGGATAATCTGTGCTTAGCACATTGCCAGGCACCTAGGACATTCTCACCAGTGTTTAACCTTGTTGTTATTATTCTTCACCATTGTGACTCCTTCTATGGTCAAGCCTGGCACATCCGGCCCATCCTCATTAGTGCTGCTCTGTGATGCCCTTGTCCTTATTGGGTAGAAACCCACCCTCCCCTTCTCTGGGCTCTGAGATCCCTTAGCAGAGTCCTTAAAAATCCATTCATCCCCAACTCCATTGACTTACAGCAGGGTTTTTCACCTTGGCATTATTTGGGGACAGATAATTCTTTGTTGTGGGGAGCTGTCCTATATATTGTATGAAGTTTAGCAGCATCCCTGGCCTCTACCTACTATATGCCAGTAGCAATCCCCCATTCCTAGTCATGAAAAGCAAAAATAGCTGCACACATGGCCAAAGGTCCTGACGAGGCAGAATCACCCCTCTCTGAGAACCTCTGGCTTAGAGACAGGATAACTGTGACCTGCATAGACTTTGCCCAGCAATTCCTCTTACAGATGTTTACTCTGAAATTGCTTTAAGCTCAGACCCAGCATAAATTCTACGCATATCTCACTATTTCCACTTTTCCATACAGAAAACAGTGAATATTTACAACTTTCTGCCAACCTATAGGCAAGCAATCCCCCCAATCACCAAGTATCCCAGCTGGTAGAACAGCTTTTACTGCAGATTCCTGTCCAGGGCTATTTAAGGGGCCAAATGAACCCAGTCTTGCTCTGTCCCCTCACATATCCTCACCCTGAAAGGAGCTGACGCCAACTGAGGGCTGACTGTGGAGCAGGCATCTGGCTAAGTGCCTTACATGCTTAACTCTAATCTTCAAGCTCTGGAGCTGGATGGTGGATATCGTTGCACAACAATGTGAATACACTTAATGCCAAGAATAGCATCCTTGGGAAGCTTAAAATGGTAAATTTTATTATGCGTATTTTATCACAATAGAAAAAAACAGTGCCTGTAGGTATTTTATTTCCATGGGTTTTTTTGATGAGAAGACAGAGGTTCAGAGCAGCATAGTGACTTATCCAGCATTACCCAGCAAGGAAATAACAGAGCCAAGATTTGAACAAAATAAGGATGTAAGTCCAAAGTACCTGTTTTGCACTTTGCATTCTACACTTTCCCCTCAAACACTGTAATAGACATTTCAGGGTGTGTTATACACACACACACACACACACACACACACACACACACTCAATCTTGCCCCCAAACTCATCTTTCCTTCCAAGATGCCCTGATGGTCCCACTGTTATTGACATGTCTTTTAAAATATGCAAATCCCTGGGTTTTTGGAATCTCTAACCAGGAGTTCCTTGGTGGCTAGAGATTCTGGTTGTGGTCCCCTTGTATCATGAGCTTTTGACAAACTCTTTACCCCTAAGACCTCTTTTGGAAAAGATATGTCCACCCACCCAAGCTCCCCAGCCCCTGCCCTGCCAGTCAGACAGGCAGAGCTTGGGGGAGCTAGCCATGACTCACTCAAGTATGGGAGACACTGAGTGACCAGGGGAAAGATGCCAGCATTATTTGCCTTTTTGCTTCCAATAAAACTCTATATATCTTCACAATGACCAGGCATGATCTGGACCCTTGTTCGCCTTAATAATCAAATGAGAGTTTGCAGGACACTGTCATTTATATTATTTAATTTTCACAACCAGTTAGCACAGCTCAAGGAGCCAGAACAGAGCTCATTCAATAAATAGTTGTTGAATGAATACATTTTGCAAAGGAAACAATATTTGAGTTGAAACTAATGTTATTGACAAATGGGCTGAGAGAGGGTAAGTGGCTTACCTAAAGTCATACAGCTACAAAGAGGGAAGGCTAGAATTTGAATTCCTATCTTCCTGATTCCAAATCCTAAGAGCTCTCAAAACTGGATGCTCCTTGTTTCTTGAAGTTAATGCTCAGCTCTTCTGCCCAGGAGTTCATAACGGAGAACTCCCCCGTTCACTGTTGTGGATGGCCAGGCCTCAGAAGGTGAGCTGAAGGTGCCCGCAACCCATGCCAGATGGGTTGTTCTGGTACCAGCCCCATGACCAAGGTCAGATGCCCATGCCTGGCTGCTTCCAACAGCTTTTATGGAAGGTCAGTATGGGTTGACCTTCAATATGGATTGAACATCAATATAGTTGACTTCCTGCTGTCTAGAGGCCTAACTTTCTTGGGTTCATAGAAATGAAGGCAAAGGGAAAGAATAAGCATTCAGTCTAACAAGACATCTGCCTGCATGTCAGCAAATATCAAGGAGGTAGACAAGAGTCCATATTTCCATCTAAATACCAGTATAGACTCAACCCAGAGTGTTTGTGGAAAACAAAATCAGCAGTTATTTGGATCCATCCTGCCACTAATGTCTAGTCTCCAAATTATGCGTGGACCCCCAAGATCCATACAAGGCTGGGTTCCAAGTTCTTGACCCCACTTACCAGGCTCTGTGTATAGAATGAGGGACCCTTCTCAACACCCCATGAGCGTGTCAACACACCTGACTCCAAGACAGCCTCCCATAAAACCTCCCTGGATTCCAGCAGCCTGGGCTTAACTGGTACTGCCTCTGTCTATGCAGAGATAGACGTCTTCATCTGGGGATGGAAGCTCCAGGGAGAGCCATTGCCTCAGAAACCCCTCCAGGACTCCCTTTCTGCTGGAGAAAAAATTGGTTGCAGTGAGAGCCCAGATCCCTTGATATTTGGATTGTCCCTAAAGGATTGTGGAACAATATTTACTCATTTCTCAACCACAGGAAGGCAGCATTGATGAGGATAATTGAATGTGACAAATATCCAAGTCTTTTGTTTGAATCTCATTTGGAGGAGGAGATAAAGGAACCCATTACTGAAAATGCACATCCTTGCTCAAAAACAAAAACAGTTCTGATATCCAGGAGATTTCTTCTGAGTTAAATAATGAGGCAATGACGGTGATGGAGCAGCTAGGAGGCAGCTTCCCTGGGTTGAGATGTGTCTTCCTCTAAACTCTATTCTTGAGGGCCCTCTAAGACTCAGGAGATGCAGTGGTCTAGAGACAGATGGTTGTAGTACCCATGAGATTATTGTGTGCCCATGACCAGAGCCAGGGGAAAGAGCAGAGACAAGAAAGCCAAGCTACCCTCAACAGGGATGCCCATGTCAGGAAGCAATAGGCAAGGCCAAGGCAGAGTGAATTACCAAGAGTGCTGCTCAAACCAAAGCTGAGTCAGACAGCTGGCAGCAAGGTGTAACCAAGAGAGAAGCAGGAATAAGTGACGTGTTAAGGACGTGATATATAGTGGTAACTATCAGCAAATTCCTTGTACCATGCTACTACTCTTCACTCCCAAGCCCATGGCGGACATTAGGAATTGATTTCATTGCTTTCTCCCTCTGAGCTTGGATGGAGCTTCGCAGCTCAGCACACCATACAGCCAGACCTGACAAATTGGCATTGAAATTTGTCACAAGATCTTCTTTCCAAGAAGATTCTAGACCAGTACTCAAATCAGCTGTGACAATCTGCATGGAGATAAGGAGCTTGCACCAGAAAGTTATTCCACACATGGCTTCCTTCATTGAGAAAGTCTTGTTCTGGAGGAAATGTCAGTTAAACTAAAGCTTAGTGATGCTGGTGCTTTACAGTCTGTTTCAAGGTCCTTTTCTCATCAATGGCCAATAAGAGTTCATGGACCACATTTTGAGTAAGACTACTATAGACCATGAGTTCCTGGACAGCAACGGTCCTGCTATTATTCATTTCTATAAAACTGGTACCCAAGGCACATGGACACATCGATGTTTATTGAACAGGGAGGGCTGGAACATACAGGAATTTGTAAGGAGAAATCAAGATATTTAGAAGAGGGCAATGAGTCTTGGATCTTCAACACCTAGCATGTTGACTTGTATCACTTGTATCGGGTGGATGTGTGGATGGATGGATGGATGGATGGATGGGTGGGTGGGTGGATGGATGTATGAATGGGTGGGCGAATGGGTAGATGGAAGAGTGTATAAATGCATTGGAACAAGCCATGATTAAAATTATTTGTGGTTGAGCCATGTTGTTCTAAAGAACAGGGGAAGCGAAAAAGATGGCAAAGAAATTGTTAGTAGTCTAGATGAGTTCCTCAACTATTAATCCTTTGCATACAACCTTCATATTTTTGGCCATTTCCATGTGCCATCCACACTAACATTTTCTCAAGATGTATCTCCTGCTGAATGTCAGTTGTCCATTCCCGAAAAGGGGATGCACACAAAACTGTCAGTTGGAGTCCAATATCCCGTTATTTTACATGGGAAGAGTTGTATGTTACATCACCTCTAAACTCTCAACCAGTTTCCTGAAATATAGCTAAAACCAGTGAAAGGCTTATGTATCAGTAACAAACTATCATATTAGGATCTAAATCCTTAAAATATTGCTTCCTGTTAACTGTAAAATGACCAGAATTGTTAACAGTTTGCTTGGTATGAAGTCATATTTCTCTTCCATTGCTTCCTTTTCTAAGATATTCTTCACTCTCTCAACTTTGGGGGGACTCATTGCACAACATTAACCTTTGCTTTTGGCCAAGATGTAGAAAGTTCCTGAGGAAACAAGTTCAGGACCAGCATGCGACAGCAGAGAATGACTCACATCCAGTGTGACGTTGGGATCACTTCTCAGCACCAGCAATATTTGAGACACACTCTCCTTTGTTATCACTTGGGACACTTTGGATAGACTGTTTTGCTTAAAATCTTGTATTTCCCTTGATGTCAATATCAACTTTTCCTGTGTAACCATGGGCCAGAAAACATTGAGAAACACACACATTTATGAAGTTTGGGTATTAATACCAAGAGACTTTGCATTCTACTGGGAAAAGTTTAAACAGGGAGATAGAGATACTCTGTGGAATAAACATGTTTTTCTTTAATCACTCACTTTAAGTTGTTTTTTTTAGAATTGACTTAATTTCCTCTCTTATACTGACAGGTTATCACTTCATGCCTTTGGAAGACACAAGCCTAAAACAATGGAACTGCTGAAAAAAATAACACCAAGTCTTTTCTCAGGTTTTCTAACTTTTTACTTGAAAATTTTTTAACCTGCAGAAAAGTTGAAGGAACAACTGTGTACCCTGAACTAATTGTTATTCTTTTGCCACATGGGCTTTACTGCTTTATGTGCACATACACATGCAAATACACACACTTTCACACAACATCAAATTCACAAATTCTTGTGACACGTGAAATTCACATAACATAAAATTAACCACTGTAAAGTGTACAATTCCATGGCATTTAGTATATTCACAAAGTTGTGCAATTGTCACCTTTATCTAGTTCCAGAACATTTCCATCACCCCAAAGGAGAATTCACACTCATTGAGCAGCAACACCCCCCCCCCCAATTACCCATCCCCCAGCCTCTGGCAGCCACCAATCTGCTGTCTGTATCCACAGATTTACCTATTCTGGATACTTCATATAAATAGAATCATACAATATGTGACCTCTTGTGTCTGGATTCTTTTACTTATCCTAATGTTTTAGAGGTTCACCCATGTTGTAGCATTGTTGTAGACTGAATTACATTCCCTCAAAATTCATATGTTGAAATCCTAAGCCCCCAGCACCTCAGAACATGACTCTATTTAGAGATAGGGTCTTTAAAGAGGTCATTAAGTTAAAATGAGGTCCTTAGAGTGGGTTAATCCAATATGACTTATGACCTTATAGGAAGAGATTAATGTCAACAAAATGGTAGAATGGGAAGCTCTAGACTATTTCCCCACATGGACATAGTGATTCAACAATACATGGATCAACTGCCTTTGTGAAATCCAGAGACCAGTTGAGAGGCTCCTGCAGCCCCATTGAGCATGAGACCAGCTGCATCAAAGCCAGTAGGAAAATACACGGCACCATCTCGCCATAATCCCTCCCCCACCACAGCACCGCACAGTGAGGAGGAAGATCCCAGCTCTCGGCTTCTTCTTGTGGAAGGAAGGAGAGCACTGGACCCCACACCCAATATTCTAGCATTTTGAGGGGCTGCCTGAGGGACTGGCTTCCGTATGAGAGATTCTTCTTTGGGAATCAACTAGTCCAAAAAAAGAAAAAAAATTCTACCACTAAGGAAACCCAAGGAAACAGCCCAGCCAGGTCACCCTAGGTGGAAACCAAAGTAAACAGGCGAACACATGTGCACAGAGTTTACAATCAATTTTTTACCCAATTAACCACAAAATGTCTCATACAAGGGACAGAGACCACAACAGTCATTTTGAAAATAAAAGCATTTTGGAGGAAACAGACTCTGAGTGAAGAAGAAATTTAAAAGAAACTCTTAGTAATATCAGAGATAGAACTGAACAGAACTCAGAGATATAACTACAATGATGAAATCCATGACACAAAACATTTTTTCTTTCATTTAAATCACAAAAAGATATGTTAGACTTTTTTAATGATAGGAGAAATGAAAAACTCACCAGAAGGGTTGAAATATAAATTTTAGGAAAACATCACAAAAGAGCAAAGAGAAAAATAGGAGAGGTGGTAAATAGATCAGAGAATCAACCCAGATGGCCCAACACAAAAACAGTAGGCATTTTGGAAGTATAGAAATAAGAGAGAAAAAAACAGAAAACTTCAAAGAAATAGTGCAAGGAAGTTTTCCAGAATGGAAGCTGTGAATTTCAAGGTTGAATATTGCTCAGCAGAATAAAGAAAAAGAATCCTATAAGCTTCCAGAGAGATAAAAAAGTTTTCCTACAATACTCAAAAATGAGAATGCCCTTGATCTTTTCACCAAGAATGCCAAATACTGGAAGGAATGGAGTGCTCTCTTCAAACTGCTCAGGGAAAATTAATTCCAACCTAGGATTCTACAGCTGGTCAAATAACCATTTAAGTATGAGACTAGAATAAAGACATTTTTAGACCTGATGGAATTTTCAAAAAGTCAGCCTCCGTCAACTCTTTCCCTGGGAGCATGAGTGCCACCTAAATGGGGTGTACACCTAAAGAGAAAATATAGATCCTGGGAAGCACAGGACTCAAACACAAATGGAATCCCTGGGATGATGGCGAAGGGAGATCCTAGGATCATGGCTGTCAGCTCGTTCAGCCGGAAGCAGATCAGAAGGCTCCCATAGAGATTTCCTCAAGAAAACTAAACTGATAGAAAATTTGGTGCATTTGAAAGTTTTGAGAGGAGATTTACATAAATATGGAGAGTCTGGGATTCCAAAAAGAAAAGAGATAGTCTCTCACCAATACACCTGCCCAAAGCTCACCTGCTGATACCATCAACACTTGCATACATGTCTGTGCGAGGACACACGCGGGTGTGGAACTGGTTCCATCATATCTGAAGAGCCTGCCTCACCAAAAACACACACTGCTGTGAACTGAAAGTGGAAAGATGATGCAAAATATCCAGATATCTGCTATGCAGGCTGGAAAAACAGGCCCTAACGTTGCACAGTGCTATGCGTCCTGTTCGCACAAGACAAAGGTGAGAGACACATGTCTTCTGCTGGTTCTTTCCCCACCTCGCTCTGAAGGCCACTGAGCCAGGGCTGTGACCAGACCCATCAGCTCTCCCCATCTCACAGTGACTCCTGATGATGCCTCCCTGGAGTGTGTCATTCTCTGGTGAGCCCACCAGCACTCTTGATCCAAGAATTGATGAGTTAATTGTCAAGAGACAGAGCCTCTTTCAGCTTTCCCTTTCAACTGCAGAGAAAATTAATTGCAGCGGGAATCATGTGCCCTACATCTAAAATTTGTCCCAGCAGAGCAGGAGAAAACAATTATGCTCAGTTCTTCATTAACCACCAGAATGGAGAAGGGAGTATTTGCACGGATGACTGAAAAATGCCAGACCATGGAACAGCACTGAGAGTTCCCACTGAGAAGAATGAGAGGAGAGGTCGGTTTTAAAATATAGGGTCATTATTATCCAGGGATGGTGAGGCCAACAGGTCAGGAGAAGATGGCCATCAAAAAGATAGTTTGTTTCTCACAGTTCCCGAGAGGAGGGGCCACACCATGTCACGGGGGCCACATGAGGACACACCAGGGTCCATCAGAGGCAGAGAGAGAGAGGAGAAAATGTGGGCAACAGCCTTTATTGTGGTCCCCTCAGGAAACAGTGGGAGAGGCAGGGTAAGCAGGCTTAGGATTGCTAGTTTGAACAATTTCCGCAGGCTCTGGGGCACAGGGGCTGTCCCTGGTTGTCTGGTACCCGGCCCGGGGGTGACTGAGGAGGTGGACATTGGCCCTGAGGATAAGAGCTCGGTGAAGGAGATGGTTGGGCTGTGGGCTCTGGATTGGTTGGTTTGCACATGAAAGGCGCACTCACAGGCAAACTGCTTGCTGTCTCTAGGAATTAGCTAGCCCTGGGAGGGGCAGTCTCCCTAAGCAAGTCCCCAAGATGTCAAAGCATCGAAAAGACAGAATAAAAAGACGTGGTTAATACAACATTCCTGTGTGTTCTCCAGGGCTTAGAGCAAGACTGCTCAAGGAATCTGCGGTTCTCAGCATCAAATACACAGTAGACTGACCTGTAAGCTTTTAAACATAGGGTGCTCAAGCCACACCCCAGATCAAGTGGATCAGCATCTCTGGGGAGTGGGAGCCTCCAAACTAAAGAATGGATGGAGCTGCTCATTTCAACAGGGCTTGGAGGTGCCGTGTCCCAGAAAACCTGGCATGGCCCCGTGTAAAAACAGCCCAAACTAAGCGGCACAGTTCTCTCTGGGAGGGATCCACAGAGGGCTCTCAGATGTCCATGATGTTTTTGTCACTCATGTTGGGTTGTGGATACACACAGGCGGTTGAGAGTCCCTCTGTGTGTGTGTGTGTGTCTGTGTATGTGTGTGTGTGTGTGTGTGTGCGTGCGTGTGTACAGTTGATCGTCACTATTCGCAAAGCCTATATGGGAGAATTCATCGTCTTGCTAAAATTTACTTGCAGTCCCAAAACCAATTCTGGTGGGACTTCCTAGGTCATTCACAGACATGCACAGAGCCACAAACAATTTGAATTACCCGCATGCTGCTTCCCGGCTGATGTCACACTAGGCAACTTTCCACCTCCTGGTTTCAGCTCTCACACCATGAACGTGCCATCTTCACGGTCTATTTAGTGCTGTGTGTTTCACACTTTTGTGCTTTCTGTTGGTGGTTTCACTGTTTGAATTGGCTCCCAGGCATAGCGCTCAAATGCCGTCTAATGCTCTTAAGCTCAAGGAGGCTATGATGTGACTTACAGAGAAAATGCACGTGTTAGATAAGCTTCATTCTGGAATGAGCTGTAGGCTCTGATTTCAACGTTAAAGGATCAGTAAAACATATTAAATGAGGTGTTTTTAAGCAGAAACACACATAACACAAAGTTATATATTGATTGGTTGATGAAAACATTGTAACTGAAGGCTTACAGCTTCCTAACCCTGCGTTGCCCCGAGAAGCAATAATTCAGCGCTCATGGTGACATTACAGAACATAACTACCGCAGTAAATTAAGAGAATCGACCCCTGATTACTTGAGTGTTCTTGCCTTAAACCTTCAAGGACGAATAGCAATGCTGTATTACTCATGGCTTTTTATTCTGCGTTTTTCCAGCTTTATTGAGATATAATTGACATAAAATGCTATGTAAGTTTAAGGTGTACAATGTGTTGAACTGATGCACTGATATATTGCAAAATGATGACCACCATAGCGCCAGCCAATGCCTCCTCCATGTCACAGGTTTCTTTTCTGTGGTGAGAAAATTTAAGATTTACCCTCTTAGCAACTTTCAAGTATACAATACAGGAGTGTTAACTATAGTCACCATGCTGTGCCTGAGGTCCCCAGAACTTGTTCACCTTCTAACTGGAAGTTTGTACCCTTTGACCAACATCTCCCCATTTCTCCCACCCCCAATCCCTGGTAACCACCATTCTACTCTCGGTGTCTAGGAGTTCAGCTTTTTTAGATTCCACATATAAGTGAGATACCACAGGATTTGTCTTCTCTGACTTATTTCACTTAGCATAATTCCCTAAAGTTTCATCCATGTTGTTGCAAATGCCCCTTATTTTTCATGGCTGAGTAATATTCCACTGCATACATGCCACATCTTCTTAATCCATCCATCGACAGATGCTTAGGTTGCTTCCATATCTTGTCTGCTGTGATTTATTCTGTATTTTTGATGCTCTGTGTGTGTGTGTAATCTTTGTAAGCCTGAAATACTTTGTCATTTAAAATTTTTGAAGTTAAAAATAGTATTTTAGAAATAAAATAACTCAACCCTGTAGTTCCAGCTTACTGTGAGTTTTCCTTTCATCGCCCAGATTTCTGCAAGGCTGCAAAGCTTCTCAAAGAGGAACAGGATCAGCATCACCTGGAAGCTTGTTAAAAATGCAGATTCTCAGGCCCTACCTGGACCTGCTGAATCAGAATATCTGGGCGGGACCAGAACTCTGTGTTTTAACAAGTCCTCCTGCAGATTCTCATACGCTTTAAGCACAAGAACCTGCTGGTCGGAGACAAGTGCCTCACAACCCCAGACTCACTGTGCATCTTTCTGATGATCAGAGGGGATTAAGAATTTAGGAATTTTGAAGACCCAGATGAGTGTATCTCCATTCACTGCACCCTAAGTTCTCCTGGGAGCTTTTAAAATTCATCGATGCTTGGTCTGCAGCTGCAGAGATTCTGACTCAATCGGTCTGGGGTGCAGCCATGACATGGAGATTTTTTTAAGTTCGCCTGGTGATGCTAATTTGCAGCCAAGGTTGAGGACTCCTGGACCAACAGAATAAAGGATTTAGCAGAAGGAAAGGAAAAGAAGCTGGTGGTCTTGGGTGCCCTCTGCTGGTGGGAAGCTGTACATATGGTCTTCTGGAGACCTCAGAAGTTGGTGGAAATGCCAGCCCACGTGGGCTTCGGACCAGTCCACTGCACATCTCTGAATCCGGTTGATGTGTGCCCAAGAAATACCCTCTCAACAGAAATGCCTATTTAAATCCCTAATTCCAGTTTAAAGCTATTACTTGGATGTTTCCAGTTATCATTAGCTCACACACATACCCCCCACCCCACAACGCACAGACCACACTACTTGTAAGTTATGTAACAAACTCTCATATTACACTTACTATGTGCCATCCATGGACCGACCCCTTCATAAATAACTGCCCTTTGAAGTCAGTACTATTATTATTTACTGTTTGCTAATGGGGAAACTGAGGCACAGAGAAGGTAGTCGTTTGTCTCAACTATTAAGTGGAGGAGCCGGGGTTTAAGCCACAGCAGCTGGCTCCAAGTCTGTGGTCTTAACCACATCGTCACATTGCTGTCTCTAGTCATGATGCTCTCCGCCCTGTGCACTGTGATATCACATAATCTAGCGTCTGTTACATGCCAGACACAATATCCCCTTTCTACCCAAGAGGAAACTGAGGCTCAGGGGGCCCCAGCCTGAACTTCCACTGTTTGGGATGGATCTTAGACCTCACAGTTTCCCAGACTCACAGTCAGGCACTGCAGTATCTCAGAGATCTGGGTTCAAATCCCGCTCCTGCCCCATTCCAGCTGTGTGACTTTGGGCAAGTCACTTCCCCTCTCTGAGCCTCTACTTCCCCATCAGAAAAAATGGACGTGGTACCCATTTCTAAGTCATAAAGATGCCACATTCCACGCTGTCATCTAACACACCTTTCACTTGCCATGAGGATTCTTTAAAGGGGAAAAAAATGTTTATTATTATCTTAAGTGGCTGTAATCTAAATTCACAAAAATACTCCTTTAAGGAGTCAAGGGTCCATCCTGCAGATGTGTTCAGTAAGGCGGAGTGATGGGAGACACTTCCCCACCCACACACAGCTGTATCACTATCGGCACCAGCGGCTGGGAACTGAACTCAGACTATTCAGTTCTTTCTGGAATAGTCCATATGAGCTAAACCTCTCCTTCTGATGTGCTGATGCTCAAAGCTCTATTACAACCTCATAATCACTAGGATAGCTATAACATTTTTAAAAACCAGAAAATAGCAAGGGTTGATGAAGATGTGGAGTAAGTGAAACCCTCTACATGGCTAGTGGGAATGTAAAATGATGTTGCCACTATGGAAAGCAGTATGATGGCCCCCCCAAAAGTAGAAATAGAACTACCGTATGATCCAGCAATCCCGCCTCTGGTTATATAGCTGAGAGAACTAAGAGCAGAGTCCCAAAGAGAGATTTTTACACCCATGTTCGCAGCAGCATTATTCACAATATCCAGGAGGTGGAAACAACACTAGTTTCTATTGATGGATGAATGGATAGACAAAATGTGGTATAAACTTATAGTGGAATATTAATCAGCCTTAAAAAGGAAGGAAATTCTGACGCACACTACAACATGGATGAACCTGGAGGACATCATGCTCAGTGAAATAAGCCAGTCACTAAAAGACAAATACTGTGTGATTCCACTTACGTGAGGCCCCCAGAGGAGTCAAATTCATAGAGACAGAAAGTAGGGAGCTGAGTGCTAGGGCTGGGAGGAATCCTTGTTTAATAGCTTTTTCAGTTTCGTGAAATGAAATGTTTCAGAGCTTGGGTGCACAGCAATGTGAATGTGCTTAACATTACTGGACAGTACACTTATAAGTGGCTAAGATGGTAAATTTCATGTTTATTTTACCACAATTAAGCTTTTCTTTAATTTTTTTTTAAAAGTGTGATTTCAGTAAGCCCTCCAAAAGATAATTTAAAAAAATATCTGATTACATTGTCACCATAGCTATTTTTTTTAAACATGAGGGAGAAAACCATTGCAGGCAAAATGCTTATTCTTGTTCTCTAGGCAAAAATATTGGAAAACAGAAAGGCTGTGCACCAAAGCATTAATCAGGTCTCCTCTGAGCAGGGGCCTCAGAAGGTCAGAGGCAGAGTCCTTACTTCTTTGCTTTATGTAAGTTTTAAGAGGTGAGATTATGGGTGGCTTCACTTTCTCATGTTGTGTATTTCAGCCTTTCTAGAATTAAAAAGGAAAATTGAAAACCGACTTTGAAAGTGATGGATAAGATGCTCTTACTTAGTATATTTCTAAGCCACACCAGCTGATCACCTTCTGATGAATATTCTAAGGATTAATATTTTAATGTTCTAAGGAGGCCTGTAGCCAGCTCTCCCATCCCACACTGTACATAACTTTAAGACAAGGCACCAAGACAAGGACTCCTGGGTCTTACTGGGCTCTGGACCAGGCAGCTGGGTCAGAGGTCCCTCCTCGGGAACATGTTATCCTCCTCCTTCCCCAACTTTGGCACTTGGGGGCGATTCAGAATATGTGAATAACCCGGAAGCCTTCTGGGCCAGAGAGGGACTGGGAGGGGCTGGGAGGGGCCCCACCCCCACCCTTGATTGTGATGTCTTCTAAAGGGGGCATAGGGCAGGGTGATGTCATAGACCACCGGTCTGCCCCCCTCCCTCTCTGCCTGTGCCGGCCACTGGCCCAGCCTCACCTTTTCTCCCCACAACCCTGCACCCCAGAGGAAAGTGGTCAGCTTTGCCAAGCCGCCCACCTGGTGACCTAGAGCCATGGATGCAAATCACTCCAACCCCTTGGAGCCCCAGTCTTCCCCAGAGGCGACCAGGCCTGGCCTGAACCTTGGCTCAATCTTGGAGAACAGACCCTGAGGCAGGACCCCCCCAAGCATGGTGAGTGACAGGTTGCCACCAAAGATTAGAGCAGTGGTCACCAACATGGGAACAGGCACTTGTAGGGTGGGTTTTGTGGGGCAGGCCCAGCCCACCTAGACTGGTCACCACTATGGGTTGCCAGTCCCAGAAGCTGACCCCCACAGGGCAGCTGGTACTAGAGATGTTCATCAGCGAGGCCACCCACATGAGCCCGGAGCTGACACTGGTGCAGCACATGTGGAATGGCATCACCGTGGCTGGAACCTAGCAGAGCTCATCTGGACCACATGCTGGAGTGCGACCTTCGCATGCTCACCCAGGACCAGCCGCTGCTCTTCCCCGACCCGCCCTTCAGCCCCACCACCAATGGTGAGAAGATGGTGGAGGTGGCCTTCGAGTCACTCTACTCCGCCACCATGTACGTGGCTTCCCATTCAGTGCTGTCCATCTATACAAGGGCACGTCAGCGGGCTGGTGGTGGACATGGGCCACGGGGTCACCTACATGGTACCCGTCTTCCAGGACTTCAACCTGCCCCACGCCGCAGAGCGCCTGGACCTGGTGGGCACCCACCTGACCGCCTTCCTGGTGGAGATGCTGCTGGGCTCTGGCTTGCCGCTGGGGCAGCAGGACCTGGACACGGTGGAGAACATTAAGCGTCGCTACTGCTACGTGGCTGCCGACTTGCTCAAGGAGCAGGCCCGGCCGGAGCAGGAACACCAGCAGACCCTGAAGCTGCCCGATGGGCGGACGGTCACGCTGGGCAAGGAGCTGTTCCAGTGCCCGGAGCTGCTGTCCAGCCCCGCTGTGATCCCAGGGCTGTTGCCCATGAGTGTCCCCACCGTGGCCACACAGAATCTTCCCAAGGTGGCTCTGGAGGTTTAAGGGACATGCACAAGAAAGTGCTGCTCTGCAGGGAGTCCTCGCTTTTCGCAGGGTTCGAGGGTCGCTTCCATGCCAAGCTGTTGCACAGTCTGCCCCGTGAGGCCCACGTGGTGGTGAAGGCCCAGCCCAGCAGGAACTTCTCGGTGTGGATCGGGGGCTCCATCCTGGCCTCGTTGCGTGCCTTCCAGTCCTGCTGGGTCCTGCGGGAGGAGTACAAGGAGCAGGGGCCCCACATCGTGTACCACAAATGCTACTGATGCCGAGCAGCGGTTGGGGGAGTGTTGTGGGCAGTAAAGCTTCCGGTACCCAGTGGGCTCTGTCCTGCCTTCCCTCAGCGCTGGAGTGGTCCACTCCTGGACCCACCCAGACTCACCTTTTTCTGACCCCACAGACCCACCCCAAGGAGATCTGCCTCCCAGGGCATCCCTGGTTCTGCCCTAACTCACCTCCTGTGATCCGTCCCCAGAGACACCCCAGTTCTTCTGAATCCCTAAACCCTCGTCCATCATCAACACCCAACACGTCACCACGTCCTCACCCTGTCAAACCATCTCCCATGATGTGTGTTCCCCAGGGCACTCTCAGGGTGGGGACTCAACCATGCCCACCCCCAAGATGTCCCCAGATTCTGACCTCTCAGCCCCACCTCCATGATCTATTGCTCTTGATATAGGCCCCCAAGATTCCCCTGGGTTCTCAGACCCCCCAATTCATCCTCTTGCTATATCCCTCAAGGACCCTCAACCAACCCCACAACGCTCTCCTCTCCAAAGAAACTGCACCGGGCACTCCATCCCCACCCCAGAATCTTTCCATGAGTGTTCCGACCCCTAGGTGCACCCTCATAATCTGCCCCAATTTCTAATCCCTGCAAAGATACCCCCAAGATCCAATTGCCAAGACATCCCTGGTTCTGAGCCCCCCAAATCCACCACCTCACTGGTTTTCCCATCTGTTTATCCAAAGTTCTCCTGCACCCTGATGTGCTGAGCACCCCAGAATCCTCCCCACAAGCTCCGAGCCCCCACATCCACCACAAAGATCCAAGTTCTGACCCTCAGGGGTTTCCCCAACAATGGCCCTCTAATGGACCCCCCAGTGTCCAAAGCCCATGCCCCAAGTTGCCCCTCCTCCCCTGAACTCTGCCCTCCCCACATGATTTGCTCCCCAGACTCCTTCCTTCTATCCAAGTGCTCCCACAACCCATCCCCCATCCGTACCCCAAAAGAACACCATGCTTTGAAACCCCAAACCCCCAGGATGGCCCCCACCACTCTCAGCCCACCCCCTTACTCTGCATCCCCCTGGAAATACTCTCGCACGGTCTCTCTCACACTGCACCTCCTGACCCCAGTCCTCAGCCCCTGGAGTCCTCCCAGGAAGGCTCTGGGTTCGAGGACCATTCCATGATGACCCCACTGATGCCCTAGGTCCCTCCCCTGTGTTCTGACCCCCTAACTCCCTCCCCAAAGGCACTCTCCCAGAGTTGCCCCATGATGAACCCCCGGGACACCCCAACCCAACCTTGGGTTTTCAGACTCCTGGGAACTCACCCCCAGGCCCCATCCCACTGGTTGAGACATGAATGGGCAGTGACGTTCCCAAGGGCTGCCCAGCGCACCGTGACCCAGCTGTCCATCCCCATCTCCCTCCGTTCCACTAGTCGTTCATGCCGTCTCCCCAGACCTCTCTCAGTGTACTCCTGTAACACCATCCCAGGGCCCTCCCTGGGACCTGCCCTGAGGTTGTCCTATGGCGTGTCTCCCGCCCCACCCTGTCTCTGCAGGGGCCTGGAGTAGGAGTCCAGCCTCTCAGCACAGGGAAGTTGGTTCATCTCCCCCCAGGTTACCCTGGGTCCTCCCTCCTCCTTCTGCCCTCATCCTCACCCACCCTGCGCCCCTGCTGGAGGCAGGACCCTCTGCATTCACGCTGTCATCCAGCCCAGTGAACATCAGGACCCCCAGCCGGCAGCCTAGACATGTTTATCCAGGACACGCCCTCCCAGTTTATCAATAAAATAACCACAAGCTGCCAGAGGTTATCCATGTGAACGCTGGGTCCTCTCCTCCTTCAGTCCAGGAAATCATTCATCCTTTCATTGCTTCAACCAGTCAATGTTTATCGAGCATCTCTCACAGGCTTTCTCTGTCTCTACCTCTCCCTGAGTCTTTCTGTGTGTCTCTGACTCACCTGCCAGCTTCGTTCTTAAGCAGGAATATTCCAGAGGAGAAATTCATTTATTTGTGGAGCACTGAGCCCACCCGACCCATCCCGGCATCTGCCATCAGGCAATGGGGGTGGGTGAGGGTCTGGTTATCCCCACCCTCCCTCTCCCACTGTGCCCTGGGGACTGGGCAGTGGCTCCAGCCTCATCCTGGGCCAGTAGATGCTCTGCAGACAGAACAAGACCCCCAGATCACAAACAGGCACGTTGGACCACCCTTGCTTCACCAACCCTACGCCCACACACAGGCAGCCTCAACCTGTAGAATCCACAAGAACCCCCAAGAGATTATGGTGGTGAGGAAGAACTGCTTATTGTTCCCACCAGGGGGCAGCACCTCCAAGCTCATGGGCTGAGGGCTGCCTGGAATTTAGAACCATGAGGACTGCATCCCAGAGCTCGTGAGACCCAACCCACACGGTGTCCTCAGGGCACCGCCAGCCACACACCCACAGAAGGGATGTGGGACAGGCTGCGGAAACCCCTGCCACCCTTGGGCTGCTGGGAAACCCAAAGGAATCTCATTTAGACCAGACTAAGGTTTCCCTAGCTCCAAACCTTTTCTACCAGAGAAATTTCCTCTACAACCCTCCATAAATGCACCCCTCCCATTTGCACACTCTCAGAGATGGGGAGCTCACTGCCTCAAGTCTTTTGTTGGAAATCTCACCTGCACCAAGGAGTCATAGGTAAACTTCTGTCCACACTCTCTGCCTGCCATCCCCCACCTGGAGCAGCCAGAGCACCAGAAATCCTGATACCCCCACCACCACCATTTCCACACACACCCTGGGAATCTAATCTCTCCCAAGCCCACCATCCCCAAATTCTTCCACTTCTGGTTTTAAGTCATTCATGCATTCATTCCATGAACAGTCATTGACCATCCACTATGTGCCCAGCACTGTACTGAAATCTAAGGAAACCGAGAAATGGGGTCTCTGACTACCAGATCCTTCCTAGTGGGTCTGACAGGAGAACGTGGTGGGTCATGTCCCTTTTCTAGACACATTTCTACCATCGACTTCCAACTGGTTGGTGTCTGTTTACACACTGACCCCCAAGTCCTTTTCTTCTAATACTGCCAAACCACCCCCATCACTCCATCCTTCCTGCCCAGCCCAGGACCCTTCACTGCTCACCTGGAAGATTGTGGGGGCCTCCTCCTCGGTGTCCTAGTCACCCCTCTTGCCCTCCATAAGACCCCTTGCAGAGGGTTTTTACAAAACATAGTTCAGAACACTCTGGTGGATTTCCATCACGTGTAAAACAAAACCCAAATTCTTATGACAGCCCTAAATCCTCTGCCAATATCTACAAACTCCTTGGCTTTCCTTCCTACCCCCTTCACCCCAGCCACAGCAGTCAGCCTTCTCTTCCTCAAATGTGCTGTTACAGGCTGCATTGTGTCTCCCCAAAATTCACATGATAGAGTCCAACTGCCCAGGACCTCAGAATGTGGCTGCATCTGGAGATCGCGTCTTTACAGAGGTGACTAATTTAAGATGAAATAATTAGGGCGGGCACTAACCCAATATGACTGGTGTCTTTATAAAAAGGGGAGGTTATGGCAGAGACAACACAGACAGAGGGAAGACCGTGTGAGGACACAGTGAGAGGACAGCCATCTGCAAGCCGAGGAGAGAGGGCTCTGAAGACTCCAACCATGCTGATGCCTTGATCTTGGACTTCCAGCCTCCAGAATTGTGAGAAAATACATGTCTGCTGTTTAAGCCACTTAGTCTGTGGTGTTTTGTTCTGGCAGCCCCAGCAGACGAAGACAGATTTTGGTACCAAGTGTGGTTCTGAAGGTTGTTACAATCACCAGCTACAACCATGTGACCGGTTACAGAAACAAGGACTGTAATTGCCGTGACCATTTCTTCCTTGTTGTGTTATGAATATGTTTGTGCATGTGTGTGCATACATAGCGCATGGATATATACACATATTTGTGTCTACGTAGAGTAAGCAAATATCTTTGGTTTCTTCCCTGTCTTATCCCCATATCATGGAAGGTAAGATGATTGACCTTATATCATAGTATTGAACTTACCAGACATGAAGGAGAAGAGTAAACATCACTCAAGAACTTTATCTCCTCTTCCAGGGAAAAGCATAAGTCCGTTTTTGGTTGCACACAGATGGTTTTATCATATTAGGTGAGAACATGATCTTGTTTTTGTCCTTTTTGAGAGTTTTTTTTTTTTTTTGGCTGGGATAGATTTGTCCTGAGCTAACATCAGTTGCCAATCTTCCTCTCTCTTTTCCTCCCCAGTACCTGATTGTATAGCCTAGTTATAATTCCATCTATTTCTTCTATGTGAGCCACGGCCACAGCACAGCTACTGACAGACGAGAGGTGTGGTTCCACACCCAGGAAACGAACCCAGGCAGCCAAAGTGGAGCATGCACAACTTTAACCACTAGGCTATCAGGGCTGGCTCTTGTTGTTGACTTTATTTGAAGATTAAGTATGGTTTAAGGTATCTGCCAGCCAAGGTGACAATGGGTGGACTGGTGATGGTTAATTTTATGTGTCAACTTGGCTAGGCTGTGGTGCCCAGATGTTTGTCAAACACCAGTCTATATGTTGCTGTGAAAGTATTTTTTAGATAGGACTTAGTTTTAAATCAGTAGACTTTGAGTAAAACAGATTGCCCTCCATTATGTGTGTGGGCCTCATCTAATCAGTTGAAAGCCTTAAGAAACAGAGACTGACTCCCTCCAAGGAAGAAGGAATTCTGCCAGCAGACTGCCTCAGACCCAAACTGCAACTCTTGCTGGGTCTCCAGCATGCAGGACTACCCTGCAAATTTCAGACTTGTCAGCCTCCACGATTGTGTGAGTCAATTCCTTAAAATAAATCTCTCTTTCTCCCTACATCTACCTCCTATTGGTTCTGATTCTCTGCAGAGCTCTGACTAATATGCCTAGCCTCCTTCTTACCTCAGGACCTTTGCACCTCCTAGTCCCTCTACTCAGAATGATTCTCCTTACTTATCAAAGTTAATCCCCCTTCCCAGTATGACATAAAGCTAAGATACCATAAAGAGAATGATTAAAACAGTTGACTTTAAGTAAACATCAAAAAAAATTCTGCAAGGTAAAAATTACTCTGAACAAAGTCAAGACAAATGACAATTTTAAAAATAAATTTAAAAAATAATAAATAATTTTTTAAAGACAAATGGCAGAGTAAATTATAGTTTATAACAAAAGGAATAAAGTCCATAATATATAAAGAGCTCTGGGAAACAATCTACAAGAAAAATACTATAACAGACCATGGAAAGTTAGCAAAAGATACAAACCTTGAGCTCACAAAGAAAGAAAGACAAATGGTTCTTAGTCACTGAGAAGATTCTCAAATGCATAAGAGAAAGGTACATTGAAACTCTACTGTGATACCATTTTGACCCAACAAATTGTCAACAGTCAAACGGTTTGGTAACACCTGCTGGTGGTGAGGCTGTGGGGAACTGGCACTTTCTTACCTTAATGATGAGGAAGAGAGTTGGTACAACCCTTACACAGGACAAGTTGAAAATTACACTTAAATGACAAATGCTTACTGCTTCTGATCCAGCTATCACACTTCCAGGAATCTCTCCTTCAGATAGAATCCTCGTATGCAAAATGATGTAAGTGCAGCTACCCATTGTACACGGCAGCACTTTATGGTGACAAAATGCTGGAAACAATGTTATGTGTTTCCAATGTTATGCGCACATCCATGAGAAAAGGTTAAATAAATTTCACTCAAACACAAAGGAATACTAGGCAGTTATTTAAAAAAAAAAGGAACTAGCAAGCTGTGTTTACTGACATGGAGTGATCAAGATATATTTTAATTTAACAAAAGGAAGGCCCGAGAGAATCTATCTGAAGGAATAATACCTGGAAACTTTCCTAACCTAAGAAAGGAAACAGATATCCAGGTACAGGAAGCACAGAGAGCACCAAATGTGATTATCTCAAAGAGGCCCAAACCAAGACACGTTATAATTAAAATGTGAAGAATTAAAGATAAAGAGAGAATCCTAAAAGCTGCAAGAGAAAGACCGCAAGTATCATACAAAGGAAACCCCATAAGGCTATCAGCTGACTTCTCAGCAGAAACATTACAGGCTAGAAGGGAGTGGCATGATATATTTAAAGTGATAAAAGGAAAAAACCTACAGTGAAGAACACTCTACCCAGCAAGATTATCATTCAGAATGGAAAGAGAGATCAAGAGTTTCCTAGACAAGCAAAAACTAAAGGAGTTAATCATCGATAAACCAGCCTTACAAGAAATGCTAAAGGGACTTATTTAAGTGAAAAAGAAAAGACCACAAATAAGAATAAGAAAATTATCAAAACAAAACAAAACAATAAAACCACTGGTAAAGGCAAATATGCAGTAAATGTAGCAGATCAACCACCTATGAAATTAATATGAAGGTCAAAAGACAAGAAAATAAAAGTACTATTTTATCAATTTCCATGATAAGAGGGTAATGGATACACATAAACAAAAAAGAGGTTAAATATTATATCAAAAACATAAAAGGTGGTGGGGAAGGGAGTAAAAGAGGAGAGCTTTTAGCAAGAGGTCAAACTTAAGAGACTATCAACTGAATATAGATTGCTACATACACAGGATATTATATGTGAACCTCATGGTAATGACAAACCAGAAGCCTACAGTAAGTACACAAAAGATTAAGAGAAAGGATCCCAAATATAATACTAAAGAAAGCCATCAAATCACAAGGGAAGACAGCAAGACAAGAAGAAAGGAACAGAGAAGAACTACTAAAACACTCAGAAAAAAGTAATAAAATTGCAACAAGTATACACTTTTCAATAGCTTCTTTAATGTTAATGGACTAAATGCTCCAATCAAAAGACACAGGGTAGGGGCCAGCCCTGTGGCCAAGTGGTTGAGTTCGCACACTCCACTTCCACAGCCCTAGGTTCTGCCAGTTCAGATCCTGGGCACAGACCTAGCACCACTCTTCAGGCCATGCTGAGGCTGCGTCTCACATAGCACGAATAGAAGGACCTGCAACTAGAATATACAACTATGTATAAAAAAAAAAGATTGGCAACAGATGTTAGCTCAGGTGACAGTCTTAAAAAAAAAGATACAGGATAGCTTATAGGATTTAAAAAACAAGATTCATATACATGCTGCATACAAGGGGCACACTTCAGACCTAAAGACACTTGCAAACTGATAGTGAATGGATGGAAAAAGATACTCCATGTAAATGGCAAAGAAAGAAAGCTGGGGTAGCTTATACTTATATAACACTTATATCAGACAAAGTAGACTTTAAAACAAAAACTGAAATGAGAGACAAAGAAGGGCTCTACGTAATGATAAAGGGAACAATCCAACAGGATATAACACTTGTAAATATCTATGTGCCCAACATAGGAGCACGTAAATGTATAAAGCAATTATTAACAGACATAAAAGGAGAAATAGACAGTAACACAATAATCGTAGGGGACTTTAAAACTCCACTTACATCAATGGATGGATGATCCAAAAGAAGATCAATAAGGAAACATTGGCCTTAAATGACGCATTAGATCACATGGCCTTAGTAGACATATCTAAAACATTCCACCCAAATACTGCAGAATACACATTCTTTTCAAATGCACATGGGACATTCTCCAGGATAGATCACATATGAGGCCACAAAACAAGTCTCAATACCTTTAAGAAGATTGAAATTATACCAAGCATCTTTTCTGACCACAATAGTATGAAACTAGAAATCAACTACAAGAAGAAAATTACAAAACCCACAAATATGTGGATACTAAACAAAATGCTACCAAACAACAATTGGTTCAATGAAGAAATGAAAGGGGAAATCAAAAGATACCTGGAGACATAGGAAAATGAAAATACAACATGCCAAAATTTATGGGATATAGCAAAAGTGGTTCTAAGAGGGAATTTTATAGCAATTCAGGCCTACCTCAACAAACAAGAAAAATGTAAAATAATCTAACAGTGCACCTAAAGGAACTGGAAAAAGAAGAACAAACAAAGCTCCAACTCAGTAGAAGGAAGGAAATAATAAAAATTAAATGGAAATAAATGAAATAGAGACTAAAATAACAATAGAAAAAAAATCAATGAAACTAAGAGCCAGTTCTTTGAAAAGATAAACAAAATTGAGAAACCTTTAGGTAGACTCGCCTCAAAAAGAAGAGAGAATGTTCAAATAAATAAAATCAGAAAAAAAGAGGAGAAATTACAATGGACACCTCAGAAACACAAAAGATTATAAGGGAATACTGCAAAAAGCTATTGCCAAGGGGCTGGTCCCGTGGCCGAGTGGTTAAGTTCGCGCACTCCGCTGCAGGCGGCCCAGTGTTTCGTCGGTTCGAATCCTGGGCGCGGACATGGCACTGCTCGTCAGACCACGCTGAGGCAGCGTCCCACATGCCACAACTAGAGGAACCCACAACGAAGAATACACAACTATGTACCGGGGGGCTTTGGGGAGAAAAAGGAAAAAATAAAATCTTTAAAAAAAAAAAAAAAAAAAAAGCTATTGCCAAAAATATTGGATGATCTAGAAGAAATGGATAAATTCTTAGAATCACACAACATTCCAAAACTGAAACAAGAAGAAACAGAGAATGTAACAGACCGATCACCAGGACGGAGGTGGAAACACTAATCCAAAGCATCCCAAAAAATGAGCCCAAAACCAGAGGCTTCGCTGGGGAATTCTACCAAACATTCAAAGAAGACTTAATACCCGTCCTTCCCAAAAACTTCCAAAACTTTGAAAAGGAGGGGAAGCTTCCTAACTCATTCTATGAGGCCAATGTCACCCTGATACCAAAACCAGACAAGGACAACACAAAAAAAGAAAATTACAGGCCAATATCACTAATGAACATTGATGCAAAAATCCTCGACAAAATATTAGCAAATCAAATACAAGAATACATTAAAAAGATCACACGCTGTGATCAAGTGGGATTTATTCCAGGGATGCAGGGATGGTTTAACATCTGGAAATCAATCAATGAGATACACTACATTAACAAAATGAAGAATGAAAATCACATGGTCACCTCAGCAGATGCAGGGAAAGCATTTGACAAGATGCAGCATCCATTTATGATAAAAATTCTCAATAAAATGGGCATAGAAGGAAAGTATTTCAACATAATAAAGGCCATATCTGACAAATCCACAGTCAATATCATACTCAACACAGAAAAACTGAAAGCTATCCTTCTAAGAACAGGAACCAGACAAGGATGCCCACTGTCACCACTCTTATTTAACATAGTATTGGAAGTCCTAGCCAGAGCAATCAAGCAAGAAAAGAAAGAAACGGGACCCAAATTGGAAAGGAAGAAGTGAAACTGCCTCTATTTGCACATGACATGATTTTATATATAGAAAACCCTAAATAATCCACTAAAAATATTTTAGAAATCACAAATGAATACAGTCAAGTTGCAGTTTACAAAATCAATGGACAAAAATCAATTGCATTTCTATAAACTAACAACAAAGTAGCAGAAAGAGAAATTAACAATACAACCCCATTTACATTTGTAACAAAAAGAATAAAATCCCTAGGAACCCATTTAACCAAAGAGGTGAAAGATCTGTACACTGGAAACTATAAAACATTGTTGAAAGAAATGGAAGATACAAAGAAATGGAAAGATATTCTGTGCTGTTGCATTTGAAGAATTAACATAATTAAAATGTCCATACGTCCTAAAGCAATCTACAGATTCAGTGCAATCCCTATCAAAGTCCCAATGACGTTTTTCACAGAAACAGAACAAAGAATCCTAAAATTTATATGGAACAACAAAAGGCCCCGAATAGCCAAAGGCATCCTGAGAAAAAAGAACAAAGCTGGAGGTGTCACACTCCCTGATTTCAAAATATACTACAAAGCCGTAATAAACAAAACAGCATGGTACTGGCACAAAAATAAACACACAGATGAATGGAACAGAATTGAGAGCCCAGAAATAAAACCACACGTCTATGGACAGCTAATTTTCAACAAGGGAGCCAAGAACATGCAATGGACAAAGGAATGTCTTTTCAATAAGCAGATTGGAAAAACTGGACAGCCGCACACAAAAGAGTGAAAGTAGACGATTATCTTACATCATACACAAAAATTAACTCAAAATGGAATAAAGACTTGAATGTAGGACCTGGAATCATTAAACTTCTAGAAAAAAACATAGGCAGTACGCTCTTCCATATCGGTCTTAGCAGCATATTTTCAAGTACCATGTCTTACCAGGCAAGAGAAACAATAGAGAAAGTAAACAAATGGGACTACATCAAACCAAAAAGCTTCTATACAGCAAAGGAAACCATCCACAAAACAAAAAGACAACCTAACAATTGGGAGAATATCTTTGCAAACCATGTATCTGATAGAAGGTTAATATTAAAAATGTATAAAGAACTCATACATCTCAACAACAAAAAAAGCTAACAACCCAATCAAAAAACTAGGTAGAGGATATGAACAGTCATTTTTCCAAAGAAGGTATGCAGACGGCCAACAGCACATGAAAAGGTGTTCAACATAATTAATCATCAGGAAAATGCGAATCAAAATTACAATGAAGCATCACCTCATGCCTGTCAGAATGGTTATAACTAACAAGACAAGAAATAAGTGTTGGAGAGGATGAGGAGAGAAGGGAACCCTCATACACTGCTGCTGGGAATGCAAACCGGTGCAGCGACTGTGGCAAACAGTATGGAGAGTCCTCAAAAAATTAAGAATAGAACCACCATATGATCCAGCTATTCCACTGCTGTGTATTTATCCAAAGAACATGAAAACATGAAGGCATAAAGTTATATGCACCCTATGATCATTGGTGCATTGGTTCAATGGTTCATTGGTTCATTGCAGCATTATTCACAATAGCCAAGACTCGGAAGCAACCTAGGTGCCCATCGGGAGACGAATGGATAAAGAAGATGTGGTATATATACACAATGGAATACTACTCAGCCATAAAAAAGGAAGAAATCTGGCCATTTGAGAAAACACGAGGGTATTGTGCTAAGGGCAATGAGTCACTCTCCTTGGCCTAGTCCCAGCAGCCCTGGACAAAGACACTGTGAGTCTTCAAGGAGCTGAGCCTGTTTGTGTGAAGCCCGCCCAGGAAGGAGAGACCTGAAGATGAGGCTCGTCAAGACCACGGCCCAGGGGCTTGTCAAGAGGTGAGCCACAGGGCCTGCTCCCACAGAAACCAGGAAATCACTGACACCACCGTCCCCATGTCCCCACCCACAGCAGGGCACTAGCAGCTGCTGTGCCCTCCCCACCCAGGTCACTGCCCCAGGAGCAAAAGGGACATGGCCAAGACCTCACACCAGCACAACAGAATTCAACCCAAGCCCTGGAGGAAACGTTTAATTCCTGACACACAGGGAATTTTGGTTTTAGCAGGATTGTTCACACACACACACGCACCCCTATACCCTCCCCCCAAGCTATCACCTAGGGCCTCCTGAAACTTTCTGCTGGCAGATGTGGTTTCCAGATGTGGGGACAAACAGGGAGGGAGGGCTGGAACAGGGGACAGAGTTCAAGATCGGGGGCTAATCGGTTTTTCCTGAGCCCCACTGATGGCTGACCAAGCCGCTGGGCAGTGTGTGGAAAAGCTGTACCCAGCCCACGTGGTTGGCAGTTACCCCACGGGGTTCAGCTTACCTCCTGGGCCTCTTCTCCCCAGCCCCAGGCCTCCTCCCCAAGCTAGCCGCCACCCTCTTACCCACTATGGGCACCCAGCATCCCCTCCCTCCCCTTCCAGTCTGCCCCCCACCTTGGAACCCCATGGATCTCTTCTGCAAGAAGCAAATCCAACCACATCCCTCTCCTGTTCAATATCCTTTGACGGCTCCCATGGCCCCGGGGCTAAACAATTTTCCCAGAACCACACTGATGGCTGGACCAAAGCCTGCTGACCCCATGTGTCTCCCTATTGCACTCTGCATTCCATTCCCACGTGCCTCTTTCATTCACTAGAACTCAGCACTTTCCCTCCCACCTCAGGGTCTTTGCATGAGCTGTCCCCTCCACTTGGAACGCTTTCTTTCCTCCTATCTCTCCCTAGTTACTGCCTATCCCTCCTTTCACATCTCACCTCCAGAAAGCCCTGTGTGACTTCCCAGGCAGGTCAGTCCCACGGGGCACCAGGCTTGAGTCCAACCTAACATTTATCAAGATCACACATTATATCTGCGTGTGCAATATGACCCATGTCAGCCTCTCCCAGCTGACTGTGACTTCCAGGAGGGCTTGGGCTGTGGGTGACTTGTCACCTTCCTTACTGCAAGGAGCCTCCCTCCCACATGACTTAGATGAGACTCGCAGATGCCACTGTGATGGGTAATTCTATGTGTCAACTTGACTGGGCCACAGGCTGCCCAGATATTTGGTCAAACATTATTCTGGGTGTGTTTTGGGATGAAATTAACGTTTAAATCAGTAGACTGAATAAAGCAGATTGCCCTCCCTGATGTGGGTGGGCCTCATTCAATCAGTTGAAGGCCGGAATAGAACCAAAAAACTGACGCCACCCCCCCCCCCAAGTAAAAGTGAATTCTACCTGCCTGACAGCCCTTGGACTGGCTCATTGGCTTTCTTCTGGCCTTTGGACTTGAACTGAGACATCAGGTCTTCCTGGGTCTTGAGCTTGCTGACTCACCCTCCAGGTCTGGGGACTTGCCAGCCTCCGTAACTGCGTGAACTGATTCCTTATCAAAAATATAGGTGCCAGGCTATAGTTACATGTCCAGATAGACAGGTGGGTCTATAGACAGATAGACATACCTATATGTGGATCTGTATAACTATCTCTATCTATAGATATCTCATAGATAGATAGATAGAGTTAGATATCTATATCTTGGTTTAGCTATATAATATATAGATATTATAGATAAATATGCATAGTGATAGATATCTAGAGAGAGAGATCTATCTATATATATATATACATTTCTATAGACCTATAGATATCTATATCATTATAGATATATAAAGAGAGAGAGAGAGAACTGGAGATACGTTGATAGATCAATGGATAGACTGACAGTTCCATCCATGGTCCTGGTTTGCTCTGGAGCATCCTCATACAGATTTCCTTGTTGACCTACGACAAAACCAGACACAGACTCTCCACATTCCCATCTTTTGCCTCATAAATGATTAGCTGAACTGCTTGTCTCCAAGGATCCATAGGAACAAAATGCTTGTTAACCAAATGCGGGTTCAGCTCCTTCCCTTCCGTCAGGCCTGGGAATGGAGGCCCCCTCCCCCGAGCCAGCAGACAGACCCTCCTGAGAACAGGCAGCCTCAGGGCAAAACTTTCTCTGACCCACTGTCCCCTCTCGCCATCCTTTCTTCCTCATCCCACACCTGGTTCTTTCCTGCCTGTTCACTCCCCTCTGTCACAGGAAACCCTCTCCCCCAGCCTTGCAAGAAGCCTTTTGAATGAAGGCTCTGTTTACGAAATCCAGATTTGTGTTTCCTTGACAGCCCCAGGGAAAACTTCTTTTTTCCTAGGAGCAATGGGAGCCCTGGACGCGTGGGCTGAGAGCAGGGAAGTGGCAGCTGGGGAACCAAGTAGATTCCAGGAACCAGGAGGAGGCACGAGCTGATGGCCAAGCTGGGAAGTGGGCAGATTCAAGCTGCATTTTGGAGGGTGAGCAGGCAGAAGCATGAGAGTTTGAGGGAGGTCTCTGGAGGTCCCCAAGCTTGGGGCACCATAGATTCCACGAGTTTCACAGTTTGTGGCAAGAATAGCCAAGGACAGTCGCTCAGCATCGGGAGGGGAGACTAAACTTGGAGCGAGGGGACCAAGGTGAGGGCCCCCAAAAGGTCGTTCACCTGGGAGGCTTAGAACCACAGAGCATCAGAGCCCAACTGGGGAAACTGAGGCATGGAGCTGTGCAGTGACCCGTCTGAGGACATCCGGCAGGTTTTTAGCAGAGCCAAGATTCAAACCGAGTTTCCCTGCCTCCCAGACCAGGCTGCACTCCTCTGTTTCCTGAGGAACTCGGGTCTGAATGATCCTGGGTTTGAACAGGAGGCAGGAGGGACCAGCAGGGGGGAGCACGTGGAGGCTGGAGTGAGGGACAGCGAGATGCAGGAAGTGGACACCAGGTGCTTCTGACCTGCCAGACGCTGCTCTAACCGCCCAGGGCATCACCTCCTCCGCTTCCCCCTCTGAGGTTGCAACTACTTTATCTCCATTCTACAGAAAGGGAAACTGAGACCCAGAGAGGCAATATGAAGGCCTCAGAAGCAGTACACAGCCCTGTCCCCTCTGCCTGGGGACCGGGGCTGGCAGGGGGGTGGTTCCTAGCCTTTCTCCCCTTCCTGCCCCCAACCCAGGCCCCAAGACAGGAAGACAGTGGCCAGGACAGCCCTGCTAGAGGCGGGGGAGGGGCCTGGCCAAACCACGGACAGGATTTCTCAGAATTTACAGTATGGTGGGGGAGGGGAGCCGGGGGCTCCCGCCAGAGCCAGTGCAGGGAGGGAGGAGGCGGTGGGTGCGGCCCACTCAGGGCTCAGCCACCACACCTGTGGCCTTATGGGAGGGGGCTGCACTCTCCTCCATCCCCCAATGACAGGGCATGGAGGGCCATAAATGGGGAGACTTGAGGGGGCCTCTACACACCCAGGCTCCAGCACATGCATGCATGTGTATGCTTCATGTCCCCACTCAGGCCCCCAGCACACACGTGTGCATGCATGTATCACGTCACACGCACACTCAGGCTGCAGTGTGTGTGTGCGTGTGTGTGTGTGTGTGTGTGTGTGTGTCTGCATGCACATGAGTCATCCCCACCCAGGCAGGTCCAGGCACTTCACTCCCAATCAGCCAAACACACCACAAAGCCAGGCTGGCAGGATTCCCTCAGCCTGTCCCTGTGAGGGCCATGTGTCCAGACTGGGACCTGTCTGGGGTCCACCTCCTTCCTCATCCCTCTCTACACTCTGCACCTGGTTCCCTGATCTCTCTCTCCCTTCTCATCTCTCAGATGCCCATGTGATCTCTGTGCAGGACAGACTCACTGGCATTGTTTGAATTGAGGTGAAATCCACATAACATGAAGTTAACACATGAAAATAAACAATTCAGTGGCATTTAGTGCATTTGCAAGGTTGTGCAACTCCCACCTCTATCTAGTTCCAGAACGTTCCATCAACCCAAAAGGAAATCCCAGACCCAGTCAGCAGTCACTCCTCACTCCCCCAGCCCTCGGCAACCACAAACCTGCTCTCTGTCTCTGTGGATGTATCTGTTCTGAATATTTCGTATAAGTGGAGTCATAGGACATGTGGTCTTTCGTGACTGGCTTCTGTCACTCACTCATGTTTTCCAGGTCTCAGTTCAAATGTCACCTCCTCCAAGGGACCTTCCATGACCTCCCCATCCCTGAAAGCCCCAGCCTCCTGCTCCTCAGCTCACACCCCTCAGCAGCAGCTGACACAGTCCTGACCATCTATTTGTTCGTGACTGGCTTCTGTCACTCACTCATGTTTTCCAGGTCTCAGTTCAAATGTCACCTCCTCCAAGGGACCTTCCATGACCTCCCCATCCCTGAAAGCCCCAGCCTTCTGCTCCTCAGCTCACACCCCTCAGCAGCAGCTGACACAGTCCTGACCATCTATTTGTTCACTCAAAGGTTGTTCCTCTCCTTCTCAGAAGTGCAGGCTCTGAAGGGCAAGGAATTGGTTTCATTCTCTCTGGAAAGTTGTGGATGGAAGTGTGGATGGATGGATGGATGGATGGATAAAGGGATGGATGGATGAAGGGATGGATGAATGGATGGATGGATGGGTGGATGGGTGGATGAAGGGATGGATGGATGGATGGATGGATGGGTGGGTGGATGAAGGGATGGATGGATGGATGGATGGGTGGGTGGGTGGATGAGGAATGAATGAAGGACCCATGTGACACCCCCCTTCCTTGTCTCCCTCTGCCTCATAGTGTGGCCCCTGCTTCCTTGTTGAACCTCGGATTCAATTCAACAGGATTTATCACACATCTACTGTGTAACAGGTCCCATCCCAAATACTGGGGCTCCTGCAGTGGATGTGATGGCCAGGCTCCCCATCCCCATGGTGCCTTCATCCTCAAGGTGGAGGAAGACCTTCAAACCTGGTGAGACAGGATTTCACTGCAGTGGAAGTTGTTGCTAGGAGGATCAAATGTTCCTGTCCAATTCATTTAGTCCTTCAATAAATACTTATTGAATACCTATGCATAGGGTTGACATAAACAACCAGAGTTATTTTAGAGTGGATGTTCAGGGAAAATGTTCCCTGAGGAAGAAGCATTTGAGCCAAGACTTGAAGATGGAGAAGGAGTCATTTAAATACTGAAGGGAAAGCATTGCAGACAGAGGGAACAGCAAGTACAAAGACCTGGGGCAGAAAAGGATCTCAAGGAAGAGAGAGTTGTCCATGACACCGGTGCAAAGAGGAAGGGGGAAATGGCCCACTTGCGACCAGCTGTGTGGTGTTAGGCAGGGTGTGTAACCCCTCTGAGCCTCAGTTTCTTCATCTATTAATGAGGATAATGATAATGAAGGCTTTTGCAGAGAGTGAAACAAGATTCAGAGCCCTGGCCCAGACCAGGCAGCCAGGAAATGAGCCCACTTGTCCTGGGTGACAGACCTTCGGGAGTCACCGTAATCATGGGGCATGTATAAATCTCTGCTCCCCTCCCACTCTTTTGTCTTCCAGGGCCATCCTCCCACCTTCACCTGCTGGAACCTCCTTATCTCCAGCTTACCTCCAGCTCTTCCGGTTTACCTGAGTCCACCACTCCACCTCAGCTATTCCTGGTCACTTCCTCGCTGACCTTCCCCCCACCTTGGCTGACCCTTTACCTTTCCAGCCTCCCCGACACACACCTGACAGCCCGTCCCTCCCCCCATGCTTGTCCAAAATGGTTATTTAGTGGAAGCCAGCTTTATAAGGCATTCCCTTCCATGATTCCGCCTCATGGAGCAGCTTTACCTGCCCCGCCCCTCATATCTCAGAAACAGCCAGAAGCAGAGGTGGCATGAGCACCTTGGCTCTGAAGACAGGGGGCATGTGGCCGCCCATGGGGAGATGAGTCACAGCAACACTGTGGTCAGCCACCCCCTTTCTCAGGCGATGAGCCAGCCCTCCTGCACTTGTGTGGTGGGTTTATTTATTTTCACTCAGCCTCACACACCACAGGATGGGGTGGTGAGGAGGGACAGTTACAGCAGAGACATGCTCAGAAACTCCCCAGTAGACCCAGCTCACTCAGAGAGGAAGCCAGAGTCCTCACCTCGACCCACAGGCCCTGCATGACCTGTCCCTGTCACCTCCCTGTCCCTACCTCTTCCCTCTCTTTGCCTCACTCACTCTGCTTCACCCATATGGGATTCTTCAGTGTTTCTCCAACTGGAAAGGCACAGTCCTGCCCCAGGGCCTTTGCATGGGCTATTCTTTCTGCCTATGGGGTGTTCTTCCTCCAATACAGGCATGGCTCCTTCAAGTCTTTGTTCAAACATCCCCTTCTCGGCAAGGCCCTTCCTGACCTCCCTATTTCAATTCTTAAAACTCATCCACCACTACCTCTTTTTCTCTCCATGACACATCATCCTGGACCCTACTATACCCTTTCCTTGTTTATTTTTTTATCAATCTCCCCTACTAGGCTGCCAGCCCCATGGAGGCAGGAACCACATCTGTTTTGTTCACTGCTCTTTCCCTAGTGCCTGGAGCATGGTATACGATCAATAAATATTTGTTGAGTAAAAGGATGTTTTAAGTGAATGAATGAATGAACAGTTATAGTTGAGTCATAAGTTTAACCCTGAACCCCGTGATGGCCAAAACAAAAAGGGAAATAGGATTAGTTGCATTCTCCATGAGGATAAAAATTCCAGTTCCCAGGAAGAGGCCATGTGCCAAGCCACTTAGGTACTTCTCGTTGAATCTTCACAAGAAGTCTCCTCAGGATGAGCACATTGTGAATCCCCATTTACAGATAAGCAAGGGAGACACAACAATGTGAGTGAGATCACCCAGCCAGGATGAGATGCTGGTCCTGCTGAGCTCCTAAACTCATCTGTTCACCACTAAGCCAGCTTTCCCCAAACTGAACTGACTATAAGAATCATCTGGGTGCTCGTGAAAAGTACAGATTCCAAGGTCTATCTTCTGGAATGTCTGAATTCAGGAGGTCTGTAATCAAACAAGTACCTCCAGGTGATTCTTTTGATAAAGGAAGATTGAGTCATTGCACTTTATGCAACAGAGTAAGAGAAAGACAGAAAGAGACGGGCTAAGCAAAACTTGAAAACACTCAGAGGAACATTTAGGAGACGATCTTTATGACCTTGAGACACGAAAAGATTCTTAAACAAGATGCAAATGTGCAAACAAGAAAAGGAAAGATTGATAGGCTTTCCTACATCTGATTTTATAATTTTCATGCAACCAAACACACCAGGAATAAAATGAAAAAGACAAGTCAGACAAGAAGGCTGTGATGTTTATACATGACACAGGATGTATATCCAGAATATATAAAGAGCTCTGAGAAATCAATAAGAGAAAGATAAATATCCTGACAGAACAGCAATTCATAGATGAGGAAATCCAAGTGGCCAACAGATTTTGGCAAAGATGTTCAACAGAGGAGTGCAGGTTAAACCATTTTACACCCACCAGATTGGCAAAAATCAGTCCATTGAAACCAAGTGTTGGCAGAACACAAACTTCGTTTACATACAAGGGAGTGTAAATTGCAATACCACTCTGCGGAACACCTTGGCAATATCAAGGTTGAAGACAAGCACCCCTAGGATCTGCAATTCCACTCCTGGGTGTATATTCTAAAGCAGGGATCAGCAAACTATAGCCCAGAGGTCAAATCTGGTCACACTTATTTTGAGGAATAAAGTTTTATTGGAACACAGCTATGCACAATTCTCTACACATTCTCTATGGCTGATTTCGTGCTACAGTGACACAGTGGAAAAGATGCAACAGCGGCTGTCTATCTCTGGTCCCTGAAACAGGAAACATTTGCCAACCCACACTGTGGATCAATGCCTCTCAAAAGTCAATGTGTGTGTGGATCTCCTGGAGATCTTGTTAAAATGCAAGTTCTGATTCGGCAGTTCTGGGAGGGGCCTGAGATTCTGCAAGATTCTGAGATTCCAACAAGTTCCCGGATGATGCTGATGCTGCTAGTCTGAAGACCACAATGTATCAAGGATACAGATAATGCAAGGTTGAGCCAGGATTCTGGTAGACCAGATGGAGAAACGTGCATCTCTGAGTCATGTGGATCAGCATCTTTAATTCACTTTATCTCTGCCCCCGGCAATCTCCAACAGAGCAGGCAGACTTCATTGAATGTTTATTGCACACTCTATGTGAGCCAGACACATCTGAAGCATAAAGGGAATTTCAAGCATTCACAGCCAAAGAGAGCTCACCACCCCTCAAGGATGGATGGAGGACGGAACATAACATGAGGTTGAACAATGTCCTAAAATTCAGTCCCCAAGTGCGACAGATAAAATCTGAGGATCCTATGGATGCCCCAGGATGGGACATGACACTACTGTTCTTACGGCAGCAGCACAGGTAGCCACATGGAAGGTTGCCAGCTGCCTATTCACTCTTGGAGGGCACAGAGTCGAGGCCACACTTGTGGTCCTAGAGCCCAGCACAAGATGAGAGTAACTGACATGTCATGGATTAAAGTTCTAGACATTTGTGCAAATTTCTCCTTACAAATTCCTCAGTCTGGAGCACTTTCCTCCTCATCCATTTCCTGTTTCACATATAGTAGGAGCTCAAAAACATTTGTTGAGAAAATATACATATTTAATGAAGAAATGATTCATACTCAGTTCCTGGAGCCATCATATATAAATAGCTTTGACAAAAAAAAATAACGAGTCAGTTCAAGGTGAAGGGAAAGAATTGTAAATAATGAGAAGCCATTTCCCCTGAATAGAGCACTACTCTGGGGCTGGGAACATGAAAGCTTTCTAAAGAGGAAAGGAAGAGAGGGGAGTTAACCTTTGTTGAACACTTGCTGTGTACGAAGTGCTATGCACACAATAAATGAAACTTCATCTTATCAAACCATCTGAGGTAGGTGTGGTGGTCTCTTCTTTAGAGAGAACGAACCAGAGGCTACTTCTAACATGCCAGCCCTCTCCAAGCAGAGGGAGGGACGAGGGAGGGGGGTCTGAGTGGCCTCCTGTGGTAAGAACAGGATCAGAGGTGGAAGTTTGCAAGAAGTGGGTTTTAACTCTAGAGGAGTAGTGATAAGGTGTTGGAGGAAGTGAGTTCTCCATCCCTAGAGGTATTCAAGAAGAGACTGGATGACCACTCATCAGAAGACTCTAAGGGCCCCTCCTGATGTGGAAATTCTATGATTTTCTCTAGGTAGATCCTTCTCTGGGCTTTTCCAACTGCCACTTGGAAGTTAAAAGGAGCCTGAGTGACCCAAGAGTGGCAAACCCCACTGCCCTGAGTCCACAGGGCACAAGCAAGCTTGGCCCAGACACCTTGGACACACTGGCCAGGTGGCATCACCAAGAGGAAACACCAAGCCACCCACATCTCCCAGCAGCAGGATGCTCTGCAGCCACCCCTACTTCCTCCTCCCCTCACCCCTTTAGCATTTTTTAATATCCCTCTGGTCAAGGCTGCATTAAAGGCCTCTGTGCAGGATCAGCCACGGTTGTGTGGCTCTTTGTGCTGGGAGTCGGTTCCTCTGCACCCCAAGTCTACCCCATCCTGGCTGTGGGCACAGGCTGGGAAGAGACAGGCCAGAGCCACCTCCTCCAGGCAGCCATCCTTCCTGCCTCCGAGGACAGTCCTGGGAGATGTGAGTCTCCAAGCCCACTCCAAAGGTGGGAGAGAAGGCAGGGCAGTGGTCACCCCCCTTTACCCAGGGGCAGCAGTTGAGCTGGCAGTGCAGGTCCGCAGAGGGGCAGGTACTGACCAAGCCCCCATGGCCAACTGTTGCAGCTGTGACCATCAGGATGGAAGGCCTGTCTGGTTCCTTGTTCTCAGCTCCCACTGGAGGGCCGAGCACGGGGTAAAGGACCGGAAGGAGGGGTGAGCAGGCAGAGGAGGGCCGAGCAGTGATGTGTGGGGCTCCCACATGTGCTGGCCAGGAGGATTGAGGCTCTTGGCCTGCACACCTTTGTGACCGTGATAAACCTGGGGTGGCCGAGAACTAGCCCAGGCCCAAACCTGGTAGCAGGGTGTCCCTGAGGCCAGATGACCTGGCTGGCCAGGAGCATCCAGTGCTCAGCAATTGCACCAGCCCAGCAACTGCACTAACTCCCCTCACAATTGGAGTTGAGGTCTTTTTAACCAGAATCTAATAAAATCTCTCTTTAAAAAAAAAAAAAAGGAGGGCCTGAGTGAGAAACTGAGGAGGGAGGGGGCTTTGATGAGCTCGAGGGCTCCAGGGTCCCTGGAGTGGTCCCTCCCTGCAAAGTGGTCCCTCCTCCCGTCCAGCTGGGAGTGTGTGTGATGGGGCTGAGAGACCCTCAGGCATAGCGAGCAGCCAGGAAGAGGGAGGAAACTGACCTTACTCCCCTCCCCCACCCCAAGATATTGCTGACCTGTTCTGGTGGCTCAAGGCTCTTGGCTGAGACACAGCACAAGCCATCTGGATTGGTAAGTCCGATCTCCAAACTGGGTGGTAAGCAAGCCCCCAAGGAGACTCTAAGGAATTAGGGTTCAAGCATCCTGACTCATTACCTCCTCCTTCAGTATGGTCCTTAGTATGACTGTCTCCAAACCCCCACCACCACCTCCAGAGTGGGAACCCTGAAGCCAGGAGGGTGTCCTCACACTTGTCACTAAGATGAGCACAGAAGGAGGGTCAAAAGATCATGAGTAGATGCGTGAGGGAACAAGTAAATTGCAAATACATGAATGAGTGAGAGAATCAATGAATGGTGAACAAATGAGCACATGAATGAGTGATTAAATGAATAAATGAATTAAAGAACAGATGGGTAGATGAGTGGACAAATGGATGCACAGATGGGTAGATAGATGGATGGATGAATGGATAGGTAGGTTGATGAATGGATAGGTGTGTAGATAGATGGCTGAGTGGTTGGATGGATGGATGGATGGTTGGATGGATGGGTGGATGGGTGGGTAAGTTGATGGGTCATTAGGTATGTGGATAGACGGCTGAGTGGTTGGATGGATGGATGGATAGATTGAAGGAAGGGAGGAAAGATGGATGGATGGGTGAGTGGATGGATGGGTAAGTTGATGGGTCATTGGGTATGTGGATAGACGGCTGAGTGGTTGGATGGATAGATTGAAGGAAGGGAAGAAAGATGGATGGATGGGTGGGTGGATGGATGGGCAAGTTGATGGGTCATTGGGTATGTGGATAGATGGTTAAGTGGTTGGATGGATGGATGGATAGACTGAAGGAAAGGAGAAAGGAAGGAAGGAAGGATGGATGGATGGATGGATGGATGATGGATGGGTGGATGGATGGGTGGATGGGTAGGTGGATGGATGGATGATGGATGGATGGATGGATGGGTTGATGGGTGGATGGGTGGGTAGGTGGATGGATGGATGATGGATGGATGGATGGATGGGTTGATGGGTGGATAGGTATGTGGATAGATTGCTGAGTGGTTAGATGGACGGATGGACGGACAAATGAGTGGATGGGTGGATGGATGAATGGATGGGTGGATGGACAGATGAATGAATGGAAGGAATAAAAAGTGACTACCCAAAGCACATACTTTAGGCAGGGTGGGAACCATGGTGTGATCCAAGATCATACCCAGGCCCTCCTCCTAAAAGCCTGGACTGAACACTGAGAAGTGGGCTCCCCCCCAGCCAGGGCACCTCCCTCCTTCCCACAGGCCTTTCCCAGTCCTGGGAGCTAGGTCAAGGCCAAGCCACTCATCCAGGCCACCCCCTCAACCCCAGACAAATCCATGCTCAGTCCCAACCACCCCCTTGCAGACCTGGCCTTGCCCAGGGGAAGCCTTCATAAGGGTCCCCGGCCCCCCTCCCAGCCTCGAGGCACTCTGCCCGAGGCTCGGGACTTGATGCGCAGTTTGTGGGGCAAGGAGGGCTTAGCCAGACCCTCAGGATCGTTCCCAGAAGGCAACCCCATGGGATCAGCAGTTGGTGTTAGCAAGACATCTGAGGGCCCTGAGGCCCGGCGACTACTGGGCATGGGTGACCACAGCCCCCAGCAGGGCCTGAGCTCTGGTCTGGGCCCCCCATGCCCATCCAGGAGCTGACAGCCGAAGAAGGCAGCTGGGAGGGCAGCCTGCAAGGCCATATCCACTCTCTTGGGGGTAGAGGGTGCCGGGGAAGTAGCCAGATCAGTCCACCTCTGAGCCACAGGGCAGCCCCAGCATCCTGGAACCCCAGCGTCCAAGGAACACGGTCTGAAGACGCAGCCATGGGAGCCAGGCAGAGATGGGAGCGGTTCAGCACCGGGGCAGGAGTCTCCCATCCAGGACTCCCACAGCAGAGCCTGCAGGGGCAGGGTCCGGGTGCCACCAGCAGACGGCAGGAGGCCAAAGCGATGCTTGAGCGCCCGCAGCTCAGCCCTGAGCAGAGCGTTCTCTTCCAGCAACGAGGCCAGCCTGTCCTCCAGCGCCGCGTCGTTGAGACGCCGCTTCTCCCGGGATCTCTTGGCAGCTTCGTTGTTCTTCCTCCGCTTCTCCCAGTACACCGTGTCCTTCTTCTCCTCCGGCATGAACTCCCGCTGCCGGCGCATGGCCGGGCCCCTGCCCCGGGCTCCCCGCAGGGTCTTGCTGCAGCCCTGAGTTAGCTCTGGCAGGCCCAAGGGACCCACATCCATGGCTACCCAGGGGACCTGGGGAAGAAGAAAGAGGTCTTGGGTTGGAGGCAGGAGGACTCTCCCTCTAACTTATTGTCTCCACCATGCCCAGTAGGGGAGGGGCATGGGTGGAGTGGGAATTGATCTGGAGACCAGGGTGGAGGCAGAGAGAGGTGTAGGCAAGAGAATGTGGAGCTGGTGGGATAGTTTGATGCCTGATGGAGAAGCAGGTGAGGCCTCCAGAGGGAGGCCGCTGGGCGGGAAAGGCTTAAGAGCAGACCACTGTCATCATGGAGAGCTGCTTGGGCACTGCATCCTCAAGAGGATGGGGGCTCCTTCCAAGGCAGTCTTACCGCTGAGAAGATCAATAGACAAGCCAAGGGCTCAGTTCAATCTGAGCTCCAGGGTGAGATTCTTGGAGACCTGGAGGGAGAGAGAAGGAAGGCTGACCCTAGAAAGAGAGAATGTGTGTCCATGGAGTTCCACTGAGCCAAGTTGAGGTCAGAAAATAAGCTGCCACTCATCTGAGCTGTGCCCAGGTTGCACACCAAGATCTCCTCCATCTGTGGCCAGAGCTTTGTACATGCCCATCCGTCCACCAACTGATACATTCATAAGGTCATCGATTCACTCATTTAGCTGTCCATTTGTCCATCACTCTACCCACCTACCCAACCAACTCATTATCCATCCATTTATCCATTCATCCACCCATCCACCATCTTATTTATCCATCAATGCACTCATTCAAACATCCATCCATCTTCCATCCAATTGTACAATCATCTATCCATCTACCACCTACTCACTCATCCATCCATCTAACTGTCCATTCATTCATCAATAGATTCATTTAAAAAAAAATACTACTACTGTGCCTGGGGTAACAAAAGAAAAAATAGACAAATTAGACTTCATGAAAACTTAAAAATTCTGTGCATCAAAAGACACTATCCACAGGGTAAAAAGCCAACTCACAAAATGGGAGAAAATATTTGCAAACCATACTCCTGAAAAGGGATTAACATCCAGAATACATAGAAGTCTTCTAAAACTCAACAACAACCAAAAGCATGATTCAAAAATGGGCATAGGACTTGAATAGACATTTCTCCAAAGAAGATATATGAATGGCCAGTAAGCACATGAAAAGATGCTCAGCATCACTAATCATTAGGGAAATGCAAATGAAATTACACTGCGATATCACCTCGTACCCACTCAGAAGGCTACTATCAAAAAAACATAAAATAGCAAGTCTTGGTGAGGATGTGAGAAATTAAAAGCCCGAACTGTTGGTGGGAACGTAAAACGATGTAACCACTGCAGAAAACAGTATGCGGTTCCTAAAACAATTAAAAACAAAACGACCATATGATCCACCAATTCCACTTCTGGGTATACACCCAGAAGAATGGAAAGCAGGGAGTCAAAAAATATTTGTACGTCTATCTTCATAGCAGCGTTATTCACAATAACCAAGAGGTGGAAGCAACCCAAGTGTCCATTGACAGATGAATGAATAAACAAAATATGGTACATACGTACAATGAATATTATTCAGCCTTAAAAAGTAACGAACTTCTGCCATATTCTACAACATGGAAGAAACTTGAGGACATTATGCCCATTGAAATAAGCCAGTCATGAAAAAAGGACAAACACTGTATGATTCCACTCATATGAGGTACTGACAGTAGTCAAAATCATACAGACAGAATATATACTTGTGGTCGCCAGGGAGTGAGAGGAGGGAGAATGGGACGTTATTGTTTAATCGGTACAGAGTTTCAGTTTTACAAGATGAAAAAAGTTATGGGGATGGATGGTGGTATTTAGCATCCCTGAACTGTACAATTAAAAATGGTTAAGCTGTTAAATATTATGTTGCGTGTATCTTACCACAATAAAAATGTTTAATAATAACGTTACAACTTTATCAAGTTCCCATTCATTAGTCCCATTCATCAATCCTCTACTCTTCCATTCTTTCCTTCCTCCAGCCAACATCCCTCCTATGTTCCAGTCAACCACAAATCCATTCATTCTTCTATATATTCATCCATGGGTCGTCCATCCATCCAACCAACAGAAAAGCCATTCACGAGAACTTCCCATATGCTTGGCATTGAAGAACCAGAATTTAGGAATAGGGGCAGAGAGAAGAACCAAAAGCATTAGGTTGCCAAGTCCCAGGAGCCCAGAAAAGATGCCCAGGGTCCCAGGGAGATTCCAAGGATGGGGGACCACCTTCTTTGCCTCGGCCCAGTCTCCCACATTGGTTTTCCCAAAAATTCTAACACAGAGGTCTGGGCTCTATCAGCCACTTGTGTTCCCTGTACCTAGGATGTCATCATCTTCTGTGCTTCTGATACAAACAGGTGAAGAGAAAAACCAGCTCAAGGTGTGGGGTTCTGCCTGAGAACTCAGAACGAGCTCCAAGGAACGGTGGACATTGAGGGCTGCCCTCTTTGCTCCAAAAACCCATGACGTATCTCCATGAGGGCAGGTATGTGTATTGCTTGTCTACTATCGTATCTCTGGTGCTTAGCATTGCCTTTGTCGATGGTAGGTGGTAAGTAAGCATTCGTTGAATGAATGAATGAATGAATGAGCAGGTGAATAAAACAGACCCTCGTTCACAGGTGGAAAATGTTTGGCCCTCTAGCTGAACTGCCAACCAAACATTACAAAACCCACCACATTTCCCTGTTGGCTTTGGCCACCAGGAAACTCAGCACTCGGTTTTAAGATAAATTGGAAATGCAGTTTTTCTTCTCCAACGTTATTACTTGAATTTAGTCTTTGATTCTATGCTAACAGCTCTTGGCGTTACTGTCTGCCATTGTGTAAAATAACTCAGGTCACAATTGAAAGAGGATAGAGGCATAAACAGTCCAATAACAGCACTCCTAGGAACTCTAGTCATGATCCCAAGTCCACATTTCACAAAGCATGTTCTCAAGGATCCCAGTGCCAAGGGTGTTCTCCCCCTAAAAAAAGGTACAAATACGTTTGAGAAATATTACATACCTTATTCCTTATATGAGAATCACAAAAGTATGAGAATCATTAAAGGCCCTGAGAAGTTCTGCAAAAAAAAAAAAAAAGTTTAACTTTTGTTTTGACTTAGAGGTTCTCAAACTTTTTTGCCCATGAAATATTTACTTTGCAAACCACCTTGGGACACATATGTATTCATTCATTCATACAGCAGTGTGTCAGGTCCTAAGGTGGTTATTGGGACAGCAAAGGAAAAGCAAACAGCCTCCCTGCCTTCACAAAGCTCCAAGTCTCATGGAAAAGGTACAAGTGAGCATGATAATGGAGAAGGACGTAGGCCCAGAGAGGGTCTGTTATCTGCCCAAGTCACACAGTGTCAGTGGTAGGACTAGGATTTGAATTCAATCTGCGCAGTGTGTGGGTCTCTTCTGCCACACCCTGTGGCCTGCTCACAGCTCTGAGGGGCTGCTGTGTCTACCAGTCTTGGCTGGGCTTGGAGAAAAAAAAAAAGTCTTGTGGGGGCTGGCCCCATGGCCGAGTGGTTAAGTTAGCGTGCCCCGCTGCAGGCGGCCCAGTGTTTCGTTAGTTTGAATCCTGGGCGCGGACATGGCACTGCTCATCAGACCACGCTGAGGCAGCGTCCCACATGCCACAACTAGAAGAACCCACAACGAAGAATACACAACTATGTACCGGGGGGCTTTGGGGAGAAAAAGGAAAAAATAAAATTTAAAAAAAAAAGAAAAAAAGTCTTGTGGGGCCCTGTAGTCACTCAAGTCAGCGAGAACCCCTAGTCACGGGAGGGACTCCAGTGCCCGTGCCCCGGCCGCCGCTCTGAGTTCCAGCAGGCATCTGGGGCCGCCGTCCCCTCTGCCAGCGCTTGTTGCCACAGGAGGAAGCCTCACACCAGCGCACATTGCACAGGCTTGGGAAGCGTCAGCAGTGGGTGGACCCTGGTCCAGGGAGCCAGGTGGGGACCCGGGGGTTTGCACCTGCCTGAGGCTTTTTCCCCAGAAGCCAGACCAACCAATACATCCTTCAGTGTCCAAGTTCATTGACCCCTTCCAGACACTCGAGGCCACAACGCCCTCTGTCGGGAGAGTATCATCCCTGCTTACAGAGAAGGAAACTGAGGCTCAGGAGGTTAAGTGGCTGGCCCACAGATACAAAGCAATTCCAAAATTCAACTTTCCGTTCCCCTACCATCCTCTCTTCCCAACGTGGTGAGCGCCCCCACCAGCTCTGACACCCCTGGGATCTTCCTCCCGCAAATCACTCATCCCCCACCTCCCACCAACGCCCCTTCACACTTGCACTCCCCCCTTCCCCACAGCCCTGGCCCCGGCCCCGGCATCTCCTATCCCAAATGGGCCCCCATCAGCCTCCATCCTGGTCCCCACAAGTCCACCATCAGCCCACAGGAGTGTTTTTAAAACTCTGTTTATCCTCAGCTTAAAAACCTCTAGGGTGTGCTTATAAAAGTGTGAGCATTTTAGACTCCTAAAAACAGTGCTCATGTGCACCTCAATTCATCCCCTTCTCCACCGCAGGGTCAAGAATAACGGAGGGGGGAAAACACTGCATGAGTGTTTTTTGGAATGAGCCAATGAATGCATGAATGTTTTTTGGAACAAACGAATGAATGCATGAATGTTTTCTGGGATGAACCAATGAATACACGAATGTTTTTTGGAATGAGCCAATGAATGTATGAATGTTTTTTGGAACGAACCAATGAATGCATGAATATTTTTTGGAACAAACGAATGAATGCATGAATGTTTCTTGGAACGAGCCAATGAATGCATGAATGTTTCTTGGAACGAACCAATGAATGCATGAATATTTTTTGGAACAAACGAATGAATGCATGAATGTTTTTTGGAATGAGCCAATGAATGCCTGAATGTTTTTTGGAACGAACCAATGAATGCACGAATATTTTTTGGAACAAACCAATGAATGCATGAATGTTTTTTGGAATGAACCAATGAATGCATGAATGTTTTTTGGAATGAACCAATGAATGCATGAATGTTTTTTGGAACGAACCAATGAATATTTTTCGGAAGGAACTGATGAATGCACGAAGGTTTTTCGGAATGAACCAACACATACATGATTACTTTTTTGGAATTAGCCAATGAGTGCACGAGTATTTGAATAAATTAAAGAATGAGTGAAATGTGAGGGCATGAGCAAATAAGCAGAGGAAGTAACACTGGAGGGGCGGGGGCCGTGAGGGTAGAGTACAGTAAGCCTGAATAGGTTCTCTCTCCTCTAAAGGGCTGGGCGTGGGTCTTCCACCGCCCATACAGCTCATCGGAGCCCCAGTCAAGACAAGCCCCCAGAGAGGCTCTCTCTTAGGGTCCTCTGTCCCAGTAGCCACAGCATCCTCCTGCCACCTGCCTGGACAGGGGGCCCTCAGATGGGGTCCTGACCGCCATTCCAACTTCAAGGATGCTGCTGAGAGCCCAGGAGTTGGTGTGCACCAGCCTGTAGGTCAGAGGCACAACCCAAGGGAGAAGGCCAAGCATGGGCTGGCGGTCAGATAGAGGGGGTACAGGCAGCTCTCACGCCAAGCCAGTGAGGCAGATGAGGGCTTGGTCTCACTGTGTGGCCCCTGCCTGAGTCCCTCCTGTCTGTGGTTTGCCCAGAGCTCCCCCTCACCACTGCCCCCCGCACCTCCACAGGAACCCAGAGGGAGATGCGGCAGTAGATAGCTCAGCTGCCCAAGTTTATTTAGAGAAGACACAGGGCTGGGCCACACAAGACCTTCCTGTGGTCACAGAGGAGGAGCTAAAAGAGGGCAGCAAGACAGGGGCACTCCTTGTGAAGCAGGGGGTGGAGATGAGGAAAAGGAAAAAGTCTCCCTCAGACAGGGTCCAGGCCAACTCCACCACAACCCCATCAGCCTCCACAGCCTCCCTGATCAGTGGCATCAAAGCTCTGTTTGGTTCCCTTGAGTGATGGGGAGCTCATTCACTCTAAAGACAGCTGCTATCAGGCTGGGTGAGCTCTCATGGTCAAGGTTTCTGGGATGGAGCTAAAATCCATCTTCACTGGGCCTTTCCCTGTTAGAATTCATTCTCTCTGTGTGTCCACGAAAATCTTCCCCTCCTTCGGGCCCCTAAAATGCTTTGAGGATTTCCCAGATCAACACTCACATTCCCCCATCCCCACTCCACTCAGCTTTCCTCCAAGGAAAGCAGTAAGGTTTATTGAGCACCTGCTGTGTACCAGGCACAGGCAATGTCTCCCTTTGCACTCCCCACCACTCAGAGAGGAAAGTTCAGCATTATCCTCACTTGACAGAAGAAAAAGAGGCTCAGAGAGGTCAAGGGACCTGCCTGAGTTAACACAGCCAGAACCCAGGAGCGACAGGCTTCAGTGTTCACGCCTTTTCTAACACATCAGGTTAAAATCCTCTCGGCTTTTCCCACTTCTAGTGAAGACACAGTTTTGAGTCTGTTTGGGACCTCGGAAAGATAGAGGTCAGTCTCCACAGGGGAAAAAATGGTCCAGAAACCACACAGCTAGTGATGGAGTGGGGCTGGGAGGAGCAGCCAAGCAACCAGGATGATGCCATGGAGGAACAGGGTTAAGAGCTCAACGCTGCTTTAACTGGGTTCAAATTCTCCTTCCCAACTGAGTGTGCTCGGGCAGGTCAGGTCACCTCTAGGAGCTTCCAGCGCCTCATCTGCAATGAGGATAATAGTGGTACCCTTCACTGGTTACATAAAGGATAAATGAGATCTTATGTGTTAAAAGCCAATACATAATAACAGTGAATGATCCATGTGGCCATTTTTACTTGGCAGCGGTGGTGTGAGACCCGTCTGCTGCCAGACCCCTGTGGTTATCTGTGTTTAAAATACCTCTGAGGACCTTCAGAGACCACCCAACACAACTGTCTCAGTTTACAGATGACGACACTGCACTTCCATTCAAGAGGGCGGGCCAAGGACACACTGAGACTCCCCATTCCTCCCCAAACACTTGGGAATGACAGGAAAATGCTAACTTCCGCCAGAGACCAAGGCAGAGGTGTCCGATGACAGGGGTGCTCCTACCCATGGGAGTGTAGGGCCCCCTAATACATGAGGTCAGGGGCCCCATTCTCAGAAGACTCTGACCAGGGAAAAATATCCTGAGGAGAGAAGGAGCTCACGACCACTTCATGATGTCCCCACAAACTCCCCAGCTGGAAGCATTTACACCCGAGGAAATAGAGATGATCAGGACAATCTTCAAAGAGCTTCACAATTAATAGATTAAGTAGCTCAGAGATAAAGTAGGGAATACTAGTCATGAAACAAGAACAGGTAGATATAAAAAAGAACTAGTTAGAGCTCAGATATGAAAAATATGGTTGCTAAAAAACTTGGGAGATGGGTTGACTCAAGACCCAGATCTGGGAAGGGACTTACCAAGGTCACATGGGATTTTAGTGGCAGAGATGGAACTAGAAGCTGGAGCCCAGGTTTTAGAAGCCCAGAACTGAGGTCTAATTCAGGAGCTGAACCTTGGGGCCATTTGTGGCTTTCCAAAGCTGTTCTGCGGCTTCTCCCTGTCTCTTTCCTGTTTTCCTTTCTTTTGTCTATATTATGAGGTTACTGCTGAGCTGGATCTCAAAGCCCCTCCCTAATGAGGACCAGGGCTTCCATCCCCTGACCGAGCAGAGGCAATGGATGTGGAGAAACGGCCAGCCCTCCCCTCCCAAATTAGGATTTAATTAAACAGAATCTTAATGTCAGGAGACGAGATGACTGAGTGAAACTAAGAGACATAGCCAACATTGGCTGTGGCATGCTGAGCTGGTGACTTACCCTCTCTGAGCCTCAGATTCTTCATCTGTAAAATTGGTTCAAGGGTCCCCGTCACATGCAGATGTTTTGAGAATTAAATAGTACGTTGTGCGTACAAGACACTTGGCATATCCAGGTGGCCTCACATGCAACACTTTCCTGGGACTCGGCCACCCTCTTCTTTGAGCCCAAAGACACCCCAGATGAGGACAAAGCTACAGTTACTTGGGGATTCAGCCACCAATGGAGGAGAGGGAAATTAAAAACTTTAAAAGGACCCCGCCAAAAAAAAAGGTAAGAAGAAAAGATGCATCAAAGAATAGAGAGTAGGCTGCCTGATAAATTCCCCACCCACGCGGCCAGAGGGCAGCCCACAAGACTTCCCTTTGCTCCGTGCTAAGAGGGGAGCTCGGAATGACCACAACTCCTCCAGTGGGTGTAAGACTTCTTAACACTCGCAGGCAAATGTGGTATTTGTGTGGCCTACAGCACATCTGGAAACATCATTCGCCCCCATCCCTTACAAGAGAAATATTCATTTGTTTTCATTTAAAGAACGAGATACTAGTTTTTTCCGGCTATAATTGGCAAAGATTTAAAAAGTGATAAAACCCGGTGCTAGCAAGGATGTGGTGAGATGGGCAGTGGCGTACCTAGAAGGTGGAGGTGCGAATTGCTTCCTGGCAAAGCAATCAGGCAATGTGAGACAAGGGTGGACTCATACCCTGTTTGAGGAATGAAGAGGTCACTTCTCTCCCACCTGGATCACTGCCCCGGGCTTCTCTCTATCCTGGCCCCAGCAGCCCCAATATCCATCAAATACACTGTTCCAAGCACTTAGAACCTCTTTTCTTCCCTGAAAAGATGTTCTCCAACCCCTACGTGCTGTTCCTTTTGCCTGAAGCATTCTTCTTCTTCCCTCACCTCTTCCCCAGCCGAATCTTACTCATCCTTCAGGACTTAGATGTTGCCTCCTACAGGAAGTCTGCCAGATTGACCTCTCGCAGCTAGGCCAGGGGCCTCTTCTGGGCTCCCAGCATCCCATGGGTTTCCAGCATCCCCACAGCACTCACTCTGAGTCTGCGTCCCCCGTGTCCAGTGTCTGAGTCCCCTGTGTCCACGGATCTCCACAATAGGCACTCAATAAATATAGGAGGAGTGAAAAATATGGAGAAGGGGGTGTGTCCTCTGTGGTCCCAGAAGCCAGGACCACGGAGAGGGGGGTGGAGGTGCATTGGGGCCAGCATCTGAAAGAACTTCCTAAGAATTCCACCTCTCTAACCTAGCAGAGGCTGCCTTGAGAGATAACGAGCTGCCCGTTACAAGAGGTGTGCGAGCAGGGGGGGCGAAAACCACCTCTCTGGGTCCTCCTCTCTGACTTCTCCTGCCCAGAATCAGGGGGCCCGGGATGAAGAAGCCACCCTCCTCCTCCAGCCGGTCCACGTGGCTCTCCTCTGACTCAGAAGGCTGCCCGGGGAGGCAGGGGGACCCGCAGAGGCCGTTCCCATGGCCCAGGTGCAGCCCGGCCCGTTCCTCGGAAGGCGATGCTCTCACGGGGCTGAGGGAGCCTGTCGGAGCCTCGGGGCCCTGCACTCTCGCTCTGAGCAGTGCCCTGTCCTCATAAAAGCCCTAGTGAAACCGACCTCTAAAACCGAGAACCCTCTGAGGGAACTCAGATTTCAAGGGGAAAATGCAAAGCATCCTGGGGCTGCGGCCGGCCCTCCCCCTCCGCCAGCCCATGGAGGGGCCGGAAGCCGTTGGTGCCTCTGTGCCCAGCCCACAAACCCAGCTGGAGTCCTGGAGACAGGACGGGCTGAGGGGCCAGAAGGGGCCGGGGGAGGAGCAGGGGTGTCGGGAGGCAGCCGTCCCCTGTCGTGCCAGTGACGCTCCTGTGGCCTCACACAGGTGCCTGGTCCTCCCTGAACCTCGGGTTTTTCCACTGTCGAGTGGGTCCCAGGTTGGGACACACCCCAGGGACGGTCTTGGTCCCAGAACTACGAGGGTCTCTGTCCTTGAACTCCTGATCCGAGGGCGGGACCCTGTCACGCCTGAGCATCAGCTCGATGGGAATTCACCTCCTGAAACTCACATGGAATAGAATTCATCTTGAGGATCTTAAGCCCTCAGCCCCTGGCCCGACGGGTCCCTCGAGTTCTGCCCCCCTCTCTCTCCAGCTCAAACCAGAACAACCCCCAAAATGAGAGAGGCCTCAGAGCCCCCATGCCCAGGCAGGGGTGGGGCCCCCTGCTCAGCCCAGAGGTGGTGCCACCAGGAAGGGGTGAGGGCACCTGGCCCCAGTCACCCCACAGACCCAAGGGAAGGGAGCTCAGAGATGCCCCATGTCCAGCCAATGTCAGGACCCAGCCAGCCTCTGCCCCGACCCAGGACCCCACCAGGAGGGTCTCTTTTCAAGGTACCTGAGTCCCCTAACCCCTCTGCTGGTGGCCAGACCCCATGAAGGCCCACCAGGCCCTACACGCACACCTTGTTAATCCTACCCCAAACCACATGACCGTGACTCCTCTCGCTCCCTCAGCTCCAGCCACTCAGCCCTCCTTGCTGTTGCCCCAACACACCAGGCACAATCCTGCCTCAGGGCCTTTGCACAGCCTATTCTTTCTGCCTGGAACGCTGTTCCCTCAGATACCCATGTGCCGCCTTCCTCATCTCCCTCAGGTCTCACTTGACCCCTAGGCTAGATCGCCACCCACACACACACACCCATTCATTTTCTCTCCTTCTTGTCTGCCTTGCGTTTATTCGGGGCATCATCACTCCCTTACTTTTTAATTACTAACTTCCACTAGAACTCCAGTCCCTGAGGACAGGGACGGTGCCCTTCTGTGTCCTCAGTACCTAGAAGTACCTGGCACATAGTAGACACTTCATAACTGTTTGCTGAGTGAATGAATGAATATGAACAATCTTATTTAACTCTCACAACTTCCCTGTGAAGCAAGTTCTCCCCTTTTTTTGCCACAGAAGCTCAGAGAGGTACAGTGTCTGGCCCAGGGTCACACAGCTGGTCACAGGTGGGTTTTTGGAGTCCGGGCAGCTAGACCTCAGAGCCCACTCTCTCGAGCCCTAAGATACAGCCACAACGGTGGCAGGTCTCGAAGGCACCTCGAGGCAGGACGCAGCTCCTGGCTCAGGACTCCGTGCCCATGGAGCCCCAGGGCCTTGGTCTCCCTCCTGTGAAATGGGCCCAGGAATGCAAGGAGAGAAAGAGCTTCCAGCGCTGGGAGCCCTGCCCTCCACCCCAGGGGTGGCCGTCCCTCCCTCATCTCTGAAACTGCACTCAAAGCAGGGCAGCCCCACTGTCACAGCCCCCACCCCAAGCCTGGGAAACGCCCCGGCTCCCAGAGACAGGCCAGAGCTGCGTCCCTGGGGGCCTTGGGGGTGGCAGGGGCTGGACCCTGTGACTTCTCTGCATCCCCAAAACCCCCACTGGCGTCATCCAAGCCCTTTCTGGGTGCCCAGCCCTGCCTGCACGAAACACTTTACAGACGCTATCTGCCAGAGAGATCTTTTCACCACACAAATCAGATTATGCCACTTTCCAGCTTAAAACCTTCAACAGATCAAGACCCCACTCCCCCATCCGACTCATGGGGCCCCGCACAGTCCAGATGAAGCTGGGCCCCTCCATGCTCCAGCCACTCTGGGCTTCCGACTGCTCAGACGCACCACAGGGCCTTTGCATGTACAGTCCTGCTACCTGGAACACTCTTCGTCCCCTCCTCTAGTTTCCTCATTCTCATCCTTTGATTGCAACTTCTCCGAGAGGCCCTCCCTGACCTCCTAGGGTAGATTGGGTGCCCCCACTTCACGCTTACGGAACACCAGATATTCCTGCTTCTTAGCATTTTTTATCAAAGTAATTTCACATTCACATGTGTCATTAATTGACTGATGTCTCACTCTTTCTCCCGTGAGATAGCACCTGTGTTCCTTCTCCCCAGTCTATTCCAGGGCCTGGCACACAGTAGGTGCTCAATAAATACGTGAATGAATGAATGAGTGCACAGAATCCTGGCATTGCCGTCAGGCTCCCAATCTACAGGTGGGGAGACTGAGGCTCGCTCACCTGACTCCTCTGCAGAGCCTGCCCCCCACAACCCCCAGGCAGCTTCCCACCCTCCCTCTAGCTTTAGGGCAGTGGTCTAACCCCAAGGGATGTTTGTCCGTGTCCCCCTCGCTCCCTCTGCTCCAGCCACACAGGCTTCCTCGTTGTTCCTCCAACACACCAGGAATGGTCCTGCCCCAGGGCCTTTGCATGGGCTGTGCCTTCAGCTTAGAATGATATTCCATTCCAACACCTGCATGGCTGGTCCCCTCTCTTGATCACGACAAGGGGAGGATGCTGCTGGCTTCTAGTGGGTGGAGGCCAGGGACGCTGCTCAGCGTCTCACAACACCCAGGACAAGGACTTATCCAGCCCCAAGTGTCAGGAGTGTGTGGTGGAGAGACTGCTTCATGGGAAAACCCACATCCCAGCCTGATTTATAAAGACCACATAAGCCAGGGCCCAGCAGCTACTTGCTCAGTAACGCTGGTAGTTGTAACACCAGATCCGCAGGACGTATCGCACCTGATCCAGCGGCCACTATTCCAGCTGTTAAAAAAAAAAAAGGCACCATCCACAGAGGGGAAAGGCAGCCCTCAGAGCAGGAGAGAATATTTGCAAATCATGTATCTGATGAGGGGTTAATATCCAGAATATCTAGAGAGCTCTTAAAACTCAACAATATCAACAACTTTAAAAATATGATTTAAGGGGCCGGCCCCGTGGCCGAGTGGTTGAGTTCACGCTCTCCGCTTCGGTGGCCCGGGGTCTCGTTGGTTCGGATCCTGGGCGCCGACATGGCACCGCTCATCAGGCCACACTGAGGCGGCATCCCACGTGTCACAACTAGAAGGACCCACAACTAAAAATATACAACTATGTACTGGGGGGCTTTGGGGAGAAAAAGAAGAAAAAAAGGGGAAAAAAGATTGGCAACAGATGTTAGCTCAGGTGCCAATCTTTTAGGAAAAATGTGATTTAAAAATGGGCAAAGGATCCCACTACTGAGTGTTTATCCAAAGAACTTGAAATCAGCAATTCAAAGAGACTCATGCACCCCGATGTTCATTGCAGCATTATTTACAATAGCCAAGATGTGGAAGCAGCCCAAGTGCCCATTGACCGATGAATGGATAAAGAAGATATGGTGTATATACACAGTGGAATACTACTCAGCCAGAAAAAAGGATAAAATGGTCCCATTCACAACAACATGGATGGACCTTGAGGGTATTACGTTAAGCAAAACAAGCCAGAAAGAGAAAGACAAACTCTGTATGACTCCACTCATAGGTGGAAGATAAACTAACACACGGACAAAGAGAACAGATTAGTGGTTACCAGAGGAAAAGGGGGTGGGGGGTGGGCATGAGGGGTGAAGGGGTGCACCTACAACACGACTGAAAAACAATAGCGTACAACTGAAATTTCACAAGGTTGTAAACTATCATAACTCAATAAAAAAAATAGTAAAATAAAAATGGGCAAATGCCTTCAGCACATGATTCTCCTAAGAAGACCTACAAATGGACACTCAGCACGGGGAAGATGTGCCACGTCACTCTTCATCAGGGAAACGCAAACCAAAGTCACGAGGAGGGGTCAGCCTGGTGGCGCAGCAGTTAAGTGCGCACGTTCCACTTCTTGGCGGCCCAGGGTTCGCCGGTTCAGATCCCGGGTGCAGACACAGCACTGCTTATCAAGCCATGCTGTGGTGGGCGTCCCACATATAAAGTAGAGGAAGATGGGCACGGATGTGAGCTCACGGCCAGTCTTCCTCAGCAAAAAGAGGAGGATTGGCAGCAGTTAGCTCAGGGCTAATCTTCCTCAAAAAAAAAGCCACGAGGAGATGCCACTTCCCACCCATCAGGATGGTGACTGTCAAAAACACAGACAGTAACAAGTGTTGGAGGCTGGAGGGAACGTAAAGTGGAGCAGCCGCTGCAGAAAACAGTGTGGTGGTTCCTCAGAACATTAAAAATAGAAATACCATACGATCCAGCAATGCCACTTCTGGGTCCACCCAAAAGAACTGAAAGCAGGGTCTCAAAGAGATATCTGCCCCCTCGTTCACGGCAGCATTATGCACAGCAGGTAAACGTGGCAGCGACCCCAGGGCCCAGCAACAGATCGATGGGAGGCAAAACACAGTCCATCCATTCAATGGATTCCGTAGCCTTAAAAGGAACGAAATTCTGATCTGTGCTACAAAAATTGGAAAAAAGCAAGAGAGGGGCACAGTGCTGGCGGCCATGTCTGGGGCATGGACTCATGTGCCTGCGGAGTCCCACACATGTCCAGCCCCAGTGGCTCCCACCTCCCTCAGGGTAAAGGCCCAAGTCCTCCCCTGGCCCACCAGGCCCTACACGACCTGCCCCATCCCCTCCCTGCCCTCACCTCCTCCCTCTGTCCTCCTCGCTCCCTCTGCTCCAGCCACACGGGCTTCCTCACTGTTCCTCCAACATGCCAGGCCCCGTCCCACCCCAGGGCCTTTGCATGGGTTCTGCCCTCTGCCTGGAATGCTCTTCTCTTCCAATATCTGTATGGCTGGTCCCTCTCTCGATGCCCACAGCCCTCTCTGCTCCTCCAGGGGACAGTCTCTGCACCTCTCCAAGCCCCTGAGCCTCCAACTTGAAGTTTGGGGAACAAGGCCTGGCTAGGGCATGCTGTCTGAGACTCAAACCTCCAGCCTGTCTGCTCCCGGTGAGCCACTGGTTCCCACCCTCACTGCCAACCATGGGCAAGGGCTCGGGGGTCATGGTCCCACCTCCTCTTCCCATCCGAGAAGGGCCCAGAGCCCCAGGCACCTGCTGCAGCCAGAGGGCAGCACGAAGTCATCTTTCAATCAGCATGTCAACGACAGTGCTGTATGGAGGGACAGAGACAGAGAGGCAGAGATGGAGAGAGACAGAGAGGGAGAGAAGGAGATGAACGGAGACAGAAACAAGAACAGCGGAAGGGCAGAGAGGCAGGCGGGCAGAGAGGGAGAGGCGATCGCCACTAACCCGCGAATGACAACCCCACACACGACAGACTCCAGCAAACAGCAGCCGGGTCTGCAACCACTAATTGTCTACCACGAGTGTTCACGCCCATCCTCCACGGCCACCAGAACCTCACAGCAGTCATGCCGGACCCCAACGACCCCCAAATCTTTACAACCACTGGGCCCCCACAGTTGCCAGACTCCCCCTGCAGACGGACCCCGAGAACAAGGACCCCACAGGTCTGCACGGCTGCTGGAGCCACCAGGTCCCAGAATGCAGTGCGACTCCCTGGTGACAAAACCCCACCCGTCCCGACAGCCAGACCCCCCAGAAGACTACACAAGAGCTGGACCCTCCCTGGTCCCCGAAGCACCATTTCCTGAGCCCTCGACCCTCTACCCCGTCCCCAGCCCATATACACACATCGCCCCCTGCACTGATGGGGACCAGACAAGGCAAGGAGAGAAGCCAGAAGGTGGGCTGCGGGGAGAAAGCGGGCAGCGGGGGAGGACACGAGCAGTGGAGAGCAGGTGGCTGCAGGAGGGCCCCCCAAAATGGATGTCAGCCTCAGGGTCCGAGCCTGATGCTCCCACACAGCTCCCAGGGACCTGGCCGGGAACCCGCCAGCCAGCCCTGCCTGCCCCTCTCCCAGGGCAACGGTGTCAGAGGAGGCAGAGCCTTAGAGGGAGAGAAGAGAGGACCCTTGGGGTCTGGAGGAGCCTGTTCTCCCCTCCATCCACCACCAGGAGGTGGGGCGGGTTGCACAGGGCAACAGAGACAAGGGCAGACAGAGACAAAGAGAGACACGTAGGTAAGGAGACACACGGAGAGGATCCCAAAGACAGAGAGACCCTCAGAGACCCAGAGAGAGAGCCCTAGAGACATGGAAAGAGACACAGAGAGATAGAGGTCGGATGGGAAAGCTTTAGGAGAGCAGGAAACCCTCAGCCAGACGCACACAGAGAGGAGGGACACTGTCAGGGGAGAGAGACAGAGGGGCAGCGATGGGCAGGGGGAGGTGGTCTGGAGCCAGGTTCCCAAGGCCCCCTCAGCCCCCTGGACGTCGGCCAGCCCCGCTGGGCCCCCACCTGCTCGGCACTCACCTCCGGGTAGCTCTTTCCCCCACGAGTCCTGCACGAGCCACAGCAGCCGCCTGGGGCCTCCACGCTCCTCCGCGGTGGAGGGAGCCACCGCGCTTCCGTCAAGGTGACACCGGGCCCCCAGCTTGCAGCTCGTGGCTTTCCCTGCAGAGCTGTCCCCCCACCTGGCGTCTGCCCAGGGGCAGGTGCTGTGGGCTGGCTCAGGCTCATGAGGGTCTCCAGGGGCACACAGCCCCACCAGCAGGCACACACGGACTTGGGACCTGCTGGTCTAGCCACTGGGGGCCCAGAGAGGGAGTCCGGGCCGGCCACTGCTACAGCCTCCCATCCCAACCCCCTAAGACCCTTCTAGAAAGATCAGGAGGGCAAAAGGTAGGGGGCCCTTCCTCTCCTTACCTCTGAGGACACTCTCCTGCTCAAACACCCTCTGTGGTTCCCCACTGACTTTCAGATTCTCTAATTCCTTGCCCTGCACAGATCCTCTCCGTCCGGCCTAGCCACAAGAGGAAACTGAGGCACACAACAATTAAGTAACATGCCCCCAGGGGAGAGTGGGGCCAAATCTTTATGGGTTTTCTGAGTGGACCTCCCTAAACGGGGTGGACGGTATTCCAGGCAGAGGGAACAGTATATGCAAAGGCTCAGAGATTAAGATCAGGATGGATGTTTAGGGAACCCCCAGGAAGGAAGTGGGGGGATGGTGGTCAGAGCTGCTTCTAGGAAAGATCCTGCACGCGGCCCTGGGGGCGAACAGAAGCTGTGGGATCCTGGGGGTGAGGAGGGATCCTGAGCCACGCGCCCCGTCCTGTGATGGGACCAGAGGCCGGATTTGGGGGAAATTCCCCCCGCGGCAGGATGGAGCCTTCCTGGACTTGGTAACAGCGCCGCCTGGTGGGCGCTCTGTGGAACTGCACGCTCCCGCGGTTCCTTCAACGTTTACTGTTCCAGGGCCGTTCCTGGGGTTTTGAAATATTTTTTAAACTCTTCCTTTCCATAAAACAAATTCATCTTCAGCAATAAACGTGAAATGAAACAAATAACAACAATGGCCAGAAAAAAACACAGACGTTGAAAATTTGCTTAATGCCCGATATGATAACATTTTACGTGAATAATTGTCAAGTAACTTGGTGAATTTTAGCAAAACTGAAATAGCGACAAACAGAGCCATTTGAGAAGCCACTAAGTCGTGCCGCTGATGAGTCACTTTACTTTTTTGATTCATTCTTTACTGTTAGAACAAGGAGCAATTTTAAAAGAAGGTCTTGTACACAAAGTATCTTACAATTTTGTCAATTATACCTCAAAAATTTGAAATATTAAGTAAACAAAATAAAAGGAATGAGTTTCCATTTTAAGAACATTCAAATCCAGCACTCTAGTTCGTGTACGGACTAATATTTACACTTGCCAATGAAAAATATTATCTCCTGGTTTTTGATGTTTCGCTGTTTTAATCAAACACAAATAAAATCTCCCAGGGATCCCAGAAAAGTACAGACTAATAGTAATTATTATTATTATTTGCTGCCTGCGTGCCTGCTAAGTGTCCAGCACTGTTCTGATCACTTTACACATAATCACCTCCTTTATTCCTCACCCAAACCTGGGGTCCCAGGTGACAAAGGTTCTCGCAGGTGTGGCAGGACTGGGCAGTAGATGGGGGAGGAATCCAGGTGTTGCCAGTGAACCTCGCGGGTGTACAGCTGTTCACACACAGATGTTGGGGCCACCATATATTTTGAGCGTTGACTGCTAAGGACTTAGGGAACTGAACCTGCGGGTGTCAGAGTGACAGCTGCATGGGGAGCTAAGGGTTAGATACTGGAGTAAGGAATACGCACCGAGGGCCGGATGCTGGTCTGCATTGCCCATCATCCGGGGGAGGCTGGAGTATGAGGGTGGGTATGGCCAGGGGAGTGTTGGGGCTTCAGAAGAATTGGGGGTGGGATATCCCCACGTTGGAGGTGGGCCTCTTCGGGTACTGGGTGTGCTGGCTGTGTTCCGACTGAAGATGAGTTCATAGATATTGGAAAAGGGACGTGCTGCCCATGGGGGTGTTTTGGCATTTGGGTGTCAGCATCTTAGGTGATGGCCAGTGTTTGGGATATGATGGCAATCGAACATTGGAATGTCCACACAGGACGTGACTAGGGATGGGGTAGGAGCTGGTTTGGGTGTGAGTATGTTGCCTATTGTCTAAAGGGAAGTTGGGGTGTCAACATTATTGGAAGTTGGGATGTCCATGTGTTGGGTTTCAACAGGCCAGAGGTAGGGGGTCTGAATGTCTGACGCGTTGGGGTTCTTCAGTATTGGCCAGTCTGGGTAATGAGGTATCGGTGCTGGCTGATGGGAAATTGGGATTTTAGATGCTAGAGTATTATCCTACGCCCCAAATGTTGATATGGTATTAGATGTTGGATAATGGGGCGCTGTCTTGTTCAAGTATTGCAGGGTCAATGTGCTGGGTGTGGGCTTGTGGGAGATTGAGATAGCAGATGCTGGAGCACAGGGTGTCCGCGGTGTATTGGGTGTGGCCTCCCGTCTGGTGATCCTATAACTCCAAATGTTACCAAGGCTGGAAAAGCGGTGGCAGTTGATACACACAGGCACGCACCGGTGAAGCAGCCACCTCCCCACCTCCCTGGGGAGAGGAGGTGCTCCCAGGATGCAGCCCGGGTAGAGTCTCTGGTGTCGGCCCCTGAAGCTTGGAGAGGCCAGAGGAACTGCCCTTGGTGTCACCCTGGTTGACCAGCAGGACTTTTTGGGCCGCAAGGTCGCGGAGGCGCTTTAGACCTGAGATCCAACTTCTCTGACCCAGCTGAGCAAGGGCCAGCTCGCCGTGCATTCAATAGACATTTATTGAGCGCTGACTGTGTGCAGGTACTGTGCTGAGATCTGGGAACACAGCATGAACAGAACAGGTGAAAATCTCTGCCCTCGCAGATGTGATGGAAAATAAACAAGAATAACATGGAAATGACACGTCGCATGTGAGCCAACGATAAGCTCTAAGGAGAAAAATGAAAGAGGAAAGTTACTGGTGATTTTGCCCCATCTCCTGGCTTTAAAAATAATCCATGTGCCATTGGTCAGAGGGTAGAAACTTCCAGTTAGAAGATGAATCAGTTCTGAGGATCTGACACATAGCATGGTGATTATAGCTAACGATACTGTATCGTGTCTTCCGAACATCCTAAGATGTTCTCAGGTTCAATGTTCTCACCACACAAAAGAAATGGGAACAATGTGACGCGATAGACACGTCAGGCAACACACCGTGGTCGTCACTTTGCAACACACAAGTGTATCAAACCATCACGTTGTACCCCTGAAACCTCCACAATGTTACACGTCAATTATATTTCAATAAAGCTGGGGGGAGGGAAGAATGGGTAAGGATTCAACTCAGGAAAAAAAACAATGTAATTGTCTAACATTAGCTGATTGGTTGAAAGAAACTTCGAATCATCCATCCAAAAAGTCATGTTTTTAATAAAAAAGATAATTTCTTACTCCCAGAATCACCTACTTGCCTGGTGTAAAGAAACCCAACTAAAAAACTGGGCAATAACAGAATGCTGGGGTCTCTTTTAGAGAAACAGGTGGTAAGATTTCTGGATACTGCGTGAGCATTTACTCGGATTGACGAGATGTGGTCTTGTGTTCAATTGCCATGGATGCAACTTAAAAATTCATCGAGGGGCTGGCCCAGTGGCATAGTGGTTAAGTTCACGTGCTCCCCTTCGGTGGCCCGGGGTTCACAGGTTCAGATCCCGGGCACAGATCTAGCACCGCTTGTCAAGCCATGCTGAGGCGGTGTCCCACAAAAAATAGAGGAAGATGGGCACAGATGTTATCTCAGCGACAATCTTCCTCACCAAAAAAAAAAAAAAAAAGCTAAAACTTAGAAAAAAATCACCCCATATGCAATGATTTCCAAATTGATAGCTGTGGTTGCATCCTCGCTGGCCCCTTGTGGGTGTCTCGTGGACTTCTGAAAGGTCACAGGACCCTTATTGTCTTTCCCAGCTCCGTTCTAGCTACTCACCAGAAGCACTGGCGTGGCCCTAAGCTCCTCTTTCGATGGCCCACATCCAACCCCTCAGCAAACCCTGGCAGCTCTGACGCGAAATCTAGCCAGAGTCAACCCACTTGTCCCCTCCCGTGCTGCCTCCACCTGGTCCAGCCCCATCATGGCTCACCTAGACCAGCACAGCCACCTCTGCTCCTGCCCTCACCCCCCACCACGACGTGCCCTCCCTGCAGCCTCCAGAGGGTGCCTGAGAGCCCCTGAGTCAGGTCCCACCCTCTACCCACAGGCCTCTGGGGCTCCCACTTCCATCAGGGTAGAAGCCCAAGTCCTCCCCACAGCCCACCAGGCCCTGAACAACCTGCTCCATCCCCTTCCCACCCTCCCCGCCTCCCTCTCTCCCCTCTACTCCCTCTGCTCCAGCCACACGGCCTCCTCCTCGCTGTTCCTCCAACACACCAGGCACAATCCTGCAGATCCGGCCTGGCCCCCATCTCTTCCTCCTCCAGAACGAGTGCCCAGGGACCCCACTCCCAGCCTGGCACAAGCCCCGCCACACCCCACCTCCACCAGCTCACCTGGTTCAGGAGTGAATCTTCCGTCTGAGTTGAGGCTGTCCATCCATTTCTAAAGGTCATGAGGTCAGCAGGGTCCCAGCTTGGGGGCCCCCTGCAGCTCCCATGAGACCCACATCCTTTGGAGGACTCTGCAGGGGCAGTGGTGGGAGGGGACCCCCTTCAGCCCCACAGCAGACCCCTCCCCTCTGTCCCAGTCCCTGCTGGGGTCAGGATCCATCTCCCACCCACTTAGGTCCGTCCCTGAGCTCCTATCTCTGAGATGCACACCTGACCCATGGGGACCACCGGGAGCATGAGAGGAGTCACCCCAGGGGAGATAAAAGGCACAGTACAGGGTGTGAGGGACAAGTTGTCCCCCCAGGCCCCTGCCCCCCACTGACCCCTAGTCACCTGAGGTAACCAAGCCCTGGCACTAGGCAGTGCTCTGCTAGCTGGGGGCAGAGGGCTCAGGACAGGGGTTCCCGCCCCCCGGGAGCCTGAGCACCCCTCACAGTGTCTCCCCAGCACAGGGCAGACAGCTCAGCCCCTCAGGAATGCAGAATGTGCCCACCTGGTCCTGGCCCATGAGCTTTTCTGATAGACCACAAACAGTGCATCACACCCTGCCCTGTGTGGGGCCTCATCTGGGGGTGGAGGGGCGAGGGAGAGGATGTCACCACTGCAGCCACCTGGCCCCCCTCTGGTAATACCCCCCCTTATGGGCCCCAGTTTCCAAAACACACCTGTGGGCTCCGACACCAGAGGTTCAGAGAGAAGGAGCAGGGGCTGAGGGAGGCAGGACAGGCCCCACCCAACCTCCAGACCTCCCGGTAACAAGTGGGGGGCAGTCAGGGGACAGGGGAACGACCGTGTCCACAGACAAACACACACTTGTCCATGGTGGTCACTCACTGTCCACAGCAGAGCCCCCGGCCATCCACGGTGGACCCTCGGCCACGCACAGCGCCCTTGCGGAAAGAAAGAGTCATTTCCACACTGTGTTGGTTTCCTGTGGCTGCCATCACGAATGACTACAAACTTCGCAGCTTAAGCGACACAAATTTATCGTCTTACAGTCCTGGAGGCCAGAAGTCCAACACGGGGCTCACCCCCCTTAAACAGGCGTCCGCAGGCTGTGTTCCTTTCTGGAAGCCATGGGGGAGGATCCGTTTCCTCCTCACTCGGGTTGTTGGCAGATTTTATTTCCCTGAGGTTGTAGGACTGGCGTCTCCGTTTCCCTGCTGGCTGTCAGCTGAGGGCAGTTTCCAGCCTCTGGAGGCACCTGCATTCCTTGGCTCATGGCCCCCTTCCTCATCTTCAAAGCCCACGGCAGCAGGTCAAACCCCCTTACCCTTCAAATCTTTGCTCCTTTTCCCCCATCTCATTTCTGACCAGTTAGGAACGATTCTCTGATTTTAAGGGCCCAGCTGATTCAATTGAGCCCACCTGGATAACACAGGAACAGCTTCCATCTCAAAATCCATAAACTTCATCACATCTGCAGAATCTCTTTGGCCATGAATATGTGAGAAAACATACTCAAGGTTCCAGGCATTAGGACGTGCACAACTTTGGGGGAGGCGGGCATTATTCCGGCTGCAACACACATTTGGACACCCCACAGGTGAGCACAGGTCCATAGCTAGCTCACAGGGCACTTTCGTGCAAATTAGAACAAGTCACCTTGTCATCACAGTAGACTTCCATGCCATCGCAGTAGATTGATTTTGATTAAGTGAGACCCTTGACTGCCCTCTGCTGGAAAGTCGTCAAAATAAACATACCAATCCACCATGTCTCTGACATGAATGGCGCCCTTCAAAGATGGCACCCAAGTGCAGAGAAAATCTGTGCCTGGCCCCAAACACACACACACACACACAGACCAACTTGGAGTCAAACACTTGCATGCTCACATCCCACAGCGAAACCCATTGACGTCTCCCACAAAGCAGTTTTGTTTTGAGCCATTGGTGCAAGGGTCAAGTCTAGGATTAAGCGTAGATTTTCAATGGCACAGAGAGGGCAGCTTGCCCTGGGGGAGCATGTGCGCAGCTGACTAATGATGGCTAAGAGGTCAGCTCGGAGTAACAGAAAGGCTGGCTGACAGAGGGCAACAGGAAGGAGCCACTGGGATGGCACACGAGTGGGCACCCTCAGAGGCGTAAACCCTCAGACGAAGATTGGGTCCTGCCTGTGGACATTCACTCACTGGACAAATATTTATTGAGTGTCAGCCACGTGCCAGGCGCTGTTCTAAGGCAAGCGGAGGACAAGCCAGGTGTGGCCCACCAACAAGGTGGGAGAGGTCCCTTTAAGCCAAGGAGCAAAGAAATGTTCCCTAAATCACCACAGCAGGGGACAAGAGAGTGGCTGTGACCATCCTATCCATTCCTGGACGGTACATTCCACTGAGAACAATTCAGGAAAAGACTATAGAGTTCCCAGGCTAGCCCACAATAGTGTGTTTGACCCACAAGGCAGTGAAAGATGGAAAGGTATGGAATAGGAGAGAGAATGATGGAGGGAGCACAGATGAGTGAGGAAAAGAGCCCCACAACAAAGAAATTCAAATGTCCCATATAGAGGAAGTCACTTTCCATAAATAGATTGGTGGGCTAGCCTGGAGGTTACGGTCTCTAATTACAAGTTCTCTTCTTTTGAGAAGTGAAAACACTTTAGGGTCAAAACCCTTTCAGTTTTAAAATGACAACTCAACACCCAGCCACTTACCAGCCAACCTGTGTGGGAGACTGAGAGGAAAAAACCAAAACAGCTGGGCCAGCCCAGTGGCGTAGTGGTTAAGTTCACCCGCTCCCCTTCAGAAGCCGGGATTTGCAGGATTGGATCCTGGGTGCACACCTAGCACTGCTCCTCAAACCATGCTGTGGCAGCATCCCACATAAAACAGAGGAGGATTGGCAACCTATGTTAGCTCAGTGACAGTCTTCCTCAAGCAAAAAGAGGAAAGATTGGCAACAGATGGTAGCTCAGGGCCAATCTTCCTCACCAAAAAAAAAAAGCCACAATTTTTGGCAGCTCCTCCATCAAGATATGGATTCTCTTTGTCTTTCTCCTGAATCTGGGTTTGACCACGTGACTTGTTTTGGTCAATGAATCATTAGGAAACACGACACAAGTGGAAGCTTAAGAAAGGCTCGTGCACACTGGGGTTTGTCCTCTCTGCTTTTCCTGGCAACTCTTCACGGGAATAAGCCTGAGCTAGCCTACTGGAGAGGAGACCCCATGGAGGAGACCAAGGCAGCCCAGCCAACAGCCTGGAACTACCAGACACGTGCGTGAAACCCTCCAAGATAATTCAGCTCCAGGCAATCCAACAGCTAACTGCAGCCCCATGGGTGACCCCAAGCAAGACCAGCAGAAGAGCCACTCAGCTGAACTCCAGCCAAACTGCCAACCCACAGAATCAGGTGTTAATCAATGACCATTGTTTGAAGGCACTACATTTCGGGGTTATTTCTTACACAGCAAAAGCTAACTGATACAATGTTCAAACATACTCTTTTTGGAAGAAGACCCCCATGCACGCTCATAAAAATCGCAGCCAGTAATTCCCTGACATTAACCGCATGGACAAAGACACTGATGTGGCCACCATCTATGTGTCAGTCCCATGAATTCTACTTTATTCACAGAACCACTAGGTGGCAGGAATTCTTTGTCTGGCTCAAATTTCTACTCAAGCTGGAGGCGCAGCCTAAGGAATTAACTTGTGTCTCCACCTTAAAAAAAAAAAACGATTATTATCTTATTATCTTGATTTTGCAGATGAGGAAACCGAGGCATGGGGAGATTACATCCGTTGCTGGTAAGGGGTGGAGCCAAGATTTGCATCCAGTTCTGACTCTATAGTTAATCACTCTGTTGGACTGACACCAGCGCAGTCACTGGTTATCTGTGTGCCTCTGAGCCACACACTGTGCTCTCGTAACTCCATCTCCTCTGGTGTTAAATACAAGGAATTTTAGTTTGAAAGAATTGAACGAAAATCAGAGGTTCCTAACCTGGATTGGGCAAACATGATACTATATAAGTGTCCAAAAAATCTTCTGGGTTAATACATTGGGGAGGGGGGCAGTGCATCCGAGGTGGTCTTGAGATTAAGTTAGATTCCCAAGTGAGTTTTGATCCAGAAAAGGTTAAGAACTGGACAATATATTCTTGAAGGCCATTCGAGGGGTCCGGTTTCTGCTCAAGTCGACACCAAATGCTACAATTACGGTTATGCAGAAACCGTGCAAGCCTTTATAATTAGGCAGCGTTCGGTCCACACCAGCGCTGAACTGCGGTCAGGGGTAAGCACGACCCTGGTTAACTCCAGGCTTGAGTGGAATGCGTCTTTCTAACACACCCTGCACTCCTGTCTTGGAACCAGACCAGTGCTGGGCTCGTCCCACGTGTCCTGAGCTGCCCAGGGAGGTCCCTCTCGCCCCTGTTCCGTGCAAAGTTCTGTTGCTACAGCTTTGACCTCTGAGCCGCGACTATCCACACCCTGAGAAAGCAGTTAGCAAGGATTCCAGGCACTTCCAAAAGAATCTACAACAGACTCTGCCCGAAGCAGCCCGCACCTCATTTTCCAGCAGTCTGGCTCCTTGCAACTGTTTCTGGTCTCCTGACTTTTCCCCGGCATGAGCCACTGTCCTTCGCGACCGCTCTCTGCCCGCCTCACCCTCAGTTCTGTGCCAGCTCCTCTCTCCCCCTGCCTTGACATCCCGCAGCCAGCTCTGGTCGTCCTACCCGCCACCACGTCTTCCAGGCCAGCTGGACACCAAGAGCACCTCCAGCAGCTCACCGCCCTCTGCCTCGAGGGTCCAGACTGAGATTCCTCTTTGCACAACCACCTGGTTAACTCAAAGCTGGTCACCGGCTTTGCTGGGTTGTGCAAGAAGCGTGCAAACTTTTCCTTGGGGCGGGGGAATTCTGCCAAGCGGCATCTTATGGAGGTTCAAACGATGTTAAAACCATTGGAAGCGCAGAATTTTAGGGAGAGCGTTGCATCTTGTGGGGGGCCTGCAGGCAATGGGGTACACATGCCCAGATTGCACATGGGTGGTCTGGGGAAAATGGAGAAAACAGGGCTGCTTCCCCAGAGGGCGGGCCCCAGGAAGGTGGGTGAGAAGGAGGGTTCAGCAGGCAGGAACTCAGGCCAACAAGTAACCATGAGAACACAGGCCTGGGAATTTGCAGACATCTCAGGGAGGGCACTGGGCTTCCCGCAGGTCATGGGAGAGAGGCCAGCGCCAAATCTCGGAGGCCCCGGTGACCCCAGCTGACATCTGGATAACATCTGTTATCCAAAAGAGCAAGACCCAGCCAGAAAGCGTCACCCAGCAGGGCTCACAAACACCCAGCAGGGTTTTTTTTAAATGGATTTAGATAGTTTCTTTCATAACAACAAACCCACTAGCAGCCACTCTGGCTCAGCTGCCGCTCAGACACACCCCAAGACACACACATCCACCACACATAATAATAACCTAGTATTTAATGCATGTTGTTATGCCCCCGACACTATACTATCAATCTACACATGTTAATTCAAACAATTCTGAAAACAAGTCCTGGGAGTAAATGCCATTTTCATCCATGCAGCAGCCAAAGGGAGCTGCTCTGATGCCCTCCCGGGGTGAAAGGCCAAGACCCTCAGGCCCTGCCTGACCTGCCCTGTCCCCTCTCTTCCCTCCCCTCCTCTCTCTCCCCGTCACTCACTCTGCTCCAGCCACATGGGCCTCCTTGCTGTTCCTCCAACACACCAGGCAGGATCCTGCCCCAGGGCCTTTGCACAGGCTGTCAGAGAGCCTCTTCCCCCTGCAGTACTGTAGAGCTGGCTTCTCACCTCCTTCCATTCTTCACCCAAATGTCGCCTTTCCAGGGAGGTCTCTCAATCTAAAACTGCAACCCACTCCCCATGTGCAGACACAGAGCACTTACCGCCATCTGACATACCGCATACAGTATTTCTTTATCTTTTTCATAGGCTTGGCCCCCCCAGAGAAGGGATCTGTGTCCGTTTTGTTCACTGCTGCCATCCCCAGTGCTTGGCCCGAGTCCTTAAGCGGCAGATGCCAGATTCTAACCCAGGCCGTCCAACTCTGCAGACTTGCTAAGCACATCCCACCAACGCACACAATGGCTAACACGTGCGCACACCCATGCACGCAACCGCCGGCAGCCAGGCACATCCACACGGCACCCCCCTCACTCAGCCCCCAGCTCTCACCTCCTCAAACCCCCAGCCCCCAACACCCCAGGCGGGAACTAGCCGTTGGTTGGCACCCTGGAGGAATTCGCGCTCGGCCTCCCCCGCTCAGGCTGTGGTGGTCCCAGCGCGTCCGCTCGTGGGCCGCTATGAGGGGCTACGAGCCGCTCACCTGGGGTCCGGGCGGACGGTGGCCAGGTCCAGCGCCTCGCCCTGGGGAGGAACGGCCACGAGACCTGCTGATGTGGCCACGGGCGCGACCAGACAAACCCTCTTCCACCTGCTGGTCCCACTCAATCGGTCGCATCCCCAAGCACCCGCACCCTCCCGCACCCCAGGCTGTTGAGGGTACCCCCGCCGTCTCCACGACCCTTCCCCCACCCACCCAGGCTCGTAGCCTGAGCACATCTTCACTTTACAGGCCGGGTGCACGGAGCCAGCACCAAGGCGCGGCTCAGACGATGGAAGAAGCCCCCCACCACCTCGGAGACCACGCCTCTCAGGCCTCCGCGCAGCCCCGCCCCTAACCAGGGCCCCGCCCCCTCATCCAGCTTGCAAGCGCCGTGCACGTGGTCGCGCAACTACAGCGTGGCGCAGGCTGGCGAAGACGCCCGGGTCCCCGCAGCCATCACCGGCCCTGCAGCCCTCATGGCCCCTTCTGCCCCTGGGGCGTTCCGCGACCCTCCCGGGCCCCGCCCCCACCCCTGCAGCTTCCACCCACGGCGCACGCATCCCGCCGCGGCTTGTGCAGCGAGCAGGCGCCGGGCCGGGGGCCGCGAGCAGAAACTGGCGGATGCAGCTGCGCTGGGGCTCGACCTGGAAGGGTGGAAGCGCGTGCCGTGCACACGCGAGCGCGGAGCCCGCCGCAGCGGGAAGGGCGCGCGGGTCTTGCCCGGCAGCTCGGGTGCTCCGGGGCCTCGGCGCGCGGGATACCGCGGAGGAAGAAGCGCAGGTGCCGGGGCGCGCGTCGCCACCGCCTCCCCGAGCCTCACTGGGCCCTGCGGGGTCGCACGGGGCTTTGGAGCACGTCAAACCCCTCCACTCCTCTCCCTGAACCCGGTCCATCGGGCCAGAAGCAGCGGGGCGTGGGCAGAGCTGCGTGCTTGAAGCCAGAGTCGGTCTGGAGAGGAGCCCCCCAGCCTGCTAGGCTGAGATTGGGGACCCCAAGCCCACCTCTGACTTTTGAGAGAATTTGTACGGAGTTCCCAGACACCGCCACTGGTCCCCACGCCCCAGCACCTGGAACAATGCATTCTTTATACAAACACGGGTTGAATTCTCACTGTGTCTTAGACAGGGTATTGGGGATACGGGGTGAAGAAGGCGATCGTGGCCCCTGCCCTCTTGAAGCTAACACTGTAGGGGAGAAAAAGGAATAAGATGAACCAGGAAGAGCCAAAACTAATAATGACAGATTGAGGCAAGTGAAATAAACAAAGAAGGGCAAAAGAAATAAACAGGGACTACGAGAGGAAAGATAGGTGGCTGGACCTGGGATGGTCACCTTCTCTGAGGAGGTGGCCTTGGAGCTCAGATCTGAAGGGGGGGGGGGGACTTTCCATTCAAAAAGCCAGAGGAGAGCACACCAGGCAGCGGGCATGGCCAGTGCAAAGGCCCTGAGGCTGGAACAAAATACTGAAGTCTAGGTAGCATGTGCATGCCGAAGTGTTTAGAAGGGATGGGTACTGATGACCACATCCGAAACATAACACGGATTGACGATGGATAGAGGGAGGGAGTGATGGATAGATAGGTGATAAAGCAAACACAGCAACATGTTAATTGAAGAATCTAAGGTGGGGGGGTAGGCCGGGGTACAATTCTTTCCATTTTTCTGTATGTTTGAAAGTTTTTATAATGTTGAAAAAAATCTGTCTTCCCACAGCAGCTACTGGTCATTTCTCTGTTGAAGTGAGTTCAGCAAGGTCCCCCCCCCCCCCCCGGGGTGCAGACCTGTGTTAGGAAGGGTCCACGGAGGGTCCCTCTTAGTTCTGCCACTTCGAGGGGAGGATGAGGAAGCTTTGGCAGGTTGAATGGCCTGCTGGCCCCTGAGCAGCAGGGGACACACAGGGATGAAGCTGGGGCTGAAGGGAAGATGGAGGAGTGGAAACTGAGTGAGTTCTGGGCCAGGGTGGCTCAAGGAAGAACCAGAACCTTCCTTTAACCAGATCCTTGCCAATTAAAAGATGGGCAAAGGATCTGAATAGGTACTTCTGGAAAGAAGATCCACAAACATCCAACGTGAAAAGATGCTCGACATCACTAGTCATCACGGAAATGCAACTGAAAACCACAATGAGAGAGATCACTTCACACCCACTAGGATGGCTAGAATCGAAAGGTCAGCTAATAACGAGCATGGGCGAGGATGTGGAGAGGCTGGAGCCCCCGTAGCTGCCATCGGGAATGTAAACTGGTGCAGGCGTTGTGGAAAACAGTTTGGCGCTTCCTCAAAATGTTAAACATAGGGGGCCGGCCCGGTGGCGCAGCGGTCAAGTGCGCACGCTCAGCTTCTTGGCAGCCCGGGGTTCACCGATTCGGATCCCGGTGCGGACATGGCACTGCTTGGCACACCATGCTGTGGTAGGCGTCCCACGTATAAAGTAGAGGAAGATGGACATGGATGTTAGCTCAGGGCCAGTCTTCCTCAGCAAAAAGAGGAGGATTGGCAGCCGGTGTTAGCTCAGGGCTAATCTTCCAAAAGTAAATAAATAAATAAATAATAGCTGAGGGGGCCGGCCCAGTGGCGTGGTGGTTAGGGTTGCATGCTCCGCTTCGGCGACCCAGGGTTCTCAGGTTCAGATCCCAGGTGCGGACCTAGCACCACACGTCAAGCCATGCTGTGGCAGTATCCCACATAAAATAGAGGAAGATGGGCACAGATGTTAGCTCAGTGACAATCTTCGTCACCAAAAAAATAAAAATAATAATAATAGCTGAATAGGAAAGAAAGAGCTGTCTACACTCTGCAGATTCACCTCTGCCTCCCATCCTCTTGGCCAGCCTCAAAGTCTGTTGCCCTTAGACCTTGCTCGCTCAAGTGGCTGTGTACCAGGCAAATGGCTAGGGCCCCCCTCACCCTCCTTGTTGCTAAGCCCCATGAGCAGTGGATGCTGGTGAACTCTCTCTCCTCTTTGAGACTCACAGCTCTCTCTTGGGTCCCTATGCAACCTCTCCAACTTGCCTCCTCCATCTCTGATGGCTCCTGATCTGTCTCCTTCCCCAACTCTTCACCCTCCTACCTGGGCGATCCTGCTGGTGGCTTCACAGGCTGCTAATGTGTTACCCACACCCTTCTCGTCACCACCACCCAGCCCTCTCTCTAGAGGTTGATTTGTGCTGCTATCACCTCCTTGAATCTCCACAAGCTATTTCTATTAATATGACCTGGGATTGAGATCTGACTCACACTGTGCCTGTGGTTGGCTCGACCTCCAGTCTGTTTCCCACATGACCTGTGCTCTGGGGTCTCAAGATACTGCTTGGCAAGTCTTCCCAAAACTTTCCTTGCTCAAGAACCTCCCATGGGATCAAACACCTAAACTTAAGAGCTGAAACTATAAAACTCTTAGAAGAAAACATTGGAGGAAATCTCCATGACATTAAATTTGGCAACAATTCCATGTGTACAACATCATAAGCACAGGCAACAAAAGGCAAACTAAATAAACTGGACTTCATCAAATTTAAGATCTTTTGAGCAGCCAAAGACACTAGTAAGAAATCAAAAAGACAACTTGCAGAATAGAAAACAAAATTGCAAACCATACATCTGGTAAGGGATTAATATCTAGAATATATAATGAACACCTACAACTCAACAACAACAACAAAAAACCAAACAGCCCAATTCAAAACTGGTCAGGGAACTAGAGCAGACATTGCTTCAAAGAAGATATGCAAACGGCCAAGAAGCCCTCGAAAAGATGCTCCACATCCCTAATCATCGGGGAAATGCAAATCAAAACCACAAGGAGATATCACTTTACATCTGCTTAGGATGGCTATAAATAATAATAATAATAATAAATAATAATAACAAGTGCTGGTAAGAATGGGGAGAAATTGGAATGCTCGCGCATCGCTGATGAGGACGTAAAAAGGAGCAGCTGCTGTGGAAAAGAGTGTGGCGGTTCTCCAAAAATTAAACTGAGTTCCTATATGGCCCAGCGATCCCGTTCCCAGGTATGTGCCCAGAGGAGTCGAAAGCAGGGGCTCAGCTGGCCCCGTGGCCGAGTGGTTAAGTTCATGCGCTCTGCTGCAGGCAGCCCAGTGTTTCGTCGGTTCGAATCCTGGGCGCGGACATAGTACTGCTCATTAGACCACGCTGAGGCAGCGTCCCACATGCCACAACTAGAAGGACCCACAACAAAGAATATGCCACTATGTACTGGGGGGCTTTGGGGAGACAAAGGGAAAAAATAAAATCTTTAAAAAAAAAAAAAAGAAAGCAGGGGCTCAAACAGGTATTTGGACCTGACTGTTCACAACAGCCCAAAAGGTGGGAACAACTGAGACAGGAAGTAGATGATGGGGGCCAGAGGCTGGGGGAGGGGATGGGGAGTCAGCGTTTCCTGGGGACGGAGCTCCAGTTTGGGAAGATGAGAAAGTTCAGGGGACGGTTGCGCAATGTGAATGATCTTAATGCCACTGCACTGTGCACTTAAGAATGGTTAAATTGGTCAATTTGATATTATATCATTTTATCACAATTAAAAACAAAACTAGGAGCTGTCATGGCTCCCTCTTGCCTACATCATCAAATCCAGCCTCCTCAGCCCTCCGCTCCAGCCGGCCTGGGCTCCCCACCTCCCTTCTAACAACCTCCACTTTTGTTCCCCACGCTGTGCTTCCTCTGGGCGCGCTGTCTCCACTCCTGTCCATTCCCCCATGTCCGCCAGGCCTGCCTCGCGGACTCAGATTGCCGCTCCCCCTGCAGAGAACCAGAGCAAGGCAGCAAGGTCGGGGCTCGACAGGACAGAGCAGAGGCTAGAGTGGCTAAGCCGGTCTGGGGCAGGAAGCTGAGGCAGGAAACCATCCTCAGCACAGGAGCTCCTCCCACTAGGCTGACCTTCAAAACCCTGCCAAGGTCAAGGTGTCCCCAAGATGATGCATTTCTTCTGCATTCTGCCAGCCCTGCGTCTGCACCTACTTCTCTGTACCTTTCAGACTGTTCCCATCGGGGATACACAGGAGCGAGGCGTGGAGTGACAGAGTCCCTGGGGTCCCCCCCCCCGCCAGAGATGCTGGGAGAGGCCAGAGCGAGTGGACAGGAGGAGGTGGAAGACGAGAGGCCAGGGCGCTGACAGGCTGGAGCCGCGGCAGGAGGGGGGCTGGGCAGAACCCTGGCAGCTGGACCGAGAGGAAGCCAGGCCAGCATTGCTTGTTTACTTTCGGAAGAGCAGGGCCGATCTGTGGCCTCCCACTGTGACCCTGGACTCCGGCCCCTGGGGGATCAGATTTTTCTCTCCTGAGCTAATCTCTGGGCTTCCTCCCAGGGGGGCTCTGCAGCCTTCCCAGAAGACACGCCCGTCTCCAGAATCCCCAGAGATCAAGGGATGGTATCCAGTTCAGAAATCCTGCCCGTCCAGCCCCCATTAGCCCGTTCAACCCCGAAGCCCAGCCCCCAGGCCTGCCCAGGCTGACCCCATTCTGCCTCGTCCTGAGCTCCTAATTTGGCTGCCCAGAGTCTGCAGCCCCACTGGGCCACCCCAGAGAGAGCCGCGGGATGCCAGCCTTGTTCTCAGTGCCCAGGTCCTGGGAAGAAGAGGACGAGCCGAAAGCTTTGATGCTTGGCCAGGCGCCTCTGCCTGCAACTCACCATTTAAGTTTCCCCTTTGGGTTAAAGCAGTGTTTCCTTGATCTGTTCCAGAAACCCCTAGTACCCCTAAAATGCCTCAGAGGAAAAAAAAAATTGCCAAGGGGGCAAATATGTTCTGGAAAGCCGCACAAAGCACATGAGCGTATGAAAGGCACTGAGAAGACCTGCGCAGAATGACTCCATTTAGCTCTGCTTAATCCCCACACTTGGCCACGGTTCCACGGAACATACTCTGAGCATCCGAGGCCCCAATTAAACGCCCACCATGAGAGCCCAGAGGGGCAATGGGGCCAGCCAAGCTGCAGAGGGTGGAAGTTAGTTCGACTGGACCTGGAGGGAGGGGACCAGGGGGATACAAGCCAGACCTGGGGACCCTGCGTGCCACCATCAGAAAGCAGAGATGTCCCCAAGGCACCAGGAGGGGACCCAGCCCCCACGGCCACCACCTTGCTCCTCACTCCAGCTCCTGGCTCTCCAGCTAAACCCCTAGTCCTCTCTGCGAGCCCTTGAGTTCCCCCAGGACCGTGTTTCCTGCTCCTGACAGCCGGCCACGGTGCGCCCTGAGCCCATCCACAGAGTTGCCATGAGGTCCGCCCACGGAGTGCCATGTGGCTGCGTTATAAAGACCAATGACAGGACTTAGCCTTCAGTGAACGCGATGCTCCACAGGCAGTGACAGACACAACCCCAGGTATTGTTCCTGCCACCAGGCAGGCCACCGGGGCTGGATTCCAGTCACGGATCTACCACTTAGCCATGGCGTGAAGCCGGGCAGCAAGTTAAACTCATCACCTCTCATCTGGAAAACGGGGCCAAGAGGTGTCCCCTGCTGGGTGATCCTGGGGTTCCATGAGATGCGGAACCCAGGGCCTGGCCTGCTCTCATCTCTCCTCTGCCCACAGCCCTCCAGGGCTCCCACCTCCCTCAGGGTAAAAACCCAAGTCCTCCCCCTGGCCCACCAGGCCCTGAACGACCTGCCCCCTCCATGCCCGCCCCTCCTCCTTCTTTCTCCTTCACTCCCTCCCTCCCAGCCACACAGGCCTCTTTATGATGCTAGAACAAACTGGGCACAACCTGACCTCAGGACCTTTGCACTTGCTGTTCCCTCTGCCTGGAACACTCTTCCCCCAGACCTCCTTCACTTCAGTCAGGTCCCTGTTCACATCGCACCTCCTCCAAGATGCCTTCCATGACCTCCCTTTCTGAAAATAACCCCCTAGACTGGGTTGAATAGGGTCCCGCCCCCAAAAATTCAAGTCCACTGGGAACCTGTGAGCACAGCCTTATTTGGAAAGAGGGTCTTTGCAGGTGTCCTCAAGTTAAGATGCGGTCCTACTAGATTAAGGTGGGCCCTAACTTGAATATGACTGGTGTCTTCATAAGAGGGAAATTGGGCAGAGAGACCCAGAAACACAGGAAAGAAGACCACGTGGGCACAGAGGCAGAGATTGGAGTGACACATCTATGAGCCAAGGATTGCCGGCAGCCGCCAGAAGCTGGAAGAGGGAAAAAGGGACTCTTGCCTGGAGCCTTTGGAGGGAGCATTGCCCTGCTGACACCTTGCTCCTGGACTTCTGGCCTCCTGAACCGAGAAAGAATAAATTTCTGTAGTTTTTGTTTTTGTTGAGGAAGATTAGCCCTGAGCTAACATCTGCTGCCAATCCTCTTTTTTCTTTCTTCTTCTTCTTCTTCTTCTTCTTTTTTGCTGAGGAAGACTGGCCCTGAGATCACATCCGTGCCCATCTTCCTCTACTTTATATGTGGGACGCCTGCCACAGCATGGCTTGCCCAGCGGTGCCATGTCCGCACCCGGGATCCGACCCAGTGAACCCAGGGCCACTGAAGTGGAACGTGTGCACTTAACCGCTGCGCCACCAGCCAGCCCCAAATTTCTGTAGTTTTAAATCACAGATTGCAGTGTTTAGTTACGGCAGCCCTAGGAGACCAAAGAGATCCCCGGCCCCCCATCTCGTCTCTCTGTCCCAACCCAGCGTTTTTGTTTCATCTCAGCGTTCATTACCCCCTGAAAGCGTGTACAGTCGCTCCTCATTATTGGCAGGTCCCACCAATGCAAATCTGCCTGCTCACTAAAGCATATTTGTAGCCCCCAAATCAGTCCCAGCTGGACCTTCGCGGCCACTCACGCACACGCACAGGGCGCCCAGGGAGCGCGTTCCCCGCTGAGGTCCAACACACCGACCCTCTGCCTTCTTGTTTCAGCTCATGTACCATCAGCAGCTCCCCTTCTGTGGCCCATAGTGCCACACTTTTCGCATTTTTGCACTTTTTCTTGGTGATTCCGCTGTTGAAAATGGTCCCCGAGCGCGGCGCTGAAGCGCTGTCTCGAGTAACCAGGCGCGAGGAGGCTGGGATGCGCCCAGCGGAGAAAACACGTGTTTCAGACAATCTCCGCTCAGGAGGGGTGACAGCGCTGTGGGCCGTGAGTTCCGCGTTCATGAATCAACAATGTCTGTTAAATACGGCGTCTCGACAGATACGCACATAACACAAGGTTGCGTATGGATCAGTTGATGAAAATTTCGTGACCACAGGCTCACAGGAACTGAATCCTGGGTTTCTTCTCCAGCAACAGTTCGCGATTCGCTAATTCAGCATTTGGGGTGACCACCTCGAATAACGAGAATCAACTATACGTGTATTAAAAAATAGGGTATTAAAAAAATGTCTACTCCAGAAGCTGAAGGCACCAGACAGGCCAGGAGGCTCAAGGCCTCTGATTCAGGCCTGGAGGAGGCCAGACCCAGCCCCGCCCAGCCAGGGGTTTTGCCCAGAGAGGGAGGCACCAGGCTGGACCACCTGACTGGATGGGGGACATGCAGGTGGCTCTGGGGGTCTGTCCAGCTGGAACAGGAAGGCCAGTTCGGCCTCTTGGACACTCACGCTGTTGCATGCTGTGTGTGATCTTGGACAATATACCAGCCTATCTGAGCCCGCGGGCCCCCGTCTGCTAATAGCCGTCGCTGCGAGAGCCAGCGGGATTTTAAAAGTTCACTGGTGCTTGTCTTGCCTGGGGTTTTATGGTTATCAGTCGCTTCCTTCGTTTCAGCCACAGCCGATGGGTCAGGTTCCACTGTCTTAGAAAGGCTGTCTCCGCCAAAAAAAAAAAAAAACAGTCAGGATGCTGAAAATATTAGCAACCGTGGGCTTGAGAGGGACACGGCTCATCCCAGTGGATGCCAGCATGGACGGAAGACGACCTGGGATGGACCAGCGGTTCCGCCTGCCACCCCGGGGGGCGTTGGGCACTGTCTGGAGACGTTTTTGGGTGTGAGAACTGGGGGGCGGTATTGGCATCCGGCAGGTGGAGGCCAAGGATGCTGTTCGACATCCTAAAATGCATAGGATGCCCCCACACAACCAAGAATCAGCCGGCCCCAAATGTGAGTGATGCTAAGGGAAGCCGTGGATCAGCCATCCGCCACACTAGAAATCCCGTAGTCGGCCACAGGCATCATCATCATCATCATCGCCACCATCATCATCATCACCACATTGATTAGATTTATTGCACATGTACTGGGTACCAGGTCCTGTGCTAAGTGCTTGATACACATTAGCCATTTTATCCTCCTAATGACCCCTTTATAGGAAGTTATTATTACTGTCCCCGTTTTCAGAGAGGTTAAGTAACTGGCCCAAGCTCACACAGCTGGTAAATGGTCAGATTCCAACCCAGGCTGCCTGGCTCCTGCCCCTTCTCCCTCCTCTTATCTCACCTCCCGAGGGAGGTGGGGTGGGGGGATCCCCTGAATCCACTGGCATGACAGTTTTTTTCTCCCCTGCAGCTGAACAAGCACTCGGCGTAGAGAATAAGATGGGTTACAAAATATCCAGTTCTATTCTCCCACGCCTGAGTCTGGGGACTCGGACCCACGCCTTCTGGAGGGAGTGATGAGCTCCAGCCCAGGTGCTTATGGGACATTTTCTCCAGCTGTGGATAAGCTGAGCTCTGCCTATTCCGGAGTCAGAAGTGATGTTGCCCGGCTGTGGGGCGGCCGGGATCTGGGTGGGGGTCGATTATGGGCTGGTTATTCCAGGAAGAGTTTAGAAACCAGGGGGCCGTGCAGCGGGTGCCACGTTCTGCCGTCGTCGTCATCATCATCATCGTCATCACTGTCATTGTCACTAATAATAACAGGTCACGCTAACTGAGCGTTACCATGAGCCACATCTTACCCTAAACCCTGTGTGTTCTTAACCCACTTAATCCTCCCAAGGGCACTGTGCAGTGGATACACTGTCATCCCCATTTCACAGATGAAGAGACTGAAGTTCAGAGAGGTCAAGGCAGTAGGGGACGTGACTCCAAGCCTCTGCACTTTTCTTTTTTTTTTTTAAAGATTGGCACCTGCGCTAACATCTGTTGCCAATCTTCTTTTTTTTTCTTCTTCTCCCCAAAGCCCCCCAGTACAGAGTTGCATATTCTAGCTGTGAGTGCCTCTGGTTGTGGCATTTGGGACGCCGCCTCAGCGTGGCCTGATGAGCGGTGCCATGTCTGCGCCCAGGATCCGAACCGGTGAAACCCTGGGCTGCCAAAGTGGAGCGTGAGAACTTAACCACTCTGCCACGGGGCCAGCCCCCAGTGCTCTTACCCCCAGGGTTTCTCCAGCTCCACACTGTTTTCCCTGGGGGCTGGGTCATTCTTTGTGATGGGGAACGCCCTGTGCATTGTGGGATACAGAGCAGCATCCCTGCTCTCTACCCACTGGATGCTGGTAGCATCCTCCCCCGGCTGTCACAAGCAAAAATGTCTCCACACATTGCCAGACATCTCCTGGCAGGGGCAGGGAGGAAGAATTGCCCCTGGTTAAGGACCACTGCCTTGACCCCACACTTTGGGATGGAACAGGAAGTGATCAGCATGGAGAGACCTGGCTGCTGCAGCCCCCTAGAAGAATCTAGAATCTGAAAGGTGAGCTGGTAATCATAATCAGTGTTACGGCAATTATGGTTCTATAGCACCTACTACGTGCCAGGCACTCTAGATCTATTCCTTAATCCTTATTCCTTTAATCCTCACGAGGTCCCTGTGAGGAAAGGAGTGTGATCAAGCCCATTTGCAAACGCAGAACGGGAAGCACAGAGAGGTGGAGTGACCTGCCTGAGGTCACACAGCCGGTGAGTGGCAGAGCCAGGACTGGAATCCAGACCGCCTGGTTTGAGGCTACATTTAAACACTGTGTGAGGGTGAGGCTGGAGGACAGGGGAGATGAGGAAAAGAAGCTCTGGATTCGCAGGCTTTACCTAAGACCCTCCATCCCAGGAGTCTGGGACTCAAAAGGCTCAGCAAGGTTTTATTAGGCACCTGCTGTGTGCTCGATGAACTGGCCAAGAAGAGAGTAACAAAGCTGGTCTGGAGCTGTCTGCCTTCCTGCCGAGACCCTTTTCCAACTGGGTCACATTTCCCAGCCTCTTAGCCAACAGCCAGGAGCTGAGCACACATTAAATGCCAGTATTTGCATTTGTATTTAACAGATGCACAAAGTGAGGCTCAGAGACACCAAGCGACTTGCCAGGGACACACAGCAGTAAAGCAGGAGTCGACAGGCAGCTACGGGCATCTAGAGCCACCCCCAGGGCTCTCCTGGGACCCCCAGCATTTTGTTTTTCCAGATTCACAGTCCTATGTTCACAGGGTTGAAGGGCCAGAGCACGCACTGCCTTCTCCAGAGGTTTCTCTGCTCCCTGGGGCCAAGGACGCAGCCCTGATGGGGCTCAGCAGAGGTGGAGGACTGGGTTTCCCTTGGGGTCTTGGGGTCCCCTGGACATTGCCTCCGTGGAGCGGAGGCTGCATCCCCTGGAGCGTCCATTGCATCTGGTTCCTTCCCCAGCTGGACCCCGCCCATCCCAGGCCCCCTCATCCCCCTTGGTCCTTCCCAGAAGCCCCATGACTCCATTAACACTCGGGCCCCATCTGCAAGGCCAGGCCACCCTGGAGAAGGAGCCCACCTGGATGGGCTGCTCCCTCTGGGCATGACTTCCTGGGGGATGGGGAGATGGCTGCTCAGGCGAACAGGCCGCCCGGGGGTCTCTGGTCCCCATGGCCAACAGACAGCTGGGGACAGATGAGGGATCGGAACCCAAGAAGCCAACTGGGCTTGTTGAAGCCAGGCCCTAAGCCCGAGAGCCCCCTGCTCACTCACCACCCCCTCACACACTCAGGCGAGATGTAAGGAGTCTTACACGCCCCACCGGGCTCTCTCATCTGAAGGTGAAAGGGGATTTTATTCTGCCAGGCAACCCTGACACTTCTGGGGCGGCCATGGTGGCAGAACGAGGGGAGAAGGCCCAAGGACGGCCTCTCACCTGGACATGCACCCAAGTCACAAAGTGCTGGGCTCGAGGCAAACCAGCAGCCCTGGGATGATGGGGGTGGGGGGGCGGGCAGCTGAGTGGTGTCTGCCCCAGCTGCAGAGGGGAAACTGAGGCCAGCCCTCAGACCAGCACTCTGTGGTTGAGCAATGTTTCCAACAGCAGTCCCCAAAGCCGGGGGGGGGGGGGGCCTGTGTGTGCCCGAATGGGGGGGTGGGCAGTGGCAGTGGGAGGGGGCAATCTCCCCAGCTGATTAGAAACTGAGGGGCAGGGGCCGGCCCTGTGGCCAAGTGGTTAAGTTCGCGTGCTTGGCTACGGCCACCCTGGGTTCACAGGTTCGGATCCTGGGCACCAACCTACACCCGGCTCATCAAGCCATGCTGTGGTGGCATCCCACATAGAAGAGCTAGAAGGACCCACAACTAGGATATACAACTATGTACTGGGGCTTTGGGGAGGAAAAGAGAAAAAGAAAAGAAACTGAGGGGGAAGGTGGGAGGGTTGAGTTGTATCCACTCAGAAGAGTTGGAGGGTTTTTATTGTTTCCTTTCCCCCAGCTTTACTGAGATATAATTGACATGGAACATTGTATAAGTTTGTATGTGATGACTTGATACATTTATATATTATGAAACCGCCCCAGTAGCCTGAAGCTAACACCTCCCTCAGTTACCTAATTACCATTTCTTTTTTGTGGTGAGAACCCTGAGGATTATTCTCGTAGCAACGTTGGAGCACACAATACAGGATTGTCAATTATAATCACCACGCTGGGCCTGACCTCCCAGGACTTACTCATCTTCTAACGGGAAGTTTCGACCCTCTGACCAATGTCTCCCCATTTCCCTCACCGCCAGCCCCCGGTAACCATCATTCTACTTAGATTCTAGACAGAAGCGGGACCAGACAGGAATTGCCTTTGTCTGTCTGACTTGCTGGAGTTGGAGTAAAGACTCACTCCAGACACAGGAGGAATCTCAGAGGCAACTGACCAGACGCCCTTCCCTCTCCCACCTCCAGGCCTTTGCCCATGCTGTGCCCTCAGTCAGAAGCCCTTCCTCGCCTCTCCAAAGGCCCAACTCCTATTCATCCTTCAGGTCTCCTCCTAAATGTGCTTCCTCTGGGGAGCCTCGGGGAAAGGGGATCCACCCCACCCCCACCCCCGCTCACTGCAATGATCCCAGGGCCCCTCAGGGACTCCTTTCCACCCTGAGGGGTCCTCAGCCCTGTAGCTCACCTGCCTGCCCCCCTGGCTGGTCAGATCACCCGTGACTTCTATCACGATCGTTCTTTCCTGGTTCTGCCACTCCGAGCTGAGCAACCTTGAGCAAGTCCCTCAGCCTCTCTGTGCCTCAGTTTTCTCATTTGGGAAATGGGCATGCCAACGGCGCCCACCTCAGAGGGCTGTTGCGAAGTTGAAGCATGCCTGAAAGCAAGGGCTCCATCATCATCGTTATCATCATCATCGCCACCCTCATCAGCCCCTCTCTTGTTTTCCCAGTTCCTACAGTCCAAGGGCCACAATGGGATTCCGCTGCGCCCTCCTGTGGCAGCACCGGAGTATTGCAATCTTCTTGGCGCAACTCATTACGTTACTCTGGATTCTAAAGGCTGCAAGTTACCAAAAAAAAAAACTTTAAGTCAGTCCAAGCTGGTTGAAGTCAAAAGAGAATATCCTGGCCCTAGCAGTCTTTGCACGGGCTGTGCCCTCCTCTTAGAATGCCCTCACCCCACCACCTCCTTCTGAATATTCAAAATGCAACGTCAAGGCCACCTCCATTGAGAGCCTTTCTCCAGCTCCCCACTTATGCAATACTGAGCACCGACTGTGTGCCAGACCCTGTCTAGGCACCAGGATGCTGCTGTGGACCACACAGAGATGAAGAGCCCTTCCCTCAGAGCTGACATTCTGGTGAGAGACCCAGAGAATCAACAAAAATAAGTAGGCCACAGAGTATGTCAGGTGCTAAGAGTTAAATAAATGAGTTAGGGAGTGGCAGAGGAGGTGCGGGGGTAATCTTGAAGTTGGAGGGCAGGCCTCTCTGGGGGTGATGTTTCAGATGAGACTTCAGCCAATGGGAATATAGGGTGAAAAGTGTTCCAGGCCAAGGGAACAGCAAGTGCAAACGTCCTGAGGCAGGACAGTGACCTCCAGGGCATGAAATTTTTGTTGTTCCTGGTTCTGTCCCCAATACCTGGAGCAACACCTGGCACAAAATAGCGCTCAATAAACATTGCACAAATGAAAACCCAGCCATGGGTTTTAGGAACAGCTTGCTCAGGGCTACAAGGATGGCCCTGGGGGCCATTACCCTCCACCACCTGGTGGTTTCCTTCTTACAAGAGACCTCTCTTTGTTGTCTAAGATGGAGACTCAGCTTCAAATCCTACTCAGGATGCAAAAGTCTGTTTCCCACGATTCCCTGCAAAAGCGCCAACATGCCCATGCTCTAATCAGTCCAGGAGGCCAGGCAATGGGACATGGGTGTGGCTTAGGGCCAAGTCACATGCCCCACCCTGACCAGCCTCAGAAGGAGAGGGAGACCCCAAGGGACATCCAGGGCTGTGGCATGGCAGGGAGGAAGAAAGGATGCAAAGAGCCAGTTTCACACAATACCGATAAGAGGTTTACAGCTAGTAAGTGGTAGGTGGAGCCTAGGCGCTCACAAGGCAAAACAGCCCTGCCCTTCCCAGTGCTGTCTGGTGGCCACCCATCACCAGACTGAGGCCTGGGGGCTGGACCAGCCACTGGGCTGAAGGAGGGAGCTTGCAGCCTTAGTGCGAATGCAAAGGCAGCCCCCTCTTGGATGGAGACAGAGGTCAACCGGACGCAGCTCAGGGCAGAGGGAAGGCCGGCAGAGGCCAGACGCAGTTTCCCTAGATTCGTTCTTCAAATGGGGGCTGGAGGGCAGTCGGTAGCAACCAGGTGCGTGGGCTGCCCCTCTGGTCTGGTCCTGGGGGAGGATGGGGGGGAGGCGAAGCTGCAGTCGGATGGGAGCTCCAGCAGGAGGCTGGTATTTATGGAGTACCTGCTGTGTGCCTGAGTCCTGGCTTACCATTCCAAGCTCAGGTCAAGGAAGCAAATCTCTGGTTTTGAATGAACCCTCCCCCCTCTCTCCCCTCCCCCCGCCCTCTAGTGCCTGTTATTACTCTCCCCTCCCCCCCCCTTTAGGGATGAGAAACGGAGACTGGCCAAGGGCGAGGCCAGGCCAGGCTCTGCCTAGCTCCCTGGGGGCCAGACCACGAAAATGCCAAGAAGGGTGAAGTCTGGGGGGTCACCGCCCTTCCCCCTCCTAGCACACCGACCCCTGGCCAGGCACCCGGCCCCCTTGGGTCGAATCTCACCCCGGCCTGACTGTCCGGGTCACCCTCCGTCCATGCCTTGGCTCCACGTTAATGGAGCAAAACCCACAGGGGCCCCAGCTCCCATGGAGCTTTCAGGGCTCCTCAGCTCTGGTCTCAGTTGCCTCTTCTGCGAAATGGGCCCAGCCAGGCCCAGGGCAGGTCGAACCCCCAGCGGGGAGCTCCAGGAGGGCGGGGGCACGCGGCGACTTATTCAGCCGTCCCGGGCACCGTGCCTGGCACACGGGAGGCGCCCAATAAATACTTGTTCGAGCGAGGACCGGCCCTCAATAAATAACAGCTGTTGCCGATGCCGCGGACGCTGGCAAGAGAGTGGGCTCTCCCCTCCCCCACCCCTCCCCCGTTCCCCCATCCCCTTCGCGCCCCATCCCTTCCCGCACCCCGCGATGCCGCCCCCTCCTCCAGGCCCCCACCTCCTCCAGGCCCCCACCTCCTCCTGGCTTTCCATTCAGTCTTCCCCGCCCCCACGCAAATCTCCCCATCCCCCACCCTCCCTCCCCATCCCCCATCCTCCCTCCCCACCCCCCACCCTCCCACCTTACGCTCCCGCCCCCACCCCATCGCACCCCCTCCCGTCCGATTCCCCCTCCTCCCCCATCCTCACCCCCCGTGACGCCCCAGCCCCCGCGCGGGGCGCAGGCCGGGCGGGGCCGCCCGAGCGCCCGGGTCCCTGGCCCGGCTCCAGCCCGCGGCCCAGGCCGGGCGGCGGCGGCGGCGGGCGGGGTTCTGGCGGCGCGCGGTTTGGGGGTTTTTTATAACCCTGGCAGGCGGCTCAGGAAGTGCCTTCCCCGCGCCCCCTCCCCCGGCCACGCCGCCGCGCTCGCTCCCTCCCTTCCTGCGCGCGGGGCGCAGACGGCGCCAGAGCGGACGAGGCCCGGCGGGCGCGCGGCCGCAGGTAGAGGCGCGGGCGGGACGCGGGCTGCGCGGCTCCGGGGGACCCTGGGTGTGTGCGGCGGCCGGGCGTGGCTGGGGGCCGTGGGACGCTGGGCCGGCCGGCCGTGGGGGCTGTGGCGCTGTGCGATGTCCCCAAGAAGCGTGTGCAACCCTGAGTTCATACGAGCGCCTGTTTGGGTCGGTTTGCTGTGTGCGTGTGTGTGCGTCGGGGTGCGTGTGGATATCCACGTACGTGTAACTGCTTCTGTGTCTGCATGTGTGAGTGTCTGGCTGTGTTTGAGCTTGTGTGATCAGATGGGGTGTTGTGTGTCTGTGTGTGTGTGAGAGCCGATGTGTGTGTACCTCGACTGTGTGTAAATGTCTGAGTGAGTGTGTGCGTATCTCCAGACATCTGTGTATGTGTCTCTGGGAGTGTCTGAGTGGAAGGAGTGTGTAAATGCCTTTGTGTAAGTGTGTCGGAGTTGTGTGTCAAGGTTTTGTGTAACTTTGTGGGTTTGCCCCTGGTCTGGTGTGAGTGAGTAAATGAGTGTGTACGTGTCTGTGCGTGTAGGCCCGGATGTGTGTTTGTGTGTCTGGGTTTGTCTCTGGGTTGCCTATGTATGTGTGGGAATGAGTGTGGAAGAGTGTGTGTGTGCACACAGGTCTGGGAAGTGTGTAGTTGTGTATCTCGTGTGTTTGCCTCTGCGTGTGTGAGTGTGTCGGTGCATGCAGTGCAGGGGGCTGCTTTGTGGGTCTGCCGCGTCCGATTGTTGGTCTCCAGCTGCACAGGTGTGGTCGCCCCCAGTGTGTGCGCGTCGCTGTGTGTGTTTGTGTGTCTGGGTGTGAGAGTGGCGCCGCCCACTTCCCCTGAGTTGGTGGCACCGAGGCCACAGCCGTCTGGCTCAGGATGTCTCCAGCCCTTGGGGCTCAGGGCCTTTAATTAGCGGCTGGTTGGGGGGACCCGCTGGCCGCCGGCCCCTCCTCCTGCGGGCCGCGCGGCCTTTGTCTGCTCCGCGATCCGGGCAGGGTCTGCCTGCTGCCGGCCAGCCAGATGTGCTGCGCCCGGAGGAGGCCTCTGCCTGGGCAGCCTCTGCTGTGGCCTCTGCAGGGAGGCCCAGCGGCCTGTACCCCCGGCCAGGCCGGGACGTCTGGGTGTGGAGCTGCGGGTCCCTCCAGGATCCCCGGGATGGGATGGAGCCTCTGTTTCCGGGCTGTTTCCCGGCGGCATTTCCTCCACCAGTGTTGCCACCCTCCCCCACGCTGGCCGCCTCCTCCTGCCTTCTGGGAGGAGGGGCTGAGGGGAATGGCCAGGCTTGGGTACACACACACACACACACACACAGCCCCACGAGTGCACACACCACCCACAAAGTCACATACATACATACAGTCGCTCACACTCGGTTACACCCACACAGTCGCAGGATAGATCCCCTGCTGGCATCGGGTGCCCCCAGCCAGTCTCAGGCCCTGGAGCCCCCTATCCACTCACAAGCCTCATCTCCCACCTGGACTCACCAGACATGGCTGTGGTACCCCCAGTGCCCTGGGCAGGTCACACCTCCTAGCTGCCCCCTGGGCTGGGCCTCTGTCCTTGGTGCTCCACCCCCCCCCAGACCCCCCCCCCCCCCCCCGCCCTGCCCTGACAGACCCCTGTGTGCCCTCCCCCTCCAGACCCCTCTCCCCACCCCAGGCACAGGTGACTTCCCCTCCTCCTGCCCCCACCCCCCTGTGCTGGGTCCTTCCACATTGTCCCCCACACCCCACCTGGGCCAGAAGCGCAAGAGGGGCTGTGAGGTTGTTGGGAGGAGGGGCGTGGCCTCAGAGGACAGTGGTGAGGACGTTGGGGGGTGGGGGGTGAAGGAGAAGACACTGCCGCCAGGACCAGAGCCCCAGAGCCACGGTGGGGTGAAGATTCTGCACCAGGCCTGGCTGTCGGAGAAGGAGGAGAGAGACAGGATTGGGGGAGGGGGGTCCAGCCTCATTTGCAATGAGAATGCTGCCACCTTGGCATGGGGTCGGGGGAGGGGGGCTGAAGGCAGGAGGGGGCTCAGGGGGGCCTGACCAGATGGGGATTAATCCAGAGCTAGCTGAGGATGGAATAGGCAGAGGGAACTTTGAGGCGGGGCTAGGAACAGAGGGACAACATAATCCAAGAGGGGTTCGCCAGGAGCAGGGAGAAGGGCAGGGTTTCCTCAGTGACCCCTGACCTCCTCACTGCTTTCTTCCTCCCTGTCCAGGCTCCGAAGAAGAAGCGACTGAGGCCCAGCGAGGCTCACACACAGTGAGCGGCCACGGGAAAGATCCCCACAGGGGTCCGACACCACGCCACCGACCAAAGCCCGCAAAAGGTAAAAAAAAAAAAAAAGAAACCAAGGGATAGATATCAGCCCAGCTGAAGGGAACAACTGGGCCCCAGACTGTCTGGGAGTGAGCTCCCACTGTCTGGGAGTGAGCTCCCCATCGCTGGAGGGGTCCAAGCCAAAGTGGGGAATGTCAGCTTCTAAGTCTGCTTCTTAGAGAAAACCTGGCTCGGTCCCTTAGGAGCTGAATTGCCCTGTTTGGGGATCGACTCTCAGACTTGGCCAGGCTGCAAAGAAAATAAGACAGTGTGTGATTAAGCGGGAAATTGCACAGAAGAGGAGGAGGAGGGCGGAGACGGGAGTGGGGAGGAGGCTTTGGCACAGGGTGGTGGCCCAAAGTGGTGTCTGTGGCGCGGGCTGGCCTAGGGCAGATGCCGGAGAAACTGAGGCCTCCCCAGTGACCCTGGAGCTTCAAGGAGGAAGAATCTGAAAGGAGAGGAAGTGGGTGTGGGGGCCGGGCTGGAAATGTAGGGTGGAGGAGAGGTCACAGAGACAGAGACCACGATGTGTAGGTTTCCAGCCACTGGCAGGGTGATTATGCTGCCCAGGGCAGAGGAGCCCAAGACAGGGCCCAGGAGGGTCCAAGGGGAGGGGGACTGAGCACTGGCTGCGGGTTTTATCTGGCTTGAAAATTCACACTGGCCACCACAGCCTCAAGTACGTCCCATTCCAGTCTCCTCTTGCTGCCCTCCTGCCCTGGCCGTGCTGGCCTCTGTGGTCCTGGGCCCACAACAAGCTCCTCCCAGCCTCTGGGCCTTTGCTCCTGCTGTTCCCCTGCCTGGTGCACCTCCCCCTGTCTCTTGCCATGACTGGTTTCTTCTTGTCCCTCGCACCTCTGCTTCCGGGCCTCCCCTTCACGTCTTCTCAAGAAGCTGTCACAGTCTGAACTGCTCTCACTCATTCGACTGTTCGTTTACTTGTCTGTCATCTGTCCCCCCGGGAAGACTGAAATGAAATTAAATGGTGTGAAAAGGCTCAATCCAGCAGCTGGCTTATAGTGGGCACTCACAAAATCAAGGTTCCTGCCTGTCCTAAGAGTGGAGGGAGGATGGGGGCGGGCAGGGGGGCTACTGACTTAAGGAAATGAGTTCAGAATCCTCAAACCGCGAGAAATGCCTTGGGCATCCTCAGGGGTGCAGGTGAGGGGCTTCAGGTCCCCCCGTCAGCCTGGCGAGGGACCTTGGTGCTGGCTATGCTGGGCGGCAGGACCAGGTGCCCCCTGACCCAGCTCCCCGCTCCCAGGAGCCCGGTGATGCTGCCCAGGCTGTGAACGGGAAGGCGGCGCTGTGGGGGCTGCCGGCAGCCAGGGCCGGGGAGAGACATGTGGACACGTGGCCTCTATGGCTTCCGCCTGCCAGATCCTCCGCTGGGCCCTCACCCTGGGGCTGGGCCTCATGTTCGAGGTCACGCACGCCTTCCGGTCTCAAGGTAGCAGTGGGCCAGGGGCGGTAATGGGGAGGGAGCAAGGTGCTGAGGAGGGGTCAGTGGGGCTGGGATGGTGGTGATGGGGGCTGGGGGCGGTCCTGGGGTCAGTGAGGCTGGAGGCTTGCAGCCAGTGACCTGGACCCAGAGGCCAGTGAGACCAGCAAGGACACAGGTGGGTCATTCCCAGGGCCCACCCCAGGCCTCCGACCCTCGCCCACAGATGAGTTCCTGTCCAGTCTGGAGAGCTATGAGATCACCTTCCCCACCCGAGTGGACCACAATGGGGCACTGCTGGCCTTCTCGCCCCCGGCCCCCCGGAGGCAGCGTCGGGGTACTGGGCCCACGGCAGAGTCCCGCCTCTTCTACAAGGTGGCTGCACCCAGCACCCACTTCCTGCTGAACCTGACCCGCAGCCCCCGCCTTCTGGCAGGGCATGTCTCCGTGGAGTACTGGACTCGAGAGGGCCTGGCCTGGCAGAGGGCCGCCCGGGCCCACTGCCTCTACGCTGGCCACCTGCAGGGCCAGGCCAGCAGCTCCCATGTGGCCATCAGCACCTGTGGGGGCCTGGTGAGCAGAGGGTTCTGGGAAGCAGGGGAGAAGCGCCCACAAGTTTAGGAGTTTAACAACAACAAAAAAAAACACTTGTAAATATAAGTCAGAGAGGGAATCATAGTGGAAATTTTTGAAGTATTTTGAGCTATTTAATATTTTCTAGGATGCAGCCAAAGCAGTACTTAGAGGAAAATGTGTAGCCTTACGTAAGGCTGAAAATGAATGAGGTGGACATCTGTCTCAAGAGATTAGAAAAGAAATAACAGCAGAAACCCAGTAAGATAGGAAGAATGAAATCATAAAGAGAGGTAGGGTATCAGGGATCCTAAGAACCAGGACCTGATCTGAACCCTCAGTCTTGCTCTCTATCCCTCAGCATGGCCTGATTGTGGCAGATGAGGAAGAATACTTGATCGAGCCCCTGCAAAGTGGGCACAAGGGGGCCCGGGGCCCAGAGGAGAGTGGCCCCCATGTGGTGTACAAACGTTCCTCCCTGCGTCACCCCCACCTGGACACAGCCTGTGGAGTGAGAGGTATATCTGTCTGTCTGGGGATGGACACAGGGGCTACACGGCTTTGCCTCAAGGCAGAGGTAGGCAGCAGTGTCTCTCCAGCCAGGTCAGCAGGCAGCTATGTGCAGAGAGGAATGGCACACAGTCAGACAGCAGGGCAGTAAGGTGGTGGAAGGGCCCATCCATCATTGCCATAGTCCGATGGTCCAACAGTGAGCGAGACAGGCAGCTGGACAGCCAGACAGATGCTCAGGTGTAAAACCATCCCTCTCCAGGATTACCGTCTGATTGGACAGTTAACACAGCAGGGTGGTTGTAGCAGACACTCACGCAGTTGCACAGTGAGAACACCAGACAGAAGAAGATCTCGCCCACCATTCAGAACCTGTTGCAGGAAGACAGCTGTGTGATCGTACATTTAGGAGGTGGGAGAGTCAGAAAGCTAGACAACAGCAAAATATTTACCAGCATGGTCACAGCTGGAAAATTGGATCGCTGGGTGGTGGCAATGTGGAACACCGAGTGACGTAATCCGGGAGTCTGAGAATAGGACGCAATGGCAGACATACAACCGCAGTCAGTTGTACAGGCAGAAAAGTGGATGGCGTCCCAGTTGGGTGGTCAGTGGGATGGTCAAGGTGGTAAGACACACAAGTGGGTAGTGCATTGGTTACAAAGTGGCACAGTCGGAGGCCAAGAAGTTGCACAACACACGGTTCCAGCAGTGAGGCAGGCTGCCACACCCATACGTGTCAGGAGGTTGTGCAGTTTTGCTGATGGTCGTGGGACGCTAGGCAACTGTTCAACCAACCGGTTTGGCGATGGAGCAGCCATGTCATTGTAGAACCAGACATCTGGGTAATGGAACATCCATAGAACCAGGATACCCAGGAGCAAAAGAACGAGCGTTTGACAGCCAGATAGACCCTCAGACAGGAATTGGCCAATAAATGCAAGCAGCGGGATGACCAGAAATTGTCCACCCAGACGAGAAACCGTGGAAGGGGCGGCCGTGGTGGCTGCGCACCCTGAAGCCGCCGCCCGCCAGGCCCCTGGGCAATGAGACAGAGCGCGGCCAGCCAGGCCTGAAGCGCTCGGTCAGCCGAGAGCGCTACGTGGAGACCCTGGTGGTGGCTGACAAGATGATGGTAGCCTACCATGGGCGCCGAGACGTGGAGCAGTACGTGCTGGCCATCATGAACATTGTAAGTGCCTCCCCCTCCCTGGGCAGGGAGCCCTGAGAACCTGGAGCCAGCCTCCAGATGTCAGGAAAGCAGATGTCACCATCCCAGCCCCAGTCCCTGACCTGAGGCCAGAGAAACAGAAGGGAGCGGGGACAGGGTGAGAAAGGAGGGCTGTCCGTGATGAGGAATGAGAAGTAGCCTAGCACAGTGGCTAGGAGCATCTGCCCCTTTTTAGCTGTGCGCCCTTGGGCAGGTTACTCCACCTCTCTGCCTTGGTCGACCCATCTGTAAAATGGGTATAATAGGGCAAAGGTGGACATAGTGAATTGATAAAGCACTTAGACAGCGCATGGCTCAGGGTAGGCGCCACGTAATTGTTTGCTGTTGAAAAATAAACCCGCGGCTTGCAGGTACTTGTTGAGGTTAGCGGTACACACATGGGCACACATCGGGACTCATGCAGAGTTCTCGCTCAAGCACCTGCCTATAAATTCATGCGGGCTGACCACACTGACCCACACTCACGTATACTCAATGGCCACGCTAGGTCCTGATCAAGACTCTGGACCTCTCCGAGCCTCGGTTTCCACCTCTGTAAGATGGGGTTATAATAGTATCTACTGCAGAGGGCAAGACTCGGTGGGAGGGAAGCCAGATAGAGCACCTGGCTTGATGAGGGGCGCCCTTGTTTCACTGAAGCAAAAAGGGAAGAGAAAAAGTCTAGCAGACAGACAGATGGCCCAGTATGTTGACATAACATCGGCTCTGATACCACCATGTTCTGGCCCGGCCCTGCCTCCCTCCGCTGGGCTTTGAAGGAGTCCTACAACCTGCCTGGGTTTCTAGAGATTTCCGCATATGTCAGTGATGGTCCAGGACTCCAAGATCATTGCACGGAGTGGCCTCCATCATCTGTGCCCACTCACCCTTGGGCCACTTCCTCCTCCCCTCAGACCACTGTCTCCAGAGCTTCCTGCCCCCACGGTTTGACCTTCCTGTGGTGGCCAAATTGGTACCTTCAGACAGCCATGGAGTGAGGCCAGATGCACACATCCCTCAGGCCACCTCTGGGCAGAGGCAGCGGGGGTGGGATGATGAGCAGAGAGGGATGGAGGACAAGTAGACAAGCCGAACGGGCGTGGTTCAGAAAGAAATGTACTGGTAAGCAACCAGAGCTTTGCAGGCAGGCTTACAGGACTTGAATCCCACTTATGGCACCTCCAAGCTCCGTGTCCTCAGCTCTCTGTGCATCTCTGTGCACCAGGTTGCCCATCTGTAAAATGGGAGTGATAATAGTACCTACTCATGCAAAGATGTACACAGTAGGCTTAGTGTGAGTCCTGGCACACAGTAGGCGGTGATGAAAACAAGCTATTGTCATTATTTTGGCTTTCGTTTTCTGTCCTGGGCCCCTCTTAAGACTCGGTCTCTCTTGTTTCTTGGAGGTCAGGTTGCCAAACTTTTCCAGGACTCAAGTCTGGGCAACATCGTTAATATCCTGGTGACACGCCTCATCCTGCTCACAGAGGACCAGGTGCGGGGGCCCCGCTCCTCCCCCTGAACACCCGTGCTGCCTGCCCTCCCCATGGGGGGCCGGCGCCCATGCACCTCACTCTCCCCATCCTCAGCCCACCTTGGAGATCACCCACCATGCCGGGAAGTCCCTGGACAGCTTCTGTAAGTGGCAGAAATCCATCGTGAACCGCAGCGGCCATGGCAACGCCATTCCAGAGAACGGCGTGGCCAACCATGATACAGCGGTGCTCATCACGCGGTGAGGGGTGGGCGGGGGAACATGGGGTCCAGGGGACCATCCGGGTCCAAGCAGGGGATCACTTCTGCTGGGAGATGCAAGATGCTAGAACTATTCAGTCGCCCCCTTGGGTTGCAGGGATGGGGAGGGGCTACTGGGAACTGGAGAATATGGGGAGGCAAGTGTTGGCCCTTTGGGCACGGACGCACTCATTCACTCACTCTTACCTTCATTCAGTCAGTCCGTCACTCATGCACCCAGGCCAGCTGGGAGCAGAGCATGAGGCTCAGGTGAGAGGCAGACAGCGCCTCCCAGGCAGAGCTCAGCCCCCAGAGATGGGCACGGTGGCATCCGCAGGGCTGAGGGAGGCAGCCCAGCCCCCTCACTGTCCCCCTCTCCTTCCACAGCTATGACATCTGCATCTACAAGAACAAACCTTGTGGCACACTAGGTACCCGCACCCTGGAGGTTTCAGGCACCTGTGAAGGCAGTGGGCTGGGTGACCCTGGCCCTGGTGGTGGGGGAGACCTGGCAGGGTGGACAGGGACAGCCGGCACAGCCCTGAGCCCCCAGCCCCACCCCACGTGCCCGTTTCCCAGGCTTGGCCCCCGTGGGCGGGATGTGCGAGCGGGAGAGAAGTTGCAGCATCAACGAGGACATTGGCCTGGCCACGGCATTCACCATCGCCCATGAGATCGGACACACGTGAGGCCAGGGGCACAGGACGGGGAGGACGGGAGGGGCTGAGCAGGTCCCCTGGCACCCGGCAGAGCCGACACCGTCTTCCCCAGGTTTGGCATGAACCACGACGGCGTGGGGAACAGCTGCGGGGCCCGTGGCCAGGACCCGGCGAAGCTCATGGCCGCCCACATCACCATGAAGACCAACCCGTTCGTGTGGTCATCCTGCAGCCGCGACTACATCACCAGCTTTCTGGAGTGAGGATGTCCCTGCCTGACCTGTCCACTCACTTTGGGGGTGGGGGCCTCTGGAAATCGGAACTGCCTCTGAGAAGGGCCCCATCACCTACAGGGCTGCCCCCCCGGAGCTCCCACCCAGCTGGGACCCCTGAGCTTTTGGCCTGCAGCCCCCCAGCCTGACAGCTGCTTTCTTCTCACCACAGCTCAGGCCTGGGGCTCTGCCTGAACAACCGGCCCCCCAGACAGGACTTCGTGTACCCAACGGTGGCGCCCGGCCAGGCCTACGACGCCGACGAGCAGTGCCGCTTCCAGCATGGAGTCAAATCGCGTCAGTGTAAATACGGGGTAGAGAGAGACTTCCTGCTTTCCTTCCTGGGAGGGGAGGGGGCCGCGACCACCGGGGGCTGGTCACAGGGAGTGGGAAACTCCACATGGGCACCCCATCCCCCCCCCCCCGGGCAGTGGCAGTGGGAGAGCCAGGAAGGGGGTTGAGCCCCCGTGGGGGCTGGCGGAACAGAAGTGCATGGGGTCAATGTCACAAGCAACCAGACAGTGATTGGGAACAAGAACGGGGTCTCCCGGGTCACCGCTCCAACTTGGGGCTGGGCTGGGCACAGCCTGCGAGGCCACCTTTTGCTGTCCCAAGACCCCTCCCTGGGCCAGACATCCAGACTTGGTGGAAATAGTTTCCCTGAGAATGAACCATTTTCCCCACTTGGCAGAAAAACGGGACAGAGCCTTCCAGGGGTGCCCTGTCTTCACTCCTTGCATCCCCCACCGACTGGTTCACGAGCTCTCCTGGCCCCAATCCTTGGCTGGACGAGCTCTGAGCCTCCTGACCCCTCCCCACTCCTTCCAGAGATTTAAACTCGGCTCGCAAAGCCCCATCCATGCATAGAGAAGTGAACCGGGGTCCTCCGTCCAGAGCTGGAGGCCTGCTGGCTCCCTGCTTCAGAGCCACCAGCGGCCACTGGCTCAGCTGGGGTCTGCACCTCCACTGCCCGCCTCCCCCAGTGCCCTAAACACACTCCCCACCTCCTCACAGCCTCAGCTCTAGTAGCCCAGACCTGGTCCGATCCTCCACGCCCTCAAGACTCAAAAGGTCAGAGTTGGGACGATCATGTGCGAGCTAATGCCAAGTTAACTCAAAACAGAGAGCAGGCAGCTGTTAAAATGCCCTTACTTCATTCCAGTGCAAGACAAGGAGACAAACCCTGGATCGGCTTATATTTAATTGACATCCCACTCTTACCCCCCTTACCCTAACTTGGCTGGTAACCACAGTGCCCTCTAACAAATTTCTAAAGAATTCTGAAGCTACCCTTGAACAACCGGTGTGCCCCAGGTATCCTAACAATGATGACGATGGCCGACATTTACTGAACACTCACTACGTGCTAAGTACGTGACATGTATCATCTCATTTAAACACCCGACAAGCCTATTCTCCCCACGTTACAGATGAAAGGACTGAGGCATGAGGAGCATACCTTGCCCAAAGTCACGATTTGAGAACATGGCAGAGCTGGGATTAGAATCCAGATCTTTCTCGGACTCCACATTTTATAAAGGGGTGGGGGAAGGGTCAGAATGTCAAGCATGGACCAGTGCTGGATGTATGTTGAATTGATTCTTCCTTTTATTTCTCCAAGGAACATCTTCCCGGCCCTCCTGGCAAAGGGGGGGATTATTGACTACATGTCAATCGGTCAATATGTGTAAGGAGCTGGCCCTAGTTCCTGGTCCAGAGATAGCTGTGGTCCTTTTTCCTCAAGAACAGGGCATTTATGCATGCCCTTAAATATCTACTCCGTCATGCCTCTCGCTTTGTATGGAGGCAAGGCCCATCTTGTAGATGAGGACACTGAGATCCAGAGAGAGGAAATGCGTTGCAAGTCAGTGGCAGAGCTCAAGGCTCCCAGAGTGGCCAGAACTCATTCACATGCACCACAGTGCCTCCTCGGGGAGGGGAGGAAAAGCAGGGCTGGAAGAGGCAGCTCTTTGAAGAGGTGTCAGAAGTGGGATCTGGCCGGTGATATTTTTATAAATGGCCAGGAGGACACAAGCCAAGGGAAGCCAGAAAATCTGGCTGAGCTTTTAGCTGAGAAGTGTCCTCTGAAGGGGCAGAGGGCAGGGACTCTGGAAGACATCTGAGGGAGTGGATTTGAGAACAACCCTCCCAGTTTCTCGTGTGTATGCAGGTGTTTCTCAAAGGCTGACTCAGGAGAAGTCCCTTCCTATGGCCATTGATGGGTCCAATCCCAAATCTTCAAAACTTGGAAGGATTAGGTTCAAAGAGGAGATGACACGCGATTTTATGAAAAGGGGACAGAAGGATCTCCATTTCTCAGAGGGAACAGCCTGGGGCTCCAGGGCCAGATTTGGCCACACGTGAACCCCATGGGGCTTGTTCAGGGATATTAACCTGAACTTAAAGGGTCAGGTTGACTCCCTAGGACTGGCCCAGCTTCCTGCCATGGACAGGACTTGTTCCCAGGGCCTGGGCCAGCCCAAGCTGTCTTCAGACAGGAAGAAAGTGGGCTGACATTTCACTGGGGGAAGTAAAGAAACGTCCCACACGGACCCAGCCTGGCCTTGTCCCCTCCCAACCTTCCATCGACTAAAAGCTTTGGGAGTTTCCCCAGCTTAGGTGGGGGGGGGGGGGGGGGGGGGGGACAAGGAAATCACCAGCTGGAAAAAATTAAACGTGAAGGCCTTAACCTTAGCCATCTTCCAGGCCCGACTTTTCAGAACCGCTGTTCCAACGTGGGCTGCTTTGCCCATCCTAAAAAGAACTCCAGAATCCTTCATCTTCAGGCCTCAGCAGGTCTCAAATTTCCTTCTAGAAACTCAGGAGGCCCGAGGGGCTGAACCGCAGAAGGATTAGATCACAGACTGTGTGATCAAAGGTCTGGGTTAGAATCCTGGCTGCCCCATAGTAGCTGTGTGACCTCTAGCTAGTGACCTTATCCCTCTGAGCCTTCGCTTTCTCTCGATAAAATAGGGATAATGCCTAAGAGAGGTTATGGCACACGTAGGTGGGCAGCCTAGAAGCAGAGGAGAGGTCCCAGGGCATGCCCAGCAAGGGGAACCAAGAAGACTCATTTGAGACCCAGAAAAGGCGTGCTGGGGCCCCACTGCCAAGCCGGCGGTGAGCAGGTCGCCTGGGTTCTCCCGAGCCGGGAGGGCTGCCCGAGGGAGGAGGGAGGAGGGCGAGCCTGAGCGGGCGCCTCGGCCCGCAGGAGGTCTGCAGCGAGCTGTGGTGTCTGAGCAAGAGCAACCGGTGCATCACCAACAGCATCCCGGCCGCCGAGGGCACGCTGTGCCAGACACACACCATCGACAAGGGGGTGAGCGCCGGCCGGGCCCGCAGCTGGGCCCCGCCCCCTGCCCTTGAGCCACGCCCACCCGTGCTGCCTCGCGTTCTCCGGGCGGTTCTGGCCACGCCTCCTGCCCGCAGGCCCCGCCCCGTGTGTCTCGCTGGGCTGAGGCCGCACCCCCTCCCCGTCTCAAGCCACGCCCCGCACGCTTGTCCTCGCGCTGGCTTCACCCTTGTTCGTGACCCTATGCTTAAGCCACGCCCCTTCTTAGGCGGCATCTCGCTCCCTGACCACGCCTCTATGTTACTTGACTGCATCCCAGGCCTCAGACCCCACCTCCTTCCGCCTCATCCCAAGGGGCTGAAACCTCCAGCTGGGGGAGGTAGAGGGGGCCAGGAAGGGGCGCTTCGAGTCCGCGGAGCCTGACTCACCCCTCCCCATCCTCCCCGCAGTGGTGTTATAAGCGGGTGTGCGTCCCCTTCGGGTCGCGGCCCGAGGGCGTGGATGGGGCCTGGGGCCCGTGGACCCCGTGGGGCGACTGCAGCCGGACGTGCGGCGGTGGCGTGTCCTCTTCCAGCCGTCACTGTGACAGTCCCAGGTCAGCCCTCAGGACTCCCTGCAAGGAGAGTGGAGCGGCCCCGGCCCCCTGTTCCTCCTGCCCCATCTCTCTCCTGTGCTCCCACCCCCTCCAGGCCAACCATCGGGGGCAAGTACTGCCTGGGCGAAAGGCGGCGGCACCGCTCCTGCAACACTGATGTGAGTTCCCCCAGGACCCCGAGCCGGTACCCTCGGCCCCTCCTGTCCTCGGAAGAGAGGCGCACCACCACCGAGCCTGCGCCGGATCTCAGGAATCTGCAGCGGCCACCGCCTCCCCTCCCTGCCCTCCCTACGCCTCCCCACCCCCACCTGCCGCTGGGCCCCCGGTCCCGCCTCCTCCCTCTCGCCCCCCCCCCTCGGGACCTGGCTCCCTCCCTTTCTGCAGGTGTCTCCCACCTGGAAATAATTGCTTGACCCCCACAACCCCCTCCAGCTATAGGGCACCCCGCCCCCTCCCTTCACAGCCCAATTTCGCCAAGGAGCCCCGCTCCCTGCCACCAGACCCAGTGGCCACGTTTTTGTCCTCCGCCGGTGACCACCGCCTCCTGTCCAAAACTCCCGCCTCGCCTGCATCACCAGCCTCTCTCAGGCTGCGCCTTCTGTTCCTCTTCTCAGCTTCTTTGCTGCTCCTTTTTGAAATGTTGGGGTTCCCCACGGCGGAGTCCTGGGTGTAAACGGGTCTTATAAGCACGAGAGGCTACTGCAGTGGGGGGTGCTCAGAGAAGGGGGAGGACTTCTGAGCGAGGGGTGGTCTTCCCAGCCCCCATCTTGGGGGGGCTCCTGCCTCCCAGGGTCCACATGCCCCTCGCACAGTGGACCCCGCTCCTTTCTAGGCCCTCTCTCTCAAGAAGGGCCCCACGGTCTGAGACCAGAAACCCAGGCACCATCCCCAGCATGCCCTAGTCCCGTCTCAGATGCACCTGTCCTCCGGCCCTCTGCCTGGATGTAGGTCTGGCCACCGTCCAGTCTCATCTGGACGTTCACAGCCTCCTCCCTGGCCTCCTGCCTCCAGCCTCACTCCTCCAACCCATCCCTATTCTGATAATTTGTTCTGCACCCTGGGCCTCTGCCCCAGCTCCTTCCTTCCAACCCTGATCTCCCCCCATCTCCCCTCCGGTACCCCCAGGACTGTCCCCCAGGCTCCCAGGACTTCAGGGAAATGCAATGTTCCGAATTTGACAGCGTCCCGTTCCGTGGAAAATTCTACACGTGGAAGACGTACCGAGGAGGTGAGTGGGGGACTCAGGAGGCTGGGGCAGTGGAGTGCAGCAAGTGGATACAGCATGGTGGGGTCGGCCCTGAGCCCTCCCCTCACCCAAGGAGCCAGAGTGCCCGGATACGGCTCAACGGTGCCTTGACCCGACGCTGGGAACTCCCACTCCCTCTGCCCAACCTGCCCATCCTTCTTGGGTCTGGGGGTCGGTCCTTCTGGGCCTCGAACAGGGAGTCCCAGGGCAGCCTGGCCCTCGCTCTGATGGGGCCGGGCCCCCCAGGGGGCGTGAAGGCCTGCTCCCTCACGTGCCTGGCCGAAGGCTTCAACTTCTACACTGAGAGGGCAGCGGCGGTGGTGGATGGAACGCCCTGCCGCCCGGACACGGTGGACATTTGCGTCAGCGGCGAGTGCAAGGTAGAGGGGACCCCCAGAGAGAGGGAAGGGCGTGGGGGACGGGGCGAGGGCCTCACTCACACCCCCACCCCCACTGCTCTCCCCAGCACGTGGGCTGCGACCGGGTCCTGGGCTCCGACGTGCGCGAGGACAAGTGCCGGGTGTGCGGGGGCGACGGCAGTGCGTGCGAAACCATCGAGGGGGTCTTCAGCGCAGCCCTGCCTGGGGCCGGTGAGGGACCCCGCTTCCCTCGCTCACACCCCACTTGGTATTTGGGGGCGGGGCTGACCCCAGCCCAGTAGCCAGGATCAGCATCTCCTCAGACTCAGGGACACAGTGGGATGTCCGGGATCCCCAGAAAAAGTTCCAGGGGGGACCGCAGCCATGCCCCAGATCAGGGTCAGGGACTGGCTTGGGCTCTGGTGCCTAAACCTAAGCACCTAAATCTCTCCCCTCCCCCACCCTGGGGGTCTCAAGCGGGTCTGGGGGGGTGGGAGGGACAGTCTCCAAGCCTGTGAGCCAAGGGGGCTGAGGAATTCTCTGTGCTAGTGGAAAAGGCTTACCAGGAGAGGGGACATCTGAGCCCTTCCCAGCCTTGGGCTGAGGGAGTGAGACCCCCAGGGAGTGGGGGATGGGAAGGTGGGCTCATGGGACCAACACACAGTGAGGCCCAAGTGTGGGGTTCAGGGGGCAAGCAGATAAACCAGGGCTCATGGGGGGCACACGTGGACAGCGACTAAGCAGTGCAGCCCACTGCCGCCTAACTCTGACTGCTGAAGCCACCATGTCACCCTGTGTGGGTCAGGGCCTCTATGGTCCTCCCTTCCCTCTGCCCAGGCCCAGCCCTGCTGCTTGTTGGGGGTTGGGAGCCGGTCAGCCCATTTTCGTGGTTAGACAGACAGGAAAGTTTGGGTTCGAATCCCAGCCCAGCCACTTCCTAGCTGGTTGAGTTGCTTGGCCTCTCTGAGCCTCAGTTTTGTCATCTGTAAAATGGGCATGACGACACATCTGCATCACAGGGCCATAGCTGGGGATGCAGTGGGATGTCCTTGTAAGCACTTAGGGCCGTAATGGTTAGCCGCTGTCGTCAGGGACCAGGGATAGGGGAGGCAGGGGAGTGTGGGGGACGGGCCGAGTGGGCACCATCTGAGCTCCGCTGTCCAGGGTACGAGGAAGTCGTCTGGATCCCCAAAGGCTCCGTCCACATTTTCATCCAGGACCTGAACCTCTCCGTCAGTCACCTGGGTGAGCTGGAGGTGGGGGGATGGGGACGAGGGGTCAACAGGGGTGTCAGTGTGGCTGGAGTTCTGACCCCTGTCCTGTCCCCCAGCCCTGAAGGGGGACCAGGAGTCCTTGCTGCTGGAGGGGCTGCCCGGGACCCCCCAACCCCACCGCCTGCCCCTGGCTGGGACCACCTTTCAGCTGCGACAGGGGCCAAACAACACGCAGAGCTTAGAAGCCCTGGGACCCATTAATGCATCTCTCATCGTCATGGTAACGGCAGGGCTGGGAGCAAGGGGCGGGAGAAGGTTGGCATCCTTTTGGGGACTCGAGCTTGACTTCCCTTTGATGATCCCCCCCCCCAGGTACTGGCCCGGACAGAGCTGCCTGCCCTCCGCTACCGCTTCAATGCGCCCATCGCCCGCGACGCGCTGCCCCCCTACTCCTGGCACTATGCGCCCTGGACCAAGTGCTCAGCCCAGTGTGCGGGCGGTGAGGCCCGGGGGAACCGGGGGGGGCAGGCACTGGTCACCCGGCTGACCTTCTGGGCTGGGCAGGGCTGAGCGGGCCTCTCGCCCGCCCCCAGGCAGCCAGGTGCAGGCCGTGGAGTGTCGCAATCAGCTGGACAGCTCGGCCGTGGCCCCCCACCACTGCAGCGCCCACAGCAAGCTGCCCAAGAGACAGCGAGCCTGTAACACAGAGCCCTGCCCTCCCGAGTGAGTACCCGCTGGGGTGCAGGGTCCGGGGGACAAGGGCAGAAGTGGCCAGGTGGCTGAGATCAGAGGAGTGAGTACTCCCAGAATTGGGGTGACAGTGCTCCCCGAGGTGGGGCCAGGGCTCTCCTGGAGTCAGAGTCAGAACAATGATGCTCCCTAGTCAAGTCCAGGTGGTCACCTCGCCCTGGCGTGGATACAGAGTAATGATGTCCCGAGTTGGGGGTTCAGGGTGCTCCCCACAGGAGCACCCATCGTCCCCGTGCCGGTTTCCCTAATGATCCTGGATGTTGGGGAGGTGGAGGATATGTGAGTGCCCCAGGGTCAGCGTGCGTGCTCTCAGACCTCCGCCCCCATCCCACAGCTGGGCTGTAGGGAACTGGACGCGCTGCAGCCGCAGCTGTGATGCGGGCGTGCGCAGCCGCTCGGTCGTGTGCCAGCGCCGCGTGTCGGCCGCCGAGGAGAAGGCGCTGGACGACAGCGCGTGCCCGCAGCCGCGCCCGCCGGTCCTGGAGGCCTGCCACGGCCCCGCCTGCCCGCCCGAGTGGGCCGCCCTCGACTGGTCGGAGGTCAGCGGCCCTTTCCCTCACGTGCCCAACCCTCTCCCTCTGCGCCTCCCGACAGGGGCTGGGGTGCCCGTGTCGGGTGCCCGCTGAGGCGCCTCTCCGCCGTCACGAGCCCCTCCCGCTAGCCTTAGTGGACCACGCTCCGCTGGCCCGAGGTTAGCTCGCCCCTCTTCACTTCCCACTGGACCAGCATCCTCCACACTCCCTGTGCGTGCGGGGACGGGGGCGCCCCCTGAGCGTGAACCGCCTCCTCCAACCACAGTGCACCCCCAGCTGCGGGCCGGGCCTCCGCCACCGCGTGGTCCTTTGCAAGAGCGCAGACCACCGCGCCACGCTGCCCCCCGCGCACTGCTCGCCCGCAGCCAAGCCTCCGGCCACCATGCGCTGCAACTTGCGCCGCTGCCCGCCGGCTCGCTGGGTGGCGGGCGATTGGGGAGAGGTAGGTGGGCGCGCCCTGGGGGGCGAGGGCGGGGGTTGGGGGAGGGGCGGCCCTGCGGCTACTCAGCGGCCGCTCCCCACAGTGCTCCGCGCCCTGCGGCGTCGGGCAGCAGCAGCGCGTCGTGCGCTGCTCCAGCCACACCGGCCAGCCGTCGCGCGAGTGCGCCGAGGCGCTGCGGCCACCCACCACGCAGCAATGTGAGGCCAAGTGCGACAGCGCGCCCCCTGGGGACGGTCCCGAAGGTACGTGGGGTGGGAGGCCACGGAGCACCAGGAGGGCCCTGTCTGGAGGAAGCCACAGGAGAGCGTGGGAGTCCTGACCATTGACCCTAGACCTTCTCCAACTACCAAAATGCCCTTCTCTGTCTTCTCCAAGCCATGTTTCACCATCCCCTCCCTGCAAACATTTATTAAGTGCCACTGTATACCGAAAGCATTTTAGTTACCTGATCCTTCTGCGTGCCCAAACTTGAGTCATTCTCCCAACCACCTCCATCACCTTCGCCCTGTTTACCTCCACCTATAGCATTATTCGCCTAATATTTTTTCTTTAAATCAGTTTCTCAACCTCAGGCACAATTGACATTTTGGGCCACGTGATTCTGTGTCGTGGGAGCTGCCCTGTGCCTCGGAGGATGTCGACCAGCATCCCTTGGCCTCCACCCTCTGGATGCCAGAGCACGCCTCCCCCATGTGGTGACAAGCAAAATGTCTCCAGACATGGCCAAATGTCCCCGGGGAGGCAAAATCGCATCCCCTTGAGAAACACTGATTTAAACATACCCTTTTTTCCTACCTAAGTCAATTTTTTTCATAGAGAGCAATAGATTACTTCCTCCAGGCATTGGAACCAAACTGCCTTCACTTCCCACTTCTGTGCCTTCCTTTCCTCATCTGTCAAGGGTGGTAAATAACATGGTCACGTGAGGGGGTGCCACATTAGGGAGATGGAATAAGATAATCCATAGGAAGCTCCAGGCCCGGTCATACACCGCTGGCCACTAGGTGGGAGCCCACGTCCTGGTCGTGAACAGATTGTCAGTTACCATGAACACGAAATACACAAATACCCTGAAAAGGAGGGACCAGAGCTCAAGGTCCTCAGTCTATGACAAAGGGAAATGAGCAAGTGTTACAGCCCCAAACAAATCTAAAGGATCGTTGAATACGAATATTTTTCTTGGGATTTAATACTGTGTCTGAGCCCCCAGACCCTGAGTTCCCTCTCTCTCAAAATCCTCAAACAGCCTGATGACATAGTTACTACGATAAGCCCCCTTTGACAGGTGAGGAAACCGAGGCACAGAGAAGCTAGGAAGTGCTGTGCGGGCAGAGACGCGCCCCTGCAGGGGAGGGACGCTGACACCTGATCCCCCCACCCTCTTCTCCCGCCCCCTCCAGAATGCAAGGATGTGAACAAGGTCGCCTACTGCCCCCTGGTGCTCAAATTTCAGTTCTGCAGCCGAGCCTACTTCCGCCAGATGTGCTGCAAAACCTGCCAGGGCCGCTAGGGGGCGCGCGGCCCCCGGAGCCACAGCTGGGCGCCGGCTGGGGGCGGGGAGGGGGGGTGGTCCCTGGCCTGAAGGAGCCCGAGGGGGTGGGGGCTGGGAGGGGAGGGTGAGATGAAGCCGGAAGTTATTTATTGGGAACCCCTGCAGGGCCTCTGGCCACCCCCAGGGCCCCTCCTCTGCCCCTCTCCCAGTTCATAATGAGACCCCCTCCAGGGTGGGTTTAAGGAGTCCACAACCGTTCGCCTTAGCACCCTTTTCACCCATCCCTAGGGAGCCCCCGACACGCCTCCCCACCTTTGATCGGAATATGTACTGTGAAGAGTGGGGGTGGGGAGGGGGGTCAGTCGGTGCCCTGCCCCCCGCCCTAGCACTGCCCTATCCCTCCACTCTGAGCTGGGGGGGGGGGGGCGTTGGGGGGGGTCTATGTCCGTTATGGGGGAGGGGGTTAGCACCAGCTCCCTGCCACCCTCCCCCTGAGCAGACCAGCTACAGAGGTGAGGCAGAGCTGGGAAGATCCACCCCACCCTCTGCCCTGCCTGCCCCAGGGGGACCCCAACATCCAGGCCGTCCTCATCATGGTGCTACAGGCCCTGCCCTGGGGCCCACACCCCTCGCCAGGAAGCCCTCCATCAATAAAGTCCTGTCTTGTGTAGATTTCTGCGCAGGGGTGTACGTGTCAGTGCGTCTGGTCACTTTCGGCCCCTGCCCCGGCCTGGACGTGGCCACAGTCCCTCACAGATCGTCCCTAGCAGCCCGAAGGGGAGTTTTACCAACACAGACTAGAGCCCAGTGATTTTAGGATAAATATACAGCTTCTCACGGAGGCTCTTGAAGCCACAGGGTCTGGCAGCCGCTGTCGTGGCCACCACACTCCCCATCACTGCGGCCGCTCTGGCCGCACTGGCTTCTTGGAAGTCCCTCGCTGTCCCCGCCATCTTCCCATCTTGGGGTCTTGGCTAGAGCAGTTTCCTCTGCCAGTGTACCCTCCCCTCCCCGCTTCACCTGGTTAACTGCAACTCACCCTGCAGTCTCAGCACAAACGTCGCCTCCTCCCAGAAGCCTCCTGGATACCCCCAACAAGGCCGGGGGTCCTCCCGCCTGCTTATTCACTCAGTGCCTGGAGGCATTGCTGAGGCTTGCACGCACCAGGCCAGCCAAGGGAGCAAGCGTGCCCAAATTCAGGGAGAAACAGGCTCCCCCTCCAAGATGTCACCCTAGGGTGCCACGTCTTGACGCCCTCTAGGCAGGATGATGTGCCGCCTGGCACACGGGGTATCCCGGTCCTCTGGCCTCCCTGCCCGGCTCTCTGAGGGCGGGCTTCTGCCTCAGCCACCTCCTCCCTGGGGGGCACGGGGAGGTGACAACCTGTAGGAACTGCCATTTCTTCAAACATCAAGAGGAGACCAGGACGTGACCTCCTGCTCCCCCAAAGATCAGGCCATGGGCCAACACCAGGGGCCCTATGTGTGGAGGAAGGACCAGCAGAGGCCGCTCTGGAAGAGGAATGCACACCCAGGGATGCCCGGAGTGCACACACATCTGAAGTGGTGTTGAAAACACCGGAGCAGCCCAATGCTTCCTAGGGTCACCCTGAACAGAGCGGTCAGTCCTGCAGCCAGCTGACCTGTGTGCTGGTTGCTGCAGCCCGTGTCCCTGAGGAGTGGCCAAAGGGGCTTCTGGGGTCTGGCAGCGGCTGCCACCAATCCTGGACCTCTCCCTGCAGGCACAGAGCCCCGAACAGCCAGCTGCCCCAGCCCTGCCGCTGCTGCTCGAGCTGTCTCCCCGCCCTGGGGCCCAGCTTCCCTCCCCTGTCGCCGCGGCCCCTCCCGCCAAAGGAAGTGAGAAGGGGGCTGTTGTAACAGGAACTAAGTAAGCCTGGGAGTCCGGTGAAGGAGCAGGAGCAGGGTCATGCCCAAGCCACCCCCGAGGACCCCCTGAGCCTACACCCCTGCCACCACCCATTCGGGTGCCCCCCCCAGGGGCCCAGACGCCACCCCCACCATGGTAAGTCCTTCAGGGTGGGCCCTGAAGCGCCAGGGTGGGGGGCACCAGGCAGGTGGAGGTGCCCTGGAGGCCACCATCAGAAAGTGGGGCCATGGGGAGGAGCACGGTGGACCCTTTGGGGTGCCTCAGTGTGGCTCAGGTGCCCCCAGCATCCTTCACCAGGAGTCAACTCCCATCTGATGGTGGGCAGAACGCCAGAATGGCATTGGGGGACCAAAGGTGGAGCAGTAACTGGAGGACAGAAGATGGCCCTGAGGGATCCCACAGTGTCCCCAGGGACAGGGACATAGCCCATACCCCTGAGGCTTAGGGAACCCAGTTTCCAGCCCAGCTTGCTCTCTCATCTCCCTGTGAGGCCTTGGGCAAGTCACTTCCCCTCTCTGTGCCTCCGTTCCCACATATGTCATGTTTGGGTCTGTTGAGATGTGAAAGATGTTTTGGGGACCTCTCTGTTGGAACTCCAGAGGGTTTAGCCACTCTGAGTCCACAGCTGGGAGGGGAAGTTGTGTCCAATGGGCAGTGGGGTGCAGTGGCGGTGTAGTGACAGCGTGCCTGTGTGGGTGACAGAGGTGATCTGGCTGTAGCAAGCACAGAAGCAGGCGATAATGAGACCCAGCATGTCCACACCACCACTGGTACGCTTCTGTGCAAGGATGGTGGGCGAGACACTGCCGCTGAGGCGTTGCCGCCTGGTGAGGTTGAGGTCTGATGATGATCGTGGTGCTCGAGTTGGGGAGACCGTCACTGTTGTGGGGCTAGATCCAGCAGCGTCACACCACACACACTAAAAGAGAGCTTGAGATGGCTATAGCAGTCATCCCCACGGCCCCACGCATCTGCAAGCCACTTCAGCTTTCATTCTTGGTCATTCTATCAAGGAGGGCGTGTGGTGGGGGCAGTCACAGAGCCGGTGATGACAACTGCAGGGCTGCCGGCAGTTGCAGGAGGCAGGTGACCAAGGCAGAGGCACAGAGGTAGACCAAGAGGAAGAGACTGTGTTAGTCTGAGAGGACATCTTATTGGGCATCACTGGCCAAGGACCCCTCTGGGGAATTCACAGCCAAACCATCAGCGAGAGCTCTGGGCTTTAGATGGAAAGTCTTCCAAGAAGGATGGAGCCAAGAAGACTGGAGCTCAGATGGGCAGACTTTGATCAAAAGAACACAGCAGAGGATTTGCTACTTGAGAAAAAAGCAACACCCCCTCCCCAAGGAAGCCATATGAAATGCTTAGTCAACGGCTTGCTTGGCCAAAGGGGTCTGGGAAGAGAGAAACTCACCCCAGAGGACCAGAGAGGAGAAAAAGAGTGGAACCCATCCATAAGGCCAATACCTCTGTCTAGGGGTGCTGACATCCTCCTGGAGGGGTGATGGGAGCCAGGAAGAGCATTGAAAGATTCAATGAAACAATGTTCATAAAGTACTTCATAGAGAATATAAGATGCACTCAATACACAGTAACCACTGCTGGGGGAAAGGTCATTCATGGCGGGCATTAGCGACGGCATGGGGAGAAAGCACTCATTCTCGGTTGTAGAAGAGGAGATGCTGTTGAATAATGGTTGTTGGGTTGGTGCCGTTGGTTGGTGCAAGTGGTGGTACCAATGGTTCTTGGGGGTGGGGTGGTAGTTGAGGGTCATTGTTTTCAGCTGGAGGGTTGATCCATGGAATGATGGCAGTCAGGGGTCGCTGTTATTCGGAGTTGGGTGGCCTTGGTGGCAGTCGTTCGCTGGTGGTCATTCATTGCCGGTTTGGGCTGATGGTCTGGGGAATGATGGCGATGCATTGTTGGTTTTTGAAAGGGGTATTGTGGATTGCTGCTTCTACGGCAGTCGGTTATGTGTGGTTGTTGATGGCGAGTATTGGGATCATGGTTGTTGCTGATGGTGAGTGGTTATGATGGGTTGCTGCTGGTGGGCGTGATGGATGGTGACGGCGGCAGGTGATGGCGGGAAAACGCTGGCGGCATCGGTCGTTGTTTCTGTTTGCTGTAGGCTGGCGGTGCTGGAATTGGGGTTATCAGCAGTTTCTGTTTGACTTCGGTGGCGGGGCAGGCAAGTGAAGGCAGCAATTGGTTGTCCTCGGTTGGTGATGGTGGTGACGTGAATGTAATGGTGATTGTTTTTAAAGAACAGACATGAAGTAGGGAGACCTATGATTTGGCTGTGTGGTCCAGGGGCTCTCAAAGCTGGGGGCCATGAGAGAGTTGGGAGGGAGAATCAATAAGACCTCCAGTTGACTGGAAGTGAAGAGTGAGGGAGACCGAGGGGTCAGGGACAGGCCTGCCTTGGGGGCCAGAGAGAGGCGAGGCCACGGGCTCGGGCCAGGTTCCGAGCAGCTCAGGGTCCCAGCTCTCCAGCTGTGAATGGAGGGATGGCAGCCCCAGCAATCCGACAACCCTAGAAGGACAAGGGTCCCCCTATGTTGGATAATGGCCGAAAAGGAAACGAGATCCCCCGCTCCCCAAGGGAAGGGGAGACCCTGGGCGCGGTTGGAAGTGAGAGTGTTGTCTTCAGGGTGTAGTCATGCAAGGTGTGGCCCCGGAACCCCGCTGAGTTGGGGGAGGGCAGGACTCAGGCTCCGGGGCACCCCAGGGGCCAGGGCGGGGCCGGGGGCCCCCGGGCTGCTCCAGCACCCACAGCCTCGGCAGCTGCTCATCTCCTCCCTGCCGGCTGGCAACCACAGCTCCGAGGACCCGGGCGAGGAAGGAAGTGGCTGTTTTGTTGCTCTCTCCAGTCTGGCGCTCTGCTCATCGGCACCCAGGAGAAGGGAGGCCAGAGCCGTTGGGGCAAATTGCAAAAACTCCCCCAACTGGCCCTTCCTCCTGGGCCCGCGCCCTGTGCCAGTGGGACTGGCCAGCTTAAGGCTGCTGCTGCCGGCAGTGAGGAGGGAAGCTGGCATTTCCGCTTGACCGGATGTGCCTCGCTGAATCTGCACAGCTTCCCATTTTCCAGATGAGGAAACTGAGGCAGCGAGCTGCCGTACGTACAAGCCAAAGTGGCAGAGGATTTCAAGTCAGTGACACCCCACCCCGAGGTCTCACTTTTAACAGCCACCTTGACCTACAACTTCTCCTCCTCCAAGAAGAGAGGCCACCCCGGGGGGATGTGCTGGCCCCCACACACCCCCGGCTGCCTCATTTCGACCTGGACTTTCTGTTCCAAAGAAATGAGAATCCCGGTGTCCCCCACACACCCAAGGCCTTCCTGGCCCGTGGCACCTGCTGCCACCACCACCAACCCTGCCGGGGAAGTTCATGTTGTAAGGCCTGCCTCCTACAGGAAGCCCTCTCTGACCACCCCACCTCTCCTTAGCACCATCTGATGTGGACCCACCGTCTACCTTGGGCAACTCACTTTGCCCACTTGGGGGTCACCGAGTTCCCCAAGCATTTAAGCCTGGTCCCCACCTCCCTCCACGCACAGTAGGGGCTCAAGAAGTGGGTTCCCTCCAGGATTCCATGGCCCCAGCCCACAGGAGCCACCCCCTGGGTCACAAGCAGGCCCTCCCTCCTTCAGCAGCAGGGCAGCCCAACCTCCCAGGCCCTCTGCCTTGGGTCGGGGGCACCTCTCTGATGAAATGAAGCTGGAAGCTACCTCTCACCTCCCACCCCAGCCACCTCGAGCCCCTGACTGTCTTTCACAAGAGCATCAGCAGGTTGAGTCATATTCAGCTTGTGGTCTACTGTGACCACAGCCTCTTCGTTGCACCCCCACCCCCAAGGAAGAGACTTAGGAACAAACAGTTTCGACTTGACCCATGAGACGTGGGGGCCACAGAGAGAGGGATACCCATGACACAGGGCTGGGGGCATCTCATCCCCATGGTACTTCATTCATTCATTCATTCATTCATTGGACAAGTCTATATTGGCCAGCTCCCATATCCTCTGTCAAACTCGGATCACTCACACTAAATGCTCTTGAGGCCACCAGCTGTCACTTCCTGAGGCACCACAGTGCTTCAGCGGTCTACACTGACTCAGTTACTCCTCTCAGCAAACCCACAGAGGAGGTTTATTATGGAATCCATTTTACAGATGGGGAAACAGAGGCTTGGAGAAGTGAAGTGGCCTCCCTGGGGTCACATAGTCAGTCAAGTGTCAATCCAGGCCTCACACCCAATCCGTCTCATGCTCCAGTTCCTGACTGTCCTCCCACACGCTGTACCCACTTGAGCCACACTCTCCTGCCCTCTATCACAAACGACTGTGGATTTTCCGATCGCATGGAGCTTGGAGCGGAGCTGGGGTCCCGGGGGCCTGGGGAGGCAGACAGAGGGAGAGATGGCAGGGGATGCGAGAGGCAGAGGGCCACTCAGCTGGGAGGGCGGGCAGCGAGGGACAGGAAGAGGGACCGAGTTCTGGGGCCAGGAGAGCCAGCTAGACACAGCCGGCCTGTGGGCCTCTGACCTCAGAGAAAGGAAGGAAGTAGCCCTGAGGGTCAGCTCAGCCTCAGGGGGCCCAGGGACATGGAGGCGGGCTGACCCCCAAGCGGAAACCCTGGACAGCACCCATCTTGTCTCCACCCCATCCTCATCTGACTGGAAGCCCAACCCCGGCCACCTCCCACCCAGACCAGGCTGGGGAGGGACAGCGTCGAGAGACTTCCCCCTAGGTCTTCCCTTCATGCTGTGTGACCTTGAGAAGGACACCTAACCTCTCTGTGCCGTCGTTTTCTCTTCGGCAAAGTGAACCTAGTCATAGTGCCGACCTCAGCGTGCGTGGAGAGGATGAAATGAAGTAATTTGCCCAAAAAGCTTAGCCCAGAGTCTGGCGCAGAATAACACCCAGTGGGGTGTTCACTATTGTTGCGGTTCCCTGTTGTTAGTTACCATAGTGACCAGCCCAGGCCCCACCCCTCGAGCTCTTCAGAGAGAGAATCCACTTCCTGTTACCGCCCCCCACCCCCATATCCCACCCCCGGACCGACTGAGGCAGAGAGCAGACCCCCGGCCCCACTCCTGCCCCACCGGCCCGCGAACGATGCCACTTCCCTCCCGAATTTCTCTCCTCCCCAACACACTCTGCTCTGCGCATCTTGAAAACAGGAAACACGCTCGCCGACCCCACCCCTCCCCGAAGCCTCTTTCCGTCGTCCCCGTCTCCGCCGCAGACGGTCCAAAGCCGTCTTCATTCCCGGAGCTGCCCATCCGGCTTCCGACCCCGAGGTCACCCGCGCGCTCGGTCCCTCTGCGTCTCCGGGGAGCTCGGATGCGCTTCGGTTGCTCGAGGTCCGGACGACGGCTCCCTGCTTCTCCCATCGGGTCCTTGTCACCCGCGGGCTCCCCCCAATCCTGGCGGCCTCCGACCTCCCGGCTGACCTCCTGCTCCGCCTGGGTCGCCGGCCCCCTCCCGCCCCCTCGGCGCTGCTGCTGCCAGTACTTGGTCCCCGCCCCCCGCCCTTCCCGCTGCCTCCCGGGTTCTTAGCGCATCGCCCGCCCGCCCCGACCCCCTTCTCATCGCAAGCATCTCGGCAGGCCCCCTAAACCCGGAAGTGAAATTCACAGACCGTGAAATACACCGACTCCCCTCGTTTCAAAAATCAGGAATGGGATCCCCGGTAACGCGGAGAAGGTCACTTAGAATAAAATCCGCGCGCAAAGATGAAAGCGCTCGGGCCCGCGGCTCTAGAAGGCCCACCGGAGCCGCCAGGTGCGCGCGCACCTGGACAGGTGTGTCTCCAGGAGCTGGCAGCCCTCCGCGCAGGTCGGTGCTGAGCGGGTGTTGGCCGCGATAACACCACCAGCAGCGTGGCTTCCAAAACGCTGAACGACCCTTCGTGAAATCGGAACAAGACTAAAATCTCCCTTGATGCGGGCTAGTCACATTCCTGGGAAATGCAGAGGGTATCGCGGGTCCAGAAAAACAGAGATTTTCAGTTTAGATGTAAAATAGAATTTGGTCCTAGGTTACAACGATCACAAACAGGTTTGTCACTTACATGAGCATCTGTTGGGGGAGAGGGGATGGGGAGAGCCACGGGCAGGATAATTATTTGGGTGAAAATCAGGGACCTGGGGCCCCCTGAAAATGCCAGCCGTGTCGCCGTCCTGGGACAATCAAAACTGCTCCCCTGGGGCCAGCCCAGTGGCTCAGTGGTTAAGTGCGCCCGTTCAGCTTCTCGGCGGCCCGGGGTTCACCAGTTCGGATCCCGGGTGCGGACATGATACCACTTGTCAAGCCATGCTGTGGTAGGCGTCCCACATATAAAGTAGAGGAAGATGGGCACAGATGTGAGCTCGGGGCCGGTCTTCCTCAGCAAAAAGAGGAGGATTGGCAGCAGATGTTAGCTCAAGGCTAATCTTCCTCAAAAAAGAAAAAAAAAAAACTGCTCCCATGATTCTTAAAGTGTCCCCAGGAGCAGTAGGGCCCGGCTAAGAGCTCTCTAAGCCACTGACAGTCACGTCCAAATCCTTTTGCTTGGCATTCAAGGCCCTTCAGGACCTGGCCCTGGCTGATCTCCCTCTATTCCTTCATGCACTACCTCGTTCCTTGCTTCATTCATTCCAACGAGCCCCGGTGCCTCATTCTGCCAGGCCTTCCCTGAGCCCCTGCCCTCAGGAGCTCAAACACCAAAAGAATCGGTTCACGGGTGTGACATCCAGAATGTGGTTGGAGCTATAGTGAGGGACACCCAGTGAGCTGCGGGAGTCCAGAGGGAGCACCTGATCTGGTCTGAGGTCAGGGAGGTCTTCTCTGAGGAGGCGTCACCTGAGCTGAGTCTGAAGGATGGCCTGGCACTAATCATGCAGGAAGGATGTTCTGGGCAGAGGGATCAGCATCTGCAAAGGGTCAGAAGCAACACAGTGAGGAACTGAAAGAGTTCTTCTGGAGGCCCACGTTCCCAGCACACAGTAGGCGCTCAAGAACTCTTTCTGGATGCATGAATGGGAGGGGGAGGGGAAGCCACAGGGCAAAGAAGTCGGCTTAGCCATATGAAAAACGCACTCTGACTACTAGGCTGGAAGCTGTTTGAGGGGTTCCCTGGCCTGGTACACCCTCTCTCCCCGCTCCAAATCAAAGTCCATCTTGACTTTCAAGTTCCAGCCCAACACCCCTGGGGTCCCAGCCCCTTGTGGGTGTAGACACAGGAGCCCGGCTTTTGCTGTCAGAGGGACCCAGATTCGAATCCCACACCCTTGGAAACAACTCAGCTGTATCCTTAGTCAGGTGTAAACTACTGCCTTCTCGAGCCTCAGTTTCCCTCCTAGCCCTCACCCCACTGAGCTGCCGTGAGGCTTGTCAATAATATTGGCAATATCCCCACTGCCCCAGCATCAAGCGTGTCAAAGGTGCTTGGTGATGTTAATTCTGTCACGTGCTCCCTGCCTGGCCCATCTTCACCACGGCCCGGGCTGGGGACAAGCACCAGCCCCCCACCCACTTTATTCCCCAGAGCAGTTCACCCCTCACCTCAACCGTGGGAAGCGAGGCTGCTTCTCCCCTTTTACAGATGAGGTCACTGAGGCAGTGTTAGGACACCCAGCCAGAATTAGAACCCAGATCTGCCCCACACCAAAAGCTGTGCTTCTTTAATGTCCATGGATTCTTCTTCAAACCCTCCTCTACGTGTCTGGAATCTGACCGTGCACCTCTCCTGCTCAAGAACTTTCCGTGGCTCCCCAGTGCCCCCAGGAGAGATTGCGCCTCATCCACCTTGGCCCTACAGTTGCCCATGGACCCTCCTGCTTGATCCTTGCCCTTGTCCCGTCTGCCTGGCAAGTGCTGGTCATCTTTGAAGACTTGACTTCCGTTTCCAGCATCCTTTGCTCTTGAGGTTTTCCTCTGAAGCTGGGTTTCTTTCTTCACCCTTGTTCCTTGTTCCTTTTTCATTCGCTAGGTCCTCTCTGCTGGGGCTGAGAAAGGGCTCAGTTCGTCCCTGCCCTCCGAGAGCTCCTGGTCTGGGGACAAGGGGCTTCCTGGAGGAGGGGCATCTTATCTGGGCGTGAGTGCACCAGATAGGGGCGCTCCAGGCCGCAGTCACTCTCTTAGCTGGACTCTTCCCACGGCAGGGGTCTACCAAACAGAGGGGGCCTGAGGGAGCCAGTGTGTTTAAGTGTTGAAGGCACTCGATGGGTTCCGTGGGGCTAAAAGGAGAGAACATTCCAGGAAGGTTTCCTGGCGGAGGGGTCTTTGGGAGGAGACTGTATGGTGCTTCTCCTCCTCGGGGCCTAAGTAAGGGGCCATCTGATGAAAAACTGAGGAACTGAGAAGGCAAAGGAGGCGTCTTGGAGGGTGCTGGAGCCGGCTAGGGGCAGGAGAAGGCCCTCTGAGGACGGAGAAGCCGGCGGCTGGGGTCAGGAAGGCTGTGGGAGCTGAGAAGCAGGGTCATAGCCCAGCAGGGAGGACAGAGGCCACAGCCACGTGGCAGCTGAGAGGATCTGAGGGATGGGCTGGGGCGCATGACCCCGAGAGAGGAGGAGGGAGCAGGAGGAAGGAGGCTAGGAGAAAGAAGGGGGTGCACAGTGGGTCAGATGCCACCAAGAAGTCAGGGACACAGCCTGGGACTGGGCAGGGAGAGGGGCGGGGGAGTGAAGAGCAGAGGCTGAAAGGGAAGTGAGAGGATGGCAGGCCAACTCCACCATCAGGCCCACCCCTACTCCCTCCCCCACTCCCTCCCCCGCGCGCGGCAGCCCGCTTGGCCTGGCATCGCCGTCTCCTCACAGCAGCAGGACGCTGAGTGGAGGGATGGGTGGACAGAGGGACCCAAACAGACAGCTAACGAATGCATCTGAGCTGTCCTTCTGTCTGGCTGCCTCCTCTGGGGCAGGGAGCCTGGGGTCCCCAAGATGAGGAAGGAGGAACAGAGGTGGCGCAGAATCAGCAGCCGGTGAGGGAGGTGAGCCAGGCGGGGACGCTGTCCCCCCCCCACCCCCCACAGTGGCTCACCCCCATCCCACTGCCCCGACCCCCAGGGCAGCAAGGAGCGCTTCCACTGGCAGAGCCACAACGTGAAGCAGAGCGGCGTGGACGACATGGTGCTGCTGCCCCAGATCACCGAGGACGCCATCGTGGGCAACCTTCGCAAGCGCTTCATGGATGACTACATCTTCGTACCCTGGGCCGTGGGCGGGGGCACGCGGATGAAGGACAGAGGGACAGGAGGATGACTGACGGATGGATGGAGGGGTGGCTTGGGGATGAAGGCAGGGAAGCGTGGCAGAGGGCGCGCAGCACAGAAGCGACATAAGATGCCTGAGCAAATGAGCAGAGGGAGGGTTGGGCAGTGGGACTACGGGGTGGGAGGTGAGGGGACACATGAAGTGACAGCAGGGCTCTGGTTGGGCAGCTGTGGCCCCCACTGCTCCCCCTGCCCTGGGGCAGCTCAGCCACAGCATAGCCCATTTCCCCCAATCTGGACCGAGTCTCCTCTTTTCCTGAGACCCAGGGTGCATCTGAGTGTCTCCATCTTTTCCTCTGAGCAGTGGGGCTCTAGGAGGCCCCAGGGGAGCAGGATGAGGGGACAGGGGCCCGGGAGGGCAAAGCCAGCCAGGACACCACATGGCCCTTAACCACGCCCCAGACCTACATCGGCTCCGTGCTCATCTCCGTCAACCCCTTCAAACAGATGCCCTACTTCACTGACCGCGAGATCGACCTCTACCAGGGCGCGGTGAGGCCGGGGCCGGGTGGGAAGCACAGCCCGGGGACCCCTCCACCCCCGAACCCGGGCTGAGACCTGATCTCCCCCTGCCAGGCCCAGTACGAGAATCCCCCGCACATCTATGCCCTCACGGACAACATGTACCGCAACATGCTCATCGACTCTGAGAACCAGTGTGTCATCATCAGGTAGGGAGGGGGGACCCCAGACCCTCCTGCCCAGGCCCTGCCCCAACATCATCACCACCCCATCCAAGCAGCGCCTGGCCATCCCTCTCCACCCCTAGCCTGCTTCACTTTCCTTGTCACTCTCTGACCCATGATAGATTTTATTATTCAATCTATTATCATCCATCTGTCATCTGTTAGCTCCGAGAGGGTGGGGAATCTTATCTGTCTTGTACACTATTGGATGCCCAGTGCCTAGACTAGTGCCTGGCACACAGTAGGTGCGCAATAAATGAAGGAATGATCAGGCACGAGAAAGGGCACGTCCCCCTCAACCCCTGGCCGCTGATGGTGCCTCTCCTCACCCACCCCCAGCGGAGAGAGTGGAGCTGGGAAGACGGTGGCAGCCAAATACATCATGGGCTACATTTCCAAGGTGTCCGGCGGGGGCGAGAAGGTCCAGGTGAGGCAAGGACAGAAGGACAGAAGGACGGGCTGGGTCTCTCCACTGCGTGGTAGTTCCCCGCCCCACCCCAGCCCAGTCCCACCTATTCCCACCCCCATCTGCCTCTTTCCCCAGCACGTGAAGGACATCATCCTGCAGTCAAACCCGCTGCTCGAGGCCTTCGGCAACGCCAAGACCGTGCGCAACAACAACTCCAGTCGTTTTGTGAGTTTCTGACACGCCCACACCTGTATTCCCAAGAATCCCGGAAATGCCTGCTCCTGTATGGGAGACTCACTTCCTGCTGTGGTCCTTCTGAAAAAAGAGTCCCCCATGGGCAGCATGGTGGAGGCCATGACATGTCTGTGTAACATTCTTAAATGTTCTCCTGGCTGCAACCAGGCGACGTCTGTTCCTGTTCATATTTCAGGTCCCATTTATTCTTTCTTTCAACAAACAGTTCTTGGGAGCCGTCTTTGTGTCAGATGCTGGGCTGGGCCTCATGGAGGACAGAATAGATAAACGCATCTGGATTTATGGTCTGGTTCTTTCGCTATTTAGATTTGTGGCTTGGACAAAACAAATTATGTAACCTCCTGAGGCTCCTCTGTTTTCTCATTCGTAGAATGGGGATGATGTTAATCTCATTTCATAGACCTCAATAATTTCAGTACAGTGCCTGCAGGTGGAGCTGGCTTAGTAAACTCCATACACTAATAAGATTTTTCTGTTTCTCTAGATATTATTAGTTTTTTATTTCCTATATTAATTTATACACTAATAAATATATAAAATAATTTTATATATTTATAAAATATATAATTATATTTTAAGCATTTTCTCCAATATTTTGTTTTTAAAATGTTCAAATACACAGAAAAGTTGGAAGGATAGTACAATGAACACCTGTATTCTCATCTCCTAGACTCTGTCATTAACATTTTACTATCCTTGCTTTATCGTATGTCCACCCCTATATCTTATTTTTGGATGCACTATAAAGTAAGCTGCAGACACTACACTTTGCCCCAGAAATGCTTCGGCATGCAGGTCATTAATTATAGTCTAACATAAATTTGCAGTTCTCTTTTATTTCTTTTGAAGTACACTGGCACACAGCAAATCACATAAATCTAAAGTCGACCCTTCACTGAGTTTGGAAAAATGCATACACCCGTGTGACTCAAACCCCTATGGATACACAAAACATCCCCATCACTCCAGAAGGTTCCCTCCTGTCCTTTCTCCTCAATCTCTACTCCCACCTTACGCCCGAAGCAAGCACTCCTCTGATTTTTTTTTTTTTTCACCATAGATTAGTTTCATTGTTCTGGAACTTCCTCCAAATGGAATCACGCAATACATATTTTCAAACTGCCGATACAAACAAAACATGGATGAACCTCAAAGCATAAAATTACATTTTACTTTGTGTCACTTTCTTGTTCAATAGAATGAGTATACATCACCTGTTACAGGTGCTTGTGTAATATGATGACATAATTTGTCCTGTTATTGGATGGAGGTGGCAGAAAGGAGAAATAAGGAGGCTTCTGTGTCCTCCCACCTCTGGCCAGAGCAGAACGCAGTTGATGTTAGAGACCAAAGATGGGACTTATGGGGCCCTTGCTCTGGGCTCCGGGACAACACGCGGGAGACATCTAGGATCTGTGGAACCAGTAGCATCCCGTAGAGACATGGAGGCCTCTGTGTTGTGGTGGAGGGAGCGGGGAACTGGTCAATAAGATGTGATGCTGCTACGAGCCAGGCACGGGGCTGGATGCCCCAAGGAAGGGCTTGAATCATCACAGAGGGAGGAAAGGGCCCTCTGGCCCCGGACACAACAAAGCAAAAAGGCTGGAGGGAAGAAGCGGCTGAAATCACAAGCTGTCAGCAAGTGGGAGGTGGGGAGAGAAAAGCAAGTTGCACTCACATGGGGAGGAGGGGAACGAGGCCAGCCTCCTAAGACCCAGCCCCCATCCTTCCCTGGGGGCTGACGGGGCTCCCTTGGGTCCAGGGCAAGTACTTTGAGATCCAGTTCAGCCGAGGCGGGGAGCCGGACGGGGGAAGGATCTCCAACTTCCTGCTGGAGAAATCCCGCGTGGTCATGCAGAACGAAAACGAGAGGAACTTCCACATCTACTACCAGGTGCCAGGAAGGGGGCCATGGAGCTAGAGCCCAGGGGGTGACAAAGGGAGGGTCAGTGTGCGGGAGCCCGTGACAGTGAGGACTCAGGGCTCACAGGGGCTGTGCCAGTGCAGCGCCAGATGCACGAGCATCACTCACCCTCCAGCTGCTGGAAGGGGCCTCCCAGGAGCAGCGACAGAACCTGGGGCTCATGACCCCCGACTACTATTACTACCTCAACCAATCGGACACCTACAAGGTGGACGGCACCGATGACCGGAGCGACTTCGACGAGACCCTGGTGAGCACTGACCACCACTCCAGCCCTGGGAAGCTTCTCATGCTAGAGGTCAGGAAACTGATGCCCAGAGAGGTGCAGCGACTTGCCCAAGGTCACACAGCAAATGGAAGAAAGACCAGAACAGGGAGCCAGGTGTTCTGGCTCCCTGAGTCCGTATTCTGGCCCCAGAAGCCTGACTTGGGCGGGGGACAGGGTGGAGTCAGGATTTGTGACACAGGCTCTGTCCCCGTTGTGTCCGCAGAGCGCCATGCAGGTCATCGGGATCCCGCCCAACGTCCAGCAGTTGGTCCTGCAGCTCGTGGCGGGGATCTTGCACTTGGGAAACATCAGCTTCTGCGAAGATGGGAATTACGCCCGGGTGGAAAGTGTGGACCGTGAGTGTGGGGGCGGGGGAGGGCGGGCTGGAGGCGCGCGCGCATGCGCATGCGCGCGCGTGTGACCTGCTTCCTCCTAGTTGGGCCCGCGGAAGGTGAGAACCCACAAGGACAATGTTGATGTCACTGAGCAAAATGGAGAGATGGAAGTGGCCGCACGAAACCCAAGAGCCTGACCGGGTGCTCCCTTTTCCCCCCCGCCCGGCAGTCCTGGCCTTTCCCGCCTACCTCCTGGGCATCGACAGCGGGCGGCTGCAGGAAAAGCTGACCAGCCGCAAGATGGACAGCCGCTGGGGCGGGCGCAGCGAGTCCATCGACGTGACCCTCAACGTGGAGCAGGCGGCCTACACCCGCGATGCCCTGGCCAAGGGGCTCTACGCCCGTCTCTTCGACTTCCTGGTGGAGGCAAGTGGGGTGGGCGCAGGAGCGGGGAGAGGCCCCTGGCCCTGGGCTTGGACCAGCCAAGTCGGGGAGGCGGGCTTGCCTGTCACAGCTTCACCAATCCCCCGCTGTGGGAGGCGTTAGGCAGGGGAGGAGGCGATCAGAGGGGAGATTCTGCGGCCCCCTCTGGGTGTGTGTCGAGCCCAGGAAGGTGGGTGCTGCCGGAGCGGTCCAGGCCCCGACTGGGATAGCTGCTGTGGGGATGGAGAGAGGGGGGTGCGTTTGAGAGCCATGAGGGGACTGTCAGGAGGACAAAGTGATGGACTGGCCGGCGGTGGATGGGAACGGGAAGTGTCAAGGTCAAGAGAGATGACAATACGGGGTGGGCCCTGTGGCCGAGTGGTTAAGTTCGCGTGCTCCACTTTGGTGGCCTGGGGCGCCAGTTCGGGTCTTACACCCGGCTCATCAAACCATGCGGTGGTGACATCCCACATTGAGGAACTAGAATGACTTACAACTAGAGTACACAGCTATGTGCTGGGGCTTTGGGGAGGAGAACAAAAGAGGAAGATGGGCAACAGATGTCTGCTCAGGGCCAATCTTCCTAAAAAAAAAAAAAAAAATGAGTGATGACAATAGTAGCCAGCATTACATGGCCCCGAGTGTGTGCCAGGCACTATTCTAAGTGTGTTATATGCATCAATTTATTTAATTCTTAGAAAAAAACCCTGTAAGGTAGTTGCTGTGATGAACGCATTTTAAAGATGAGAAAAGAGATGCAGCGTGATTCAGGGGTAGAGCCAGCTGCCAAGGCAGGAATGCAGATGTTCTAATGCCTGGGTTTCTCATCTGGGTGACTGATCAGCCAGAGGACGAGCACAGAGCTGGGGAAGGCAGGAGGGAGACGGGTGTGAGGGGACGTGGTCTGTGAACGTGGCTATGAGCATATCAAGAGAGTGGCAGGAGTGCTGGCCCAGTGGCGCAGCAGTTAAGTTCTCACGTTCTGCTTCTTGGCAACCCAGGGTTTGCCGGCTGGGATCCCAGGTGCAGACATGGCAACACTTGGCAAAAGCCATGCTGTGATAGCCGTCCCACATATAAAGTAGAGGAAGATGGGCATGGATGTTAGCTCAGGGCCAGTCTTCCTCAGCAAAAAAAAAAAAAAAAGAGGAGGATTGGCAGCAGTTAGCTCAGGGCTAATCTTCCTCAGCAAAAAGAGGAGGATTGGCAGCAGATGTTAGCTCAGGGCTAATCTTCCTCAAAAAAAAAAAGAGAGAGAGAGAATGACAGGCTGCCACTCACCTACTGTCCCCGCCCGCATCACAGGCCATCAACCGTGCCATGCAGAAGCCCCAGGAGGAGTACAGTATCGGTGTACTCGACATCTACGGCTTCGAGATCTTCCAGGTAGGGCCTCTGCTCCCCCGCCCGCGCCCTGTGCTCCCTGTGCACCCTGGGCTGGCCTGGCGGCCGCAGGAGCCTCCGGCATCAGCCCTCTGAGGAAAGGACGCTCTTCCTCCCCGGCAGAAAAACGGCTTTGAGCAGTTCTGCATCAACTTTGTCAACGAGAAGCTGCAGCAGATCTTCATCGAGCTCACCCTGAAGGCTGAGCAGGTGGGCAGGGACAGCCAGGTGGCCAAGGGGACACTGGGGTTGGGGACAGGACTATGAAGGTCGCTGAGCAACCAGGGGATGCCCCAGCACCCCATTCCCACTCCGGTCTGCCGACCTGCGCAGGCTCCACCATGAGCCTTCCATCAGAAGAAATAGCCTCTTTCTTCATTCCTTCACCGATTATTTATTAAGCACCTGCTGTGTACCAGGCACTGTTTGGAGTGCCAGGGAGACCACCGCGAACAGGATGGACAAAGACACCCGCCGTTTTCGTTGTACCCATCCTGCAGACGCAGAGCCTGAGACAAGGATTCAGGGCAAATATGAGGGCAGTGAGGAAGTGAGAGAGGGATTGAAAAAGAGCCCGGATAGGGTGCGTGGATGAGCAGCTTATGCTGCAGGCTACTGCGGATCAATTCTGCTGGCCCCGGGGGAAACTTCCAGAGCAGACCTCAGCACTGGACCACCTCAGGAGCAAGGGAGTCCAGGCATCTGTCCACCGGCTCCTGTCTGTCTGTGGTCCATGGCTGCCAGGGTCGGCTCTTCCAGCCTGCCCCATCCAGGGCGATGGGCTTTGTTACTAGAGACAGTTATGAGCGATAAGATGAGGGGATACAGGGCAGGGGGGACCCGCCATCCTCCTTCACCCACCCTTGTGGAGCATGCATTCTAGAAACACACACACCCTTACCCAGACACCCACCCCCCTCCCTGTCCCCTCTGCTGCCCCCAGGAGGAGTACGTGCAGGAGGGCATCCGCTGGACCCCCATCCAGTACTTCAACAACAAAATCGTCTGTGACCTCATCGAAAACAAGCTGGTGAGGGTGGGGCCAGCTTTAGGGGGGTCTCACTGGGAGAGCTGGGAGGGGGTTAGGGCCCCCATAGGCCCTATGAGACTTGAGCACAGCTGAATTATCCCATCAGCCACTTCATCCATTCTCTCTGGCCACCTGCTCACTTTTCACTTATTCACTCAACAAACATTCCTTCAGGCAGCTTGCTCAGGGCCAGAGGAGTCAAAGCTGACAGTTGCCCCACCGGGCCACCTCTGGCTGGGGAAAGGAAAGAGACATGGATCCCGTATGGGGTCCCTCATCCCCTCTGTGCCCCAAGCTTCCACAGCAGCCCCCCAGCATCACCTTTTGCTCTTGTGTTGGGCAGTCCCCCTTCTCTGCCCCCGATACCCCAGTGAAGCTCTCGCTGCTGCCAGCGAGCAGGATGGGGGTGGGGAGGGGCCAGGCTGAGCGGCTGACCCCCTCCCACCCTGCAGAACCCCCCAGGCATCATGAGCGTCCTGGATGACGTGTGCGCCACCATGCATGCCACGGGCGGGGGCGCCGACCAGACGCTGCTGCAGAAGCTGCAGGCGGCCGTGGGCACCCATGAGCACTTCAACAGCTGGAGCAGCGGCTTCGTCATCCACCACTATGCAGGCAAGGTGCGTCCCGCAGGGGCCCCACCTCACAGACCCCAGGGCCCCACAGCAGCCTCCAAACTGAAGGGAAGGAGCCCACAGGGACCCCCAGCCGGGGCTGCAGAATTCCAGCCACGCCCTTCTCCAGCCTGCCCTCCTCTGAGCAGAAACAGGGACCTCCTTCCACGAACCCCCAGGACCGGGCCTGGGCCCCCCACTGTGGTCCTTTAGCCAGGGCTACAGAAACCCACTGGGTCCCTTACAGGACAGAACCGCCCTGCCACTGACCCCAAGTTGGGCAGCAGACTCCCAACCTGCAATCTGAGTTCTAAACCCCTTTAACCCCCTGACCCAGGACACTGCCCCCCACCCTCTGACCCCAACTTGGAGACCCCAGACCCATGCTGCAAGATACCGTCCTCCAAAATGGGCTGGAGGACCCAAGGCCGTAGACATCCACTGGCCTCTGCCTCTGGCCTTGGTCCTGCTTTCTGATCGACAGGACTGCAGACTCTCCCACTGACCTTAACATGGGCAGCGGGCACCCCTAGGGGTCCCCTGGCTATGCTGCAGCCCACCAGTCCCTAAACGGGCTCCCGTGTTCCTTCAGCCCCCTGATCAGGTCTATGGAGAGCGCCCCCCCAACTTTGAATAGCAGACCCAGCCCACAAGCCTGGCTGAAGTCCCCCTCCCCCGACACAGCCCCCAGCCCTCCGACACACCGTGACACAGACACTCAGTCTGACCTTTTGGTTCCAAATTAAGTAGCAGACCCCTGGGGACGCCCTGCGGAGGCTGCCACCCCCACCCCCGACTCTGGGCTATAATTGTCACCCACCCTGCCTCTGATCCAGGCTACAGCCCCTCACCCCCAACCCGGGCTGTAACCGCCACCTGCAACCCAGGCTGCAGCCCCACCCTCCAACCTGAACCTGAACATCAGACCTCCAGGGACCACAGGCCCCGCCTCCTGCCCCCTATTCTGAGCCATAGACACCCCAGTCCTCTCACCCCCCAGCAGGCCCCCACACGGGACCCTCGACCACCTGGGCTCTAAGCCCCCCCACACCCAAGCCCCAGCCCCTCACTCCCCCGACACCACCTCCCTCCAGGTATCCTATGACGTCAGTGGCTTCTGCGAGAGGAACCGGGACGTTCTCTTTTCCGACCTCATAGAGCTGATGCAGACCAGTGAGCAGTGAGTGGTCCCGGGCGTGGGGGCCTCCGGGCGGAACACCCCCTACAGTGGGGATGGGGGAGGACCAGGGACCACTCCCTCTTCCCCAGAGCTCCCATCGCACCACGGATTTGGTGGGGGTGACTGTGCGGCCGGAACAGTGTCTCTAGTGACTGGTTGTGATGGAATGGTAGCCCAAGGGCCACAGGGAGAAGTTAGGAAACCTGAGGAGCAGCTCCTTGCAGCCCTCCCATCCGTGAACCCAGCACCCACGTGGAGTGTAGACAGTTCCGCTATTGACGCAGTGGAAGCACACCACGCTGGGCATTTTTCTGTGTCAAGGCATATACATCCATCTCCCTGACCACAGCTGCGTGCCAGCTTCCATCTCTTGGCTTTTGACACGTCAAAAGTTCGTTCAAGCCCTGCTGTGTACCAGACCCCATTTGAACTTGAGGGGATGGAGGCCCGAACAAGACAGAGGACACGCTACTCTCCCTGAGCTGACGGCCAAGTGGGAAGGCAGCAACGGAACTAGAAAAACAGCAAATGGAACAATAGCATCAAGTCAAAAGACAGCGGTTCTTAAAGTGCTGGAAATGGGGCTCCCGGGCCAGCAACGCGAGCGTCCTCTGGGCAGGTTACAAATGCAGAACCGGGGGCTCCACCCCAAACCTGGTGAACCAGAATCTGCCTTTTAACAAGCTCCGCCCCTCACGGGCCTCCCAGGGACCCATCTTCATGTGAGAGGTTGAGATGCATTGATTTAGAGCAGCGCTGTCCCATATATTCCACATCCAACAGAATTCAAGCTACATACGTAATTATTGTAATACAGCCTTATACTGGAACAATCTACATACCATTGAATGCATCCAATTTAACAAGTGACTTTTAGTCGAGGTACAGAGTTGTACAAGCATCACCGCAATCCAGTTTGGAACATTTGTGCCACCCCAAAAAGATCCCTCATGCCAAATTGCAGTCTATCCCCATTCCCACCACTGGTGGGTTTTTGTTTTGTTTTGTTTTTGTTTTTTTGGTGAGGAAGATTGGCCCTGAGCTAACATCTGTTGCCAGTCTCCCTCTATTTTGTATGTGTGGCGCCACCACAGCGTGGCTTGATGAGCCATGTGTAGGTCTGTGCCTGGGATCCGCACCAGTGAACCCCGGGCCGGCAAAGCAGAGTGGATGAACTTAAACCCTATGCCACCAGGCCAGCCCCCTCTTGTCCATATTTCTTGACACACACGTGTGAGCCTGTGCATGTAGGATGATTCCTACAGAGAAAACTGCCCCTGATGCCTGAGATGCTGCATCACTGGATATAATATTTTACTACTTAAGTCAACCTTATTCTATTTACTTGCTACCCAAGTCATGCATGGTCACAGAGGAAGAAGTAACAGTGCAAATAAATCAAAGAACCAAAAGGATGAAACCAGCCTCCGGTTCTCGTCCTCACACTGCCCTGCCCCCCGTTCGGGGAGAACCATCCTGTGCAGCGTGCCCTCTGGGTCCCAGGCACCCAGGCAGCCCCACCTCAGGGAGAGGGCACCCAAGGTCCAGCTGTGCCTCCGACCTCCCCTCTCCCCTGCCCAGGGCCTTCCTCCGGATGCTCTTTCCCGAGAAGCTGGATGTAGACAAGAAGGGCCGCCCCAGCACCGCAGGCTCCAAGATCAAGGTGAGCTGGGTCCATCTCTCCCCCTCCCGAGGCCTCTGCCCCTCTCTCTGGCACCCTCTGCCCAGCAGGGTGTTCCTCCAGCTCTGGGGTTAGGGGCCTTGATCCAGCTTCCCCCTGACTCCCGGAATCCAGAAGTGAAGCATCATCCTAATAATTTGTTTTGGCCCTTCAGTCATTTGCCACTTTTTAAAAACTTGCGGTAAAATATACATAACATGAAATTGACCATCTTCACCCCGTTAAGTGCCCAGCTCTGCGGCATGAAGCACATTCACAGGGCTGTGCAACCATCCCCACCATCCGTTTCCAGAAGTTTCCATCTCCCCAAACTGAAGCTCTGTCCCCATGAAACACTGACTCCCCCGCCACCTCCCCCAGCCCCTGGCCCCCCATCCACTTTCTGTCTCTGTGACTGTGGCTCCTCAGGGGACCTCCTGTGAGTGGACCACACAGTGTGTGTCCTTCTGTGTCTGGCTTATTTCACGGAGCATCACGTCCATCCATGTTGTAGCACGTGTCAGAATTTCTTTCCTTTTCAAGACTGAGTAATCTTCCATTTATTATGGCATAATACTGCTTTTGTATGGAAATACTGCTTTCTCTTATCCATTCCTCTGGGGATGTGGGTTGTTTTCGCCTTTTGGCTCTTGTGAATGGTGCTGCCGTGAACATGGGTGTCGCATCCTAATAATATTTTAATAACTGTGTATTGAGCACTTGGTGCTGGCAGCCAACACAGGACACTTTACTCATGTGGGACTCGCCCCACCTGGCAGATGGGGAGACCAAGGCTCAGAGAGGCTCAGTCAGTGGCCCAGATCACACAGCAGAGCCACGACCCACACCGGGGTCTCTCCTGCTGCACTCCCCAACATCCCCACCTGGAACAGTTTCCTTTCTAGTCCCCTCCGAGGGACTAAAATGCACAACGCCAGGCTGGCCTCTCCAACATACACCCACGACTCCCTACTCCCGAAGTCCAGGTTCCCCGAAGGACAGGCAGGAATGTTCTAGGCCATGTGTTCCCTGGGTGCTCAGTTACTCCATCAACAAATGTTTGCTGAGCACTCCCTATGTGTGACCCTTGGGTCCGAGGGTCGGGTTGGCACATGATATGAGCCCCGCGTGGTGTGTGCTAACAGAGGTGTGCGCAGACCCAGGCCGCCGGAGCCCGTGGTTCACTGGGCGCTGGCCCCCCACCCAGTGTGTCTCTGTCTCTTGGGTCTGTATCCAGGGTAGGAGGAGAGAGGGGCCAGAGGGTCCCACCCGTGCCCCCCTCACCCCCTCCTTCTCCTCCTCCTCATCAGAAACAAGCCAACGACCTGGTGGCCACGCTGAAGAGATGCACACCCCACTACATCCGGTGCATCAAACCCAATGAGACCAAGAGGCCACGTGACTGGGAGGAGAGCAGGTGACCCCTGGCCCGGTCTGGCCCCCGGCTGGGCCAGTCCACACTGCCTATCCCCAGCCTGACCCTCCCTCCAGAACTCTCCCAGGGTCGCGTGACCCATCCCAGGAATAACCCAGGCCAACCCCTAGGACCAGCACAAGACTCTTCAGGCCCCCGGGTTACACCTGGCACCAACCTAGACTCCCCCAGGCCCCCAAGATGACCCCAGACTAACTATAGGATGACCCAGGGACTAGCACAGTCCCCCCTAATTCCCAGACGCCAGGACCTCCCCCCAAAGTGACCCTGGAACTGGCACAGAACTAACAGACCCCGCCCCCCAGAACTGACTCGCAGGCTGACCCCTGAACCAGCACTGAACCCCCCTCCGCAGACCTCAGCACTCACCCCCAAGCTGCCTCAGCACAGATCCAGACCCCCCAAACCCCAGGTCTGCCCTTCCCGGCCCCCCTCAGCAGCCCGCCCCACCCCCACCCCCGTCCCAGCGGACTCAGGCCACCCTCCCGTCCAGGGTCAAGCACCAGGTGGAGTATCTGGGCCTGAAGGAGAACATCAGGGTGCGCCGGGCCGGCTTTGCGTACCGCCGCCAGTTCGCAAAGTTCCTGCAGAGGTGAGGCGCCCCGCCCGCCCGCCCCCCGGCCCATGCCGCCCCCCTGCAGAATAGCCACCAGCCGGCCGCCTGCTCTAACCCTCCCACCCCATCTGCCCCCAGGTACGCCATCCTGACCCCCGAGACGTGGCCCCAGTGGCGCGGGGACGAGCGTCAGGGGGTCCAGCACCTGCTGCGGGCGGTCAACATGGATCCGGACCAGTACCAGATGGGGAGCACCAAGGTCTTTGTCAAGAACCCCGAGTCGGTAAGCGTGTGTGTGTGAGAGACAGACAGACACCTGTACCACGTGTGTGGGCTCGGGTCCTGCTCTTCAGGCCACTGTGTGACCTTGGGCCTGTTCCCCCACCCCTCTGAGCATGTAGTGCTCAGAGAAGCCTGAATTAGCTGGACGGTCCTTGGTGGCCAGGAGGCAGGTGGAGAAACACATGGCCGCCTGTGGGACATCCCCTTGTGAGGGAAAAGCATCCAGCTTATCCAGAGCATCTTTTGGTCCCTTCTTCCTTCCTTCCGTCTTTCTTTCCTCCATCCCTTTCTGCTTTCTCCCTTCTTCATCTCCTCCCTTCTTTCCTTTCTCCTATCTTATTTTTATTTTCTCTTTCCCCTTTTCTTCCTTCATTCCTGAACACACTGAGTCCCTGGCCTGAGCCTTGTGTCAAAGTAGCGATTTTCTTATTCCAAGACCTGTCTCAGGCCCTGATAGATTAAAGACAAACTCGATGAATAATCCGTCTGGCACACTATCATCAGCTCTTAGCTCTTCATCCCGAGGCTGGAAGCTCCAGTGTCTGATACGGCCTCTGCTTTCTGGGAAGAGCAAGGAACTCTAACAAATGAGTTCTGAGGAGCTAACATACAGCATGGTGACTATAGTTAGCAACACTGTGTCGTACACTTGAAAGTTGCTGGTGCCGCCCCGTGGTCAAGTGGTTACGTTTGCATGCTCTCCGCTTTGGCCGCCCAGGGTTTCACCAGTTCAGATCCTGGGCGAGGACATGGCACCACTCATTAGGCCACGCTGAGGCGGCGTCCCACATGCCACAACTAGAAGGACGCACAACTAGAGCATACAACTATGTACTGGCGGGCTTTGGGGAGAAGAAGAAGAAAAAAAAGAAGAAGTTGGCAACAGATGTTAGCTCAGGTGCCAATCTTTTTAAAAAAGAAAAAAGAAGAAAGTTGCTAAGTGAGTAGATCTTCGGTGTTCTCACCACACACAAAAAAATGGTAACTATGTGATGCGATGGAGGTGTTAGCTACCTGGGGGGGGGGGGGGGGGCGGGGGTCATCATTTTGCAACATATACTTGTATCGAATCAATGCCTTAAAGGACACATGTTTTATGTCAATTACACCTCAATAAACCTGGAGGGGAAAGTTCTTTTAAAAAAAGTGACAATGAGAAGATCAAAAGTCCAGGGCAAGGAATCCCCTAAGTGTCTGCGTGGCCACCTGCTTCTCTGTGAGGATCGGAAGACAAACGAGGAGACGCATCTCAAGGAACTGTGCTAGCTGACCAGACTCCCAGGCCGTCCCAGGTTCCCCAAGACTGGCATAAGCTGGATCAGCCGGAAAAGGGGTGCTGGGGACAGGGGTCGGCCCAGCGAGGTCACCTGCACAGTCGTGGGTTGCTCTACAGCACTCCGGACCTGATGAAGATAAGCAGGAGATTGCTGGCGTGTTTCCCTTGACCTTACTGCAACTTACAAGTAACTTTTCTCACCAAACCAAAAACGTAACAAAGTGGGGTGGAGACTACCGAGATGTCACACCAGAAAAATAGCCCTCTGTCCTGGGAGGCTGGGAGTCTTCACCCCCAGATTTGTCTGCATCAACCTCCTAGAGCTTCTCCCTGTGGACACGCTTTCCACCAAGAAACCAAAAGTCTGGAATCGCATTCGAAATAGATATTGTTCCTCATGGAAATTTATCACAAACCAAAATTGTTCTTGGCTAAAGCTGCGCCTGGCACAAGTTCATTTGTAACAGATAAGAAAGAAAGGGGAGGGGCTGGCCCCGTGGCCAAGTGGTTAAGTTCGCGCGCTCCGCTGCAGGCGGCCCAGTGTTTCGTCGGTTCGAATCCTGGGCGCGGACATGGCACTGCTCATCAGACCACGCTGAGGCAGCGTCCCACATGCCACAACTAGAGGAACCCACAACGAAGAATACACAACTATGTACCGGGGGGCTTTGGGGAGAAAAAGGAAAAAATAAAATCTTTAAAAAAAAAAAATAATAACAGGGAGACCTTTTAAAAAAAAAAAAAAAGAAAGAAAGAAAGGGGAGAGGCTGGCCCGGTGGCGCTGCGGTTAAGTTCGCACGTTCCGCTTCTCGACAGCCCGGGGTTTGCCGGTTTGGATCCCGGGTGTGGACATGGCAACGCTTGGCAAGCCATACTGTGGCAGGCATCCCACGTATAAAGTAGAGGAAGATGGGCACAGATGTTAGCTCAGTGCCAGTCTTCCTCAGCAAAAAGAGGAGGATTGGCGGCAGATGTTAGCTCAAGGCTAATCTTCCACAAAAAAAAAAAAAAAAATTGACACTGGAAAAGAAATAGATAAAATCAAGCTAGCACTGGCTAAGACTAAGATACAAGGTCAAATCAAATTTTGACCAAAATTGCAGTCTGCCCATTTTGAGGTGGGGAAGACAAACTGGCAGGAAATGTGAAATTCACAAAGGTAAAAGCTTGGTGGGAAAATTGTATAAGGAAAAAAAAAGACAAAGTTGGCACAGGAAAAAAACTGATGCTGATGAGAACAATCTTAGTAAAATGAAAGCGGAAACAATGGAAATAGTTTGTGCTCTATCAAAATGGATCAAGGAATCAAATAACCCTAATGGAGATGCAGCCTTTCTCAACCAAAAACGCACTACGTTGGGAGGATTCTGATTTCAATTTTGTTTCTTGTAAATATGGAGTCAAAATATCCTTGAACGTTTTACACACCTGTCGGCCCTCACTGCCCATCCTCCCAGGTGTGTTAGTTTCTGTGGCTTCTGTAACAAAGTGCCACACACTGGATGCCCTAACGCAACATCAACTTATTTTCTCGTATTTCTGGAGGCTAGAAATCCGAAATCAAGATGTCAGCACAGCCACGCTCCCTCTGAAGCCTCCAGGGAAGAATTCTTCCTCGCCTCTCCCGGCTTCTGACGGTTGCCAGCAATCCTTGGCATTCCTTGGTTTGTAGGTGCATTACTCCAATCTCTGCCTCCGTGGCCACATGGCCGTCTCTGTGTGTCTGGGTCTAAATTTCCCTCTTCTTATAAGGACACCAGTCACATTGGATTTAGGGCCCAGGCATGCTGATCCAGTAGGATCTCCTTTTTTTTTTCCCCCTGAGGAAGACTGGCCCTGAGCTCACATCTGTGCCCATCTTCCTCTAATTTATATGTGGGACGCCTACCACAGCATGGTGTGCCAAACAGTGCCATGTCTGCACCCGGGATCTGAACCGGTGAACCCCGGGCCTCAAAATCTGAATGTGCGCACTTAACTGCTGTGCCACCAGGCCGGCCCTAGGACCTCCTTTTAACGTGATGACATCTGCAAAGACCTTATTTCCAGAGAAGGTCACATTCGCACGTTCTGGGGGCACGTGAGTTTGGAGGGAGCCCCAGTCATCGCAAGACAGGAGGATAAGCTCAGATTTGGGGGGGCCTGTCTGACCCACCTTAACCACACCCCCATCGCCCTCTGCGGCATGATGGAAAGCATTTTCAACTCTTTAGACAGAAAGATCAATTTCCCAAATTGAAAATGCACCCGCTTCACTGGGCAGAAATAATGAGGTTGGGGGCCCTGTCCAGTCTGCCCTGGACGGCTAACGGGGAGTGCGTTTCTGATTGACTGGGAACCCCCAGTTCTGCTTGGCTGGTCTCCCCTTTGTCACCTCAGCAAACCACAGAATGCACTTACGTGCCCTCCAGACACCCTCTATGCATTCTCAGACCCTCTTTGCACACAGACCTACCGCCCCAGAGAGTATTGACCTAAGAAACAAAAGAATATGGAAACCCCACTCAATTCTCTGCAACTTATGAAACTGCAATGTTTTTTTGTCTGTGTGTTTTAGATTGGCCCTGAGCTAACATCTGTTGCCAATCTCCCTCTTTTTTTTCTTCCCAAAGCCTCAGTACATAGTTGTATATTTCAGTTGTAGGTCCTTCCAGTTCCTCTATGTGGGATGCTGCCACAGCATGGCTTGATGAGCGGTGCTAGGTCCGCGCCCAGGACCCCAACTGGTGAACCCCGGGCCACCGAAGTGGAGTGGGTGAACTTAACCACTCAGCTTCAGGGCCAGCCCCCGTGCAATGTTGGCTTGTCTTATTTTGTTTTGCCCTTGTGAGAAGACTCCCCGCTTTTTATGAAGAGTTATAAATCCCCACAGCTTTAAAAGTCCTCCAAGATTTTTTTTTTGAGGAAGATTAGCCCAGAGCTAACATCTGCTGCCATTCCTCTTTTTTTTTGCTGAGGAAGACTGGCCCTGAGCTAACATCTGTGCCCATCTTCCTCCACTTCATATGTGGGGCGCCTTGTGGGGCTTGATGAGCGGTGCCATGTCCGCATCCAGGATCCAAACCAGTGAACCCCAGGCCGCCAAAGCAGAACGTGTGAACTTAACTGCTGTGCCACCAGGCCGGCCCCTCCAAGATGTATTTTTTAACGTGCATTTGAACCAAGTATCTGCAGAATTCTTCTAGTCTTTGCAGGGAGCCCTGGGGTTTTTCTAAATGAAGCTCAATTTTATTTCCAATACTTTTTCCCATCTTCACTGATTGACAACACTGCCCCCTTTATCACTACTCATCTGTTTGAATTAGGATGTTTCCAGCCATCCGTCCTACTTCAATTGACCTTTCCATCCTTTGACCAGCACCCCACTGTTTTTATCACTGTAGATTTATAATGTTTTCGTATCTAGTGTGTTCCTTTCCTTGACGTGTTCACCTGTTATTATTCCAAAAGAATAGATAGCCTTCACGACATTTCCACTCTGACTTGCTCTAGAATAGTTTATTCCCTAAGTCCCATCTGGGCCAAGACTCGTAAGAAACTCAAAAGTTTGCTTTCAGCAAAAGCTTCCTTTCCAGGACTGCCATGTGTGGCTGTGCGTGTTGTACACTGCATAAACACATGGTCACCAGCCACATCACATGGTCACCTACACATCAGATTTTCACACTGACGGTCTTGACAGTATGGTTTTCTAAGATGTGCATTGGTTCATATTTCTAACATCTCTGAAAGTGAAGTGCACCTCACATGGATGGCATGCCATAGCTTAATTAGCAGTGTGAGAAACCGTGATGTTAGACCATTTCTGGCAAGACTATACAGCTAGTAAGTGGCAGAGCTGGGCTTTGAACCCAGCCGGACCAATCTATGGTTATAACTTATTGTAGAAGCTTGTGCCCCTTATTGGGAGGGAACTCTGAGTGCAGTCATGTGGAGGAAAAAAAAGTGACCACAGTGTATGAGCATGCGTGTAAGAGCATATGGGTGGGGTGATGCCGGGACCCACCACCCCTCCTTCTCGCCCAGCTCTTCCTTCTGGAGGAGATGAGAGAGCGAAAGTTCGACGGCTTTGCCCGCACCATCCAGAAGGCCTGGCGGCGCCACGTGGCGGTCCGGAAGTACGAGGAGATGCGGGAGGAAGGTGAGAGGTTGCAGGCGGGAGGCTGAGGGTGGGGACAGGTGGACCTGGAGGAGCCAGGCCATGACCTCTGCCCCCCACGCTGGGTCCCCACAGCTTCCAACATCCTGCTGAACAAGAAGGAGCGGAGACGGAACAGCATCAACCGGAACTTCGTCGGGGACTACCTGGGCCTGGAGGAGCGGCCGGAGCTGCGGCAGTTCCTGGGCAAGAGGGAGCGCGTGGACTTCGCCGACTCGGTCACCAAGTACGACCGCCGCTTCAAGGTGAGGCATGAGCAGGTGGGCACGGCTGGGATCCTGGGCCCAGCCTGGCACCCCTAGCAGAGGTACACCCTCACCTGGCTCAGACACACCTGTCCACAGGTATATATTCACCTAGCCTGGGTACATCTGTCCCATCACAGGTACACTCTCACCTGGCCCAGGCACACCTGCCCACAGGTATACACTCAACTAACACAGATACATCTGTCCATCAAATATGCCCTTAGGTAGCCTAGACACACCTGTCCATCAGATACATCTTCACCTGGCCAGACACATCTGCCCACGATTACACACTCACGTCACCCAGAAGCCCTGACCACAGGGCCACCCTCACTTATCCTGAAAACACTTGTCCATTAGGTACACCCCCGCCCAGTCTAGATAAACCTGTCAATGAGACACACCTTCGCCTGGCCCAAATACACCTGTGCACAGGTACACTCTCCTCTGGCCTGGGCACCCATGTCTTCACCTATCGTGTACCTGTTCACTGGCCCAGACACCTCTTTCCAGCTAATCTACCCTTCCTTAATCTCCTTTTTCTTATATAATGTAACCACTCACATACCTTCACGTGGAGGGACACCCTCACCTGACCTGCCAGCACCACCCCTCTGCCTGGGGTTGATCCCCTGGGGCCAGGCTGCCCCTGCCTAGGGCTCCTGACACCAACTCTGGCCCTCCATCCTCACAGCCCATCAAGAGGGACTTGATCCTGACGCCCAAGTGTCTGTACGTTATCGGGCGGGAGAAAGTGAAGAAGGGACCTGAGAAGGGCCAGGTGCGTGAGGTCCTGAAGAAGAAGCTGGAGATCCAGGCCCTGCGGGGAGTCTCCCTCAGGTGAGGGCCCCACCTGCCCCGTCGTCACCCTCACCTGCCGCCTTCATCCTCTACGGTCCTCCTGTTACCCATCTGTCACCCTGACCATCTTACTCGCTGCTATACCTGCAACTCTCTCTTGGCCCTGCCTGTCACCTTCACCTGCCCCCACACTCGTGATCCTTATTTCCCACCAGCACCTGCGCCCTCCCCGGCCCTTCTCTAGTACCACATTCCCCAGCTCCTTGCTGCTTCTTCCCTTTTCCCCCACCTGGGTCACTAGCCCCATACCTGACCCTCCCCTGTTGCATCTCACCTGTCCGTCCTTCTGCCACCCTCACTTGTCACTCTCCCCTGCCTTTCCTCCCGCCCCTCCCCCAGCACGCGCCAGGACGACTTCTTCGTCCTCCAAGAAGACGCGGCCGACAGCTTCCTGGAGAGCATCTTCAAGACCGAGTTCATCAGCCTCCTGTGCAAGCGCTTCGAGGAGGCGGCGCGGAGACCCCTGCCCCTCACCTTCAGTGACACGTATGCACCCCCCATCCTCGGGCTGGGCGCGGCACAGCGCCCCCCTCCCTCGCCCGCGCGGCCTGGCAAGGATGGGGTGGGGAGGGGACCCCCCCAGGTGGGGGGATGGGCGCCCCCACGGCTTCCTCCTCTCCCCACAGACTACAGTTCCGGGTGAAGAAGGAGGGCTGGGGCGGAGGTGGCACCCGCAGCGTCACTTTCTCCCGTGGCTCCGGCGACGTGGCTGTGCTCAAGGCCAGCAGCCGGGCTCTCACGGTCAGCGTGGGCGACGGGCTGCCCAAAAGCTCCAGTGAGTCTGCGCAGAACCCGGGGCGGAGCCAAAGGGGCGGTCCGGAAGAGGAGGGCCCTGTGGAAGGCGGGGCTAGCGAGAGAGCCAATCAAGCTGTGGGGACGGTGCCAGCGAGGGTTGGGCTAGAGCCCGTGAGGGCCATGGAGGGGCGGGTCACGAGGTGACCAATGAATGGGCGAGAAATGTGGAAGGGGCGTGGCCAGAGGCAACCCGTGAGCTGGCTGATAAGGGCGAGCCCTGGAGTGGGCGGGCCCAGGGAGCCAATGACAGGTGCGTCCTGGAGGGGCGGGGCCAATGCTGGGCGGAGCCAGTGTTCCAGTAAATAAGAGGCGGCACCGATGGGCGAGCCAGTGAGCTTGAGGGGGCGGGCTCTGGGGGCGGAGCCAGTGGATGGGGCTTGTGGGCGGGGCCAAGAGCCTGGTCCCGCCTGGCCACCACGCAAATCCCTCTCTTCTTTCCCCTCTCCCTTGCAGAGCCTACACGGAAAGGGATGGCCCAGGGAAGACCTCGAAGGTCGGCCCCGGCCCCTACCCGGGCAGCCCCGAGGCCCCCCAGAGGTGAGGGGGTGCCCCCCCACTAAGTGTCTTCGCTTGCCTCTTGTGGGCTCCTAAGCCAGACCTCCTGTCAACCGGATCTAACAAGCAGAGTTGAGCACTCTCTCCTTCTCTGTGCAGAACTCTCCATAGCTCCCCATCTCCTACAGATTAAAGGCTAAACTTAGTTTGGTATTCAAAGCCCTTCCAAATCCGGCCTCAGCTAACCACTGACCTTTTCTCCCATCTTACACTCTTGTCATGCAAACTCCATCTTATTTTGTCAATTTACCCAATGTGTTCTTACCTCCAGGCCTCTGCTTGGGCTGTTTGCTCTGCCTCTCTCCCAAATTCCCACTCCACTCGAGCTCCTATTCATCCTCCAAGACCCACCCACAAAAGCCCTCTACAGAAGGGGGTAGGGGAAAATCTTACCCCTGCAGAACTTTCCATTAGTCCATCCTAACCCCTAGGTCCCCTCCACTGGCCCAGTCTTTTACCATCCTGGGTTGAGAGTGTGGATGCCTCCTCCCTCAGAGTGAGAACTTGGAGCTAAGTCCTCCCCAAATCCTCCTAGCTTCACCCTGGTAAATGCCCCCGTCCTTTCTCCTACTGCAGGCCCAGACCGCAACGGGGTGCCCCCCTCTGCCAGAGGGGGCCCCTTGCCCCTGGAGATCACATCTGGAGGGGGCTCCCAGCGGCCTCCTCGGGGCCCTCCGTCCTCAGCCCTGGGGGCCAGCAGACGCCCCAGGGCACAGCTCCCCTCAGAGCACAACACAGAATTCCTCAATGTGCCTGACCAGGGCATGGCCGGGTAGGTGGGGTGGGAGGGCGGCCCCAGGAGGTGGGTGGAGGCGGGACTGTGTGGGGCTGTGACAAGTGCCCTGTCCCCACAGCATGCAGAGGAAGCGTAGCGTGGGGCAGCGCCCTGTGCCCGGGGTGGGCCGGCCCAAGCCCCAGCCACGGACACACGTCCCGAGGTGCAGGGCGCTGTACCAGTACGTGGGCCAAGACGTGGACGAGCTGAGCTTCAACGTGAATGAGGTCATCGAGATCCTCATGGAAGGTGTGTGCACGCAGGGGAGAGGTGGGAGGAGCCAGAACCCCAACACGGCCAGGCAGCCCCCCAGGACTGCACACCTTTCCCGAGGAGAACAGAGGCAACCAGCTCCCACCCAGCCAGCTGGAGAGACCCTCTCCTGTGCCCTATGGAAGCCTTGAGTCTAAGCCACCCTGGGAGCCTGGCCTCATAGCATCACATCCAGTACCCCAGCCTCATACTGCTCACTTGTCAAACAGGGTTAACAGCAGAGCCCCTTGTGACCCCTTGTGAGTAAGAAATAGGCCACCTCGTACCTTAGTCCCCTGGGCTGCCCCCAGAGGGGCCTGGGACTCAACAGCTCCCTCTGCAGGGGGATGGGGGAGCCCCATAGGGGTCATTCCTGGGTCCACCATGGGGATTGTTGGGAGGGGCCTGCAAGAGGAGATGAGGAGGGAAGAGCACAAGAGAATGGTCTAGAAAGTGACGGCGTGTGAGCCAGTGGCCAGAAAAACCATGTGTCCGTCCCTCCATCCCTTCCTTCTATCTGTTGACAACTCTCTTTTCTGCCTCTGCCTTCTGCCAGGCCGGTGGAGACGAATAAGACAGACACTGAGCCAGCATGAGGCTTTCTCCCGGGTGGGCTGGGCGCTGCCTCATGCTCCCTTCTCTCCCCCAGATTCCTCGGGCTGGTGGAAAGGCCGGCTACACGGTCAGGAGGGCCTCTTCCCAGGAAACTACGTGGAGAAGATCTGAGCCGGGGGTCCCCCGGAGTCTGCTCGCCCACCTGCCCGACACGGGGGCCAGGCCCTGCCAGCGGGGGTCTCGCTTTCCTTGGCTGCCTTGGCCACAAGGTGGAGTCCTGTGGCCTCCAGCCCAGCCCAGCCCAGCTCAGCCCAGGCCCTGGGTCTGGGGGTCACCACTGCAGCCACCCCCTGGCCCTGGCCTCCCCCATGTCACACCTGCTAGTCAAGTCCCCGTTTCCTCCTGTGTCACACGGAGCTGACAGCGGAACCTACCTCCCAGCTGCCTTGTGAGAACGAAATGAGTCGAGTCACGTTGGCGAAGTGCAGGGCCCAGTCGGGGGGGCCTTGACAAGCGTGACTTCCCTCCTTCCCTCATCACTGGGGCAATAAACGTTTGCCAGGTGGAAACGGAATTCACTTACTGAGTGGCAGCAACAAGGACGACCTCCTCACCACCCTGTGAGGTGGGCGCAGCCAATGCCCCATTTTACAGGTGGAAAAATGGAGGCTCAGAGAGGTTGAGCCACTTACCCAAGATCCCACAGAGCCAGGCTTGAACTCATATATGCCCCTGCCCCCCTTCTGAAAGCTCGAGTTTGTCGAGCTTCTGGAAGCTGCATGCCAGCTTTCCTGCAGAAAATGGTCCAGTGGGTCCTGTCTGCTTTGAACCTACAGCTCCCGAAACCATCGGGGACCCAACTGGACCCTGAGGAAGGAGGCATGGCCCCCCCGTAAGCTCCCCTGAGCCATCCCTGGCTGCTACCACCCTCCCACCCACCCCGTGTCTGTGCCTTCTTAGCCCTCCCGCACCTGGGGTCAGGATTGGTTCCAACATTCGAGGGCCCTGGCTGTCTGCACTTATTGTCACAGATGAGGGGATGAGGCTGGATCCTGGTCTTCCCAGCTGTCTCCAAACCAGTGCTGGGTCTGAGCCCTTCAGAAGTCCTGCGGGTGCAGCTGGAACCCACTGGGAGCCCCTCAATGAGCAGCCAGGCTGGGAGAGACAAAGCCAGATTGGGGGCTTCCGGCCTGGAGTGGGGAGATACAGAGGGAGTGGGAGTTGCTGGAGGGACCAGGAAGGATTTAAAGGGTGGTGTCGGTGGCTCTTTGTGGCAAACACCACACAGAATGACCTAAGTTAGGATGGGAGAACTCCAGGCAGATGACACCCACCCAACAGGAGGCTGGGAGACGAGGTGTCAAAGACAGATCGGCCAGCAGAGCCTTCTGGAGCATCCGCACCTTCTCTCTTCCGCACCTGTCTGGGGAAGCTGAGCGTGGCTGGGAAAAAACCCCAAGGTGGCAAGTGGGTCTCAGCAGCCCTTTATTTGTCCATCATTATACAAAAGCATTTAACATAGTCCCTTGAATGTCCTCCCTGCCCTCCCCCTCTAAGTTTCTCCATTCCACTGCCCAACCGCCACTGTGTGCATCTCTCTGCAAGACTCCGATGTGAGGACAGACTTGAGGAGGACGGCCATGAGCCACCAACCTCATCAGCTGGGCATTTCCTGGGGCTTAAGGGGAATCAGGGCTTCGTCTCCCTTCTCTGCCTCCGAATTTACCATGCAGTCTGCCCCCGACTCCTGGCGCTTTGGGCTACAGCCCCGTGGCCCCACTGCCTTGGCAGGCATCCCATTTGCAAGAAGTAGGGCCTTCCAGGCAGGACAGATGGGTGAGGTTTGGGTGGGGCGCTGGGGGTGAAGAAGGGAGTGGGTTTGACACATTCTAACAGCGTCGAAAATCTAGCTCACGGCATCTTCACACTGCAAACCTGAGTCACCTTGGGCCTGCCCACTTGGCAGCCCCACATCCTGTTGACTCTTTTACAAAAAAAATCCATCTCTCCCTCACTCGAAAATCCCGGCTCCCCTCTCCAATTTTTTAGTGTCTCTTTCTAACAGTATTCCCTGCATGTGAACGTGTGTGGGTACATCTTATGTACACAGATGGAAATACGTTGCACCTAAAGTCTACACTTACCTAGAGCTCAACAAACACCTCTTGAATGGTTAAATAATGTATTATAGAGAACTGAGATCAAAGATCCACTTTACCGTCCCCCCAGAAGGCCATCTTCCAAATGACAGCCAGCGATCAGATGGTGTACCTCCCCTGCTGAAAATTCATCAGTGGCAGGAATAGAAACCACACTGCTCTCTCTCCATGGTTCACAAGGCCCTGCATGACCTACCCTGGACCATGTTCACTTTCTGACCTCCACACCGCACCTCCACTCTGCTCCAGGAGTGCGTGGATCTCTTCACTGGTCCTTAAAAGAGACAAGCTTGTCCCTCCCCACCTCAGGACATTTGCACGAGCTATCCCCACATCCCGGAGCGCTCTGACCTCCTGACCTTCCGTTGTCTCATCCTTCCTGACTCTCAGGCAGCAGCTCAGAAGCCACCCCAAAGAAAGGCTTCCGTGACCCATCAGTGCCATATCCTTCCGGGTTTGTTTTTTTGGTAGCACTCAATATAACCTAAGATGGTTTTGTTCACTTGTTGACTCAGTGTTTCCCCATTTAAAAACGTGAGCGGCCCCTGAGGGCAAGGATGTTCGTCCTGTTCTTCTCTGCGTCCGCAGCGCCCGGAACGTAGGTTGGATAGGTGACTCATTCCCCACTGAGACACCCAGGGCTCTCCATCCTTAGGCTACGCCCGTTTATAAACAGGTGTAGAGGACAGGCAGCTTGCTTCCCGCCCTGGACCATCACAGCGGACTCATCTCAACTTCAGAACTAAGTGCACTGACGATTTTGACACCTCTCCGAAGAGGGGCCCAATCAACACGACCTCTTCAAAAAAGGAGAACCGCTGTTACCCCCTTTCGAGGGCTGGTGAAGGGACGGGACGGGAGGGGATGAAGATGCCCATTTTGCAGATGAGAACACAGAGGCGCGACAAGATGTAAACCCCGGTCTCAGCGCCCAGGCTCTGTTAAAGATGCGCTCCATCATTGCCCTCGACTCCCAAGGCCGCCCTCGCGCCTGCACCGCGGTCCAGGAGGACCCCGGATCTCAGGCCCCGCCCCCTTGCGGACCTCAGGGCGCAGGCCCCGCCCCCGCTCTCGCGAGAGCTGGGAGGCGGAAAATGGCGCCGACGTGAGCGTGAGCCCGCGGCCGCCCAGGGAGTCGCTGCAGCCTCAGCCCGAGCCGCCGGAGCCGCGGGAACAAGAGGCCGAGCCGGGCCGAGGATGGTGAGCGCAGCGCCAGGGGCGCGGGCGCGGCGAACCAGCGGGGACTGGCGGGGAGAGGCCCTGTCGCGCACACACCCTCCGGCGGACCCCGCCCCCACATCCGGGCACTCTCCCGCGGCTCGCTGTCACTCGGCCTTACCCCCTACTTCCGGGCCTGGCCTCGACTGGGCCACGCCCACAGGGATCAGGCTCCGCCCCCGGGCCTTGTACATCCGGGTCCCCAGCACCTCCGAGTTCTGCCACCTCGATCCCGGTGGGTCTTTATCTCTCAGGCCTCGAACAATCCGCTTGGCCACTTCGGGCCCCTCCTGTATCTTCCTGGCCGCGCCCTGCTCGGAGCCCCGCCTTCATAGCCTTGGTCCCGCCCACTCCCTCTAGGCCACGCCCCTGCCGCTTAGTCGGCCTCCCTCCTTCCCAAGTTGGGAGGAGAGGATGCTTGTCTTTTATGGGCGATTTCTGACAGATACCCCTTTCTGCATTTGGGACACCTCCCAGCTCCTTCCTGAAGATGGGGATGCAGGAGGCGGGAGCTCAGTCGACCCTCACCCCCTGCCCTCCCTTGATGGTGCCTCCTTAGGATGACATCTCAGGGGCATTTGCTGTTTCAAGAATGCCCAGTGGTCTTGGCGGGGTGGGAGGGGTGCCCCTGGCTGGCCCAGGCAGACCCCGGGCCCAGAGGGGTTCTCCCTGCCTCTTCCTTCCGCCAGGAGGAGGAACCCTCGGGGCCCAGCGCGGACATGCCGGCCACTGCAGAGCCCGGCTCCAGTGAGACCGACAAGGAGGTGCTGTCCCCAGTTGTGGCTGCTGCAGCCATCCCCTCTTCCATGGGGGAGGAGCCTGGCCCTGAGCGGGCAGCCACACCCCCGATGTGGGACCGGGGAGCACCTGGAGGGACCCAGCAGGGTGCCTCCCCAGCCCCAGACAGTGGCCAGCCTGCCCCTGGACCCAGCCTTGGCCCGACCAGCACAGTCTCCGGGACCAGTGAGGACCTGCGGCCTCCCAGGCGACGCCCGCCTCCAGGTGACCTGTGATGGGGCCTTCTGGGGGGTCACAGGCCCTGGAACAGAGTGCAGAGGATCTCCAAACTTGGGGCCCATTTAGAGGGATGCCAGTCACTGTTCACCGAGCACTGTGTACGCCAGGCCGTGGCTACAGTGTTAAGCCAGGCCAGCTCAGCTCACCTCCTGCCCTCTGGCACCTCAGTCTGTTGGCAGCGGGAGCAGAGCCCTGGACAGCGCGCGTGGGGAAGGGACGGGTGACCCCTGCTCTGTGCATCCTGCAGGGAAGCAGATTCCCTGCTCCAGCCCTGGCTGCTGCCTCAGTTTCCCCAGCGTTCGCGACCTGGCACAACATCTGCGGACCCATTGCCCACCCACACAGTCCCTGGAAGGTAGGGCCAGGGTAGGTGGTGGGGAGGCAGGCAGAGCCTCGAGGCGGGCCTTGGCCACCCCGCTCCACTCCTCTGTCCTTCGCCCCTGCCCTGCCAGGCAAGCTCTTCCGATGTTCCGCCCTGAGCTGCACCGAGACCTTCCCCAGCATGCAGGAACTGGTGGCACACGGCAAGCTGCACTACAAGCCCAATCGCTACTTCAAGTGAGACCCTGACCACCCGCGACCTCCCCTGGTGCTCGGTGACCAGGCCCCGGGCAGCTTCGCCCGCCGCTGGTGTGATAGCCCCACTCCCCGGGCTCCAGGCCTTTCTCCCTTCCCAGTCAAGGGGGTTGGGTCTGGGGGCGGGTGTGGCCTCGGGCAAGCCCCGTCCTCACCAGCCTGGAAGAGAAACTGGTTACTGAAACGAGTCCCAGGGGCTCGGGGGCGGGGCTTACGTGGTGTGGCTCTGCCCAGCCCCTCTCGACCTCCCAAGAAGAAAATTGACCGCCCAAGTCAAAATGGAGACTTCCTTCCTCGTTTTCCCAGGGCTCTGACCCGGAGGGGTCCGGAAGGGTCGCGGTCACAGGAGGGGGGCGTTTAGGGCCAGCTCCTCCCCCCAGGTGGGGAATCTGTGATTTGGGCCTAGGCTCCCCGACCCCCGGGAGACCCAGCCCTGTGCCCGCCCCCAGGTGTGAGAACTGCCTGCTGCGCTTCCGCACGCACCGCTCGCTCTTCAAGCACCTGCATGTTTGCGCCGAGCATGCGCAGAGCCCAGCCCCGCCGCCGCCCCCAGCCCTCGACAAGGAGCCGCCGGCGCCTGAGCGCCCCCCGGAGTCCGACCCCGCGTCGGCACCGGGCCTGCCGTTCCCGCTGCTCGAGCCCTTCACGACCCCCGCCCCTGCCTCCGCCGGGCCCTTCCTGCCCTTCTTGAACCCCGCGCCCTTTGGCCTCAGCCCCCCGCGCCTGCGCCCCTTCCTAGCCGCCGCGCCCGGGCCGCCCACCTCCAGCGCCGCCGTCTGGAAAAAGAGCCAAGGTCAGTGTGGGGGCGGGGCCGCCTGGGGGGAGGGGACTGGGGCGCTCTGGCTCCTGACCTTGACCCGCCCTTGTCCCGCAGGTACAGGCGGCAGCCCGCGAAGACCCCAGGGCGGCTCCGACGCGCCCTCAGGTGCGTGCAGGTGACCACCAGGGAGGGGTGGAGGGGACTCCTTTGCTGCGCCCCTGCCGGGCCCAGGGATATCTGGCAGGCAGCGGTGCCCGCCCCCTTCCCAGGTGGCCAGAAATGCCGCCCCCAAAATACAGGATTTTGCCTTAAAAATGACTGGCCCCTGCGCCTTCCTCTGCGCCGGCGTCTCCGTGTGACTCGCGCCCCGTTCCCGAGTCTGTCCCCCTGCGGTGGTTCCGGGGATGGGAGTGGGGACGCGGCTAAGTCAAGTTCGGAGCCCCCCATTCCAGGGGGGTACACGCCCGGGAGAAACGGATCAGCCCGGCCAGACCCCCGGCGCCCGGAGCTGATGGGGAGGCGGGGGAAGATCCGGCCGCCCTCGCCCTCGCGCACCGTCCCCGGGGGTGGACGGGTCCTGGGCCCCGGGCCTGACGGCGTCCCGCCTGCCCGCAGGGCACGCGGCCCCGAGCCGCATCGTGTGGGAGCACACGCGCGGCCGCTACTCGTGCATGCAGTGCGCTTTCTCCACGGCGTCGCGGCCCGCCATGACGCTGCACCTGGAGGACCACCGCCCCGTCGCCCCCACGGGCCCCGCGCCCGGGCCGCCGCGCCCCGCCGCGCCGCCCGGTAAGGCCCGGGAGCGCGCGGGTGGGGAGGGTGGGGGCCCCGAGGCGAGCGGCGGGGCCGAGGCTCAGGCGCCCCCTCCTCTGCCCCACCCAGACCCGGCCCCGCTGGCACCCAAAGTGTCGCCGCTGCTGTCAGAGGGGGACTGTCCGGTTTTCTCGCCGCTCTGAACCCCGCCGCGTTGGGGGTGGGCCTTGAGAAGTGGATACTTTTGTAATTTGGGGGGAGACTGAGGTGGACGGGGTGGGGGGGACAATAAAAGAGGCGTCATGAGCCAGCTTGTGCTGTGTCTGGGTCCCTTGTCCCCCTGAAGCACAGCGGGCCAGTCTAGCCGTCCTGGGGCACTCCCATCTTGGGAGGGGGCAGGCCTCCCCCCTCCCCGCCCACCTGTGTCCCACCTGCCCTGACACCTCCAACAGGGACCCAGGTCTCCAGCTGTAGATGGGTTGGCCTCTGCCTGCTGTCCTGTCCCACCGCTTCCCGAAACCGGAGGGGATGGAAGTTGCCAGTTTTACTTAAGTCCCAGGAGTTGGGAAGACAGGCTGGGAGCCTGGCCCTGCTGGAGCCCCAGATCCTGGGGCCAGTGCTGACTCAAGGGAGGGGACAGGGTGGGCACTCTGGCAGGCTGGGGCTCGCATGACTCCATCCTCGTCCCTCTTCTCTGGCTGCCCCAGCTCTGGGGAGGGAGGGTCAAGGACTGCCCTGGAGAACCTGGGTCCCCTGCCTCCCCCTTCTGCCCCATCTCCGTCCTCCTCTTTCCTCCTTCCTGGGAAGTCAGGCCAGGGCCAGGCTTCCAAATCTGGTGCCACCCTGCTGTCGCAGCCCTCCTGTCCCCAGAACCCAGCGGGCCAGGCCTCCTGGGTATGGAAGTCCCATGTGTTGTTGGCAGCCACCCCACAGGGGCTGGTTTCACTCCTGCATCTTGCTCCCTTCCAGCCCCATGGTCCCCTGGCCCAGGCCTCAACCCTCTTCTCATCCTGGGATACCTGAAGCAGCCCCCCCCGCCCTTCCCCCGACTCTGAACACCCCTGGAAACAGGGCTCTCTTCTGATTGTGCCACTCTCCTGCCTCGTCCCCTTCGGTGGCTCCCCACAGCTCTCTGGATGAAGATCCTGTTCTCTTAGAAGGCCACAAGGCCACGTCTGGAGCCTCCCCACTTCCTCTCAGGGCCATACTCACCATCTCCCTCCTCGTTCTCCTCTTCCTCTTCCTCCTGTGAGCAGGAACCCAAAGCCCAGGTCCCTGTCCCCACCCCCACCCTGCTCCACTCCTTGCAGCCTCCTCCCCATTTTCTGAGTCCTCATCACAGTTGTGCTCTGTCACCTCTTCCTCCTCAGTACCTGCAGGCAGCAAGACACTAGTCCCCCTCTGGGCGGAGTCCCCAGGCTGCCCTCCCATCTTCTCTTTGCCCCCCTCACGTGGTTCTCCTCGGAATCTTCAGCCCCCAGCGCGTGGTGTCAGGCTCTGTGTCAGGCAGCGCAGGGTCCCTGGTGTCGAGGCCAGCCAGGTCGAGGAGCTGGGGCAGCGGCTCAGACACCGGCTCTCCATAGTGCAGCTGAACGGTTCCCGGCTCCAGGCCCTTCAGCTGCTCCCGGAGAGGCAGGGGGGCGCTCCGGGCGCCCTTAGGACCCAGCCCGCCTGGACCCAGGGCCCTGCCTGCCTGCCTCGCTGCCAAGGCCTCCCCAGGGTGCTCAGGGCTGCGATGTCCTTGATGAGGTTGCGGCTGAGGCCCCAGTGGCTCAGGCCAGGCATCCACCCCACCAGCGCCTCCAGGCCCCCGCTGAGGCACCTGTCACTCAGCAGCAGCTGTGGGGCCAGATGGGCCCTCAGGGGACCTGGGGCTCCGGGGCCCCCTGAGCTCCCTGCTCCTCAGCCAGAGGCCTTGGAACCACAACTCTGTGACCCTGGGGAGGAGTCAGCCTCCCGGCATCTCACTTTCCTAGTCCTTAGGAAGGGTGTCATGACGCTCGCCCTCCGGAGTCCTTGTGAGGATTCAGAGGGACTCGGGGGACGGACGGAGGGGCCGTTTTCCGGGGGGATGTTTTCGAGTGAGGCCCATACCTCCAGCCACCACGCCCATGGCTGCCTGGGGAGCAGGTCGGGGCAGGCTCAAGGGGCCCATTTTACAGATAGAGAAAGTGAGGCTTGGATGGTAAGCCTAGGGCTCGCACTCTGGCCAGGCCGTTCCAAGGTCCTCGCTGACTCTGCACCACCCTGGCAGCTGGGCATAGTTACCACCGATGAGACACCCCAGGCAGATGAGAAGACCGGGGCCCCAAGGCCGGCGGGCACTCACCATTCCCTGCTCTCCCTTGGGTATCGGGCCCGGTCCCAGCCTTTCCCGCATCTCCAGGGACAGGGTCCCATGCTCCCTGTTCTCCAGGCCCCTGATCCATATCCAGGGTACCAGGGTCTCCCAGCCCCCAGGAGTTTTCTTCCCCCATCAAGCCCCTCATTCAGCCATCCCACCCCCACCCCCGGCTCCAATCCAGGCAAGGCCACTTCCCAGTCTGTCAGGACCTTTCCAGAGAGACCCAGAGCCAGCATCTTGGTACCTCCCCCCGCCCCATCACTGATGTACACGCAGTAGTTCCTCCCGTGGACACAAGGGGTCCACAGCCCCCTGCTGCCCTCTGGAGCAAGCTGAAACTCTGCCCCGAGGCCTAAGGAGCCGCGTCACCACCTGGCCTGGGCACCCTGCCCTCTCAGAAGTCCGCCTCCCACCCCTGCTCCTCCCAACTCATGGGCAGCCTTAGTCTGCTCGGATGGGGAGTCTTACTGCGCCCAGGGGCCCCTCTGGGCTCCCGCAGCCCCTGCCCTCCCTCTGGCCAAGCTGGGACCCTACAGACGGCTCCCCCTCCCCGCCCTGCGCCACCCAACTCCAAGATGCCTGAAAGCCGAGTTCTCCTTGGGCCCCGATTCCGCCCAGCAGAGGGCGCCCAGGAGTGTCAGTCCGAAGGGAGAACGGATGAGACGGGCCGGCATATCCAGACAGGCACCCATCTCGCCCAGCGGGGACTGGCTGGCCACTGCGGGTTCACGTTGGACAGGCTGAGCCGCTCCACCGGGTGCCCGTCCCCCGCCCGCCAGTTGTCCAGCACCAGCTCCATCGCCTGCGGTGCCCCCTCGGTTACCCTCACCCCGGCCTAGGCGCACCTCCCCGGACCCTGCTCCTGACCCGGCCCGAGCACTCCCATCCCGGGCTCCTACTCCTCCGAACGCCCTGAGGCCCCGGGATCGGCCGCCCACTTGCTCAGTCCTCCCGCCTGCGCGCCCGGACCACGTGGCTGAGCCCGGCGCCCTGGCTGCCACTGCCGCGACCCCCCGCCCCCTCCTCCCCCGGCTCTGGCGCGGGGACCGGAGGCACCAGCTTGGGCTCCCCACGAGCGCTCGGAACCCCGGCACCCGTCCCTGGCCCGCAGACTTCCAGACGCTCGCCCCAACGAAGCCCGCCCCAACTCCCCAAGGCGGCCCCTGGCCCGCGCTCGCTTCTCCGGGCTTCCGGTGCCGCAGCTCCCAGTGGAGCCGCCTGTCCACGTTCACGGCCGCGCGGCGCCACACACCCACTGGGGAGTTGGGGGGCGCCCCCTGGAGGCTGTGCCGGGAGCCTGCGCGCGCGCCCCGCCGGGGCTTGGCCCGGGTGGGCACCCCCAGACTGCGAGATCTAGCAGGGGGTGTCCACACCGAGTGCCTGGGAAGTCACTAGCTGTCATTCAGTCCTTAAGCTCACTTTGAGCGCCTCCTGTATGCTCTCGGCCAACAATCGCTTGTCCTTTCATTCGTTCTTTCCCTCACTCACCAAACCTGTGCTGGTTGGTCCCCCAGACCGGGAGAGGACCCAGACCTGTCATCCTTGGCCTCCCGGGACTCCTGTTCGGAGGGGGACCCACATCTGGGAATGTGAGCCAGGGTGCATGCGTGTCCGTGCAGGAATGGGGATGCACAGGCACAGAGGCTCCAGAATCCTTAAGCCGCGCTCTTGAAGCAGACATACGGACAAGCAGGCAGTCATTTCCGACTGTGCCGCCTTGTGGCCTTCGTGGCAGGGGAGGTGAATGAAGGGCTCCTCAAGACAAACGAGCCTCCTTCCCTGGCTTAACTGGATCCTCCTGGAAACTGCCACAGCCTTGCTACTCCAGGTGTGATCCTGAGACCAGCAGCATGGGCATCACCCGGGATGGTCCGGAATCTGAGGCCCCACCACGGACCTGAGGGTGAACGTGCACTTAGTGGGATCTCAAGGTGATGGTGGGTACCGGTGCTTCTCAGCTTAGCTGCGAGTTAGAATCCCCCCCTCAAGTGTTTAAAAAGTCCCCAAGTAGGGGCCGGCCCGGTGGCGCAGTGATTAAGTGCGCAGGTTCCGCTTCTCGGCAGCCCAGGTTCCGCCAGTTTGGATCCCAGGTGCGGACATGGCACCGCTTGGCACGCCATGCTGTGATAGGCGTCCCACATATAAAGTAGAGGAAGATGGGCACGGATGTTAGCTCAGGGCCAGTCTTCCTCAGCAAAAAGAGGAGGATTGGCCACAGATGTTAGCTCAGGGCTAATCTTCCTCAAAGAAAAAAAAAGAAAAAATCCCCAAGTTCACGCCACACCCCAGAGGCCAATTAGGTGAGAATTCTCCGGAGCCTTTGTCTTTTTGTCAAGCCCTCAGGTGATCTCCTTCAGGCCAGACTGAGAATCAGGCCACCGCACTCTGGGAGGGGGGGGGGAGATGGGGGGGAGGGAGGGGGAGGAGTCTCTTTCTTCATCTGTGCCTGAGGTCACTGACCTGGGGACACAGCCCTGTGTCTGGCCCGGCCTCACTCCCTAACAGGACTGGTCTTGCCCACTCCCTTCACCCTCTCTTCACTGGCCTCCCAGCTGTCTCAGTTTTCCTCCCACCTCCCGTCTGCCACCAAATCTGCCATCCCAGTTGGGCCCTCTGTCCAGCCAGTCGTCCACGGTCCCTGTGACATAAAAGGGAAGTCCTGCTTAGAGCTGGGGAATCAGACCACGGGGAAGTGTCTCAATGAGGAAGGCGGATGAGGCAATGAGAGCCTGCAGAAGGGCCTCACCCATCACACTCACCTGACCCCTGGGTCTCGGGGCCCAGAGCTGACCGGGCCCCTTCCCCACTGAGCCCCTCCTGGAGGCCCCAGCTGGAGGGGACCTTGGTCTGGGCCTGGCATGGCGTCCTCCCTGGGGTCCGGAGGTCAGCACACGGCAGAGCATGTTGTGGGAGGGAGGGGAACAGTGGAGTCAAGAAACTAGTGACCGGGTTGACAAAGTGTTGAGGTCGGATGCACGAAGGAGACCGTAGCAGGCAGGACGGGGACTCAAGAACGACCCCACAGGATCTAGGGACAGGCCGGGGCTGTCTCCGCCTACTTTCCTTCCTCCTCTGCCCTCCCCACCCCGCCATCAGCCCCCACCCAGTGGGGCCCATGGAGCAAAAGCCACAGTCACTTCCTGAAGGCAGCGGTCCCGGCTCAGGTCCCACTGGCCCCGTGGCCCACTCGCCCCGTGGCCCGCCACCTGCCTGCAGCCATGGTGAGTGAGTCCCCAAGCTCCGGGAGAGCCCCCAACTGACCGGAGGCAAAGGGTGCCTGGGTGGAAATGGGAGTGGAGCAGTGAGGAGGGCAGGAAAGCCATCTGGGAACGGAGAGTGACCATCACAAAGGCCCAGAGGTGGGAAGCATCCAAGACGCACCCCTGAGACAGCTTGGGCTCCAAGGGGCTGTGGCCCAGGCGAGGCTGCGACCATAAGGGGGCACAGATGACACTTCCTGGACTACTCCCCTCCCTCCATGTCAGCGTGAACAGCAAGCGGGTAACAGGCAGCCAGGGTGAGTGCAGGGGCTTCCTGTGAATGAGAAAGTGGGTCATGCGCCCGCTGTCCCCCCACCCCGGCTGTCACCCAAGGTCACCTGCTGATCCTGATTCTGTGGCCCTGTGGGTCACCCTGGGGCCCTTTCCCCGACCACCCCCTGTAGAGGACCTTTCACAGAGGCATTTCAGGCCCCAGAAAGGAATCGCCACCCTCCTCGTTCTCCGGATGAAGACAGCGAGGCAGTGACGGGGGCACAGTCCACGCGGTTCTGCCCCTCCCCTCCCCCAATCTCCTTGACCCCAGTGAAGCCAGACTTGGGGAGCCTGCAGCGAGACCACCTCTGGGGTACCTTGTCGGGTGGAGCAGGCCTGGCCCACTTGTGCCTCTGCCTGTGTCTGGGGCAGGCTGGATGTGACACAGATGGTGCATAGGCCTGCCCGTGCCCTCCATGGGGGCCTGCCTGCCAGCCTCGTGGGCACCCCTGTCGGCCCAGGTGTCTGGGACCGTTAAGAGAGCCCCTGCGCCCACCTCTGCCTCCACGTCTCTCTCTCAGTGTCTCTGCATCCGTCCACGTGAGTCTGTGATGGACAGACTGGACGTGGCTGAGTCCACGCCTGCCTCTGTGCCCTGCGTACATTCTTTATTTCAGCAGATATTGACTGAGCCCCAACTGGGTGCCAGGCACTCAGAGGACAGCAGTGAAAAAGCCGCGGCGCTGCCCTCACATTTCAAGAACAATAGGAGTGAAATAAATAGTATGACACAAGGTGGCAGGTGCTGAGAGAAAAACCGTGCAGGCTGGGGAGGATGGAGCGTACTGGCAAGGGGGCATTGACTGTTTTCAATTAGGTAAGAAGGCCTAATAAGGAGAGGCTGGAGCAGAGAAGTGGAGGAGCAGGAAGAAGAGAACCACGCGGTGGGGGACTGTCCCAGGCAAGGGGCAGGAGAGGGGAGAAGGAGGGGGATGGAGAAGGAGTCGGAGGATGAGTTGGTGACCAGGTAGGGGCTGCTGGCTGGCTGGTTCAGGGCCTGCTGAGAAAGGAAGGCAGGCTGCCGGATTTCAAGCAGAGGGGCACAGACTGACTCACTTCCCCCAGCTGCTGTAGGGGGACCGACCAGGCATGGGGGGCGGGAGAACAGGGAGGAGCCTGTTAAAATAATCCAGGCAACAGGGGAAGGTGCTTCTGGCAAGTTCCTCCAGTGGGTGACAGTAGTGCAGGCGATGAGAAGTGGTTGGATTCCGGATGTATTTTGAAATTAGAACAGAAAGAACTGGGGACATGGCGGTGCAAGAATGAGGGGATCTCGAGGATGCTGGGAAGGAAGGCGCCACCAACTGAGGGGGGTGCTGGGGAGCAGCAGGCTGGTGGGGGGCAGAAGCTCAGTCCTGATGTGGGGCAACTCAGGTCCTGATGGGGGTGAGGTCAGGTCCTAGTGGGGGGAGGTCGGGTCCTGATTCGGGGTGAGGTCGGTTCTTGATTGCGGGGGAGGTCGGGTCCTGATAGGGGGAGGTTGGGTCTTGATTGAGGGGGAGGTCAGGTCCTGATAGAGGGAGGTCGGGTCCTGATGGGGGCAGGTCAGGTCCTGGTGCGGGGAGGTCGGGTCCTAGAGGGTAGGTGTGCATTTGGAGCCCAAGTGGAGAGGTCAGGAGGTATGGTTTAGGAGCTTGGGAAATGTGGGAGTCCCCGACCGACAGAGAAGAGAACCAAGGGCAGAGGATGGGAAAAGGAGCTAGCAGAATGGGAGCCCAGGGAAGGGGGTGTGTCCCCAAGGCGGTCTCTCCACAACCCCTGTGTGTTTGAGTCCCTGCTTGACTGGCTCCATGTCCCCTAGGGGAGCCATCAGGACTTCCGGAGCCTTCAAGCAAAGTTCCAGGCCTCTCAGCCTGGGACCAGCGAACAACCCCAAAAACCCCCAAAGCCCGAGGTCAACAAACCCCTCAAGAAGTTTCCGCTGCCTGAACTAAACGAGCACCCCAAGAAGCCACAGCCCGAGTTCAGTGCAGTGCCCAGGAAACCCCCGCAGCCTGAGTTCGCTGGTCTCCCCAAGAAACCCCCACAGCCTGAGTTCGCTGATCTCCCCAAGAAGCCCCTGCAGCCTGATTTTGCTGGTCTCCCCAAGAAGCCCCCGCAGCCTGAGTTCACTGATCGCCCCAGAAAGCCTCTGCAGCCTGATTTTGCTGATCTCCCCAAGAAGCCCCTGCAGCCTGAGTTCGCTGATCTCTCCAGAAAGCCCCCGCAGCCTGAGTTTGCTGGTCTCCCCAAGAAGCCCCCACAGCCTGAGGTCGTTGATCTCTCGAGAAAGCCCCCGCAGCCTGAGTTCACTGATCTGCCCAAGAAGCCCTCCAAACCTGAGTCCAGTGAACTCTCCAAAAAGTTCCCACAGCTCGAGGCCACTCTGTTCCCCAGGAAGGCCCTGCAGCCGGCAGCCGGTGAGGCCCCTCAGAAGGCCTTGCAGCCGGAGCCCAGCGCTCTTGCCCAGAAGCCTCCACAGCCTGAGCTCAGCAACCCTGCCAGGCCTCCCTCAGAACCCAAATTCAGTGCGTTCCCCAGGAAGGTACGGCAGCCTGAGCCAAATGAGGCCACCCCGAAGCCCTCGCAGCCCGAGTTCAATGCAAACCTCAGAAAGCCCCCACAGCTGCAGGTCGGCGGCCTCCCTAAGAAGTCCCTGCTGCAGCCTGAGTTCAGCGAGGTCCCTCAGGCGCCCCCCTGGAAGCCTGAGTCCAGTGAGCCCCACCCCCACTCCTCGCAGCCCGACCTCAGTGCCCTTCCCAAGAAGCCCCCGCAGCCTCAGCTGAGTGACCTCCCCAAGAAGCCCCCGCAGCCTGAGTTTGGTGACCTCTCCAGGACGTCCTCGGAGCCCGAGGTCAGTGCGCTTCCCAAGAGGCCGCGGCAGTCGGATTTCAAACCGCTCTCTAAGAAGCGCCCCCAGCCCGAGCACGGCGGCCTCCCCAGGACGTCCTCGGAGCCCGAGTTCAGCCTGCTCCCCAGGAATTTTCTGCAGGTCGAGTGCCGGGGGCCGCCCCGCAAGTTCTCGCAGCCCGAGACCAGCGCTTTGCTCAAGAAGCGCCCGCAGCCTGAGTTCTTCGGGGATCTCCCTAGGAAGCCCCTGCTCCCTGGCTCCGTGTCCGAGAGCTCACTGCCCACTGCTGTGGCGGGTGGCAGACCCAGGTTCCCGCTCAGCCCGGGGTTCGGAGCCAGGCAGCAGAGACCAGGGGCGCTCACTCCCAGTGGAGGGTCAAGGCTGAGCCTCAAACCCCGGCGGAGGCCTCTGCCCTCGGTCAGCAGCCTGGGACCCCCTCCGGCCAAGCCCCCGCTGCCCCCAGGCCCCAGGGATGTCCAGAGCTTTCGGAGGCCCTCGGCAGCGGCCACAGGTGGGTCAGGCGGCACGGGCAGCAAGGAGGGGACAGAGGTGCCATGGCCGTGCTGGCCTCCCTTCCACTCCCGTCTCTCCACAGCTCCACGGAGGACCCCCTCTTCTGCTGGAACCCTTTTCCAGGCCCGCCAGCCTGCAGACCTCCTGCAGTGAGTGTGCGGGGCGAGGGGCACGGGCGCAGGGGGTGCGGCTGAAGGGGGCCCTCACTCAGGTATCCCCGCAGGGCCCGGGACGAGATCTACGAGGTGTATGACGACGTGGAGTCCGCAGACGACTCCAGCACCAGCCACAAGGACAGAGGTTTGTTGGTGGTGGGGCTGGGCCCTCAGCCAGACCAGCCTGCCCAGGCACCTGGCAACGTCCGTCGCACAAGGGCATTTTCTGCCCTGCTGCGGGTGTGAGGCCAAGTGACAGTCCCCCTTCCTGGCAGTGCCAGGGGAGAAAGCAGAGGGGAGAGGGGCTTTTCAGAAAGGTCACACCAGCTCCTGGTGGGTGGAACAGTGTGCGGAAGGGCAGCCCAGGAGCCAGTGAGTGTGGTGTGACGGGTGTGGCCCAGGTGGTGGCAGAAGGCATAGAGAGCAATGGGACAATCAGCTCAAAAGCAGCAGGAGGACCTGGCGCTGTTTCCAGGGGCGAGAGGGACGGAGCAAGCGCCTGACATGGCTGAGGCCCAAGTCTCAAGCCCGCAGCCTGGGTGCAGAGTGGAGCCATCCCTGGGTAGGGGACAAAGTGTCAGGTTCCACCTTAGACCTGCTGTTTGAGATGCTTGAGGGATGTCCAGGCAGGACAGGGGCCTGAACTCTGCAGCAGGGGCTGGAGAAGGGGTGTGGCAGATCCTCTGGGTCTGCAGGCCCAGGCAGTTCATTTGCTCTCAGTGGTCTGAGTTCCAAGGGCCCTGTGCTCCCTTCTTCCAAGTCTCTGCTCCTGGAGAGCAGGATGGCGGCGCAGGAGGCCTGCGCCTGCCCCCTAGCTCCAGGGCTAATGCCTTCAACCAGCAACGCGTGAACAGAAAAAATGGCTTCCAAGGCAATGTCCCACCCATTTTATAGATGTGGAAGCTTGAGGATCCCAGAAGTGATTTGCCCCAGCTCACAGAGCTAGTACGCAGTGCCCTGGGGACTGGAGCCCAGGCCCTCTGCCGCCAGGCTGCTTCCCTGCCCTGTCTTTGGGAAGAGCTTCCGGCAGAGAAACCTCACACCAGGGCTGCCTGGGGGATCTCCGGCTGAGGCCTCTGCCGCCAAGGCTCCCTCCGGGCCCCATCTGCTTCTCCCGGGCTTTCCCTGGGGTGCTGCTTGCAACACGTCTCTGTTGGCACAGAGCTTCCTGGCAGGGCCCCTCCTGCTTCTGCTCCAGTGAGGCTCTGTGGCCAGGGTCTGGGGGCCACTCTTGGGGCTCGGGACGTGGGGAGGGAGTGCCTCTGGCCACTGCTTCCCCTCTCCTTCTTTAACCCCAAACCCACCAGGCACATCCCTACCTCTGTTCACTGTCCCTGCCACTGGACCGCCTTCTCCCCATTCCGTGCCACTCGCTTCCCTGGATCTCGCCCTCCTTGAGGCCCCATGTGGGGCTCACAGGTGTGCAGACTGTCCCGAAGTCTGCTCTGCCCTTTTCCAGTCTCCTCCATTGGAAGGACTCTCGCCTCCTGGCAGCAGTGGCAGTTCCACTCCAGAGGCTCCGTGCACAGCCGGGCACTCCTCTGGAGGGGCCAGGCCCAGCTCTTCCCCAGGATCTGAGGATGGCCTACTCAGGCTCACAGCCAGGAAGCTCGGGCCACGGTGCGCCTGGTCTGTGCTCTCTGCTGCTGTGGACAACTTTGTAGGGGCCCTGGGGCACCTGAGTCAAGACCGCTCTCAGCTGGGTGACCATCTCTGGCCTGGGCAGCCTCTGGGAGGGAGGAGCAGCTGCAGAGTGCTCTGGGTGGGACCGTGCACGGCACCCATCCGAACATCAGGCCTGGAGGCAAGCTCAGTGTCTGAAGGGGTGCGAGTGTACCCACAAACACCCAGCACTGGGCACTTGATGGGAGGGACTGCTGGCCTCCAACGTCCAGGGTGACGCTTTGAGTCATTCAAAGAGGACGGCAGAAAGCTGGGGTGCCCGGTTCTGGATCCTTCACTCACCTGGTGTTCGTGAGGCTCTCGCTGTAAGCCAAGCCCTTGGCCAGCAGGGCTCACACCTGGCAAGCTGGTCATTCGCTAGGAATCAGCCCTCACAGTCCAGATCTCAGCATCAGCCAGGCCAGTCTGAGCCCCACCCCCCGACCCCCCACCCCGTCAGCCCCTTCTCAGAGGCGGACTTCGTTTTGCCTCTAGGAAATGCTTCCCTTTGCCTTATTTTTGACCCAAACCTCATTACAATTCCCAGAACCCAATCTGCCCTAGGGGGTAGACACGAAATGGCCTCAAGAGCCTAAAGTAAATCCTGCCTCTATCCCTTAACAGCTGGCTGGCTTTAGACGGGTTATTTACCTCTCTGGGCATTTTGTCATCAGCCGGTTGAGAATGGCAGTATGGCCCACTGTCACCAATAAGGTTGTGTGAGGGGTGAAATGAGTGCTGTACCTGGCGTGCAGCAGGAGTGCAGAAAATGCAAGGCAACCTCCTAGAACTCACGCCGAGGAGGAGGAGAGGGATGTGGAGAGGGTGGGCAGCAGCGGTTGGGGGACGGATGTCCTCTGAACTGACGTCAGGGAAGGCTCACTTAAGATCAAGCTGCCAGGCTGAGAGGCTGAGCCAACGGGCCCTGCCCTAACTTGGCGTTCTGACTGCCCCAGATGAAGTGCCATCTACCCAGCAGTCCCCCAGGAGGCCACCCCAAGACCCAGAGCTCAGGTACCACAGGGCAAAGGGCATGGGACAGGGTGGGGCTGAGCTGTGGGAGGACAGTGGAAGGGGACTCCTGAGACCCACACCTTGCTCACCAGCACCCAATTCCTTTGGGGGTCAGGAAGGAGAAGGGCCCCCAGGAACAGCAGATGCCAGCCATGGACCCGAAGGTCCTGAAGCAGATCCGGAAGGCGGAGAAGGCTGAGCGGGAGTTCCGGAAGAAGTTCAAGGTGTGGACGCCAGGCTAAGCCAGGGTCAGCCCCAGTTGACCAAGGCCCCCAATTCCACCCTCGGAAGGAAGCCAGGGGTCCTGGGTGGCAGCACAGGCGAAAGCTCTCTCTTCTCCCTCCAGTTTGAAGGGGAGATTGTGATTCAGACGAGGATGATGATCGACCCCAATGCCAAGACCCGTCGTGGGGGCGGCAAGCACCTGGGGATCCGGCGTGGGGAGATCCTGGAGGTGATCGAGTTCACCAACAAGGACGAGATGCTATGCCGGGACACCAAGGGCAAGTGTGAGTGAGGCAGACCCGGCGGCCCTGGGGAGAGGGGGCCACCACAAGGCCAAGCACTCACCCGTGCCTCCTCTCTTCGCAGATGGCTACGTGCCCAGGACAGCTCTACTGCCCCTGTGAGTGCAGCCGGGACTAGGGGGGCACGGGCTGGGGGATGGGCCGGGGGCCTTGCTGACCCACTGTGTTCTCCACCAGGGAAACGGAAGTATATGACGACGTGGGCTTCTGGGGTATGTAGATGCTCTGGGGCGCTGGAAGGGACCACAGTGCCTCGGGAGGGGGTATGCCCCACCCCCAGGGGCTGTTCCCTGTTTGCTTATGTGGGGAGGTGTCACTGGAAGTCACCCTTCCTCGGCAGACCCTCTGGAAAGCCAACCACTCCCCCGGGGACGATAAGGCCTGCAGGTGTGGGGACCTGGGACAACCCACCAGCTGAGCCACCTGCTAAACCCAGGAGCCCTGGATCCCAGCCTGGCGGCCACAGAACCCCCAGACTCCAGCTGACCACATAAAGCCCCTGTTTAAAGCAGTCCCTGCTTCCTGTCTTTCTTTTCCCTCCTGGTTGGCACAGAGCAGAGCCATGATCAAACACTTGGGGGGAGGGGGGGGTCATCGACCCTCTCCTCCAGGGTCTCACCCCTCAGAGAGAAAGGGCAGGAAGAGAAAAGTGGGGCAGGGAGAAAAGTGGCCGGGGAGGGGGCGCCTTGCTAGACCTCAAGGTGGGATTGCCTGAGATGGGGCTCCTCGCCATGTGCCAGCCAGAGTGGAGGGGAGGCAGGTAGGAGCCGCCCCCAGCCCACATCCCAAGCAGCAGCGGCAGGTCCTCACACGCTGCCAACCTGTGCATGAGGTCACGTCTTGGGAGGGGAGCAGGGAGCGTGACCCAGTTCTGACAGAGCCCAGGAATCCAGTTCAGCCTGAATCCCTGACACAACCACATCTGTTCAGACCCTTGCACCTGCTTGGTTTATTTTAGCAAAAAAAAGCCACTATGGACTGAATGTGCACCCCCACCCCCACCCCAATTCCTACACTGAAAACCTAACACCCAGCGTGACGGTACTGGGGTCTCTGCCCTCATGGATGGGATTCGTGCCCTCATCAAAGAGGCCCGAGAAAGGCCCATGTCCCTTCTGCCACGCGAGGTTACAGCTGGAAGGTGCCATCTGTGCGCCAGGGCCCTCACCAGACGCTGAACCTGCCGGCGCCCTCACCTTGGACTTCCCAGCCTCCCGAGCTGAGAAACCCATGTTTGTTATAGCAGCCCGACAAAGCCAAACTGGAACAGAGCCTGGCGCAGCATCTGTGCCCACAGGCCCACCGCACCAGGGCAGACGGGCGGCTCTCCCAGCCAGGTGCTCTCCCAGCCAGGTGCTCCATTACCGGCTCTGGCGGATTCAACTTTCACAGTTTTCCTAAAGTAGGCGGGGCCAACGGCCTCCAACTCCCGGGGCCACCGCTCCAGGGGAGAAAGGAGACTCAGTGGCTCTGCTCCCCAAACCTCGGGTGGCTGCCCCCCAACACACATGCAAAAGCAAGCAGCTTTCAGGAACTGGTATTTATTATCAAAGTCATATTTGATGTCAACAAGATGCCACAACTACAAAAAAAATTGCGCACATTGCAATCTCAATGCAAACAGTCAAATGGAACCCCAGTCATTAAAAAAGTAATTCAAATTACCCCAAAAAGCAACTGAATTTTTTAAACATCTTTATACATCCAGCCAACAAATTAAAATGGTTAACAAGAAAAAATACAAATTCAGAGGTCTGGTATCGATGTTTAAAAAAGGCAACTGCTTAAGCGTTTCTATCGATTCGAACATCAATCTCTCGGCCACTCAGCTTCATCCCATTCATCATCCGGCAGGCTCTCTCAGCCACCTCTGGCGACTCAAACTTAACCACACCGCACCCCTTGGACTTCCCATTCTCCATCTTGATGTCGGCATACAGCACGTGGCCTGGGCACAGGAGGGAAGAAGAGACCACACTCATCAGGCAAACCCGGAGCACAGCCTCAGCCTGGGCTCCACTCAGTCCAGATCACCTGGTGGATTTCGGGTGACAGAGGCCAAGGGAGTGTGGCCCTGGCGCCTGAACGCTCAGAACGCAGGTGGGAACCCAGTGACCGCGGCCCCCAGCCACACCGCCATTCCTCTGCCAGCAGGACAGCGGTCTGACTGCCCCGTGATAAGCATTTCTGGCGGCTTCAGGTGCCGCCCTGACACTCGAGTCTAAACTAGCGGCTGTGGGAGGCCAACTTCATCGCCAAGTTCCAGAGGCCTCCTCTTTAATACCCTGCACCACCACGTTTACAAGGCCATCGCCCATACAGGGGACACTTGTGCACTGTCCACTGGTGTGTAATAGTGAGTGGGCTGCACACTCACTCAGGCGTGGGTTGAGCATCCAGGTATGTGTCAAGCGTCATGGAAACAAACGCACAGGGGAAGAGTGTAGAAATGCAGGGCTCTGCTCCTGGGAGAGCCAAGGACACAACAGTGTGGCCAGTGCTAGGGGTCCCCAATTCTAGAGCCATTAACTTGGCCTGAGGGCAGGCCAACAGCCGGGAGGCTTCCCATGGGGAGTTTTGAGTTAGCTTAAGTGGAAGTTCACTAGAAGGAGGCCTCCTGCCGGTAACAGCTGGCCACAGAGCACTTCTGGGGCACAGCACTGGCAAGCTCATGGCGGGGCGGGGGCATGGTGCGATGAAAAGAGGAAGGGACCAAGCCTTAAAGGGCTCATGAGTTTGGACTTTCTTCCGCCAGTGAGGAACACCTCCAGGCCCTGAGGCACGGGGAGTGGCGGGATCCCATCTCACTTTTCAGAACGTCTACCTCCAATGTGGCAAGTAAGGAGGGGAAGGAGGGCAGAAGGGGGCCCCAGGCAGGCTGTGGCTCAAGAGCTGCCCCAGGAGCAGCAGCAGGAAGGGGGAAATCGGCGCCACCAGTGAAGGAGGAAACGAGAGCACTGGGGAGGCCTTGATCCAGCGAGCCGCCCAGACAGGCCTCTGGCTCAGGGCTGGGGTTCCCACTTGACAAGGTTAAAGGAGGCGGGGGCGGCGCTCACCCAGAGACAGCTCAACTTCCTTTCGGCCACAAAGTGAACCTTCCAGAATGGTTGCCTGGTGTGCCAGGAAACCACAGCCAGAGACCCTGAGCCGCATCCACACAGAGGCTGCTCTGCACCCAGAGCCTGCGCCCTCACCTGTGGGACCAGCTGGGCAAGGACTCTGAGGCATGAACCCACAGTGCTGTGGTGGAAAGAGACCTTGTCTCAGACGTATTTATTTTAGTGTCACTGAGAAGCCATGTGACCTTGGGAACGTGACTTTGCGTGACTCGTGTAAAATGGGGACAGCACGACCTCCTTTCAAAAGCAGGAAAAGGAGAAACAAAGATAGTTAAGAATGAAATGAGAACACAGCGGAAAAGTGTCTGACACACAGTGGGTAACTCAACAAGCCGCCTGAATGTGTGCACAGGCAGAAAAATGGCATGTCTCATCAGGCCTCTAGTCGTGGCCGGTAGCTGTGCAAACTGGGATGGAAGCATCGTGGCACCACAAAGGCGTCACCCACAAGCTCCGCTTTCTGAAGCCACAACACACGGAAGCCCCCAGAGAGCCCTGGGCAAACACTTACCACACTCGTTGAATTTGTCCTTGAGCATCTTCCATGTAAAGTCAAACGGGAGCTGTGGGAGACAAGGAGAGATGGATGAGCGACCCCAGCAGGCCCCACGCAGGAGCAGCACGGCGGTCTCCGAGGACTCCTCAGCGGAGACCGGCTGACCTCACACTGAGCCCACCAGCGAGAGCGAAGTGAGTCTCTCTGGATGAGCTTCTAAACTAGCAGGCCAAGGGCACTCCCTTGGGGCTTTATCTGCCCGTGCAAGTGTCACAGGAGAGCACAACGTAGCTGCCTGTGGGGAGCGGCCCAGAGAACCAGCCAACAGCAGCTGAAGGTGGTCAATTTGCTAAAGATAATTCAGACACAGCCGTTTTTCCTCTGAACTGTGAAGCCAAGGCTTAGCAGCTCTTTAAGCCAAAGGCTCGAGAAACTGGAGTTCTTCAGCTCGCTGCCCGTTCCACCTAGTAGTCAGACAAGCCCAGGCTTTCACAAACCCACTATTCTTGCTGCACAAGTGTCTTAAGCTCTCACATCCCCTTCGCACCCTACCAACATCAAACTTTGGGGACAGTGATAAGGTGGCCTCGCATGCTACTCAGCTCCCCTTCTGAGGGCATCGCCTCTGACGTCAACCTGCCGCCATCCAGTACTGCTGACTCCCTGCCTCCCTCCTCCCTTTCTGTGTAAAACCACTGAGAAGTTCCTCAAGAGCCACTTACATTCCTCACAAATATCTGGCAAGCCTTCCTGGCCACCCCAGGAGCATGGCCTCCCGCTCCACCAAAGGAGCCTGCGAAGCTTCCTCCAAAGTTGCCACGCTCCATCTCGATGGCGCGGTCAAAGCTGGCACCGCCGCCGCCACCCATGGCCAGGCCCATGCGCTCAATGCCAGCGCCCAGGGCGGGGCCCATGGCAGGACCCATGCGCTCCAGGCTGTTGGCGCCCATGCGCTCCAGGCCCATGCGCTCGAGACTGTTGGCGCCCATACGCTCCAGGCCCATGCGCTCCAGGTTGTTGGCGCCCATGCGCTCCAGGCCGGTGGCCATGCGATCCATCACAGGGCCCATGCGCTCCAGGCCAGCCCCCATGCCTGCGGGCACCATGCGCTCCATGCTCAGGCCCATGCGCTCGATGGCAGGGCCCATCCGCTCCACACCGGAGCCCATGCGCTCAATGGTCTGGCCCACACGGTCGATGGGGGCGGCCATGCGCTCGAGGCCAAAGCCCATGCCGGCACCCATGCGCTCCACACCAGAGCCGATGCGCTCCATGGTCTGGCCCATGCGCTCGATGCTGGAGGCCATGTGGTCGAGGCCCAGTGGGCCCATGCGCTCGATGCCAGAGCCCATGCGCTCGACTGAGCCCATGCGGTCCATGACCAGGCCCATGCGCTCGATCTCGGAGCCCACACGATCCATGCCGTGGCCCAGGCCTGCGCCCATGCGCTCCATGCCGGCACCCCCAATGCGGTCAATGCCGGGGCCCATCCTCTCGATTCCAGGGACACTGCCTCCACCTCCACCTGAAACAGACACACAGCACAGGCAGAAGTCAGGGACTTGTGCATGTGAGAGCACACCATGCCAGGAGGGTGACGTGGGTGCAGAGGCCTGGGCACTTCACAAACTCAACCACGACTCAACAATTAAGCCCCACAGTAACTTATCACGAGCTAGCCCTCAAATGCTGACAGCTGTTAGCGCTGGGCAATGAGCCTACTATTCTTCCTATTCTGGGCCACGGCTCAAATCTCCGTAACAGAAAGAGAAAAGCCTGCCCTGGAGGACAGCGTTCTCCATGCTCCTTCAGAAGTGTTAGGACTTGTGACAAGCTTTGTGAGCCACGGCTGTCAATTCCTGAGATCTCTGTGGTTTCCCCACCACCAGACATTGAGAAATGCTCTCAAGCGGGCAGGCTTGGAAACCCCACACTCAGAGGGTCACACGGTGTAACAGATTACACGGATTATATGGTGACAACTCAAAAGCACTCAGCACCTTTATCCTCTCCCAGCTGTCCCTCCACGATGCCCTGCTGGTGGCCAGTCTGGCTGCAATTCCTTAGCACCTCCAGAGCACACAGAAGCTACACTTCGGCCATGTAATCAAGAAGAGAGAAAACAAACACCAAAACCAATACAGATCCTCTGTGTGCAAAGGGACACAGCCACCTCCAGAGAACCTCACTTGTCGGGAAAGCGCCCACTGACTTGTGCATCACTCTGCTAGCTTCAGAGGAAAAGAAGTGGATGGCACTGCAGAGTGCCTTCTGGAAGAGGCGGAGGGTCAGTCCCTCACTACCACGGTCCAGCAAGACATGTGCTGGCAGGTCAGCAGTAGTGCACAGTGACCCCATGATGCTGGCAACTCAGGACAAGGAGGGTCTGCCTCCACCACCAAGGTCACCCCCCACAACTTTCCCACATGCAGAGCCCAAGGGTCCCTCTCACTCAAGCCTCACCACTGCCACCACACTGCCACCTGCCTCTGAAACTGGGCACTGGAGCCTGCAGCCAGCCCACGACTGATCAAGCAGCCCAGTCCAAGATGCAGACTCGAGAAGAGGAAACCCAGCAGTTCTCTAACTGACCGAGGTCGTGACCTCCCACGAGTCCCTCCACTTCTCCATGTCTGTTTCCTTAGCTGAGTAACAGCACACACAATTTTAATATTTGCCAGCAACTACAAAAAAGGTGAGACCTAGAGAGGGTAGGGGGCATGCCCAAGAGCATGAGAAATGAAGCTGGCTCCCCAGATGCCGCCAGCAGCAGAGAACTAGGAAGAAGCAGTGCCCACGTGGAGTGCTAGCATCAGCCCCCACAGAAATAACCAGCACGTGGAGTCACCAAGGAAATGCCCAGACACTCAGAGCCGTGGAAAAAAACCAGGCTGAAAAAAGTACATTGAGTTCTAAGTACCCATTATAAAAATATCTATTAATGGAAAGATACATTCCAAAGTGTTCACAGTATTCATCACTGGGCAGTGAGATTTCAGATAATGACTTCCTTCATAATTTTCTGAATTTTTCTGAGTACATGTGTATATATTTTAGCAAGCATGCTACGTATTAGGTGGTATACTTTTATAGTCAAGTGAAAATATTTACTGCCAGAATTTACAATTTTATAGTATTGAAAACCAAAGTACCCAAATTGCATGGCCATTATAATAATGACAGTGGCTAACACTTACACAGACCTACGCAGGTACCTTTCCTATACATTTACTCATTTACTCTTCACAACAACCCCGTGAGGTAGGTACTATCATATCCCCATTTTACAGTAAGAAAACCAGAGAGGTTCGGTAACTTGCCCAACGTCACACAGCTGGGTAGAGGCAGAGCTGGCTCCCACCCCAAGCAGTCTACTGTAGAGCCCATGCTTTCCCCCACTATACTCTACTGTCCCCCACAGTAACAACCTATTCTAAACATCAAAACATCAAAACTAAGCGTGTCCTACCTCCTCCCTGCTTTGCAATGATCTCTCCTCTCTTCAGTGCATTACTTAGGATTTCTAAGGAAATCAGGAAGAAAAAAAAATTAGCCAAATTTCTCTATGTAATAGAAATTTGTTTATTACAGATTCCAGAGTAGGACTACTACTAATTTCAAAATAAAACATAGAGGAAAGGGGGAGGGGTTGAGAAACGGACAGACAGACAGGATCATTTTCCTGGAAACTTTAAGAGGCCGGATGACTGGTGGCGCTGCTGGGATCCCCTGGAGCTGCAGAGTCCAAGGCCCGGGGGAGGGCCCTCCGGGAGAGCGCTCAGCAGAGCTGGGAGCCAGTGTGCACCCAGGAACTGAGCTTGGAGAGTCAGAGCAAGAACGGGGCCAGTCGCACAGTTTTCTACAGCTGGTCCAGACCCTCAGTACTCACAGCCCGAAGCCCACACCCACCCAGATCCACTCCACACCTCACGGATATCCTTCAGCAAACGACAGCTGTAGCTACACTCACAGCAGAAACCCTGCAAACCAGGAGCAACCACACGCAGCACTGGAAATACGCCCGAATTAACGAGCCGCCATGGCAAGACTTCAGCCAGCGGAGCCCACCGGCCCCGCCTGGAAGGGCCGCTGTGATGGAGACTAGGTGCCAGACAATGCCTCGGCAAAGTAAAAACCCCAATACACACACCAACAGAAAACGCTGCTGCTGGCCTGCCAACGGGCCATCCAAACCTCCTTCAAGTTCGTCTCATGCTATCCTTAGTGCTGGCTTTGAAAGCTCCTTCTCAGTGTTTCACTCTGTAGAAGCAAGTTCCACGCACCCCTTCTCTGGTCCTGAAGTGTGCTCAGCAACATGGACAACAGTTCCAGAGCACACCTCGTATTGCGACCATGACCACGAGGAGGTTACCCCTACCCCACAGCCATGTCTGGTATGACAACTCCCTGCCAAAGGAAGGAGGTGGGAATGGACGCCAAGAAGGCACGGCCCTCCCAGGCAAGCACAGGGCTCATCCTTCCGGGACGCCCGCGGCCCTGCTCCACATGCCCAGCCGAGGTGCACTTTCCTCCAACCACTCCCTGCCACAGCCTGCACAGCCGTCCGCCACTGGTTTGAAAGAAAAGCCGAACTCTTCCCACGGGCACTCACAGGCCTCCCTGCTGTGGCTTGACCTCAATCTGTTCTTCGTGCCCCAGGGAGACCCTCTCCAGCTGCTGTATACCCTCTACCTACGCTGAACCCTCGCAGGCCCCCAGCCCCTCCAGCACAAGGCGCGTCCCCTGCTCGGATCCAGCGGTCTTGGCGCACAACGCTTCTAGCAGCCATGGAGAGCAGGGCTTTTCCCAGTCTTCACACAGAGAAAATGATCACCTTCGTGTGGCGCTCACATGGCTGCCAGGGGCCCGGGAATCCACAGCTCCCTCACCAGGCCGCTCCTGCATACGGACCTCTGCTGCTGCCCTGAGCCACCCTCAGCATCGGCTCCTCCGCTGCACCAGGCCCTTCAAAGTCAAGGACCACAGTATCCATCTAGATCCCTGCAAACATCCGCTGCCTTGTCTGGAGAGAGGGACACTGAGTAAGGAGGCACCACACAAAGCAGCACCAAAACGATCCAAGTGTCAAGTAAACAACACAGCAGAAAGATCAAGAAGTGAATCCGAAAACCCAATCCCGGCAACTACTCTGAAACCGACAAATATTTTAGTTGGTACAAAGACCTTTTTACTAACTGGGGTCTGATCACAAGGAGCAGCAGGGACTTCTAGAACAAAGCCCTCTGTTCTTGCCCATGGTCACTCTGGGAGGCCTCAGGATAAACAGTCGACACAGTCTCCAGCACAGAGAAAGTGCCAGAGCAGCAGGAGATAGCAAGGCCTCAGATGCTGCGTCTATCCAGGTTGGGACGAGCTTCCTGTTGCCACATGCAGCCACCTCACCAGATCTACCTCTCATGCCACTGCAGGAGCAGGGACCAGGCTGACGGCCTCATCACAGAGGTGAGGCGCACCACAGAGTGGCAAAGGATGAAAGCTCAGAGCAGGAGAAAGTAACTATGGGAGCACGGCCACGTGCCATCTTGCTCTCATCACTGGTATCCACAAACCGGTATTTGAAGCCAAATGACAAATTTTAAAGTATTTAAAAAAGACTCTACCATTGCAAGACACAGAAACAAAGCCAGTCAAGAAAACAAGAAGCTTTTAACTGACCTAGTCACAGATTATGAATCCACTCCAAATTCTAGAGCTTTGAAGAACCTAGAATAAAGCTACAGTCCAATCAAGCAAGTACAGGAAAAAGGTAACTCTTCACTACCAGCCAAGTGAGATGCAAGAGAAGCATTCGGCTTCCTCACTGTGGTCAGGGAACAAGTGTAACCAGTCTCCACCAAACAGAATCGACTCCGAGGGACACAGTTTCTAGTAATTCCTGATCTTCATAAATGACACAAAGACGACGGGAGTCCCAGAGATGATCTGCAGAGTTAAGAATCCTGTCTCATTCACGAGCTGAAGGATGAGTCTCTTAGGGCCTTCATAAATTCTAACACAGCTCAACTCAAACAAGCTACACATCAAAAGCTTAAAATCCTCACATCCAGCCCATAAAGAGGTGTCCCATAAAGAGAGGCTGAGCTCTCTTTGCATTTCCCTGTACTCAGACAGGCCCAACACTCAAGGCCTTCGACGTCAGGGGGCTTTTCTAGCCCACCGAGGCGTCCCTCAAAGGCATCAGCGAGCACCATCCTGGGTAACTGAGCACCACGGAGCCCAGGACCGCGGAGACTCGCGCCCCGCCTAGCAGGGCCTTGACAACCTGAACCACGACTACAGAGCCACAGTATCACAGCGACACAGCAGCGTCAACTCCCACAGCCAGCAAGCACTTTACACCAATGCGAAAAAGGAAGCCACCTGAAAAGATGCAAAGAAAAGTGGTGCTACTGACACCAATAAAAAATTCAAGGACCGAAAGATTTTCTCTAGGTCTCGGAAACACACAATTTTTTAAAAGCCTAAGGAAAAACAGCAGACTTTGCCTAAGAAAGAACATGAGACATCAGGGTGAGCCTGCACCTGGGCGTGGGCCCTGCCCGTGGGGCCTGAGGGGCCTTCTTACCCATTCCTCTGCCAAGGGGCTCTCCAAAGCTTCGAGACATTCTCATATCCTTTCTGGCAAAGTCTCTCTCAAATCCTCCACCCATGCCACGCTCCATCTCTGTGGAAAAAAATATTACCCTAGGCCTTTCTGGGCATACCATCATGTTTTAGACATTAAAAACAAAAACCCAGAGACACAACAGCCACCACGTCAGCATGTTTAGTTTTTCTATAAGAAACCATCATTCATCTGTAATCCTCAAATAAAAAAAAAAGGTCACCTCAAGTGAAATCCCTGGAAACAACCTACCTTTAGTTCATTAAGAATAAGAAGGATGGATTTACAACGCACGTCACAGCCACACAACGGGCACCCACGAGGGCGGGCTGCAAGAGAGCCAGCTGCTGTGGGGGCAGCAGGGACCACCTCTGGCCACTTCCCACAAGTCTTGCCCTGCCAACGGCTTGCGTGAGCTACTATTCCATGGAACCCTCACAACCAGCCCGCATACCTGTATCACCTGCTACCACCACTGCCCCTTTACAAAGAACCTGAGGCTCACATGACTGAGGAGCTTGACCAAGGCCACATGCCTGGTAAGGGGTGAGCCTAATATTTTAATATTTAAAATGATATTTTAATTAAAAATTTTTATATCCATTCTATCCAGACACGACCTCTCTGGCCGACTGACTGGGCCTGAGAAGGTGACTGATTTCTAGCCAGTTTCCTCTTGCAGCACCTGTGACCCTAACAGATGCATTACAGCCATCAACTAAACATTAAATTCCATCGGAAACATCTTTATCATTTTTTCCCAGTAACTGAAGCCTTCCTCGGACCCGGCACCCAAGGGCCCTGGAGCTGACTCCACACCAATCTCAGACCACAGCTCTAACGTCAGGAAGGCCCTGTGCTCTACACAGGGCAGGGAGCAGGAGCACCTGGACACCCGTATCTGAGAACACCTAAGAACACGGCGTGACAACAGAGCCCCCACCACGGCTCTGCAGCACAGCCAGCACGCGGACCCTTTCCTCACCAGGCTCAGGACCGTAACTGCTGCGTCCCACCCGCCAGCTCACCAGGACCTCACCCACACCACTCAGCACGGCCCCCACGCCATTTCCACCCACTTCTAAATCCATCACTCTGCTCCTCAGAGCAGCAGCCCAATCGCCTTCCTTAATGGCTCCTCTGTTCTGAGGAAGCACTTGATCAAGCCAGACTTCACCTCTCACCTTTGATTAAAAAACCCAGGCACACCCGAGCCACCGGCAAGATGCAAGCACAGTGCAACACAGACTTTTGTCCCTTCATCCGTAATTAACAGTGAGGACCTCCCCACATCTTTCTACCACTGTCCAGAACAGGGCACCCCACAAAGAAAGGCACTTTAGTCCCCAGGAATACCTTCCTTTCCAGTCTGACAGTGAATGTCTCTCCTAGCAAGGCCCTTGATTGCTCCACACTCTCTTCACATTATATGTTACTACAGACCAGCAAAGCAGCATGTGAGCCCAATCCTTACTCACTCCCCATCTCAGGGAAGCCCGTGCGCATAAAGGAAGCAGCAGTCCCATGGGTGGGAGCAGAGAGCACCAACTGCGGAGGACCTCCGACAGATGGCAGGTTGCACAGGGCGCACTCTACAGCCCCGCTTGGGAGGGCTGAGGCCCATCCCGGAGGCAGTTCTAAAGGCAACATGGCAGTGTGGTTAAGAGCCAGATGGCCTGGATCCACATCCCACACCATCACTAGCCATGGGACCTTAGGCAAGTCACTCTCTGGGCCTCAGTTTCCACTGAAATGGGGATAACAGTACCTACACGTCATGTGGTTCTTGCAAGGACTAAATGAAATAACACCCTGTTATTATAATTCCTATTATCATTGCATTGCTGTTAAGAGGCTGGGAGGGCTGTAAGATTTGAAGGGCAGTACACCAAAATTGGCATTATGTAAATGCTAAAAGACATCAGCGCCTCCGCTCACAACTCAGGGTCACCACAGCAGATGATCAAGAACTCACTGAACCCAGTACTCCAGGGGAGGCATGACCTTGATCAAAACTTCAGAGAAACGAATCCCTTACACTTGGAGACCATTTTAAAGTGTGCAAGACATAACCACAGATGTCTACATGATGCTTGCTGGTGCTGGAGGCACTAAGAAAGCTTGAAAAACTGTACTGGACAATCACTGGGGAAATTCGGAACAAAGGACATCTTAAGAGTTTAGTGACTAAGAGAATTAACACCTTCTGTTGAAGTCTAGCTTCTGAAATACAAACTTAGAATTTTGCTAATATTTAAGACAATTCAAAGACATCCGATTCATGGAAATCAGAAATCATTTTGGAATCATGTGAAAAGGGGAACTCATTTATTAAACATGGGTCACCCGAGAGCCAACAGTCAGCAAAGGGTAAGTGTGAGCAGGCAGGAAACACAAGTCTTACCGTTTATTCTGCCCATGTTCATCCCAGATCCAAATCGACCCATGTTTTCCATACCACCACCAAAGGGTCCCTCCATGCCTGAAAGAGACATCTGCACTTCAGCACCATCCCAACAGGATGGCTCAGACTCGGCAGGAAAAGAAAAATGTTTTCTCAAGTTTCTCCTTGGGCATTTCCTGCCAGGACCGTATTACTTACCAAGTTTAAGGGCTTTTGGAAAAATAAAAAAACATAGTGCCCTTGCTTAAAAATCACCATCTTTAAAAAGGTGACCTGATCCAACCCCCTGAATGAACAGACAAGCAGAGAGGCCCAGAGAGATGGAGAGGTTTGCCCAAGGTCACAGAGCTGGTTAGTGAGAAAGCCAGAACCGAAAGCCAAGACACCCACTGGAAGGTGCGACAGGTAAAGTAATTTCTAGAATCAAATTTTTTGGAAACCAAAGTGAGAATTTCATGCAAGCTTTAGAGAAAAGAAAGAGAAAAAAAGATAGAAACCATACCTAAGTGATTACATTTGTACTTCATTTTAAATTTCTTACCTCCCATTTTATTTATTCCAAATCCTATGCCTTCCATTCCCATTCCTTAAAAAGAAAAAGTCAATGCAAACTAAAATTATCTCAAAGCAGTAACGTTTGAACTTAAAAAACACAAGAAATTCGAAAATAGCAAATGAACAAAAAATATCCGATTACGAATTATTTTAATCGTCAAGGAAAAAAGGGGGGGAGGGGCTCTACCATTTCAACTGTCAAACCACCACATTTCAAGAAAACTGAGCCTTTAACAAAATAATCACCAAGTGACTCAAAATTCTGTAGGGTCCATACAGTTTTATTAAATGGCCAAGTTAAACACTTTTAAACATAAAATATAATTATCAGGTACAGACTAGGGAACATTCACTTTTTAAAGCTTATTTTAGGGAAGAGAAGTGGATTTAAAAATCCCCTTTAAAGGTAAAATCCACTAAATAAAAAGCAGTTCTTAAAAAGACTGAGGCTTCTCTCCCCCTCACTAGGTGTTAGTCAGGGGGCTGTGGCAGTCAGCCAGGTAGAGCCACTGGAGGTGTGACAGCCCAGGACACTGCGGTCAGCCCCAGAGTTGAATCCGGGAGGGAGACAAAGGATAGGGAGAACCAACACCAGTAGGGTCGAGGGCATCCAGCTTGCAAGTCAAAGGATTTCAAGAAAGAAAGACCTAAGTCTGAGGTCATAACAACGAAATATTTCTTAACACTATATAAACGCCTCATTGCACAGAAATGAAAACACTCAACAGTCAAGTTTACAGTTCACTGTACTCGTCAAAGCTTTCGTTTCTTGGCCAGTTCTTGTCTTCGTGAACAAAGATCACCCTGTGCATCACTGGTCCTCGTGGCCTGTGACGGCTATGCTGTCACGCAGTGAGCCCCTCTGTGCCTTTGTGCACCCATCAACGCCCCTGCCTCTAGAAGCCGTGTCAACACCAGGCGAGAGCCCAAGGGGTCTGGGTGATAGACGGTGGCAGTGCTGTGGTCCCATGGTCAGGAGACCTACAGTCTCTGTCACTAACTGACAGTGTGACCTTGAGCAAGACCAACTCTGGCTCCTTTTATCAAATGGCTTAACTACCTCAGCTCAGCAGGTCATGCAAGGATAATACGCAAAGGTATAATGGCTTGAGAAAAAAGGTTCAATTCAGTAAAAATACAAAAATACTTCCTTTATCAAAATGAATCAGAGACGAATAAGGAGGGCATTTTGTCCCAATTAAAGCTTTATTCCATTCGAACTACTCAATGTCCAATTATCCCAATAATTAACTTTAATAATTTGAACTTCCCCAGAAATCCCCAATCAAGGTGCACAGTACTTCTCACCTGCGGGTCCTATGTTTCCCATTCCAATGCCTTTGTTCAGGTGATTGGCATCGATAGGCTGCCCTCCCGGTCCTAACCCCATGCCAATACCACCAAGGCCATCTGCAAGGAAAGGAGAAAGTCACAAGTCTAGATGCCACTTACTTAGAAAACCGTGACCCTCAAGGCAAAAAGCCTTTGTTTACTGTGTTGTAGCTGTCACACTCCATCCCTCCCACCCACCTCCACCAGCAAACCCAGGACTAATGCACAATTCAACACTGGTCCATCTGGAAGCTCCCCCCTTTAAGGCATCAGCTTTTACATGCGATTACAGATTGGAGTTGGTGATAGGTATACAACAGTGGAACTACAAGTCAGTCCGCTGCAAAGTTACAGCGAAGAACTCTGAACCAGTAAGTTCTTAGTTCACCCAGTAAGAATCGGTGAGCACCTGTTTGCTGCCCTGAATCGTGAACTGAGAAATGCTGGATCAAAAAGGGCAATTCACAACTAGAAGGACCCACAACGAAGAATATACAACTATGTACCGGGGGGGCTTTGGGGAGAAAAACGGAAAAAAAAAAAAAGGGCAATTCAGGACCTCAGGAGGCAAGCAGCACAAATATGACCAGCCCCACCTCCCATCCTGGTAGCCCAAAGGACTTTTCTCATGAAGAAACCATGTTGTAAGCCAGCCAACTAACGCACTGGGCACACACTAGTCTCTGACTCTGCTGCAGGCAGAGTAACAATGGAGCCAGTGTGTTCGAAGAACCTGTCTTCTACCCAGAAAGCCTCCTGACCCGTGGATCGCTGCGAACCCAGCCCACCCTCAACCCCAGGTTCCACAAACAAACAGGGCGCAAGGACACAGACGGGGCTCACAACAGCCAACAAGGCCTGACAGTGTTACGACACTTGCAGTGCTATGGGTGACCACGGTCTGAGGCTTCAACCAGGACCAGCCGAGATTTTTGAAAATGGGAATGAAGTTCATCAAAAAAAGCTCGACACAAGTTCCCAGGTATTTAACCTGATTAACATCCCTGTTTTTAAACTGCATAGAAACAGCAGCAAGAGATCACCAAGGTTACTCACTCCCCAAAGCACTGAAGACTGAAACGTCAGCCCTCTGAGATGTGCCAGGAGACCAAAAGCCACGTCTAACGGGCTCCCTGGGGCCCAGTGGGAGCCGGCCAAGGTTGCCAAGCAGCCCCGACCTGCCCTCCTCTAAGCAAGAAAGCCAACAAGAGCCAGCACGCCGATCCTGGGCGCTCAGAGCAAGTAAGCACACTGCCTACGACAAAGGAATGCGGTCACACTGTTAACTTCCACCAGATGAGTCATGGACCTCCCCCTCAAAATCCCCCTCTATAATCCTGCACTGCAAAGGCACTCAAGAGTTGTCAGTGTTCTAGTCTAGGCTCCCATTCGGTTCCATCTCTGACGGCTGCACCCTCGGCTTGAGTCACTGCTCCAGACCAGAGGCGCCCCCTCACCTGGTGGAAGGCCTCCCTAGCACAGCAGGAGCGGGTCCCACCCCCACCCACCCACCACCCAGTCTTCCTTCTATAGGATAGCCCCACAGGCACCGCTGATTCCCCAAGTCTCACGCTGCTGCGACCTCACTCCCACCGCTGCCTGTGCTCAGGCTCAGCTCACCCCCATGGTCTTGCCAGATGGGGCGCCTAGGACGTCACTAATATGTGCCACTTCCAGCTATGTGGTGACCAATCCACTAGCCTTTCCTGTCACACGACAGATTTTCACTTGACCTTGCAAATAACCCTCTCCAAAACTCTGACTGCTGTACTTCACACAGCATAAAACTCACCTACTGAAAGTTACAGCTCAGTGACTTTTAGTATATTCAGAGTTACGCAACCATCCCCATCCAATTCCAGAACATTTTCAGTACCCCCAAAAGAACCGCCACCCCCATTAGCAGTCACTCTCCACTTAGCCCCACCCCGCCCCAGCCCCTGGCAACTACTAATCCACCGTGCGCAGATTCGCCTACTGCGACGCTTCCTACAAATGGAATCAAGGCTCGCCCACGCTGCGGCGCGCACCAGGACTCCACTCCGTTCTAAGGCTGGGTGAGATCCTAGCGCGTGGATTTACCACATTTCATCGATCCACTCATCAGCTGCAATCATGCCGCTATGAGTATCCAGGCACAGCTTTCTGTGTGGACCTAAGTTTGCAGCTCCCCTGGAGTAGACGGAGGAGGGGAAGTGCTGGGCCACGTGGTAATAACCAGTCTCCTCGTAACCCAGGGGCAGCCTGGCTTTGATCCCCTTGCAGTTTCTCGTTCCTCCTTTCTCTCGTTCCCAGGAGGCTTGCAAGATGCCCAACTCCCTCCTGGGCAGCCTGCCTGACCACGAGTAATCCTAACAATCCTTCCTCCATGGAATCTCTCTGCTCCTTTCCACCCCAAAAAATCTATAGGGGGAAAAACCCACCCTTTCCTCAAGAACGGGCAAGAGAACTGCAGAACAACATGGCACAAATTCAAGGGTAAGTGTAGGTTTCTGGTTAGTACATATCAAATTCAAAATTTCAGCCATAATAATTGAGACACTTACGGGGAAGTTGTTGTGGACGCTCAGGAGGGAAAAAGTCTCCCTTTGGTAGGGCCCTCTCATCCTGAAAGAGAAAGCGAACACATCTCAGTATTCCTCACAGCACTGTTTGCAACAGCAAAAGACGGAAACAACTCCCACCCACAGAGGCCTGGCTAGATATATTATGAGACACCCCGCCGGGGCACAACACGCAGGCGGGAAAAGGCTGTGGGAGAGCGCTTGCTGCCTTTTGTAAAGGGGGAAGGATGAAACTCCCGTTCACGTTACTGTGGGGATGGGGGACCCGGACACAAAACGAGAGCAGGACTCTCACACTAGCTTTTTCATGCTTTTTGACTTTTGAGTCATGCGAAGCAATTATGTATTCCAAAAACTCAACTGAATGTTTAAAGCAACTAAAAAATTCCTCTACAGCTCCTTTTCTTCACCAATTTGAGTCCTAACTAGATCGCCCTCAGCACGGCAGGGCTGGAGTTTACAGTGAAGAGCTTCCGCAGAACTTTAAGGAGTGTCTGAATCAAAGACTTGATGTTCACAGTAGATACGACGCTAACAAACAGCAGAGCGCAAGACTCTGAAAGCGGGAAACCCATGTACACAAGCCTTCTTCGAAACCGATCACTTGCTCAAGCAGGATATTCAACTGACCTGACCAGGCCAATAACAGCCGACTATGCAAAGGAAAAATATCTGAAAAGCTGAGTGAGCAGAAAGTTATTTCTGTCATGAATTTGCTCAAGATACTGACCCTATTTAACTTAGCTGGATCCATAGAGTATAGTGGCTATGTGTACACTCTTAATAATCCTCTATTTTTGCTAGACTCATTTGAGTATGTTATGGAGAAGGAGGTCCCATTAACTCACCATTTTCACGTGCATAGGTCTATCAAACAGCAGCTGACCATTAAACATAGCTGACATTACAATTAAGGCTGTTTCTTGCAATTCTAAAAACACGCACAGCAGAAGAGAAATACATAAGAGAAAAATAGTCCAACCGCTAACAGTCCACTAAGTGGTGAATTTTGGAGAAATTGAGATTTGTCATTATGTTTTCAAGTATTTGTTTCTACAGGAAGCATAAAAGGAACAATAAATAAAGCTCAAGGGGGTAAAAATGTAAACCTCAGCTTACTCCTCAGGTGTGGAGGGTCATTCAAGTAATCTTACTCTTCTCACCAACTACCCCTTAAGTACTGGTGTCAGTCTGTGTGTGCGCCCAACGGCAGCCACCCGACCACTGTGGAAGCACCATGTTATCTGGGTAAGGTGAGACACTCAGCGAGAGTCCTGTCTGAGTTCAGGGACTGTTCACACGTGGTCTTCTCCACTGTGAGTAAAGATGTGACTCTGGGGGAAGCAGCCTAGGGTCAGAGAGAAGTGCTTCTCCCAGAATGGTGCCAATTCCTAAGTCCTGGAAGGACTCATGCATGAAGTAACACTGAATTTCTCCCCAGTGGCACATTCTTTGGACTTCCTCTTTCCAGTCAGACTCCTCTACAAAGAAAACACTGGAAAAGACCACTCATGGGCATGTGCCTATTTTCAAACCATCCCTTCTATTTTATTTACCTGCTACTGAATCAATTCCATCCCAGAGAACTTCCAAATTCCACAGTACTGCATTCCCCAGTCACTTAGGAACTTTTAAAACACAAAGTTACCACTTCCCCACACAAACCTATGATGACTAACACAACATTTAGGCCAAACTGTTCACCAAGAGTTGAATTCTGGGAAAAGGATACATATAGCTTGCACAGCTTCAATGGACTGTTCAAAAGTAACAGTGCCTATTCCACGACTTTTTCCATCTTTATCCTCAAGAATGTCTGCTCGGACCACCACACCAGCCATACTAAAAACTTCCTTCAGTTTCTTCCAGCCAACTTTATAATCCAGCTAATCAAGAGAAAGGGGAGGAAAATCTCAACGTAGACATCTTAAGAAAAACAACATCTTAACTACATGCACACGACATGCTCTGGTTGGAAACACAAAAACAGTATCACAAACACTTAACAACTGCAGTGCAGTTTTTCAAACAGGATTATGAAGCCTGGCCTTCACTGCTGTTTACTGTCTCTTTTCTCTGAAAGAACAGTTTCAGTCACCTCATACTTTCCAAATTAGTGCTTATTTCGTGAACATTAAAAAAAAATTTGTTCCCCTGCTAAGGTTTACCATCATTGTTCCCAACCCACCTTCTTCTAAAACTATTTCCCCTTGCAAATGACAAAGGTATTGCCATTCATCCCAGACACAACAAAAAGAGGAAAGTATCAATATACAACCTCTGCTCATACACTTTCTTACTCTGCACCTAAAACCCCCCAGAGAATGCTGAGTCAGCTGCCACTTTTGTAAACACCAGAAAAACTCAGTAAACAGGGCCCCAATGGGGCCACAGTCCATCCCCAAGGCTGAATTTTTAAATAGATCAAGAAGATAACATAACCCTCTTTTAAGTTTTTCTTCTCAAATGTCAAGAACTACTTTTAGAACATATTGACAAGAGTGTTTCACAAAGTTCTGATTTCCTACTTCCACCAATGTTTCCGGGTACTTACATTTGCTACAAATACTGTGCTTCCAAGTCTTCCAGCCTGTAATGCATGGATAATCTCATTTGGGATGTTAGGATTATTTAGGATACTGGGTGGGATATTAATCATTCCTGGGCCACCTGGTCCCATACCCATCCCACCAGTCGTAGCCATCACCTTTTGCATCGCTCTCCTGGCATGTTCACCATCGGGATCCTAAAACAAGCACAAAAGTGTTACATTGAACTGACCCAGTGACAACTAAAACCACGCTGGCACAATAAGTCATATTCCCAAAACCGCAGAGATTGAGAGGCTGTTTGGAAAGCATTTCTCACATAACAAGAAATTCAAATAAACTAAACCACCAAGCTAGGAAGAATTCCAGCCAAAGGAATGAGCAAGAAAGAAAGGGTATAAAATTTAGCTCTAAATTGAACTAAGTAAAAAACAAAAAAGGGGGTCAAGTGACATGATTAGTTGACATAATACAGAACTTCCAGACTGAAACAAGATCTTCACAGGCTTGGGACAGTTGAATCTCACTGATTCAATGAAGTTTTGACATCTCTGCTAGCCCCATCAGTGATTTTTCCAAACGTTTGGAAACACAGTTCGACATCACCAAGGTACTCCATCCTTCAAGTTAGTCAGGCGTCTGACTCACGAGTCAAGTCTGGACATGTTTGTCAAGTTCTCGTATTGACACTATTCTTGAACTCTTTGCCCTTTTGTGTATCACCTTCGACACACAAGAGACCTTAAGCTCTACCACGCTTTCCTCTCTGAGCTCCGAATGTACTCATCTTCCTCCAAGAAGAGGTGAAAATAAGTCAAGGAGGAACTGAATCAACAAAAAACCTCCGTCCTCCTTGAGTAAGAGAAGATATTTGATTTGGATCAGATGTGAAAGAGGATTTGAGTCATGACAAACTCACTTTAAAGAAGAAAAAAGGTGGGCCAAGAACAGGGTGCAGACTAGGTGAAACTGTGGGTGCAAAATCCCTTTAGAAAGCCAAAGGAAAGCCTGGGCGCAGCCTGCGCGCCCCGAGCAAACAAGGCAGGCCAGTCTAGGACAAATCACAGGCGTCGGGCAGGCGGCCAGCAGTCGCCCGGGGCGCGCTCAGCCCCTCCTCAGAGCTCTTACAGGAGGGCCTGCTGCAGCCTGGGACCGACCCTCTGCACGAACAGGCTGGTCTGCTCCGAAAACGGAGGCAAGGGCTCTTTTTGTCCTTTCCTAACTCCGAACAGGAACAACTCGACAACCACACACAGAATCCACAGGTCTCAAGAGCTTACTTCTTTGACTTTCAGTGGTCTTCCACTCAGACTATGCTTGTTTAGAACTTCGGCAGCTTTTTTCATGCTCTCTTCCATCTTGAATTCAACAACGCTATGAAGAGTCAAAAGGAAATGAGTGAAAGCAGTCCCACGACTCAGAAGGCTCAATTGCCAATAAGTAACTAGACAATACTTACGCACATCCCTGTGGGAGAAGCCACAGACCAGCCAGAAGAGCAAGGAGAGGGGGAAAAAAGAAAAGACAAAACCGTCAATATCAACGACAGTTATCAATGAAAAATATGATTTATGTAACAAAGTCAGTTTTGTTTTTTGCCTTAATCCTTCTAAGGGGCAGCTGACAGCAGCGTCTGGCCTAGCCCTCCTTCTGAAAAGCTGGGCTCCGGGTTTTCTCCTGCTCCTGCGCGTAACCAGCACTACACTAGAGCTGCTGAAGTTACAATGAGCAGACCCAAATTCAGGTTCTCCAAGAAATCACACCAACTTTAGATCTGCTTCCCTCTCCTCAGTCAATGCCTTACCATACTCCTCTAAATCCATCCCTTCCATGAATTAAGCTCATCCTTTGGATTAGTCTAAGCCATTCTATTGCACGACAGAAAATAGTTTATTTTCTCATTAAACTAGGCCAATTTTAAACATTCAAGTTTTAATATTTGTTTTACAATTTACTGGCACAAAGGCAACTTTTCGGAATCTTTGGTTCACACAACTTTCAAATTCAGCAAACAACCAAGAGTGACATTTTCTAGACAAAAACACACGTTTTACATTAATATACCACCGCTAAAATTCCATGCATAATTCACACACAGCCAATTCCTCTGTTAACAAAGAGACAATGCTGCTATTGGTCCCCAGGTACCCAAAATGGGCATCCAAACAGAATACCAAAAAGCTCTTTGGCCAGCCATTTGGAAAAGCGGGACTCCCGTGTGCAAATCCCCGCCCACCCCACTCAAATGTTTGGCAAAATCAAACATGGCTACTGTAACGTGAGCACTCACTGCCTTCCTGATTTCATTCGATTCCACGCCACCATACAGTTACATTTTTCATGTAGTAAATCCACAGAAGAAATTCTCTCAGACACTTACCCTTGACTTTCCTTCAGCGTCCATTAAGAGCTCCACGTATGTTACCTCACCAACTACAAATCAGTTTCCAGACGACACATAAACCAAGGGAGAAAAGCCAAGAAAACAATGGGAATTTAGAACAATCATCAGCAACCTTGTATGGAGCCTCTGCCTTATAAGAAAGCCCAGAAACACTCCATATTCTCTAAACCACCGCACTAGGCATTACAGGTGTGCAGTAAAAGGAGGTGCAGCTCTTTAACAATATGTCCTTGATTTTCCTCCCACCACAAACAAGCTATTTCCACAGATGTCCAGATCCATGTCCCTACCTGGAATCCTCACTCATGACTCCTGGCAATCCAAATCTACAGGAAAGAAGTCTGCGTGGTTCCCTTTTTTGGGGAAGGGAGGAAAACAGTTTTACACACACACTCTTACTGGTGAAAACAGGTCAACAGCACACAAATTGCAGCGCCACTGAACCGAGCGCAAGTGCCAAATACAGGACCATGTAGCTGGACAGGCGCAAGGGTGCACAGACGGTGTGGCCGGCTACGCGGGTGGGCAACCTGCACAATCGCACAGGGCCCTGCGCTCAGGAGGGCTGTGCCTTGGTTTAATGCTCTGTTGCTGTCATCTTGAAATTCTTATCTTTTAACAAGGGGCCCATGTTTTCATTTTGCACTGGGTCCCACAAAATCTGCAGCTAGTCCTGCACGCAGCACTGGGCTCAGCAACTGTCAGAAGCAGGAGGTTTGCATACTCGATCACAAAACCAGAGCAGCACCTGGCTCCTCTTCAGTGACCTCAGCCAGGCCTCACTACTGCTACTTTCTCCGCCTCCCCATTCAAGGACTCGGATAAAAGCAAACTGACAGCTCAGTTTGCATCTCAACAATTAAGCAGACTCACAAGTTTCCAATCTACACAAAGGTGAGGAAAAACAAAGCATTTCAAAAGATTCCGCAGGGTTTCCTCCAGGTTTGGATTGCCAGTTCATGACCACCATGACCGATGTTCGAACCCACCAAGACGACCACCAAAATGGCTGCTGAACTTGAAGATGGCACACAGCGAACAAAAACATAAGCTGTTAACCTGGAGAAAACAACCTCTAAGCAGGCTTTCCAAAGTCAAGAAATGGCTTTTTGTTCCAGAAATCTCTTTTTCTCCCCAAGGATTATTTTATGATGGTAAAGCCTTCTCCAAATCAGTTTTCAAGTTTGGTTTAGCAGTTTAAGGGTAAAAACCACCCTCTTAACGGCCTCACCAAGTCCTGCCTATTCTAATTCCTTTGTTCAAAGGATATTAAATTATGAAGATTTTTAAATTTATATGGCAAAGAGTGATTTAAGTGCAAAATAAAGTAAAATAATTTGTTAAATAAAATTAACAATCTGAAAGGCATATTTATTAGTAACATATCTGCATGGCAGCTGAAGGCAAGAAGGCCAAGTGTTCAAAGTGTACGTCCACAGCCTCACCTCCCTTGTCCTTTCCTGGAATGCTACAGAACCAAACCAGCACTTTGCACAAAACAGAGGGGAGAGAGAATCAGTGCAAAGGAATGAAGAAAGGGAACGGGAGGGACTGGTCTATTAAACTGTTGGAGCGTGCACTCCTGTGGGGCAAACTGAAAAGTGATCACTGCCAAAGGACAGTCGTACCAATTGGCTTTATTTTACTCTTACCAAAGTAAAGTAATTCCAAATAAGGTGTGGCCCTTCCTGAGGCCATGTTAAAAGCCATTTATTTCAACAGCAGCAGCCATCTGAGGACCAACAGCCCTTGTCTCCACTTTGATGAAAATGCCAAGCAGTGTCAGGACAAGTGAAGAGAGAGGCCACGTTTACTTCCTACAAGCTGACTACCACCTAATAACCTTAAAAATAAATGAAAGAATCACAGTATCTAACTCAAGACAGCTGTAACTATGTTGTCAGAATTCAAATCTGTTGCATTTGGAGAGTTTCTAATCTGTGTCCATAAAGGCACTTTATCAAAAAGCTGTCATTGCGGGCTAGAAACCAAGCAAGTCCAAACCAAACTTTTTTCCATGGTCATAACCATTTTAACAAAAAGCCAGGTTTAGAAATTAGGACTTTTTCCACTTAACATTCTAGTGATGGCAGACATCCAACTTCAACCTTCTGCACCAAAACTTTGCTTAAAGTGTCCCTTTTTTCCCCCAAATGGTACAGTGGTTTAGTAAACAAATTACATTACAAAAACCTTCCATCCTATCAGTGGAGCGGCAGGTTCGGCGGTCACAGAGGCTGGCAGCAGTGCTGCTCCCGAGGCTCAATAATAACCATGCTCCTCAAGAATTCATGAAACCCGGACCCCCACCCTGAGACCGATCAGTTCAGAGCCGTAAGCTAATCAGTCACAGGATCTGCAATAGTTGCTAACTCGCACTCCCTCCGGGAAGACGGTCCTGAAGCCTGCAAAGACCACCTCTTTTAGTCGTACAATATTAAAGCACAGACCTGTTTAGCACAGTCAGTACAAGTGTCGACCAAACTTTGCGGGCTAAATTTGCCAAGTGTGCAGAATCTGGTCACATTCAACGAAATGAAGTTTAAAAGAGCAAATAAACCAGAGCAGATCCCAGTCCGAACTGGGAGGGTGGTCGACGAACAGGCAGGAGCAACAGTCCCACAGAAATGGAATCTGTAGCAATGAATGAAACACACTCCTGCTCCACTCCCTCCTCCACACAGACGGAATCCCCAGAGGAGGCAGCTGAGACAAGCTCTACTGCAGCCTCGAACATCAAAATATCTACATGAAAAAACCAGTAAGACTTTGAAAACTCTAATGCCATGTTGTTACCTACCTTTATTTTCAAATGCTCCCAGAAACCACTCTGAACCAACATTTAGGTGCATTATTAAAAATAGTGCCTCAAGAATAAAACACATCACGAGGACAAGAGGATGGGCAACCCAAAAAGAATTCAGGCCGTCCTCTGGGGCTACTTTGATGGTAACACTCCCGCACATATTTTCCTCACAAAGAGTATCTGCTTCTGTGTTCTCATTTACTGCTCCGGTCTGAAATGGACAAATAGGCAGAAGTACAGAGGCCAAAGCTCCACTGAAGAGAACGCATATGTGAAGAGGCCTACAATTTTTTTAAAGGGGGGAGGGGCTCAAAAGCATGGCATGTTACCACACGTTTCACCTCCTGATCGTCCCCTCCCAGGCGGCCTCTCTGACGGAGGGGCGCATGGAATAAATGCACACTTGAACCGGGAAGGCTTGTTTCTGTAAGATGCAGACAACTTGACACATGGCAAAATAATTCCTCTACACGAGGACTGCCTGATTTACGGACAAGTTAGGAAATGGCCGAGCCCATTTTTGCTCTAATGCCATGACAACAGCAGAAGAGGACTGCCCCTCTAACTAGACCGAAAACCACCAAATAAGCTAGGTGGGCTGCACTGCTGGGGCTCAACCCGAGCCCCCACAGATAGGAACGCTTTAGCCCAACAGGCCTTTCCAAAACACAGGCTGAATTTCCAACAAAGGAAAATAGGAAGGAGCCAAGGAGACTGGGTAGGGATTTTTACTTAAATTGAAAATAAAGTTCTGCTCCACAGACCCACAATGTAGATTATTTCCAAGAGCCAAAGGAGACTTTCTACTGGACTACACGTTTGTGCCTTGCAGGCCTGTTTTCTGTCAGCTGGAATCTGGAATTCAGTTAAAGTGATACATTAACTAAAAACAGGATTAAGCACTTAAAGAAATCTTTGGTTACACACGATGGACTGACTGCTGCTAAACTCGGGATTGACTGAGAGTAACCTAGATCCCTGACCTTCCTTTCTTCCTCCCAGTGCGCTCCATGTTTACTTTACTCACTGCTGGGGCGGCCAGTCCTGCCCCGCCGCAGCCGCCGCACCTCGAGGCTGCCGGCTCCCTGTTAGGCCAGAGCTTTCTTCATCCACAGGACACCTCGGTACCGCTGCACAACACTATTTAAGTTTAAAATTCCCAAGACCACCAGTTGCTCACAGAAATCTTAAGCTGTTGCCCAATTCTTACAGTCAAACGCTTGAAGATGTGTATCCTGCTGTCTGTTAGGTGATGAAAATGAGGAAGCTGTGAGGAAGTGAATCACTTCCCAACCTGGTTTGGCATCTCCAATTCAAATTCCCTATTACACTGACTTTTTTTAATCCAGCAACTCTTCAGTGCTCACAGCAGCCATTTGTTCCACATGTCTCCACTTAAAAATAAGCACGGTCACAAGGAAGAACAATAGAAACTTTTCCTCTGTCCCACCGGGACACTTAAGAGCAGGAAGGGAAAACTTGGGGAAGAGCGAATTCAATTCTAAGGGCCATGAAAACAGTTTAACCCATGGCCCTGACTGATATGATGAGGCGGGGAGGGAGCCAAAAAGCTGCCTGGCACAGAACAAAACGAAGCTCTCAAAATATTTCCCCTTTAAAATCAGCAATGCTGATTTCATGACAGTGCCACCTAACAGCTGGGCACCAAGTAAGCTTTGCGATCCCATCCAGGGGAAAAGGCATTTAGTGACCAGGTCACACAGCACAGACATCTATTAAGAGGATGTCCCAGAATGCTGCCACATTAAAGATGGACAATGTCCACGGGGTGTCCAAGGAGGGGTACGTGAGGCAATCTCAGGCAAGATTACTCTTAGAAAAGCTCCCGCCTGCCACCCCAAAGCCACTCCTCTAGTTGTGAGAGGTGGTAATGGACAGCGCTGCGGCACCAGAACATTCTTCAGATAAGTTCAGGACAACTAATTCTGGCTCTTATTCCCCTAGCTTCCTGAAACAGGCCAGGATTCCATCAGGGACAGACTCTTCAAACGCAGGCTGATTAGAGCGGTTGGATTCTGACAGCCCAAATCTCTGGTTTGTCCACTCCAGAGATCATCTTGAGACTGCGGTTTTTAGAAAGTAAGTGCCTCTATGTGCAATTTTTCTCCTGTGCCACAACAGATTGTCAAAAAACTTAAAACTTATTTGCAACAGATTTCAAATAATTACTCCAGATTTCAAATAACCATTTAAACACATTTATGGTAAACCAAAACACGAATAAAAATATATATTTAAACCTCACAATGAAAATAATAACAACATTTCTTAAGGAGTCATATGTACGTAACCACAGTAAATTTCTTTGGACCTCACATACTGAATATAAGCATAACCGTAAAAAAATTACCTTTCTCTTATGAATCCTTTTACCCACAATTCAATACTGCAATAATTTAATTAAACAGAAAAAGTAATTAATTTAACCTGTACAGGGGAGCGCTAAACAAGAACATTTTAAGGTTTGTTAAAAATAACTGATTTACTGCACACCTGTAATTCTAAATTACACCACCAAAAATACACTGCAAGGGCTGAGCCAGGGCATTCGGAGTAGAATGCCAGGGGAATATGAGAACCAGTTTGGACGTATCCAAATAAACCACCAGGCTGGCTCCACGCTTCGTACAGTGCAAGATAGGAAATTGAGGTGAACTGCGTCTACATCCAGAAACGCCATGGCTGCTGCTGCTACCAGCTTTCAGGCTTCCAAAACTGAAGTACTGAATGGTAAAGCAGTGAAAATGTCACCGACTTTATCCATCATGTCCCAAAACTGGTTCACACACTCCTAAAAATGAAAAAATAATTGGCCGGCAATCTCTTACACAATTCTAACAATTGCGTTTTCAAAACCACATTCCTGGTTCTTGGAACTACTATACCTTATTAGCAATGGCAGTATCAATTCAGCGGTTCAACCAAATCACGAGAACACAAATTTGGGGGTTATTCCAAAAACTAATTCGAATGAGACCCAACTGTACTGTACAGAAATTCTAAGCTTGTATTGAAGCAGCAGTCCCAAAAACCAAGAACACTGCATCTGGGATGCCACGTGACATGCCCTTCAGACATAAAGAAGAGACTTCCCTCTGGCCCTAGGAGCACTGGCAGGAACGATTTGGCCGATCAAGGTAGGAAAACAAATCTCACACCAAAACGGTTTTCCATCCGTGTTATCTGGAGAAGTACCACATGGGAGCAGCCTACATGACTGTACAGAGGTTCACAGTGCCCAGGGCTGCCGACGTGTCGTGGTTGAGTTAAGTAATGGGACAATGATCGCAGTGGGCCATTCATAATTTCAAAACCCCACGCTGGGAGCACCAGTACACATCCCAAAATGGCCTATCCAAGTGGCATCTCTGTCACTGAAATGTTAATCATTTGACAAATCAAGCTCAAATCTCTTTTCATTATGAATGCTCCAGAAAACCAATACCTTTCAGTCCTTCAAAAAGACTCCATTTAAGGGTGATTTGATGCTAGGTTTCCCTTGAGGGTGGGGGTGAGAGGGAGACCTCCAGGCATTAGACAAATTGTTCCCCAGCAATAGTTTTGTCTAAAGCAGGGCTGAGCAATCTCTTTAGCCCTGAGTGCCACCAGCAGGGCCAAGAATCAGGAAAGGAAGGCAGGCAAAAGCAGCAGCAGGAGACTTTGAAGAGAGAGACGACACGTGATGTGCACAGGGGGGTGAGGCAGAGGACCATGGGGGCAACCAAGCTCCTCGGACCTCCTGGTGGCAGCAGAGCGCCAGGTGCTTCTCCTGCCCTCGGCCAGAATGTGGACCCCTGGGCTGGGACTGCCATGCCCTGAAGGCACCACGTGGCACAGCAGATGCCTTATTCTGAGCTCTCCAATTGCCAATCTACTCTTTCTTCCCCCCGCGAGGGAAAAAGCCTCAGAGTTTAAATACAAGCTAATGTTTTATAATTTAGAAAATCTGAGCAGCACAAGCTCCAGCTACCAAATTTTGATCCCAGGAAGACATCCACAAAATTTAAACTACCTTCCCGCCAGAATTAAAAAGCCAAAAAAGAATGAAAAAGAAAAGCAAAAATCTCTCCTGTCATATATAAAGAATTCGAAAAATTTCCTCCACACACAGAGGCTCCCCTCAAGCTTACTCAAAGCCCTATTGACCATATTAAGCCAGTAAAATCATTTGTAGGCCCGGGGACCCTACAAACCACCCTGCTGGACACACAGGTGCATGACCACAAAAAAAGTAGGCTGGGTAGGAGGCTGAACTGCCAACCCTGGACAGAACACATGCTCTACCCAGAAGAGCTTCCAATGACAAAAAATAACCAAGGAATTAGCCACAGGAGAGATGACACAGCGACCTTCTTACCCTACTCAGCCACCAGTACCATTACCTTTTTCTTTAACCAGGTCTTTAAGTGACTGCCATTTCACATCAAAAGGGATGTTTGTAATGAAGGCTCTGTATCTCTTAGTTGGATTGGCATACGGCTCAAAGCGATTGCCTCCTCTTTTTATGTTTTTCTCCTTCCTCTTCTCATTCTGAGTAGGTCGTTCTCCTTCACTGAATTCAAGAGAAAAAAAAAAACGGAGTCCATATGTTAGCACAATATGAAAGACAATATTTGATTTGCCAGGTTTACAGCTCCACACAGTTACAGATGACACAAGACTAATATTGATTTTGATTCGAGACATTCAGACTAAAGTGCTCCATAGAGCAGAAAATGGCAGTAGTGCGCTCCCTGAAATCCACTTATCGAGGGGCTGGCCCCACGGTCTTGTGGCTAAGTTCAGCGCACTCCGCTTCAGCAGCCCGAGTTCAGACCTACAGCACTCATCAGCAGCCATGCTGTGGCGGTGACCCACATACAAAATAGAGGAAGACTGGCAGAGACGTTAGCTCAGGGTGAATCTCCCTCAGCCAAACAAAAACAAAAACAAAAGCAACCACTCACCTATTTAGAAACCACTCCCAAGAAAAATATGCTCTCCCAAGGCCTTCGCCCACTCCTATGGGGCTCTAACAGATAGGGCAGCGAGAGGCCACCTCCCTGCCCGAGGGGCTTTAATTCCAAGACAGAACAGGAAAAGAGAAGGGAAGCCTTCACAGATTTCATGGTACAGAAATGAGGTGGTGCACACAGGCCCAACCAATGTTAGCTTCACAAATAAAAGTGCCTTTTGTTGTGGGAAAAAAAAGTTTCTTTAAAGTGGGAATGTAAGTGGTGCAGCTGCTACAGAAAACTGGCAGTTACTCAGAAAGTTAAAACATGTAATCACCATAAGACCCAGCAATTCCATTCCTAGGTGTGCACCCAAGGGAACCGCAGGCAAGGACTCAGGTACCTGCCCACCAACAGCAGCATTATTCGTAACGACCAAAGGTGGAAACAACCCATGTCCACCAACAGACGGAACAAACGAACTGTGGTGCATCCACACAACAGAGTATCATTCAGGCACAAAGAATGAGGTGCTGGCACGCTGCAACACAGATGAGCTCTGAAAACGGCATGGAAAGCGCAACAGGCCAGACACACAGAAAGAAAAGAAGAGCAGCGGTCACCAGGGACTGCTGGGGGGTGGGAACGGGGAGTCACTGTTTAACAGGGAGTGGATAGTGGCACACTGCACAACGTTGTACTTAATGCCACTAAATTGGAAAATGGTCAAAACGGCAAATTTTACATGTATTTTACCACAATAAAAAAAATTTTTTTCAAGAGAAAGAAACCATTCTGTACACAACCCTACTACCCTGAGCCCGGGAAAACCCAAGTCTGAGCAACCCTGGTAGGCAAAAGAGGGCAAGCAAACAAGCCCACAATGAGCAAAGAGGCGAGGATGCTTTCTGGCACTGGCTTTCCCGTCATATTCTTCACCTTTGTGCGTGAGGCGCCTCTGTTGAGGTAACATTTCATTTCTAAGCACTATAAACACAAATTTGGCTTCGAGTGGGACAAGAAAAACATTTCATGAGAAATGTAGACATCCAAAGCACAGAACCAGACATCAGGCTGGAAGCCCAGGCCCCACAACAAAAGGCCAGGGTGTGCACAGCCAGCGCAGGGGCCAAGTTCAAGTTCAGCCCCCTTTGGCTACAGGTAGACACCTGGGAGAGCTGCCCAGGAACAAACACCAGGGGAGTGGCAGCCACAGGAAGTTCTTATCAGGGCCCTGAGTCCTGCGCTTCCTGCTCCCAAGCCCTATCCTTCCACCAGTGAGCATCCAGCAACTCCACAGATTCTAGCAGACTTTGTGATCCACGACAAAAACGGAAAAAGAGAAAGCTAAGACCATGGTACTGATGATTTCTAAAACTACACTTAATTAAAAGGGTGATCTTTATTCTACCGTGGAAGACCATGTGTGGGGAAGGGTTAGTGTTCAAATACCCGATGGTGGCTGGACAACTTGAACGTACGTACTTGGAAAAATTACAAAGTTAGCACGTCTTTGTAGTCCTTAAAAGTTTTTTTACTGGTCCCCATATCCAAACACAAGGGTGCCAAGTGGCAACCCAGTGAAGGTGTCATTCCAGACAAAACTAAGGAAAGCCACTTCCTCCACGAGCTGAACTACACCAACAGGCAATAAATGGGCTTCCTCCTCACAGGCTGGCAGATGTGGGGGTGTGGCCGCTCCTCCAACGCCCGAGCCCCAGAGCTCTTCCCCCAGCTTCACAACAGACCCTCATCGGGCGGCTGCATACCACAAGCCGATCTCAGAGGGAAACCCTCAACTGTCACCCAGGCCACCTGTCTACTCCTTAGGCAAGCCCTAAACCAGAATCTGCTACACAGAGCATAACTGCCAAGGAGTCTTTTAGCAGATGAGGAGGAAAGCAGGAGCAGAAATTCATAAAATGTAGATCAATCTACATTTCCTGGACCTACACTGGACAGAAACGTATTTTAATGTAACTAGTTTTTTGTGAAACCCCAATATTCTATGACTTACAATAAAAAACATCCTTCTGACACAGGGTCCATGCCACAGTAATAGTTCCCGTCTGTGTTTTCACCTACTAGTTACAAATGTACAAATAACTAAGTACAGCCAGAGCAGGTAACAAAGTGTCTAGACAACAGTATGCGACGGACTGGCTGCACTATTACTGCTCTTTACTGCTAAGAGCAAGCGGCCCAGCTGCCGATCGAGGCTGGGTATCTGCTCTGGGGTTAATCCCCATCACGTGGCTCACAAGGATTATGCCCGGGGGAGGGCACAGCACCACTGCACCCGAATCCTTCTCTGGCTGACCATTTCCTCCCTCCAAGAAGGTTCCTCTAGGCAAAGGGTTAGAACTACCTCTGGTCACTGGGAGCTTCTTAAAAAACTGACCTTTTCATGAATCTAATGATCACCATCAACGCTGTTCTTGACAGAATTATAGAGAACCACCCTTAAGGAAATCCCACTCACGTACAGAAGATGTGACAGTTTAAGCATGGTGTCCTGAAAAGTCCATTTAAAAACTGTCCAATGTTCTCGTCTTTACTGTAAAATTAGAGAAATATTCTTCTCTAGCCCTAAAATATATGTAAAACAACTCTGAAAATCTTTTAGAAGTACGTTTTTATAGGTGGATTATAATTTAGCAACACTGATAAGATAAACTGATTTATCCTAAATACCCCAAATTTAAAACACTATAGACATTAAAAATTTTATGTTAAACACACCCTAGCACATGAGCCAATCATCCACAGCTAGATACTCACCCAAGAGAAGAAAAGCATTTATCAATACAAATGCTTCTACCCGAATGCTCATGATGTCATCTGTAATATCCCCAAACAGGAATTCTAAATGTCTACTAACAAGTAAATGAATAAACCAAATTGTAGTATATGCATACACTGAAATACTATTCAACAAAAAGTAATGAACTACACGCAATACGGATGAATCTCAAAATAAATAAACTCAAAGAAACCAGACCAAAAAAAAGAGTACATATGGTATGATTTCATCATATAAAACTCTATATTTGAAAAAAATCCAATCTGGCAAACTAATCTGTATCAGGGTTTCTCAAGCTCAGCACTACTGACATTTTGGCCACATAATACTGCTGGTGGGGGGCTGCCCTGTGCACTGTTTAGCAGCATCCCTGACCCCTACCTAGAGATGCCAGTAGCAACTCCACCCCTCAGTCCTGAAGGTGAAGATGGAAAACGTCTCCAAGACACTTCCCAATGTCCCCCGGAGGGAAAAAAAAAAATCACCCTGGTGAGAACCACTGAGGCATACTGATGAAGAGCAGATCCACGGATGCCCAGGGGTGGGGGAAGGCAGCACTCAGAGGATTACAGGGGGGCAAGAAAAGCCTTCTGGGGGCTAAGGCTATATTTATTGTATATATCATATGGACATATTTATTGACTCAGTGAGGGGTTCATATACTGACACTCATCAAACTACATTTCCAATGTGTGCACTTTATTGTGCCAATTATACAATACTGTTTTAAAAGTTTCGACTCATGATTGTTAAATCTTTTTTTTTTTAGATTTTTTTGGGTTTTTTTCCCCTTTTTTCTCCCCAAAGCCCCCGGTACATAGTTGTACATTCTTCGTTGTGGGTTCTTCTAGTTGTGGCATGTGGGGCACTGCCTCAGCGTGGTTTGATGAGCAGTGCCACGTCCGCGCCCAGGATTCGAACCAACAAAACACTGGGCCACCTGCAGCGGATCTCGAGAACTTAACCACTTGGCCACGGGGCCAGCCCTCATGATTGTTAAATTTCAATCCTAACTCCAATAACCTGACTTGTAACTCCAATATAAAGTAACAAATTTGTAATCTTTCAAAGAAACTGAAGCCACAATAAGCTTCTACCTAGGCCAGCTAAATGTCTTACCAATATCCTCCTTGCTAACCAGTTCTCAGTTCTCAATTGCCAATAAACACACCATCTGACTGATTCTGGCATCCGGTCATCCACTTGATGTTCTAAATAGACCTAATAAAATAAAGACTTTTTCTGACATTCTGTCAACCTATTTCATAGTATATCAATAAAAACAAGCCTAATATACCTTAAGTACCTTCCAAGTCATTAAAACAAGATTAATTATGTTTAATATGGCTTTGGAATTGTCTGACAGCATTCTTTGAAAACTGGTAATTTATCATGTTACTGCTCCACCATCCTAGAATTATACTGTACATAAAGATAAAAAAAAAAAAAAAAAAGCCCGAGTGCCCACTCCACAAAGAACTGCTACGTGCCTGTGTGAATCCCTGAATCCCCACCCTCTTAGGCCTCCACGGCATTCCCACATACAGCACTCTCACGACTCTCAGTTTGTCACTCAGGAGTGTAGCTTAAAATGGCAAGCCCGATGCCCTGAGATCCTGACCACATCTCCTGAAGGAAGTGCCCCCTCCCCAAAGCCCCCTGAGAACCTTCCCTTATGTAAAATGATTCTGCACAGAAATCCTTTCAACCCTGAGCTCCTCTAATGCATTTAAGATGTGGAGAGCACTATTCATAGCACTCTTCTAGCTGCCCGTCTACCACTTAACTACCCACGTGACTCAAGCTCTTCACCGCTCTGGTTCTTCACCAGCAAAACCAGCATAACTAACCTATTTCCATGGTAGCTGACAGGGATGCTGCGAGAACCAACAGCCTAACAAAGAGCAGCTGGTAAACGCTCAGCACGGTATCTCAGGGAGCAGTACTACAGGTGACTAGGGCCCATATCTCGGTCCGAGCCCCAGCGTCACCATCTCTCTGCTAGGCCTCCGTTCCTCCACCTGTAAAAGGTTACTATCCACGCTGACGGGTCTAAAGAGAGACCTGGCACACAGTCACTGAGCCGACGGCCTATTTGTGTACCAATAATTTTCTTGAGGGGATAGGGAGGGAGCCTGATTCAATCCTGGCCTTCCACTGTGGCATATGCTGATGAGGCTTTAAAACAAGCCCACTGGCTGAGGCGGCCCAGGCGTGGTACTCATTACAGACCACCAAAGGAGCAGCTCAGCTTTCAACCTCACCACTGCAAAATATGGTCCCGGGAAAGCGGGAAAGCGCATGTGAGAGTCCCGGAGAGAAACAAGCTCACTCCTCTTTGTAGACTAGTGTCTCTGCCTGGCCATGAATAAAATCAAAGAGCAAAGGGAAAGCAAAGAGCTGGCAGCACGCATTTGATCAACCCAGAGGCCCCACTCTAATCTGGGCTCACAACCTAACCTGCTTCAAAAATGCCTTCTGCCAAGGACACAATCACTTTGTAAAGTACAGCAAACACTCAAATCACTGCAACGCAGAGAATCTGGTTTAAATAAAACACTTCAAGTGACTGTGTTTAGTGAGAGGTTACCAGGGCAGCATCCTGGAAGCAGCTAAGGCCCTGGAGTCAACACGGCCTCCCCCAGACTCTGGGTCCATTTCCTGAACCTGAGTTTTCTCAACAGCTTAAGAAAAACATTTCTCAGTTACAAAACAAAGTTGACATTAACATTACCTCCCGGGCAATCTACACTAAACATAAACGTTTTATTTTTTGAATGACCAATCCATCTCTCAGTTTTCTGATTCAGCCATAACATTACTACGGAAGGAGAACAGGTTATGTCATTGATTTTAAATATATGGTTCAATCTTTATTTAAAAATAAAAAAGAAACTCAAACCTAAACTGATATATTCCTCTAAAATGAATGCTTTTTCTCCCTGACTAAATATATTCCAACTCTGAATCCTGACTGACTTTAGATGGCATACATTTCTCATCAAAAGAAAGCAAATCCTGGGGCCGGCCGGTGGCACAGCGGTTAAGTTCACATGTTCCGCTTCAGCAGCCCGGGTTCGCAGGTTCAGTTCTCGGCCATGGACCTACGCGCTGCTTCTCAAGCCACGCTGCAGCAGGCCTCGCACATATAAAGTACAGGAAGATGGGCTTGATGTTAGCTCAGGGCTAATCTTCCTCAAAAAAATAAATAAATAAATAAAATTTCCTGCTCTCACACCCCGGAGAAAAGTAACTGCCCTCAAGGCTGCCAGCTCCCTGCCTTTTCTGCTTACAGCACACACTCCACTCCTGCTGGACACAAAGGTCAGAAGAACCAAGTTTCACTCACTCTCCATCCCTCCAGGGCTTTCAAGATAAAGATCTAAATTCCTCAGCCTGCAATTCCTCGCCCACCAGCAGGCCCCCAGTGTTCCAGCATTAAATGCTACAGTGGCCTCAGCTCTCTATAAATATGCAAAGCATATCCCCAAGTCCCCAGCCTTTGGCCCCTCTCCTCTTTGCCTCTCCCCAGTCACCCTCTTTCCTCCTCCTCCTCCGGAACACCTCCCAGCCCCAGGGGTTCGGCTGGGGGGAGGGGAGCCCCTCCCTGCCCCCTACCAGGTAACTCCCTTACTTCAATCACAGCATAATTACATTACTACGAAAATATTAACTCGCCTCTCCTCTGGGCATGGGCTTTATTCTAAAGAGATTCATAAGCCAAAAAAAAACAAAAAACAAAAAACCCACACAGTTTTCCACTGGCCCTATGAAATACAGCTAAGTGTTGCTAGTTCCCTGAAATATCCTCTATTAAGCAGCCCTAGACTCTGAGGTTCTTTCCAACAAGGGCTATTTTCTCTCTAAAACCTTCAGGCTTTCTAATGGTCTATGTGTTGCGTTTGTCAAGTGAATCTGTCACAAAATGACTATTTGAAAACGGACAGTGGAAAACAGGAAATTTGAAATATGTACCCCAGATGCTATAACCCATAACTAATTCGCCTTCTCCCCTAGCACGGTTCTAGCAGCAGTCCCTCCTGAGATAACTGCTTTGAAAGAAAAACACGGGAAATAAATGCATCTTAAAGGCCTCCTTTGGGGCCGGCCTGGCGGCACAGTGGTTAAATTTGCACGTTCTGCTTCAGCAGCGCGGGGTTCACCGGGTCGGATCCCGGGTGCGGACATGGCACCGCTTGGCACGCCATGCTGTGGTAGGCGTCTCACATATAAAGTAGAGAAAGATGGGCACAGATGTCAGCTCAGGGCCAGTCTTCCTCAGCAAAAAGAGGAGGATTGGCAGCAGATGTTAGCTCAGGGCTGATCTTCCTAAAAAAAAAGAAAAAAGACCTCCAAAAATGGCCGTCAAATCCTCCTGGGCTCCCCTAGACAGACGACGGAAAAAGTCTAAACGAACACATCCCCTTGCAGAGTTTTCGACAGGAAAGTGCTGGGCACCCTTCCAGGCTGCCATTCTCTTGCCCTCCGAGGACCAGCAACCACGGCACTCTGCGCCTCCCCACCGACGGGGAGAGGGTTTACCAGCACCGCCCGTCATCCGCCGAGCGCTCGGTGACACAACGCGCTTTAACCACATTCACTTCCAATCTCCACGAACTCCGGTTCCGCGCACTAGACATTTGCGGGAAGGCGAAACCCTAAGAGACACAACGTGTAACAGAAGTTTCCAGGAGCTGGGGACGGGCGGGGGGGGGGGAAATGGGGAGTCACTGTTTCACGGCTCGTGTGCTCGGGGTGACGGAAAAGTTCTGGACGTGGGACAGCGGCGACGGCCACAACAAAAAACACAGTGCACCCGATGCCGCTGAACCGTCCCCTTAAAACGGCCCAAAATGCCAATTTCACGTTACGCACACGTTACCACAATTTAAAAAAAAAAAAAGAAAAGAAAACTGGTGGGAAGTCACGTGCGCCCAGCCTTCCCCCCGCCTCCCCCCACGGGCGCCGGTCGGGCCGACACGTCTCCCCGCGTCTCCCCTCCAGGTGACTGTCAGCACGACGAGCGGGTCTCGCGGGGGCGCAGACGAGGCTCTAAGGCTTGGAGAAAACTTTGAACAGCCAAGGGCCCGAGTGGGAGCCCCAGGCGGGCCTCGCAGAGGTGACGGAGCCCGGGAGCGGGTGAGCCCGCGCGAGGATGTAGGCTCTCCCCCGGGAACACGGAAGAGGACGTTTCTCGCCTTTTTTTCTTTCCTGCTCTTTGTTGGCTGCGCAGGGCCGATCGCCGCACCAACGCCTCCCGCGCACCTGGGAGGAGGCGGGCGCCGGGGGCCCGGGGCGGGGGAGGGGACGCGGGGGCGCCCCGAGAGGCCTCGCGGTCCTTCCCGGTTCCCACGCGCCTCCGCCACCGTTTACCGGGCCGACCACGCGCGAAGCCCCCCACGCGCGCGCTCGCTTCCCTTCCCTGCCCCCCCAGTAGCCGGAGCGGGAAACTGAGCCCCCAGGCGATATTGGGGGGCGCGGGGAGGTAAAGCCACGCGCCCAAGGTCACCCGACAGGCGGGCAGGCCGCGACCGCGGGGTCCCTCCGGCACCAGGCCCGCGCCATCATCCGCGAGCGCACAGGCAGGGCCCGAGGCCTCGGCGTGGGGTCGGCCCGGCCCGGAGGGCCCCGGGGACCTGAGCCCGAGCCCCGGGAGGAGAGAGCGGCGCCGCCGGGCCGCCCGGCGTCACCCCTGGCGGCCGCGGCCGCCACCGCCGCGGGCAGGCCCCGCGGGAAAGGCCCCGGCCGAGGCCGCGCCGGTGGGAGGCCGCCAACAGACCTAACGGGGCCGCCGCGAAGGCGCCCGGCCCGGGACGCGGAGCCGCGGGCTACTCACCCCTTCGGGCCCGGAGCCCCGTTGCCGCTCGGCACGCCGGGCGCGCCGCTCTCCTCCTCCATTTTGGGCTCTGTCGCCGCCACCTCGGCCGCCGCTTCGACCCCTGCCGCCATTTTCTCCGCGTCTGGGCTTTGTGTGAGGGAGCCGGCTGCGCGGCGCTGCGCCTGCGCGCTCACGTGACCCGGCGCGACCAGTAACGCCTGCGCGCGCCGCGGCCCGCTCCCGCCTCGTCCCCGCCCGCCCCGGGCCACGCCCCTGCTCCGGGCCACGCCCCCGCCGCGCGCAGGCGCAGACCGGCCGCTGGGATCCATTCATTCCCGCAGCAAATTCAGGTTGGGCGCTTTCGCGATGCTCCACCGGTTCCCCAGGCCTCTTAGGGGAGGCATCTCCCCACACCCGACCCGGACACCCGGACTTCGCCACTCCCAGCTTTCTGTAATCAGAGGTGGGGAAGAGGGGCAGCGAAAGTTCTGTTTACTAAAAATATGAAGGAGTCAGCCAGGTAAGGAGGGCAGGACACGGACGGGCCAGGCAGTAGAGCTGGCGTGCAAAATGCTGTCTCTACGCAAGGATCATCCTGCACCAGGAATATCTGGGCTGTGTCCGACCTGTCTCCCTACCACGTTGGGGGCTCCTGGGTGCACATCCCGTGGCCTGAATCTCTCGCTGAACCTATCAACCAACAAACAAAACGCATGGCTGAGAACTTCGTATGTGCTCGCGGATGTTTCTTGAGCGAATGAACAAGCAGGAATCCAAACGTGATGGGAGAAATGAGCTAGACGCCAGGTGATCTCATTAACCTTAACCGGGGCTCCTTCCTGCCTGATCCTGGCTGGGTGCCTTTGCCTGAGGGCTTGGCTCCGTCCCCAAACTGGATTTCAGGGCTGTTACAGGCTATGGCCTGGGGCAGCCACTTGGCCCGGGAAGAGGCCAGAGCGCAGGGGCACATTCAGAGGCCTCAGGCTCCCTTCCCCAGCAGCAGCCCCTCTCCCTGGTGTCTCTGGAACTTTGAAATGCTTCACTGGATCTTGCAGAAGTTCCCATCTACCACCAAACTCGAGGCTTACGAAGGGAAAGAGGGTTTTTTCCCCCTCCTCTCTCACAGAATGACTACATTTCATCAGGCTCTGGGGAATATGTCACCTACCACACCCTCCCAGCTGCTTAATTCTGCCTGGCAATTCTGAGCCAGGGTTGAGAATTTCAGGACCAGAGAATAAATCCACCTGGTAGCTCAGCCTCTCTTTCCAGCTCCATTCCCACATACTTCCCAAACTCACCTGCCTCCCAGAATTCCCTTCTCCTGCCCATCTTCAAGCCCCTCCTCCTCCCACATCACCTCCTGAACCACCCCCCGCCCCCATACCAACCTTCCCTTCCTCCATGGCCCCACTGGATTCATTCTGTCTCAGTTTACCTTCCTCCTCTAGCCGAGCTCAGAGATGGCAGAAGAGGCCACAGCAGACTCAGAATCAGGGAGGCGTCCCAATGCAAAGCAGGAGGAACAAGAAGCCACCTGTCTGATCCTTTCTCCCACAGTGGGTGTGACAGGAGATCAGGGACAAGCCAGGCCCTGGTTGTGAAACAAACTCTCTTCCAGGCTGGACTTCTACGGGCTGGCTGACATAACCCAACTGTGCCCAGATCCTGGGTTTTGCTATCTCTTGAACTAGTCTTTCCTTCACACTTTCCTTTTCCTTTAAAGGCATGTTTTAAAATTGTGCCTCACATCTCATGTAAATATATGCAAATATGTGTAAAGTAAATATATGAAAACTTATTGTAAAAAATAGGAGGATGATGCTATTCAAGTATAAATTCAGTCGCGCACACTGCCAAAGGCTGAGCCTGAGGCTTGCTCTCTCTTTGCTCGGGTTAAGGGTCATTTAACACAGCCTAGCAGCGCTGGTTCCGATCCTGGGCGGGGACATGGCACCGCTCATCAGCCCATGCTGAGGCAGCTTCCCACATGCCACAGGTAAAAGGACCCACAACTAAAAAAATATACAACTATATACTGGGGGGGGTTGGGGGGGGGGGAAGAGCAGAAGAAAACCAAGAAGATTGGCAACAGTTGTTAGCTCAGGTGCCAATCTTAAAAAAAAAAGCCTAGCCCAAGCTACAACGGTCTCCTCGATGTAATTGAAAGGATTAGAAGAGATTTGCAAAGGAAACAGCTCTTTTCACGATGGCATATCCTGGGGCCTCCTGACATCATCTCCAGGGGCACTGCAATCCAAAGTTGGCCTGAAAGAGGTGGGTGCCAGGCCTGTGTAGAGAGGCGAGCTGCCGTGGCCAGAAGGGCCCCTGAGCGCTGGGGGAGCTAAGGCACTTGGGTAAGACCCTGGGTTTCTGCAGACCGCCAGATGCCCACAGAGTGCCGCGCATCTTTCTAACTGCCTTTCTCTTACCCCTCTGCCCCTCCGTCACGCTGCTCCAGCAACCTCGTCTGCCATGCTGCCCCACCACAGGCCACGCACACTCTAGCCTCCAGGCCTGTACCCTGTGCTGTTCCCTCCACTCCTGTGGCCAGGCTGGCTGCCGCTCGTCCTTCTACTCCCGGGCAGAAAGGGTTTTTCTTCCTCTGTGGGTGAGCCACATAACAGACAGGGATTCATGCCAAAATCAATAGAACATGCCAGACACTGTGCTGGCCCATCAGGGAGGTGCGATCTTGAGGGAGCGACCCCCCTGCTCCAGCCTCCATTTGCTCATCTGCAAATGAGATTCCTAAGAGAATTCGGGAACCCACCTGTCGGGGCTCCTCTTAGGATGAAATGTGGCCTGATGCAGAGAACCCTCAAAGGTTAAAAGCTCGGAAAGTGCTCAAACGGTGGATGCTGTTATGAGCACGACCATATTCTGCTGCTTTTCCTGAGTCCTCACAGAAGGGGAAGCATAGAGCTCAGCAGTGGGGCCATGCGGACCTGAGGGCAACCCAACTCCACTTTCTAGAGCTGTGGGGCCTCAGACAGAGGCTTCTCTGCTCTGGGCCCCTGTCTTGTCACCCTTAGAATGGAGGTGCTAGCTATTCCTCCCACCGATGATGGTAGTGAGAGTCAGAGGGAGGGTGCCCGTGCAGGCTCAGAGATGGGGAACCCTCCAGAAGTGTGGGCATTAGTCATTAGTAAGTATACCAGCGTGGCGGCTGGCCCATGGGAGATGCAAAGGAAGTGGAAACTTACGTATAGTGATTGTAAATCATTTATTATATAATCCCGCTACCTGCTCTTCACCTGAAAACTCAGACTTTGCTTCTTGCGGTGCGTTTCATAACAGATCCCTCAAAACCAGCAGAGGGCCTTTCTTTTCATTTTTTATTCTTTACCTCGGTGTGGTCCCTGACTCCCCTCGTGTCCCGGGTGCCTCACTTTGAGGCCTCGGTTCAGAAACGTAACTGACAAGTCCATTTTGTCCAGCAAGGCCTGCTTTTATTCATTCGGGGTGGGTTTTTGAAACGCGGTGCAACTTGATGAAGTCGAGGGTGCCGGGAAAGCGAGCCTGCCAGGTGCGGAGAAGCGCAAGAAGCTTGTGGAACCTCCCGGCCTGATGGACACCCTCAACTCACCAGGGCTACTGGCCCCGAAGGGACCGAGTGGACCTCGGGAAGAGATCAGGGTGCCTGCTCCATCGGAAGTTCAGGACCACGTCCGCCTCCTCGGGTATAACGGTGTGCAAAACAATCAGTGAGTGTCTTCACACGGGATCACAGAGTCAGCTCCGCTTGGTGTCTCTTGGCCTAAAAAGCATTCTGGCCGTGCAGAAAGAGTCGGGCAGTTTCCGTCCTTCCCAACGCCAGGGTATCGCCAGCTGCCCCTGGCCCCGCCAGCCTGGCCTTCACACGGGCGTCTCCTCTGCCACCTTCTTCAGGAGTCCGGCTGCCAGCAGCGGGGGCTGGGCACCCTCAGAGCCCTCCACGTCCTGGACCTTCAGGCGCACCTTCTGGTTGGTTCTTCTCCACTCGGAGTACAGCTGGCAATGGTAGCGGAAGGAGACCTGTAAGGCAGTGCAGGGGTGGGTGGGGAGGCCGGCCGGCAGCCTCCACCCCCGGGAGAGGAAAACTGGGTCCCCGAGGCAGCTGCCTGGGCCCAAACCAGGGCCGGGCCCATGCTTCCAGAAGCATCCAAGCCTTTCTCATACAGACTGTGCACTCACACCCATTCACTCTCCTGGGGCAGCTCCCCACCAGCGCTCGGGGCCCCGCAAAGCTAAGGGGGTCTGCAGCACGGAGCAAAAAACTCCCTTCTGTGTCTCAGAGGGTGGGGATGAAGTGATGCAGCCTCTTAGAAGGGGTTCCATGGCAGTGGGTCACATCGTTGCCAAAACACGGAAGCACCCAAGATGTCCTTCAGTAGGCAAATGGATAGACAGACTGTGGGACACCCAGACAATGGGATACTATTCATCTCAAAAAAGAAATGAGGGGCTGGCCCAGTGGTGCAGTGGTTAAGTGTGCACGTTCCACTTCGGCGGCCCGGGGTTCACCGGTTCGGATCCCAGGTGTGGACATGGCACCACTTGGCAAGCCATGCTGTGGTAGGCGTCCCACATATAAAGTAGAAGAAGATGGGCACGGATGTTAGCTCAGGGCCAGTCTTCCTCAAAAAAAAAAGAAAGAAAGAAATGAGCTCTTAAGTCATGAAAAGATACGGAGGAACCTTAAGTGCATACGACTGAGCGAAAGAAGCCGATCTGCAAGGCTACATCCTGGATGATTCCAACTCTGTGACATTCTGGAAAAGGCAGAACGATGGAGACACTAAAAAAAATCGGTGATTGCCAGGGGCTGAGGGGATGGAGGGATGAATAAGAGAAGCACCGAAGATTTTTAAGGCAGTGAAACTACTCTCTATGATACCGTGATGATGCATCCATGTCCTGATAGATTTGTCCAAACCCAGAGAATGTGCCACACCAGGAGTGAACCCCAGTGTCAACTATGGACTCTGGGCGACAATGACGTGTCCATGTTGGTTCATCAACTGCAACAAAGGGACCACGCTGGTGCCATGGTGACTGTGAGGGGGGCTGTGGGGAGCGGACAGGGGGTACGTGGCAATTCTCTGCACTTTCTGCTCCCCATTTTGCTGTGAAACTTAAACTGCTCTAATACATGAAGTCTATACAAGACCATTGATAAAGAACTGTCAGTGGTTCATACTCTGACGAAGCAAGTTCCAAGAAATATTTGCACGGCTGGCGCCCAAAGCACGGTTCATAAAGGCAAAAAAAAAAAAAAAAGGTGGAAAGAGAAGAAAAACATTGGAAGGAATCCCAGTGTCCATCACAAGGGATTGGCTAGATAAATATGGTCCACCCACACGATGACTGGCTGTTGGGTGGCTGCCTGTTTTTTTAAAGGACATTAGGAAAGTGAACAGCAGCAGACTGCAAAGCAGGCCTTATGATTTCATCCTATTTGTCTTAAAAAAATACACGCTGGTGGATGCATTGCAAAATCATCGTGGAGAGGGAACGCCCCCACAGCTGGAAGGCAGTGGTTCTGCCCCAGGGGTGAGACCCTGGGGGACCTCAGGTCTCCCAGCAGGGTGCTAATGCCTGCCAGGAGCCTGGAGCGACACCCCCAGGGCAGTCTCTCTCAATCCCAGGGGTTTTTCTCGCAGTCGCTTCATCCTCCTCCCTCCCGGCATCTCCCCGCAGCCTGGCCGACTCTGGGTGGGCTCATGGGTGGTGGAGGCCACGCTCAGCACTGGGGAGCAGGTGCCCTGGTCCCCACAGAACAGAAGGCTCACATCAGGCTCAGGCTTCCCTGGCCCTTGGTGGGGCTCGGAATCTGGAACCCCTGAGACTCCGGGAGGTCGCCAGCAGGGAGCCCCCCAGCTGCCTGCTCTCCAGCCGGCGGCCACTCACCAGCGTCCAGAGGACATAGATGGTGAAGAGCGCGATGGTGAGGGCGATGAGCCCCACGGCCTCGAGCCGGCTGTGGAGCCGGAGGTGGTCCTGGGCGCCGCGCAGGCACAGCCAGCCCGAGATGGCGGCCAGTGGCGTGATGAACAGGAAGCACACCATGTCACAGCAGAGTGTCCGCTTCTCGGTCCGAGGCCCCGGGTCCCTCAGCCACTGCGGGGAGGAAGGGAGCGGGCGAGCTGCTGAAGGGTCTACCCGGCGCCCTCCCGCTGGCCCCGCTGGGGATGCGGTGCGGACCTCCAGGCCCTATGCCCCCCTCGGCTGACACCCATCTTGATTGCTGGGCCTGCAGGACCGTCCTCCTGCCTGGCCCCTCCCTCCATCCCTTCCTTCCTTCCTATGCTTGCTGAGCCTACGAGGAACCAGGCCCTGCTGGATGCTGGGCATTTCTGCCCCCATTTACAGATGGGGGAAACTGAGGGCACGGAGGGGCTGACTCATTTGTACAAACTCGCACGGCTAGTCATCCACAAACCCTGGACTAGAACCCAGGAAGTCTTGCCCCAGGGCCTGTGTGGCCTCAGCCGCTATGCTCCACTGCCTGCCACAGATGACGGGCCAAGAGATATGGGCTTCACTCATGGAACTCTGGAGAACAGAACAGAAAGGGTCCCTGCCAAACCAGAACTCCCTTGCTAGTCAGGAGAGGTATGAAGTGGGGTGGATGGTCAGGGAGGGGAAGCCCTGCTGTGGAGAGCTGAATGAGCAGGAGAAGCCACGTGAAGAATGGGGGAGATGGCACTCCAGACTGCAAGAATGGCATGTGCAAAGGCCCTGAGGTGGACATGTGTAGATTAGACAAAGTGCAGTGGGGACGAGGCTCGTGTGGCTGGAGCTCGAGGTAAGAGGCGGACAGGTGCAGGAGGGGCTGGCTCTCCCTCCCACCGTTCTCCTAAGAGCCCAGCTCCCAGGTGGGCCAGGAGCCTTTCACATCTCAGCCAGGGACATTAGCCTGTAGCTCTCAGCCACCCCCCTGCCAAGGAGGGCAGGGAGGAGCTGGAGGGCATCCAGCCAGCCGGGACGGCCCTGGGGAGCAGCAAGGCACCCGCCAGGCCTGGGAGTGCCCTATCCCACCCCATCACACTCAGGCTAAAGTCGAAGCTGGGTGTGGCCGTTCCCGCCTCCTTCCGGGCCACCTTCCTCCTTTAACTCGTTCCACTCCAGCCACTGGGCATCAAGGACACCAAGCTCCTCGTGGCCTCAGGGCCTCTGCACTTGCTGTGCCCTCTGCCAGGACCTCCCTTCCCTGGGTTCTGCTGGCTCCTCATTCCTCAGGCCTCGGCTTCAGGGGGTCATCTGAAGTGACCCAAACAGGGAGGGGGCCCAGGGTCTGGCCAGTCTGGAACCTCAGGCCTGGTTCCCCACCTCCATCAGCAGAATCTCCGGGGGGCAGGAGGGGTCCACCCGACAAGAGAAGCCACTGCCCCAGGCCCAGGGCAGTCCCCGCCTCTGGTCCCCGCCACCCGCACCAGCCTCAGGCTCCCGAGCGTACCTCTATGAGGGGCCGGGGACATTTCTCCACCACGAACTCCGTGTGGCACAGCTCGCAGTAGCTGGTGTTGGATGAGGAAAGCCACCTCTCTAGACAGCTCTTGTGCACGGCGCCCAGGGTGCCGGTGCAGCCACACGGAGACAGCAGGCTCTCCCCGTTGGCTCCCTCATGGCAGATGCGGCAGAAAGGACCATCGCTGGACACACAGATAGGACACATGAGCAAGGACCAGGCTTCCTGCTTATGCCTGCTCACTACCTGCTGGATCACGAACTCAGCACTGCCCCTCTGCTGCCACTTGGCAAACTTCTACTCATCCTTCAACACCCAGCTCCAAATGTCCCTTCCTTTGGGAAGCCTTCCCAGATTCCCACAGACGGAGTGATGTGCTCCTCCCCAGGGTTCTGGTGGCACCCTTTTAGGCCCAGGGTGAGCATCTCTTGTACCTGCCTGCCCAGTGTCCGCTCCTCCTTTTCCTGCAATACCACCTTCAATGTACTGGGTAACCACCCTGCTCTCAACCCTTGGTCCTCAGGGACTAGGGCAGAGCTGATGACACCGCTGATGACCTCAGACCTGACCAATCAGAACACTACACACTCCTGGTCACAAGGACCAACTCAGGGAAGGGCATGTGTGATGCAATCAGAGCCACTGGGAATTCATTCCTGAAATTCTTTTTTTTTTTTTCCCCCCACTAAACTCCAGAACCACAGGCAGCGTGGCTGATGTTAAGTCTGGAACTGCTGGCAGCAGCCTGGTCTCCACGTGGAGTCTGTGAATGATGCCAAACAGAGGAAGGCAGAGCCAAGACACGGGCAAGGGTGGATTCTCAAGGCCATCATCAGAGGCTCTGGATCTAGCCACACCTGAAGGCTGCACTACCCAAGAAACCTGAGCATCCAAGGAAAACAGCTTCCCGCTCCTGTGCTCTTGTGAGGCTCGGAAAAGAGACATAAAAAGCATCCCCAGGAAGCTGCTTCGGGGAAGTCTCAGCCCCAGCAGGGTCTCTGGGGATGCTGGGTCCTTCCTGGGGCAGCTCAGGAGGCTGGGGGAGTGGCCTTGGTGGGCCCAGAGGCTGTCCAGCACATGAGTCATTGTTTTCCAGACACTTCTGTCCGGAGAGCCACTGTAGGAACACACGAAGGGGGCGGAGCAGAAGAGCTGTTTCCCAGATAACGCCAGTTTCCCCTCCCAACTGTTTCTACACTTTTCTGAGCGTGGCTGGCGGTGGGCGGGGCCTGGCTGCCAGAACACAGGCGCTGGGCAGACCCCTCACGTCTGCCGTGCCGGCAGCCCTACGCCCCCCTCCACTCTGACCCCTCGCTCCCCAGACACACACCACGTTCACAGGGGAGCGATCCCTCCTCCGGAAACCAACCCCAGGAAGTGGAAGGGACGAGAACCTCGGGGCAGAGCCACGTCAGTTTGGGGTTTGTCCCGGGCATCCTACTCGGGAAGAGCAAGTTCCGAGAAAACAAAACAGAAACGGATTTGTTATGGAGCGTTTACGGACTGTGCACTACACAAAGGGCAACACGGGGATTAATTTGTCTCGTTCTTGCAGGGAGCCTGTGGAGAAGGTGCTGTTTCTGCCCCCATTTGACAGACAGGGAAACTGAGGCATCGAGGGGTTCACTTGTGTGTGTAAACTCACACAGCCAGTAGACCACAGAGCTGGGGTTTGAACCCAGGAAGTCTGGATCCACGGCTTGTGTACTCTGAGCCACTAGGCTATGCTGCCTGCCACAGACAGTGGGGCAAGAGAAAGGGGCTTCACTCACGAAATTCCAGCAGGAAAATGATGCACCCGATACAGATGAGAAGGAAAAGGGATGGGGGAGCAGGGGAGATACCACAGACTCCCATGGGGCTGCCCAGGGATGCTCCACGAGCAAGAGGAGATGGGAGATGGGGAGCGAGGGAGGGAACAGAAGCCGTGGGGAAGGCTGGGCAGAAGGGCTGGGGATGCGGCAATGCTGGGGCAGCTTCCAGAAAGGCCCGGGCCCGCTCACAGCCTGGTGGGCAGAGTGCCGAGGGCTCAGAGGGGTCCAGGGGCCCCACAGCCTGGCCCCAAGCCTGAGTTTCTGTAGATTGTCTTGGCCCCAGAGACGCCTCCTGGCCCTTCCTCTCTGGCCTCTGCTGGGTTCAGGGTCCAGAACTTTCCGCCCCGCCTAGTCTCTGCCATGTGCCCCCAGGGCCCCAGGTCTCCTTGGAAGCCAGATAGAGGGCTTGATTTTTAGGAAGGCGCCGGCTATGACATCCTTGAGCCCCACTCCTGCTTACTCTCTGTTGGCAGGCTGGCTAGAAGGAGTTACAGGGCGAGGGCAGGGGACGGTGACCTGCCTGCGTGGCCTCTGCCAACCCCAGCACCTCCCAGCGGCAGCAGCGGCCGGAAGATCCTCATTTGCTCCCGGGGAGGCTGGCACGGAGGCTGTAGGGAAGGCCACGTCCCTGGATGACGACAGCTCTTGGGAGAAACAGCGGCCTGCTCTCCGGGACGGGAGGTCCCGCCCTGGCCTTCAGCCCCGCCAGGTTTGGGTTGAGTGGCATCAAAAGGCAGACGGGAGAAGCCGCCGGCAAGGAGGCCAGAGCAGCTCAGGAGGCCCTGTGGTCTCAGCGGGCATGGCCGTCCCACCCGCCGCTCGCCTGGGTCTCTGGGGACTGCAGGAGAGGCTGCTGGGACTCAGTGAGCTCCTCCTCCCCGAGTCACTCCCCACCGGAGTGGGGGTTCAAGCCTCAGCCCTGCTCAGGGACACTGACAGGAGTCCGCCTCCCTCTGGGCCTCAGTTTCCCCAGCTGTCAAGAGGGAGAGTAGGGCACAGTGGGGTCAACTCACTCAGCGCCCCTCAGGAACCCCGTGTAGGGAGACCCCAGCTTCCGTCAGCTTCCTCCCGGGCCACCTGTCCTGGCAGTGCTGGCTGGGAGGCCCCAAGGGTGCTCTGGCTCCCAGCCTGGCTGGACCAGCAGAGACAGACCCCATCCTGACTTCAAGGGTCTGATGGAGACGCAGAGCTAAAAACCAGCACCCTGGAGGAAGCCCAGAAGCCCAGAAAGAGAGCTCCCGCTCTCATGGGGCGCAGGCAAGGCTTCCCGGAGGGCGTGACGCCAGGCAGAGACAAAGAGTGTGAGCGCTGTGAGCTCCCTCAAAGCCCTGCGAGGCCTCCCCTGCTTCTCTTCCTGTCTGAATGAGAAGCTTCTGAACTAATCCTGACACCTGCGACACCACGGGTGAATGGAAGGCATTACGCTGAGTGCAATAAGCCAGGCACAAAGGGACAAATACTATATGATCCCACCTGCACGAGGGCCCAACGGGAGTCACGTCCAGAGAGACAGAAAAGAGATGGTGGCGCCAGGGGCCAGGGGAGGGGTGGGGAGTTTTGTTTCATGGGGACAGACCTTCAGTTTGGGAAGATGAGAAAGTTCTGGAGACACATGGAGGGGATGGTTGCATAACCACGTGAATGAATTTAATGCCACTGAGCTGTGCGCTTAACCATGGTTAAGGGGCTGGCCCGGTGGCACAATGGTTAAGTTCGCATGCTCCCTTTCGGCGGCCCGGGGTTCACAGGTTCGGATCCCAGGTGTGGACCTAGCACCACTCGTCAAGCCACGCTGTGGTGGTGTCCCACATATGAAATAGAGGGAGACTGGCACAGATGTTAGCTCAGCAACAATCTTCCTCACGCACAAAGAGGAAGACTGGCAACGATCTTGGTTGAGATTGGTGAGGGCCAATCTTCCTCACAAAAAACAAACAAACAAACAAAAATAGTTAAGACGGTACATTTGATGTTAAGCATATTTTACCACAATAAACAAAACTGAGGGGAAAAAGCTTATGAATTAAATCGTAGCCAATAAACACAGCAACAACAGGTAAAACTTGAAAAACTGAAAGAAAAAGAAATCACTTAGAATCCTACTCCTCCAGCCAATCTGGTAACTGTTTGAAATCTAAGTGAGTTAAAATGGATTCCAATTTGTGTGGGGTTTCCTTAAAACTCCCTTCTTTGGAAGTGATGACCAATGAGTGAAGCAGGCTGATTCTGCTCACAGGTGGGTATCGAAGGTCAACACCAAGGTTTTTTTTTTTAGACATGCTTTTTGGTGAGGCAGATTGGCCCTGAGCTAACATCTGTTGCCCATCTTCCTCTTTTTTTTTTTCCTCCCCAAAGCCCCAGTACATAGTTGTGTATCCTAGTTGTGGGTCCTTCTAGCTCTTCTATGTGGGATGCCACCACAGCATGGCTTGATAAGCAGTCTGTAGGTCCAAACCTGCGAACCCTGGGCCGCCGAAGCAGACCGAGTGAACATAACTGCTACGCCACAGGGCTGGCCCACCAGCAATGGGTTTTAAATACTTGTATAGAATGCTTGTGAGGCAGCCACCCCCGTCCTAGGCTTTATGTGGACCATGGCAACGTGCTTTCAGAACTGCTCCGGGAGGAAGGTATCCCCATCTTAGAGACACCGGGGGAAGTGACTTGTCCTGGGTCACACAGGGAGAGAGGTCTCCATGCAGGATTTGAGCCCAGGCACCGTGAGCCCACAGCCTACACTCCTACCCCCTCTTTATACTGATTCGCCAAAATCTGAGCTCCTCGCCAACGTTTAATCTTCAGCTTTCACGGCGTAATCTGGAGTTTCTGCTTTTCCTAAAGAATCAGGCCCCGCCAGCCGTGGGCCTCCTGGCCTCCCATGGGGTAGTGACTCATTGAGCCCTTTCTCTGGGAATCTGCCCACCTGCCCCTCCAGATGGTTGGACTTCTGACCCCAGACTGGGAGGAAAGCACTGGGCCCAGAGAGCCAAGCCACTGAGGACAGACACCTGCTCAGTCCTCACTCACCTCGGCCCATCCAAGGCCCGGATGACAGTGGAGAGGAGCCGGCCGTCCCTTGATGTCACCTGTGCCACATACTGGGGTGGCCCAAGGCCCGTGGCCTCCACGATCTTGGAGAAGGAGGGGCTGCCGGAGCAGTCGCACAGGGAGCCGGGGAGGTGGCAGCATTCACCCGTCGTCATGGCCACAGGGAGCCCTGTGTCCTCAGGGCCCAAGGCCCATGGTCCCAGGAGCCTGGGGAGAGGCGGGCAGGGAGATTAAGGGCAAGGTCAGTGAGGCAGACACAGACTGAGGTTTGAATGCAGCTCTCTGAGCCTCAGTGGCCGCATCTGTGAGATGGGGGTATAGGGTGAGGATCCAGTGAGGACCCCCGAGCCCAGGCCTGGGGCACACCTGAGGCTCTAACTCTCCTAAGAAAGGCCAGCCGGGTCCAGCCCTCAGTGCTCGCAGGCTGCCCCTAGCATCACCTTTCCAGAGACAGTAACGGCCCCCCCACAGTTATTGAGCACCTGCTGTGTGCCCGACCCTGTGCTTGGCGCTTTCCTGGGCCGGAACCATGCCCGCCAGCCATGTAGTCTTGTTTTCCGCAGACCGGACTCCCAGTGCTGGGCTCAGAGAACAGAGCCTGCCTCTGAGTGGGGCAGAATGAGCTAGAAACTGGGCCCCGCAGACCAAGATGGTGAGTTCCCTTGACCCTTCTGGTTCTGGGCCTCTCGCAGGGCTCTGAACTCCTTGATACCTCAGGCCATGAAGGAAGTGACCCAGGCTGGAGAGGACCAGGGAGGCCTCTGTCCCCTCCAGAGCAGCTGCTCTAAGGCACATCTCTGTCCCGGAGGAGAGGCCTGTGGGCAGCAATCTCAAGTCTGCGCTGGTGGTGACTTCAACAGGATCCGCCCCGACCCCAGGTCTGACCTGCCAAAGGGATCCTTGGAACCTCCTCCTCCATCCCTCCTCCATGCCTCCTCCCCAATCCCTCCTCCTCCATCCCTCCTCCAACCTCCCCCATCTCTCCTCTATTCCTCTTCCAAACTCCTCCCCATCCCTCCTCCAACCTCCTCCAACCTCCCCCCATCCCTCCTCTATTCCTCCTCCAAACTCTTCCCCCTCCCTCCTCCAAACTCCTCCCCATCCCTCCTCCAAACTCCTCCCCCGTCCCTCCTCCAAACTCCTCCCCATCCCTCCTCCAAACTCCTCCCCATCCCTCCTCCAAACTCCTCCCCATCCCTCCTGCAAACTCCTCCCCATCCCTCCTCCAAACTCCTCCCCATCCCTCCTGCAAACTCCTCCCCCGTCCCTCCTCCAAACTCCTCCCCATCCCTCCTCCAAACTCCTCCCCATCCCTCCTGCAAACTCCTCCCCCGTCCCTCCTCCAAACTCCTCCCCATCCCTCCTCCAAACTCTTCCCCCGTCCCTCCTGCAAACTCCTCCCCCTCCCTCCTCCAAACTCCTCCCCATCCCTCCTGCAAACTCCTCCCCCGTCCCTCCTCCAAACTCCTCCCCATCCCTCCTCCAAACTCTTCCCCCGTCCCTCCTCCAAACTCCTCCCCCGTCCCTCCTCCAAACTCCTCCCCCATCCCTCCTCCAAACTCCTCCCCCATCCCTCCTCCAAACTCCTCCCCCGTCCCTCCTCCAAACTCCTCCCCATCCCTCCTCCAAACTCCTCCTCCTTCCCTCCTCCAACCTCCTTGCTCCATCTAGCCAGTGAGACTTGTGCATTTCCCTCTGAGAATTTCATGAGAGTAACAGAGGCCTCTCTAGACGCCCCCTGGAAGCCAATACAGGTGTCCTGGAGCTAAGGATCTCCGTCTCCTACTGGTCTCATCCTCAGGCCTTTGTCTCCGGGAGCTGTGGCCCAGAGACCCCAGCAACACTCACTGAGGTGCCCCCACCCTCGGCTTTTACCAACCCCTGCCCGTCAAAATCTGAGACCCCAAGAGAGAAGAAAAGGGAGAAAAGTAGCGTAAGTCATTGACGAACTTTTTGCGCCAGGACAGTCTGGCAACAGATCAGCGCCCTCTGAAAGCTCAGCCAGAAGCCCTCCTGACCCAGCACGCCCTTCCGGGCCTCCACCACTGGGCCGTTGCAGGCCAGATAAGCCACTACAGGCGGCCCTCCGTGTCCACGCGTTCCACCTCCGCGGATTCAACCATCCGCAGATCAAAAGGCCTACGATGGTTGCGTCTGTACTGAGCACGGACAGACTGTTTTTTCTTGTCATTATTCCCTAAACAAAACGGTATCACACCTATTTCCACAGCATTTCCATCGTATTAGTTATTAGAAGTGATCTAGAGATGGTTTAAAGTACATAGGAGGATGTGCAGAGGGTAGACGCAAATACCAAGCCATCGTCTATAAGGGATGTGAGCATGCGCAGATTTTGGTATCTGCTGGGGTGGGGTGGGGTGGGGTGGGGGAGTCCCTGGAGCCAATGCCTCGAAGATACGGAGGGATTACTGTATCGCCCTGAGTCAGGAGCCCCGGGGGAAGGCTGCGTGACCGAGATAACACGCTCGCCGGGCAGCGGCTGGGCCTGGCCTGTGGTGTGTGCCCCTGTCCCTCCTGAGGGCCTGCGACCAGAACTCCCAGCTCTGAGGTCAGCAGGGGAGCCCCAGGGCTACTGGGGGAAGGCACACAGAGGGGAAGCCACTCCTCCTGCCCCACAAAGGACCGGTCTGAACGTTTCTGCAAGTAACTGGGCCTTATAAGAACCATCAGGGGCCGGCCCAGTGGCGCAGCGGTTAAGTTTGCTCGTTCCGCTTCGGCAGCCCGGGGTTCACCAGTTTGGATCCTGGGTGTGGACATGGCACTGCTTGGCAAGCCATGCTATGGTAGGCGTCCTACATATAAAGTAGAGGAAGATGGGCACGGATGTTAGCTCAGGGCCAGTCTTCCTCAGCAAAAAGAGGTGGATTGGCAGCAGATGTTAGTTCAGGGCTAATCTTCCTCAAAAAAAAAAAAAAGAACCATCACAGCTCCTGTACATGTTAAGCTCTGCTATTTCTTTTATTCTTAGAGGAAAACAAAAACCCATCTGGTAAATCTGCTAACACACCAATGAGCAAAACAACCCCAGCAGCTGTTCTTTATTACGGACCTACTGTGTGCCAGGTGCCAAGCTCACGGAGTCTAAATAGTTCTTATAAGTGTCCTCTGCAAAGGTCACCTCCCCTGGGAGGCCTTCCCTGATCACTCTGGCCACCATTGGTGTCCACATTACCGCCCTCCCAGAACGCGCCCCTCTCCAAAAACGCCCTCGGTGTTGGTTTACTGTGTAACCGCCTCTGTCCTCCGTGCTTCCGTGAGCTCTGTGAACGAGGGACCAGGCTGGACTTGCTCTCCGCCACCCCCAGCGCCTGGCCCTGCGTCTGGCACAGAGTGGCCACGTTAATTGTCGCTGCGTTCATCTCTTGGACCCTACTCTGTGTCACAGCAGTGGCAGAACCAGGTCTCTGGACCCCAGAGGGTCTGCCAGCGCCCAGGGGAGGAATCAGATATGTTTAGAGGCTAGAGGTCTGTGCAAACCACAGAGGCTTGGGCTTACAAGAGGCCAAAGTCGAGACTGGCCCCAAGGATGGGGTGGCTGCAGGCTAGGCTCAGCTCTGGAGCTGCAGAGATGGGGGCTGAGCCAAGGTCCCAAGCAAACCGGGCCCAGTGCCCGGGAGACGAATTTCACCAAGTCTTTACAACAAACCTATGACATAAGTCCAATAAATGACCCCATGTGACAGCTGAGGAGACTGAGGCTCAGAGAGGGGCAGCTACTTGCCCAAGGTCACACAGCTAAGAAACAGCACCAACATTTGAACTTAGTCCACTGAGTGGGTCTGGGACTCAAGACCCTTGAGTTCTTTTAAGTCCTGACTCTGGCCCTGATGCTGTGTGTCCTAGGACAAGTCGCTTGGCTTCTCTGGGCCTCATCCTTCTCCTCTGCCAAATAGGTTGACGGAGTTGGTGGACTGAGTCTGCTGAGGGGCTTCCTGAGAAGGAGCCCCCAGGCTCGATTCCTTGGCTAGGCATGTCTGGGGTGGCACTGGGACACCACAGCCTTTCCACACCTGCCCAGCCTCCTTCTTCTGAGGGCAGGAAACTGAGGGCAGAGGACTCCGAGGACCCTAACTCCTCACAGTGTCTCTCAGGCCAGTTGCTTCACTCTCTGTGCCTCAATTTTCTCATCTATAAAATGGGGGTCACAATGACACCCAGCTCAAAAATCCGTAAATATGAAGAAGTTGGTAAATATTAGCTCTTGTTACAATCACCGCCATCAGCTTACAGAGCTGTTGAGGGGGTTTGATGAGACAAGGCACAGTCAGCACCTGGCATACAGTAAATGTTCGATAAATGCTCACCATAATTATTTTTCAGGATAAAGGTGGAGCCTGCGAAATGCATTCATTCCCCTTCACTCACCAAGGAGAGGCTTCGTCACTGGAGGCCAGGTTCTAATCCTAGCTCTGCTCTCATTTGCTGTGTGGCCCTGGGTAAAAGACTTGACGTCTCTGAGCCTCGACTTCCTCATCTGTCTAACGGGAAGCTTCCTAGCACTTCCACCTCCGACGGTCCCTGGAGGACTAAATGAGTCAGTCACATACATCCTGGCTACCCAGTTTGGGGCACCCACTAACAGTCAGGCGCTCTGCTTTGTACACATTCCCGGCTCATGAGAATATTGACTCTTTTCCAGGCACAGCCCCTCTGAGAGGGAGGTTGGGGAAGGACACTGACCGCTTATGGACCGCCTACTGTGTGCAGGGCACTTTCCTCCTCCGCCACCTCCAACAGCCTCATGAGATCGGCGCCGGGATGACCCGGTTTCACAGATGGGGAAACCAAGGCTCCGAGAGGCGCCTACTGTGTGCCGGGCCCCGAGACCTGCCGCCGCCCTGGAGACCGGACTGCGAGCCCCTCGTCCCGGGGAAGGCGGAGGCCGAGGGTGCGAGCCCGGCCGTCCTGCCCGGGGGCCAGGCTCGGGCCTCGAACCCCGGGCCGACCCGCGGACTGGCGCCCCTCGGCCCCGCCCGCTCGCGCCTACCTGATCCGCGGCCGGGCCGGGCGGCCGCGCAGGCCCCTCCGCTAGCCCCGGCCCGGGTCCCGGCCCGGCCGGTCCAGTCGGCGCCGCTCGCTCCGCTCCGGCCGGCACCTGCGTCCGGACACCGCCCGCCGGGCCGACGGCGAGCGGGCCAATGGCGACCGCCTCTCGCCCTCACTGGCCAATCGCCGTGCACGTCCCGCCCTGGGGGGCGGGGCCAGAGGCGACGGGGACGTCCTGGGCCGCACAGGCCCCGCGGCGCCGCAACTGCTGGCTCCGCCCCTGCCGCGTCCTGGCTCCGCCCCCGCCCCTGACCCCGCCCCCAGCCGTGACCCCGCCCCAGCCCGGCCCGGGGCGCGAGCGGGGCTAGTGGCGCCACCTGCCGGCGACCAGTGCCTGTTAATTAATAAAATCGTTACAGTATTCAACGTGACGCCGGCCAAGGAATTGATTTATGGGTGCTCATCACCTCTCTTGCGCTTCTCATCGATCCCGGGGGAGGGAGGGACCGCGTGATCACATTTCACAGAGGGGAAACGGAGGTTAGGGGGCCGTGGAAGAGCCTAAAGCCAACATCATTATTGATCATTCATTTATTCCTTCATGTATACAATAGATTCATTCATCAGATGTCATAAACATCAATCAGAGGGCCTATTATGAGCCAGGCACTGTGCTGGGAGATGGGCACACAACGTTGAGTAAGGCAAATATTGCTGCCCGCATGGACCTCGATCTAGGGAATGAGACAGACCATTAACCAACTATGTAACTAATTATTAATTACAAAGGTGATAAATTATAGCAAGCGAGGGGGGGCATATCATGGAATAATTTGGAAACTGCAAAAATATTTCCTTCAAGAAGCAATTGAACTGACAACTAAGGTGTGAGAAGTTCAGCACATGCAAAGGGCCTGAGGTAGAACGGGAGAATTGTCTCATTGTTCCTTTCTTCCCTTGGCTCAATACTTAGGAATATGTAGATCAGCTCAATTCCCTCAGTTAAATTCTGTTGTGTTGCACTGGCTTATATTTTTAAAAAATGGAAAGATAGGGGCTGGCCCGGTGGTGCAGCGGTTAAGTTTACACATTCTTCTTCAGCACCCTGGGGTTCTTGGGTTTGGATCCCGGGTGTGGACCTACACACTGCTTGTCAAGCCATGCTGTGGCAGGCATCCCACATATAAAGTAGAGGAAGATGGGTACAGATGTTAGCTCAGGGCCAGTCTTCCTCAGCAAAAAGAGGAGGATTGGCAGCGGATGTTACCTCAGGGCTACTCTTTCTCGCAAAAAAAAAAGGAAAGATAGACCATTTAACATTTTTTAAAAGTTACCTCTAGAGGGAAGAAGTAGGATGGAGGGGACAGAGAGAGAAGCTAGACCTTTAAAAAGTATATCTTGTTTTATATACTTGACTTTCCAACCATGTAAGTATTTTCTATAATGATAAAACAAAATTTTAAATGTAAATATAGTGCTAAAAACAAAAATTAAATAAAGTGAACAAACCTGTGTATCTAGTTAGTGACAAAACAATACAGAGATGGAATCTAGTAACTTTAAAACACAACAGTTTGACTGGACATACCACTGCTATGTTGTTATTGATGGTGTTAAAATTGGTATTCTGAACTTATTGCCTATCTAGTATCGGATAAAGCAAAGAAGTAATTATGTTGGTGTCAAGAACCAGGATTTTCAGAGGGCGTGAAGGAGATGTAAGATTGATTATGTTCAATTAAAACCCGGTCGTCTTGAATTTGAATTGGACATATCACGATAAATTTTACCTTTATAAAAAGCAGACGTTTCCTAGGTCTGTTCTCTGAAAAAGTCCCCACTGAAACAAAGACTGAGCTCGAGCTTGTCGCAATGAGCACTCCCTAAGCCCAAATTGTGGTCTCTAAACACCATTTCCAAGTGGGAGAACCGGGAAACCTTGAGGAAGCAGCTGATTCTGGGTCTGGGGCGGGAAATGTAGAAGATGCACCTGTCGCATCTTGATAGACCAGAAACCACATGTCTTCCTCAAAGACGTTACCTAGCAAGGTAATGTGGATGGAACCAACTAGAAGCAGCTCTCACTGGCCACAGAGGAGACAATTTGGACTTTAAAAAGGATAATGATTACAGTAGATCAAAACACATCAAATGGTTAAATCCACGAACTTGGGTTTTTCAAAAATTCTTATCTTACGATAATGTCAAATTTACATAAAAGTTGCGGAAGTGAGACATAGAGCTCCCATTAGCACTTTGCCTGGAGTCCCCAATGGTTAACATTTCGGAATCTTCTGAATATAAGGTACACACGTGGTGTCTCATTAACCCTTAACATTTCAGGTATATTTCCTAAGCGTAGGCACGCTCTTCCACAAAATTGTGGTACAACCTTCAAAATCGGGAAATTCATAGCGATCCAATATTACCATGTAATTCCCAAGTCCCGTTCAAATTTTCCAGTAAAGTCCTTTAAAGCCCCAGCCTCCATCCCAGATGACACATCGTATTTAGCTGTCTCATTCAGTCTCCTTCAGTCTGGACGAGTTCCTCAGTCTTTCCTTGTCTTTTGTGACCTTGAAACTTTTCAAGATTGTGGGCTCGTTATTTTGTAGAAAGTCTCTCAATTCGTGTTTGTCTAATGTGTCCTCGTGATCTGGGACAGGAACCACAGAAGTGACATTGTGTTCTCGGTGCAGATAACAGGAGGCATCGGGTGTTGATTTCTTCCATTACTAATTATGTTAACCTGGTTAAAATGGTTCTGCCAGGTTTCTCCAATCTGAGTTAGTGTGTTGTCAATAAGTGCTTTAGGGGAAAATATTTTGAAACTACTTAAATATCCTGTTCCTCAACAAATCTTCACCCATCAGATTTAATATGTATTGATGACTCTCGCTTGAGTCAATTTTTGTTGTTGCCGTTGTTAGCTTAGATAAAGGGAGTTTTATTTATATTTATAAGAATTCTGGAGGAGGATGGCTGCTGGCATCGGCTTGGCCAAATGATGATAAGGTCAAAGACTCTGAGATTGTCTTGACCTTTCTCTCATGGTAGCAAGATGTCTGCTGTGGCTCCAGGCATCACATCCTCAATCAAAGCAAGAAGAGAGGGGCAGGGCGATGTAAGCCAAGCCTGTCTCTTTAATCAGGTAATAGTTGGCATATGATGATTTTTCTAATTCCATCTTTGAGCACTTCCTTACTTACTGGCTCAACAAGATGTTTGAGGGTAGTTTTCCTTTAATTTTTACCCAGCCCAGCTCTGAATCGACATTTCTCCAAGGCGGCCTTTTTCTTTTTAGTGGGGAATGATATTTAGAAACTAAGATCTGGGTCCCACGTGTGCTCATAGCTACCTCAGTGCCACTAATTCTTGCTTCTTTCATTGTAACATGTATGTAATATGTATGTACCTATATACATCTATCTGTCTGTCTGTCTGTCTATCTATCTGTCTGTCAATTTATCTTTAAAACTCTGGCTGCACACCAATACCTCTAATTCTAATCAAACATCAAGATTTATCCCAGTTCCTGGGATACATGTTTCTGACTTCTTTCTCTGACTATGAAACCGAGCTTCTGTGATCCTCCGTAGAGTTACTCATTTTCCCACCCCCCGCCTCCTGGAAACTCCTAGATACACCAGCCACAGCTCAGCCCCAGTCATATGCTTCCTATCCCATTCCACTGCCAGGGGGAACTCTGGTTAAAGGCTTGACCCCCAACAAGGGAGCCAAATCCACACATTTTAACTAAAAAGAGAACTTACCAGTCACTTTCGAAGGCTATTGGAAACCAACTCAAAATCTTGAAAATTATCAAATTCGAAAACTGACAAGTGAAGGAAAGAATTAAGTGTTTACACTGACCTATACAATCTGTGCCTCAGGGTAACCACATAGACGAGGGGAAATTTCTCTTTATAGAAGTATTCCAGAAATAAGTGAAAAGGGAGAGAATTTGAATCTCACTGTGTTTCTGACTCCTAATGGATTAGGAGTCTGGGTGATGCTCAGCAGCTGTAAACACTATAACTGAGAAGCACACTGACACGATCTGCCTCCCAGGGGATCTGCGTGACACCAGTGTGAAGTTCTAATCTCAGGTCTGCTCAGCCTCTGGGTCTAACTATTAATTTACAGGAAATGCAGGGGACAAAGGGATACGTTTTATTTTCATTTTTTTGCTGAGGAAGATTGGCCCTGATCTAACATCTGTGCCAATCTTCCTCTCCTTTGTATGTGGGACACCGCCACAGCATGCCTTGATGAGCAGTGTGTAGGTCCACGCCCAGGATCCGAACCCACAAACCCCAGGCCACTGAAGTAGAACGTGCAAACTTAAGCGCTATGCCACTGGGTCAGCTTGGGACATGTTTTAAATCTCCATAGGCCCATAGAGACAGAAAGCAGGTTAGTGGTTGCCAGGGGCTGGGGAGGGGAAATGGGGAGTAACTGCTTAATGGGCACTGGGCTTCTTTTTGGAGTGATGAGAAAATTGTGGATCAGATGGTAGTGAAGGGTTGCACAATTTTGTGAATATACAAAAACCACTGCATGTACTTTTAATGCATGAGTTTTATCTCAAAATCTTGAAAAGCAAAAAGCAAGACACCATGGATACAAATGAAAATGAAAACATACTATACCAACTCATATGGGTGCAGCAAAAGCTGTACTAAGAGGGAAATTCATCGCCATACAGGCTCACCTTAACAAACAAGAAAAAGCCCAAATAAGCAATCTCAAACTACACCAACTTGAATTAGAAAAAGAAGAACAAAGAAAGCCCACAGTCAGCAGAAGGAGAGCAATCACAAAAAATCAAAGCAGAAATAAATGCTATTGAAATGAAAAAAGGCAGTAGAAAGGATCAATGAAACAAAGAGCTGGTTCTTTGAGAAGATAAACAAAATTTGCAGAACCCTAGCCAGACTTAGAAAGAAAAAAAGAGAGAAAGCTCAGAGAAATAAAATTAGAAACAAAAGAGAAATAATGGATACCACAGAAATACTACAGATTATAAGAGAATACTATGAAAAACTATAAGAGAATGCTATGAAAAACTATATGCCAACAAAATGGATAACCTAGAGGAAATGGATAAATTCTTAGACTCTTACAACCTCCCAAAGCTGAATCAAGAAGAAATAGATAATCTGAACAGACCAATCACAAGGAAAGAGATTGAAACAGCAATCAAAAGCATCCCAAAGAACAAAAGCCCAGGACCAGACGGCTTCCCTGGGGAATTCTACCAAACTTTCAGAGAGGATTTTTTTTTTATTTTAAGATTTTATTTTTTCCTTTTTCTCCCCAAAGCACCCCGGTACATAGTTGTATATTCTTCGTTGTGGGTCCTTCTAGTTGTGGCATGTGGGACGCTGCCTCAGCGTGGTTTGATGAGCAGTGCCATGTCTGCGCCCAGGATTCGAACCAATGAAACACTGGGCCGCCTGCAGTGGAGCGCGTGAACTTAACCACTCAGCCACAGGGCCAGCCCCCAGAGAGGATTTAATACCTATCCTTCTCAAGCTATTCCAAAAACTGAGGGAGGATGGAACACTTCCTAACACATTCTACGAGGCCGACATCACTCTGATACCAAAGCCTGACAAGGACAGCACAAAAAAGGAGAACTACAGGCCAATATCGCTGATGAACACAGATGCAAAAATCCTCAACAAAATATTGGCAACCTGAATACAGCAATTCATCAAAAGGATCATACACCATGATCAAGTGGGATTCATACCAGGGACACAGGGACGGCTCAACATCCGCAAATCAATCAATGTGATACACCACATCAACAAACTGAGGAATAAAAACCACATGATCATCTCAATAGATGCAGAGAAAGCATTTGACAAGATCCAACAGCCATTTATGATAAAAACTCTGAACAAAATGGGGATAGAAGGGAACTACCTCAACATAATAAAGGCCATATATGACAAACCCATAGCCAACATCATACTCCATGGGCAACAACTGAGCGCCATCCCTCTGAGAACAGGAAGAAGACAAGGATGCCCTCTATCACCACTGTTATTCAACATAGTCCTGGAGGTTTTGGACAGAGTGATTAGGCAAGGGAAAGGAATAAAAGGAATCCAAATAGGGAGGGAAGAAGTGAAACTCTCGCTGTTTGCAGACGACATGATCTTATACAGAGAAAACCCCCAAAAATCCACTGGAAAACTAACATAAATAATTAACAACTACAGTAAAATTGCAGGGCACAAAATCAACTTATGAAAATCAGTTGCATTTCTGTACTCTAATTACGAACTTACGGGAAGAGAACTCAAGAATACAGTTCTATTGACAATCGCAAAAAAAAGAATAAAGTACCTAAGAATAAATTGAACTAAGGCGGTGAAAGACTTATACCATGAAAACTATACGACATTATTTAAAGAAATAGATAATGACATAAAGAGATGGAAAGACATTCCACGCACATGGTTTGGAAGAACAAACATAGTTAAAATGTCCATACTACCCAAAGCAATCTACAGATTCAATGCAATCCCAATCAGAATCCCAAGGCCATTCTTCATGGAAATAGAACGAAGAACCCTAAAATTCATAGACGGCAACCAAAGACCCTGAATTGCTAAGGCAATCCTGAGAAAAAAGAACAAAGCTGGAGGGATCACAATCCCTGACTTCAAAATGTACTACAAAGCCATAGTGACCAAAACAGCATGGTACTGGTACAAAAACAGGCACACAGATCAATGGAACAGAACTGAAAGCCTAGAAATAAAACTGCACATCTACAGACAGCTAATCTTCAACAAAGGTGCCAAGAACATACAATGGAGAAAAGATGGTCTCTTCAATAAATGTGTTGGGAAAACTGGACAGCCACGTGCAAAAGAATGAAAGTAGACCATTATCTCACGCCATACACACAAAAATAAACTCAAAATGGATCAAAGACTTGAAGATAAATCCTGAAACCATAAAACTCCTGGAAGATAATATAGGCAGTACACTCTTTGACATCGAACTTAAAAGGATCTTTTCGAATGCCATGTCTTCTCAGACAAGGGAAACAAAAGAAAAAATAAACAAGTGGGGAGTTCATCAGACTAAAGAGCTTCTGTAAGGCAAAAGAAACTAGAATCAAAATAAAGAGACAACCCACCAATTGGGAGAAAATATTTGCAAATCATATATCTGACAAGGGGTTAATCTCCATAATATATAAGGAACTCACACAACTCAGCAACAAAAAAACAAACAGCTTGATCAAACAATGAGCAGAGGATATTAACAGACATTTTTCCAAAGAAGATATACACATGGCCAATAGGCGCATGAAAAGATGTTCAACATCACTAATCATCAGGGAAATGCAAATCAAAACTATACTAAGATACCGCCTTACGCCTGTTAAAATGGCTATAATCACTAAGACTAAAAATAACAAATGTTGGAGAGGGTGTGGAGAGAAGGGAACCCTCATACACTGCTGGTGGGAATGCAAACTGGTGCAGCCACTATGGAAAACAGCATGGAGATTCCTCAAAAAACTAAAAATAGAACTACCATACGACCCAGCCATCCCACTGCTGGGTATCTACCCAAACAACTTGAAATCAACAGTCCAAACATGGAGGCGCCATAGCTTGGTGCTCACAAAGAGAGCTCTAGGGTTGAAACCCACCTGCTTATTACTAAGTCTGGGACCCTGGGCAAGTCATTTAACTTCCAGCCCCTATCTGTAAACCAGGGCTCATAAATGATGCCCATCTCTTAGGATCGTTGTGAATACTAAATTATGACATGTGAAAGACATTTTTTGTGGAACTCAAGTCCTTTATATGTCATAATTTATTTAGGTTAACAGGATTCCGCAAAAAATTAAACACAGAATTACTGCATGATCAGCTATTCCACTTCCGGGTAGACACCCAGAAGGATTGAAAGCAGGGACTCAGATATTCGCACAGCCGTGTTCATAGCAGCATCATTCACAAGGGCCAACAGCTGGAAGCAACCCAAGTGCCCATCAATGGATGATAGATCAACACAATGTGGTCCATCCATACAAAAGACTATTATTCAGCCTTAAAGAGGAAGGAAATTCTGACACTTGCTATGACATAGAGGAACCTTGAGGACATGATGCTTGGTGAAATAAGCCAGACACAGAAGCACAGATCCTATGTGACTCCACTTATGTGAGGTCCCTGGAGGAGTCACATCCCTAGAGACAGGAAGTAGGATGGTGGGGCCAGGGGCTGGGGGAAGGGGATGGGGAGTCAGTGTTTCACGGGGACAGAATTTCAGTTTGGGAAGATGAGAAAGTTCTGGAGACGGAGGGTGGGGCTTGCATGACAATGTGAATGTACTTAGTAACACTGAAGTGTACGCTTAAAAATGCTTAAGATGGTCAATTCTGTTACGTGTATTTTACCAAAATATTTTTTTAAAAAGACTTCAGAGCAGTGCCTGGCACGGAATGAGCATGCTGTGTTTGTTCAATCACTGAAATTACAGTCACTGAAATAGCATCACTGGACCGCGACCCCCAAGGGCACAGGGTCACCTCAGTCTCGTCCCCTGGTCTGCGACCCAGACCTGGCCAATTGCAGAGGCTCCAGAAAGATTTGATCTCTTGGCTGCTTAAAACCCTTCGGGCGCCCCGTGCCTTCACCTGGTCCTCTTGAAGCCTCTGTCCATGCTCCGCCCTCTCCATGTCCCGCCCACCCCCAAACCCAGGGCAGTCAGCACCTCTGGGTCTGTGTCAACAGCCCGGGGTGGCGGGTGGTCCTGGAGCAGGCAGGGCACCACCTGCCTGCTAGGTGCGCCAGACGCCCACTCTCCCATTGCTGGCCTTGCCTGGGATGCTCCCTCGGCCTGGAACACGCTCTAGCTCACTGAACTCCAACGCCCCTGCCTGAGCAGCCCCCTGCGGCTCAGAGCTCTTCTAGAATGGTGTGGCAGGGTTTGCCCATCCCTCCAGGACATGTGGCCAGAACCCAGAATCGGGAGGGTTTCTGGGGGCTCTCCTAGGTCTCGGGGCACAAGAGGAGCTTCTGGAACAGCCACGGCACTCAGGCAAGGGGGGACACACAAGGAAGGGGTCATGTGGTCAGCTCAGGGACGGAGGTTGCGCCCACACAGGCCTGGGCTGGGGGCTGGCCACACCTCCTCCAGAGCAGGAACCAGCCCTCAGGCCAGCCCTGCCCACGTGGACAAGGGGAGAAGCCGGATCCTGTGAGAGGCAGAGGGGCACCCAGGCTACCCTCCTCCCCTCTGTTACCAGCATCCCTCCACTGGGCCCTCCTCAGAGGTCCATCTGGGATGCAGACAGCTGGGGTGGGGTCAGCAGACCAACAACCCCCAGACAAGCCCCTCTTGCCAGGCCCCAGGTGAGGAGGCGGCCAGATACGCAGATGGAAACCATGAGCGGCCCAACCCCCAGGGCTGGGAATGGGGAGCAGCTGGCACAGCCAACCCCCTCCCCGGGCGTATCCTCAAGTCCTAGAGCTGGTGGTCCTCGGGCTGGGGCGTTTAATGTCTCCCCACGCCCAGACTTCCCTCCCTCCCTGCCACAGAGGCAGCTTGGAGAGGGTCCACCCCTCCCTCAGCCCCGGGGTCCCCCCGTGGTCAGCTCAGGGAGCCTCTGCACTGTCCTGGTCTCCCAGCTCCCCCGGGGGCGGCGCCAGGGCGGTGCAGCCCACAGCAGGGGATGCGCGGTGAGGGGCCTTGGCTCCGGGGTGGCCAGAGAAAGAAGAAAGCAGACAGAGGCGCGCCAGGTTTCTGTACAGGAAGTCGGATTGTACATTTTAGTAACGGGTGAGAGAACCGAGGCATCGGGGCAACAGTGCGGGGGCCACGGGGCGAATAAGAGATCGAGAGCTAGGGCTTGGCGTAAGTCTTACAAAGTGTATAAAGAATCTGTGTTTCTCTACAATAACAAAACCCAAAGGCTACAGGAGCGGTTGTATATACAAAACATGGAAATATTGCTTCACTTGCAAACGGGGTCCTGACCAGACGGGAGACGAGACAGAGACGGGTGCGGGGAGGCGGGGAGAGCGCGGCGTGCAGAAAGGAGGGGAGACGGGGCCGGGCTCCCAGCGCACGTCTGCAGGCGGGTGCTGGAGTGGCACGCACAGGAGAGGTCGGAGGCGCGTGCGGTGCTGGCTGCGCGGGGCATCGGGACCGCCAGCTAAGAGCGTCCACCTGCCCCGGCCCCCTGCTGCATTGCTCTTCGTCCCCGGAGAGGGGTCTGGGTGGGGACCGGGAGCCAGCTAGGCCAACTGGCCAGAGAGGGAAGGAAGCAATCGCTTCCTGGAGTCTGCCGTGGAAAACTGGAGAAGCCCGCTCGCCGTGCCCATCCTCCTGGCCTCTGGCCGGGCCGTCCATCCTGCCACCCTCCCTGGCCTGTCGGGCCCCAAGAAGAGCGGGTGCAGCAGCTGGGGCTTCTAGCTCTCCTCGGGCAGGACAGGAGCTGCCGCTGGACTCCTGTTCTTGCCTGGCCGTGTGGAGCTCCATGGCAGGGCGGGAGCCAGGCACAGAGTGACAGAGGGGGTGGGGCAGGGGGCACAGCGTGGTGAGGGGGACGCAGGACGAGGACGTGCACGCACGCTCGGATGAGGGGCCGGTCACAGGTTCTGACAGCACTGCAGCTTGCTGGGTTTCTGGCCGTCGGTGGTGGGCGGCACACTGATGTCCACGACGTTGTTGCCAGGGGACTCATCATGGGCTGCGCGGTCCGCGATCTGCTTCTGTGACACGATGCGATAGATCTCTGCAATGGGGGCACGTGGGGTGAGTGCCCCCCTGCAGGACTCCTCTGGAGGTCACCTCCTCCAGGGAGTCCACAGCCTTGCGGAAGGCCCCCCCTGTGCCTTGCACCCCCATCGCATCAGGCGCACAACGGCACAGGCTGGGCTCCTGCAGGCTCCCACCCGCTCATCCACTGTACCCCCACCCTTCGCCGAGGCCTCTTCAGAAGAAACTCCCAGAAGCCCACGGGGGCTGGAACCGAGGCCACTGCCCCCGCAGCTGTCCGAGCTGGCTGTTCTCTGGTGGAGCCAGGACGGGGCCCACCCATGGGAGCTGGGTCGAGGGGTCCCTGTGTTCCAAGTGCCAGCAGGGGCGGGATCTGGCCTGACCCCATGGAGCACGCCACGTCCCTCCTTGTGTGTGGACTGATAGGCAGGTTTAAGGAACGGGGTTTCCAGGGCTGTGTCCTGGAGTGCGTGACCAGTGTGGCTGGTGCCCTCCCCACCCCGCCCTCGGCCAGGCCCTGTGACGACCTGTGAGGATGTTCTTGAAAGCTTCCTCGACGTTGGTGGAATCCAGGGCTGAGGTCTCAATGAAGGACAAGTTGTTCTTTTCTGGAAGAAAGAGCATGTTGCGGTGAGCAGGCGGGGGCATGTGTGTGGCCCCCTGCTCCCTCTCAGGGACCCCGCCTGCCTAGCCTAGGAAATGAAGGATGGCAGGGGCCTCGGGGCAAGGCTGCCTGCCTTCCAGATGCTTCTCTGATACCTTGGTCATAGTCAGCTCAAGAGGTGGTCCCTGCAGAAGGCCCGGGGCCAGGTCAGATGGCCAGGGGTGAAACCCTGGCAGCCCTCTGGCCAGGCCCTCTTGGGCCCAGCACGTCCTCACCTGCGAAGGCCCGGGCCTCGTCTGTGGGCACGGCCCGCAGGTGGCGCAGGTCGCTCTTGTTGCCCACCAGCATGATGACGATGTTGCTGTCGGCGTGGTCCCGCAGCTCCTTGAGCCAGCGCTCCACGTTCTCGTACGTCAGGTGCTTGGCGATGTCATACACCAGCAGGGCGCCCACGGCGCCGCGGTAGTACCTGTGGGGACAGGGGCAGGGACCGGGTGAGCCGCACCAGCACCCACAGGGGTCTCTCAGTTTCTGTGGGCGACAGCTCTTTGGCCCAGGCACAGCGCCCAGCTGAGGGGCGGCTATCATGGCCTTGAGGGAGGGGCGCATGTCCTGAGGCCCCGGCCCTGGGCCCCAGACTCAGCTCAGGAAGGTAGGGACCTGTCAAGGGAGTCTGGAGTCAGAAGACACTTGTGGGGTCAGTCACAAAAAGGAGGGAAGGACACAGCACCTGTGAGAGAAAGGGCCACGGCTAGGCAGAAGCTCCAATGCCTGCTGTGGCCTGGCCCACCAAGGAGACCAGTGGACATATGTGCACCCCAAGGGATTAAGTACTACTCACCAGGAGGTGAGTAGACCTCAGTGGAGGGAGTCCAGGGGCCAGCAAATGACTGATAGGGAATGGCTGGGGGGTTGGGAGGGTCTAGGAAGAGACAGCCCAAGTGGGTCCTGATGGCTGGGTGGCCACGGGGAAGGAGTGCCAGGTCTGCGTGGGAACATGGGATGAGTGTGGGACAAGGTGTGAGCACTGAGGGGACCTGAGGGAAGAGGCAGGCTGGGAATGTGGCCCAGCAGGATGGGCCGAGCGGGCAGGGCTAGAGAGCAGGCAGAGTGGAGTGGCCTCAGCCAGGCCTGGTTAACAGCCCTCACCATGCAGCCACCACCCAGCAAAAGTGCAGAGCCTGAGAGGGACTCCGGGGGTGAGAGGGGCCGTGGGACATGCCCACCTGGGTGCTGGTGTTCCCGAGGGTCCCACAGTTCCTGAGGGTCTCATCCCTTCACCCTGGTTCCCCTGCTCTCAGGGGTGTGCTCTCCCCTTCTCCTCCCACCCAACTCCTACCCATCCCTCAGGGCCCAGTGGCCCCGTGCCCAAGCCTCCTGCATCTCCCCACCCCCACCACTCACGCGGAGGTGATGGCACGGTAGCGCTCCTGGCCGGCGGTGTCCCAGATCTGTGCCTTGATGGTTTTGCCATCTACCTGGATGCTGCGGGTGGCGAACTCCACGCCGATGGTGCTCTTGCTCTCCAGGTTGAACTCGTTGCGGGTGAAGCGCGACAGCAGGTTGCTCTTCCCCACGCCCGAGTCCCCGATGAGCACCACTGTGGGGGCGGGGAGGGATACGGTGAGGCTCTGTGGGCCAGAGTGAGCCAAGACCCCGAATGCCAGCCACGCCCACCCACGGAACCTTCATAGCGCACCCTGGGGGCCAATGACGGGGCCGAGTCAGAGCTGTCCTGGAGCCCCTCAGCCGGGGCACCACACTGCCTGGTGCAGAGGCGAACAGAGTCCTTCAGAGCAGGGCTGCGCCACCTGGGGCACGGGGACTCAAGCACCCCGGCAGGCAGATGGCTTGGGGATCCACCAATCCCAGAACCTCCACTGTCGCCTGGGCAGCTGGGTACACCCAAGAAAGTCTCCAGGGCTGAGCAACCTAGGGCAAGTCGCTTAACCTCTCGGGGCTGCCTTTTCCACATGTGTGCAAGGAAGGACGGTAGCAAGAGGCCCCTCGGGGACGGGGACACCAGTTTCCTACTGATCAGGAACAGGAAATGAGAAGCCTCCCCCAACGCCCACCCCGCGGTCCCCTTACGGAAAGCTGTGCAGACCCCCACTCAGCACCAGCACGGCGCACCAGCTCAGGAGGAACAGGACAGGAACGTGCCCTCTGGACATAGCTGGGAAGGGACAGAGCCTGCCACCTTCTCCCAGCATCCCTGTCCCCAGGGTCAGACTGTCCTGCAGGGGTGTAGGAACAAGAGCACAGGGCAGAGCAGGCGGGCGGGTCTCTCCCGTCACCCCTGCCCAGCCACAGAAGCACGCCTCCGAGGCCCAGTCGCCCCAGGCTCTGGGGTAGAGCCACGTGAGGTGGTCCAGGAGGGCTGTCCTCAGACCTAGGGCACACCAGAGACTCGCGTCCATGCATGGACACGTTTGTGTGTAAGCGTGCATGCACCCATGGGTGTATGTATGTGCAGCGCAAGGAAAACAATACATGGCCGTGTGACCAGATGCCCCAGCTGGAAACCACATGCACCCCCAGTGTGGGCCTTGGGCACTAGCATCCAAGGGTGGGTCCGCTCAGTGGAGAGCCATGGGGGCTGCAGGGTTGCTTACCCATGGGCCCGATGAAAGTTTTATGTGTGTGTGTCCAGATCCCCGCCACTTCTTACCACCTTCACTGCCCCCACCCTGGTCCATGCTGCCGCCATCTCTCCCTCCCTGGGGTCCCAGCGCACACACAGCCCCAATCAACAGTCTGTTCTCCTCGCGGCCGCCGGAGGGCGCCAGTGAGCTCCTTAGTCGGGTCCGGCCCTCCTCTGCCCACAGCCCTCCCAAGGCCCCCTGCACCGCTGTGGTCCTGCGCCACCTCCCCCGTACCCTCCCTGCTCCCCGCTGCCCCTCACTCACTCCGCTCCTGCCCCTTGGGCCTCCTCGCTGGGACTCAAAGAAATGGGGTGCACGCTGTCCTTTGCCTGGGAAGTTCTTCCCCAGGTACCCGCCCGGGTCCTGCCCTCATCAACTCCGGGTGGGCCCTCAGATGGCACTTGATGGAGCAGGCCCTCCCTGCCGTCCGTCCTCTTACAGCCCCACCCCCCCAACACTCCCCACGCCCCTCTCCTGCCTTTCCTCCGCGGCCCCCGCCCCCACCCCTCCCCAGGTCTCCCTTATTTGTTTTTGGCCATTCTGCCTCGAGGGCGGGCATCTGGGACACTGATTCCCCGCTGCATCCCCAGCCCCCGGCGCAGTGAAGGAATGACAGACGCAAAAGTGGCTGGCAGAGCCCTGGGCCCACATCTCCCCACACCTGGAAGATGCCCAGGTCACCATCCTCGGGCCACAGGCGAAGAGCGGGCAGGTGACGCAACCCCCAGGACACTGCACCCTCCCTGGGCTGGCTGCTTGAGAGCCAAGAATAAGGAGAACAGGAAGAATGTTCACTGAGTCTGGGCTGAGAAAGCCCTTCATGTGCATCGCCTCACACAGCCTCATGTAACCCATTTTACAGATGAGGAAACTGAGGCACAGACAGGAGTGACAAGCTCAAGGCACATGGTGAGCAGGAGGCAGAGCAGGGGTCTGAGGCTTGCTCCCACCTCCCAACCATGCTCACCAGGTAGCAACTTGCCAGGGTCGCCTGGCTGGAAAGTGGTCCAGCAGGATTTGAACCCAGGTTTTCTGGGTCCAGGGCTAAGCTTAGGCGTCTAGGTTCAGCCTCGTCATCTTCCACCACCTGGGGCATCTTGACCCCTGGGAGTAGCTGGCAAACTCCTGCTCATCCTTCAAAACCCCTCGGTTCAGGCCCCTCTTCTCCCACCAAACCACCATACGGCCTGGCCCACACCACCTATGACAACAGTGCCAGTGTCCTCTCGTGACAACATGGATGCCCACGCAAAGACTGCTGAGTTGACTTCAGAGAAAGGTGGAGATGGACACAGGCCTGTGGCCCAGAGCCGGGGACTCCCAACCATGCTGGGGCCTCAAATCAGCTCCTAGGCCATGCGAGGCCAGGCTGGACTGACTGTGGGGCCCACCAGCCACTCCCCCAACCCCTCACCTCCATCCCACGGCAGCCACAGAAACTGGGCCAAGGCCAGGGAGGTTTGCTCAGTTCTTACATCCTCAGGAACGGAACAGGAAATGAGGAGGAGGGTCCCTTTCGGGCCCTGCCCTGTATCCCCCACAGCCCCTCACTCTCCTCCCAGGCTTGTCCCGGCTGTACTGTTTCCGGGTCCCCTTAGCCCCATCGGTCCTACCGGGGCCCAGCCCTAAAGGCTGTGTTTATCCAGTTCTCAGGGCCACCCCAGGGACAGATGTTGACACGGTTATTCCCTTTGTAAAGTTGGGGACACTCAACCCAGAGTGACCAAGTCCCCCAGCCCAAGGTCGCCCATTGAGCATAGAGCAGGATGAGTGCCACCAGCCACTGCCGAGACCAAGGGCAGAAGGCTGGGCTGTCCGGGCAGTCGCTGGCACACGGTGCTGGATGCAGAGAGGTGACCGGTGGGACAGCGGCCGGGCTGGCCCCGTGTGCGGGCTAGGAATGAGAACAGCATTGTCCAAGATACAAGCGACCTACTGTCTTGGGGAAAGAAAGGGCCCATGAGGACACGGCCCCCAGCATTTCCATGGAAGTTGGTGGCATCACCGGCTGGGAAACAGCCCCCCTGGACATGCCACTTGGCTGGCAGAGCAGGCAAGCCCAGTTGGCAAAAACAAAGAGCTGGCACTTCCTGAAGCCCTGGGTCCTCTGGCCTGCCCCATGACAGTGCGGCACCCCTGGGGCCCACATGCTGAGCTCAGGCAGACTGAGTGGCCATTCGGGTGGGAAGCTGGATCCCCGACCTCAGGCAGAGCAGAGCCCCACCTCTCCTCCAGGATGCTGGCCCTGAACATCCCAGGCCCCAGGATCCGGCACTTAGGGGCCACCTTGCCACAGCTATTCCCCAGGGAATCAGACAGCAGAGGACAGGGCTCTGAGCCACTGCAGTAGCTTCCCACCCCAGCCAGGTCCTCACGGGCCAACGGATGGCCAGGGGCTCTGGGAAGGCCTCGGTGGCCCTTGGGGACACAGCTGCTCCCACTGTGAACCCTGCAGCCTGGTCCATCAGACGGGAGGTCAGGGGTGCCCCCGGGGATCCACAGGCAAGCTGGGAAAACAGTCCCTGGTTATAAAATGTTAGCAGGATAAATGTGAGGCTCTATAATTAGACCAATAAACAAGCACACTCCTAAGGGAGGGCGGAATGCACAGCGAGGAAAATAAACAGCACGTGGGGAAGGAAGACACCCATGGGGGTCGGTGGCCTCGCTGAGGAGGTCGGGGAGCCAGTGTGGGAGGGCAGGGCCAGGGGAAGGTGACTGACGCCTGGGGGAGGCTGGGCACAGGGCGGGGGGCAGAGGATCGGCTGAACGGCTCCCCCGACCAGGTGGCAGGGTCCAGGAGCCACAGGGTGAGAAAAGTGGCCCATGGCAACTCTTCTAGCACGCTCGTGTTTTGAATGCCTCTCTGATGCCCAGGCCTAACTCTCTGCAGGCCACCGGGCCTCGGGAGGGCCTGGGAGTGCAACATACCCATGTGTCTGTCTACCCGCCGAATGGATGGCAAGGGATGTGATGGGAGCCGCTTGCCCGGCTGCTGGCTTCCCTCCTCCCCTCTGCGTTTGCCAGAGCCAGACAGTTTCCTTTTCCTATTGGAGTGAGTGGAAAACCGAGCAGGTTGCAAGATAAATATGAAAAGATAACAGAGGGGTCCTCCGACAAGGCATCGGCGTGAAGACGAGGTCTCAGACAACCACAGTCAGGGAAATGCTGACCTTGGGTCCGACGTGCACTTCCAAGCCAGCTTGAAAAGGTCAGCAAGGCACCTGCTCGACTCGGAAAAAGGAGGCCAGAAGGGGAGGGCAGTGGGGCGGGCAGCTACCCCTCCCACCCCCCGCCACCATGAGCCAGCTGCCGCAGGAGCCAGAGCAGTGTTTCCAGGAAGTGGACCCTGGAGACGCGTCCCTGGAAGCCCAGGGCCGCCCCATTGCCCCTGACCCAGTAATGGTACTTCTGGGAACAAACTTCAAGGAAACAGCTCAACGGGCAAAAGATGACTCGTGCAAAGCTTGGAGCTGGCTTATTTATAACAGCCAAAGGTTAAGAATAACAAGTGGGCAATGACCACAGAAACCAGGAGGTGGCTGCTGGGGCAATGCCTTCTGCCCTGGCTGTGCCACGACCAGGCGGGTACTCCTTGCGGATGTCTCAGGGCCGGCTGCATAAAAACAGGCACCAGGTACAGCAGGACTGGAGTCCTGTTCACCTGTCCCCAAAGCCCTAACAGAGCTTCCCCTGCCTCTAAGGGGAGAGCCCGAGGCTCAGTGGGTGGCACACAGCCTCGCCTACCAGTGACATATCAGCCTGCATGCAGCCCTCCAAGCCCACGGTGCTGTATGACGACCCTGGGCCTTTGCACGGGCACTCTCTCTGCCCAGAAGCCTTTCACCAGGTGGATAACCCCGGGAGAAAGAGCACTGCCCGACTCTCCACATCCCCAAGGTCCCCAGGCTCCCACACGCTAGATAATACCACAGACAATGGTCAGTGACAGACACAGACCACACTCCCAGGGATGGCCAGGCTCCCCCAATGAGGGGAAGATGCCAACAGCTGGTGTGGGAGGCAGACCCTCACGCAGCAGGCAGTGGGGCAAAGATGCCCACCCCACATGGCCCCAGGGCTGAGCTCTCAAGAGCTGCCACTGTCAGCCAGGGAGCCGAGCACAGACAGCACAGGCCCTGAGCCCAGCTTGGCACAGAAGGCACTGCAAAGCCAGTGACCCCTCCTTCTATGTCTCACCCCTAAGTGAGATGTCTCCCTAGCTTGAGGGGTAGGGTTGGCGAGGCCCAGGACATTGGCCACCATGTGTTGGGGGAGGCAGTGTGACAATCCTATCCCCAGATCCTGGCTGCACGCTTCTCCGGACACACTCCCTAAGTGGTAAAGCCACAGCTGGCCTGGGCTCAAGTCCTGCCCCAAAACTTCTTCCTTGTCTCTCTGGGCCTCAGTTTCCAGGTCCATAAAGAGAAAGGCTGGACAAGACGGACCTCACAGAGTCGTGATGAGAATTTCAACGAATTCATGTGCACAGAGCTTAGAAAAGTGCAGGTACTCGGATAGTGCTACGAATTCTAACAGTTAAGAGAGATCATTGCTACTGTCAACCACTGGGCCTGGGTCCAACACACACAGTTCCCTCCTGTCCGCACCCCAATCCCTGGTCCCCCCCATATACACGCCAACACCCATTGTCCACCCCGCCCTTCCCAGGCTCCGCCCCCAGACGTGCCGCCACCAATCAGGCCTGGCCCCTCCCACCTCGCGAAGAGCCCCGCCCCCAGCCGCCCCGCCCCGCCCCGGTCTTGGGCACGCCCACTACAGCCTAGCCCCGCCTCCAACGGCCCCGCCCCCACACGAGGGGAGCTTTCCACCCAGCCCGGCCTGCAGAACGCGGCGGCGGCCCCGCCCCCTCTGAAGGCCCCGCCCCTAACGGCCTCTCCCACCGCTCCGGGCCCCACCCCCTCTGGGCCCCGGCTCCGCCCCGGCTCATCCAGGGCCCTCGGGCCTCCTGGGCCGCCCGCTCCGGACCGTCGCGCACCCCTGCCCAAAGCTGACCAAGCCCGGCCCGCCTCAGCCCTCCCGGCCGCCTGACTCGCCGGGCCCCAGGCCCCGGGCTCGGCTTGGGCCCAGCGGCCTGGAGCGCAGCCTCGGCCTGCCTGCCCGCCGCTTCGCCGCCGCGCCCTCGCCCGTCTGTGCCCCAGCGGCCGCACCTTTGAATAGGTAGTCGTACTCGTCGTCCCGGGTCCCCATTGTCCTGGCGCTTCCGGCGGGATCGGCGACTCCGCAGCCCCACCACAAACACCCGACGGGGGCGGAGCCGGCGCCGCGCAGAGCGGCGGCCGGATAGCTAATCAGCGTCGGGTGGCGTAACGACCGGCATCTAGAGCAGCCAATCAGAGGTGGAAGCAGAGCCCCGGGGGTGGGCACCGCTTAGCACCCGCCCTCCTCGCTCTCGGTCTCCCGGAGAAAGGCGGAAGGATTGCGGACCTTTCTGAAATGACGGCCGCGCCAGCCTATCAGATGCAGGCTCAGGAAGGCGGGGCGGAAGACGGGAAGAATGAGACGGATTGACGGAACGAGTAGCCAATGAGAGGCTTGATTCAGACCGTGCCAGACCGCCGGAGGACCTGTCCTGGAGGGGAAATGGGGCTGCGTCCAGGTGATGTTACGCTACGTAACGTCCCAATGACGTCATAGGTCAATGCACGCTGCTCTGCCTCCCCGCCCCCATAAATGACAGTGTCTGGGGGGCGTCTCTGCGGGGTCTTTTCCAGAGAGGTTTTTCCTGCTCTCTCGGTTGCAGGGTCTTTTCCACCTAGAGGTCCCCTCTCCTCTTTCGGTTGCACTTTGCATCCTTGCGTTGGTGACATTACTATACCCTTCTGCCTCGGTTTCCTTCCTCTGTATAACAGGGAAGAAACTCATCTCATGGAATCTTCGGAAGATAACTAGATCATTTCCCTGAACACACTCTGAATCAACCATCCACTTTCTGTCATTGTCTTTGTTTAACAAATATCTGTAAATCCTTCTTGGGCGTCAGACTTCCCCAACTTGGTCTCCTCCCCTTCTCTGTCCACTTATTATGTATGTGTTGTAGATATTTCTCCCTATTTTTCATTTGTCTTTTAACTTTGTTTACAGGATTTAAAAAAATCCCTTTCCTTTTCCTTTCTATCTTGCCTTTAAAAAATATTAGTAAATCTACTAGTCTTTTACTTTATGGCTACTGGCTTAAGAATGTTCTTCTCATCAAAATTATGAAAATATTCACCCAAATTTCCAACTTACTCATTACTTTTCATGCCATTAATTTTTCAGTTATTTTTTAAAAATTATTAGGTTATGTGCAAGACAAATATTTCTACCCCACCTCTGACCCTCCCTGGAGGGACAAAGGCTAGGAAATGGCTGAAGAACTGGGTGATGTTATACCTCATACTTAATAATGAAAACATAGCAATATATATTATTTATTGTCTTGCTGTGGCAATTTTGGTGCTCATGGAGGAAAAAACCCACATTTGACTTATGTCCACAGAAGATAAACTCTAAACTTAGTCATTGGTAAGAAATGGGCCCCTACTTGCTGCCTCTCTTTGTTCCCATTTATGATCTGGCTTCTTGGAGCTCTGCTAAGGTGCCAGGATCCACCCCAGGGAAAATTGCTCCTTCCTTCCAAAGCTCACCTTTGAACTGAAGTGTCAGAGCCTGGTAAGCTCTACGTTCTTCCTCTGCCAAGCACGAGTCAGAGGACCTGAGCCCAGCAGCTTCACAATCTGCGGCTGTTCTGGCATTGGGAGCCACAGCCCCTGTCTCTGCAGACAGATGAAGGGCTCAGAAAAGGCTGGAATGAATTTAAATTTTTTGCTTTTTCATAGCTGGTGTCAACTTAGCCTCTCTATTCATAAAATATCCTGACTCTGAAAATAATCCTGTCTCAGTTTTTTGAACCTCACCCTTGGTTGGATTTTGATGCTCTGGAAATTTACACTAACCACATGGCTAAGGATAGACAAGCTGCCTGGGCTGTGAATTTGGAAAGCTGGATGTGAGGAGCAGCTGCCTAGGCTCCACACTTTGGCCAGAATGCTCCCGCTAGCCCAGTGGTGTGAGCTTCTAAACTCCCGGCAGGTGGGCAAAGCCCTAATGTTAATTGAGTCAATGGTTTATATTTTAAGCATTTTAACTCTGAAATCGCTTTTTCAAGTTTTCTCTCTTTTCCTCTTCTCTCAATGGAAAAAGTATCCTGCCTCCTTGCCAAGGTCAACGTTTGTGTTTATACCCTAGATCACCCACGCTCCTTGAACTCATCCTCTCAGCTCCTCTGCCCTCTTTTCATTTTACCTCTATTAGCACTTTCCATTTATCCTGCAGACATGCTCCCCAATCCTCAAACTGTTCTCTCAAGCCACCTACGCCATTAAAGCATCGATCTCATCTAAATCAGCCACCTCCCCCAACCCTCTCTGCGTCTCTTGTATGTTTCCTTCCTAACAATGGTCTCATTTATAGTCATTTGAACTCTTATGGTTTACACATATTTTTATTATATCCCTCATTACTATATAAGTTCCCCAAGGACAGGATGCATGCTTGCCTCACTCATTATATCTGTGGAAATAAATGAAGACCAACCAAATGAGAACGAGAAAAGGCTGTTTATTCAGAGCTTGCAAGGGAGTCAGTCACCATTACTTGAATTTTGGCAGAGACTCAAAGGCAGGCAGAAGAGTGGGGAAAAGGGAAGGCTTTAGGAATGGCCTGATTGGAGGCTGTCAGCATGGGGATGCTGTAGATAGGCTAACTAGAAATGAGGCATTGTGTGAGGTTGGTTAGGGGTGCATATTTGACTTTCTCCAGTGGTCCTAAGTTGGAAACAGGGGCCAAAACTAGAGAAGCTGTCAGTAACTAATGAAGTCCCGGCCATTTGGGGCTGATTGTTATAGGGGTTATTATTTGGCTTCCTGGACTGATTGTTATAGACAGTAGTTTGACTTTTTGGACTGGTTACTGCAGATAGTAGGCTGGCTTCCTGGGCTGGTTGTTACACGTTATGGGGAAGAGTCCTATTTTTATACACAGTCTAGTCATTGTTCATTTGCATATCCAGTCCTTCAGTCCCCAGGACCAGCACAGTGTCTAGCACAGAGTAATAACTCAATATTTATGAATGAATATATGGATGGCAACGCAGAATTTGACAATGTCCCTCTGAGATGCAGTTCTTTTCATTTCTCTTCTGCCCCTAGCTTCTGCTCCCCTGTCTCTTCACTAGCTCCATTTCCCCTGTCACCTCCCAAGTACAGATAAGTTAGAGACTCTCTACAAGCTTTGCATTTTCCTCTCTACATTTTTCCTAGAAAACTCCTCTATTTCCACATCGCCAAATAACACTTCCAGGAAAGTGATCCCAAAACTCTTAGCTCTAGCGCTGACCTTTCTCATGCACCTCAAGTCAACCATTTGATGGGCATTTCCATGCTGACATCCCACCAGCACCTCTAACCCTATCAACAGCCCTTCCTCCCTGGGAAGTCCTCTCTCTTCCTCCAGATTTTTCTATTTGGTTCAGTTGTGGCAAAAACACTATGAAATGTGGTTTCTGATTCTGCAGGAGCACAAATCTGAGGATGGATGTGAGCAGAACTGAGGGAAGGATGGAAAATGAAAAAATGGGTGATTGGTTTTGTTGGCAGGAATACTGCCCCCTTGAAATGCAAGAAGAGACTGGACACTCGAACTGTCTCAAAGGCTGGAGCTGGGGAATATGATTCAATGTGAAAGACACCAGCCTTGGACACCAGAATAATCTCCAAATCTGGGTTCCCCAACAGCAAAAGCAATGGGGCAGTGGAAAGTACCTAAGGAAGGAGGGGATCAGCAGAAATGGGGTGGGGGAAGAAAAGGGCAGGGACCTAGTGGAGGAAGAATGGGAGGGATGCTCAGCACTCCTTTTTCAGGCAGCAGAGGTGGTCTTGGAACAAGATCTCAGTGCATGAATGTCAGGCTGCAGTGACTTCTGCACTTGGGTAAGGGGTCTCAGAAAGGAACCTTAAAGCAAGGGAAGCATGCATGTTTTTGCTTTTCACCTGCTACCCAGGGCTTCCCAGCATTCTCTGAGGAAGTACTTGAATAGGGTTTGATGTTCCCATAGTGGAAAATCGACTGGGTTGCATCCAGCAGAAGGAATGCCCTCCACTGTCTCTCCTTCCACTCAAGAGCTGGTACAATCTGGGCTATGGAAAGTACCTCTTAGAGATGGGAGCATCAGAGCTGAGTCGTCCAAGGCTGTTGTCAACTTTGTGATAGTTCTCTCTCTCCCACATTTCATCTTATACCTGTTTTGTGGCACTGCATACAAAAGTATGGTCCAAATTTCTTTAGGTTCTATTTTCCTAATAGTTCCTGAATCTGCCTGTTTCTGATCCACTGTCTCTCCTGGAGCCTAACTTCACACCTCCTAGAGCGTTATTCACAATTAGGTTCCTAGCACCTGCATTTCTTACTTCATTCCAGTTCTGCAAATTCATCCTACACATTGTCCTCAGCCTCTTGTCTTCAGTTTGGCCCTTTTTAACCTACTCTTTACACAACAACGAGATCTTTTTAAACGTCTGCAGCTGCTGGTTACAAAAGGTGGAATGAATAACTGGGATCCCACTAAAATGATTGTTTATTTCTAAGTGTCTCTTTACTAAGAGAGTGAAGAAAACCGCCAGTGAACAACAGATTGCAACAAATATTTAGAAGATGGAAAGCATAGGAAAGCACACCAAAGGGAACAGGGGTGGCCAGAGGAAGGGGAGGAGGCAGCTGCTGGGGAAGAAGGCACTGATCTTCCAGGCAGAACCTCCAAGAGGCTCTGGGCTCACAGTCGGCAGGCCTAGGGGGCGGAGAGAGAAACTCTACACGTGCTTTCCCCCACGTCCTCTGCCCAAATCTAGAGCTCAAACAAACCAACTTTAACCCCAGAGGTAGGGGGAACGTGGAAGGGATCTTCTCTAAAAACTCAAATTCTGGATAGTGCTGAAGTTTCATGTATGATGAAGCATATGATGCTGGCACCCCAGAGAGAAACATCTTATTCCAGCATCTGAGGGGTCTGCACTCCAGTGTAGCTCCTGCCAACTCAGTCTCGAGAGACTGCATACACAAGTGGACAATGTCCAGATGTGTATCAAAATAGAATTCTAACCCATTATCTGCAGTAATCAGCCTGGAAAGCCAGACTACTATCTATAAGTCAGACTTATGGGAAGTTAGACCCTATCTCTAGCAACCAGCCCAGGAAGCCAAGCAAGAGTCCCTCTAACAATCAGCCCCAAACAGCCAGGACTTGATTAAAAACTGACAGTTTCCCTAATTTTTATCCCTGCTTCCAACTGAGGATCGACCAGAGAGAGCCAAATATGCTCCTCTAACCAATCACAAAGGATGCCCCATCTTCTAGTTATTATCCTATCTACAGCTTCCCCAGGCCGACAGCCTCAGTCAGGGCATCCCGGAAGTCTTCCCTTTTGTCTCCTCTAAGGCTTTCTCCCTACTCTGCCTGCCTTTGAGTCTCTGCCAAAATGCAAATGATGGTGGCTGACTGCCTTGCTCTAGCAAGCTCTGAATAGCCTTTGCTTGTTCTCATTTGGTTGGTCTTCATTTATTTCCACATTCTGAAGCAAAATCTTCCAGTTAACAGTCCTCCCCATGTACCCAGAACTCCTCATCAGCTTTGTTAGTCAGGAGAAAGAAGACCCACATATACAACCATGGAGGACACTCATTCCAGCTAGCTAGAAAAATGAACCCAGCCCCTCGTTCTTAAATATGGACACACAGCCAAGGTCACCAGACACAGAAAAAAACAACAGCACAGAGGGAAGATCAAAATAAACAGACCGGATTGGCCTTGAAGGAGATACATCAGAGATGAGAAACAAGCTCTAAAAAAAATTCTAATTAGATCTTCAGCGAGATTTGAGAAGATATTACATCCATAAAACCAAAAACAGCAGGCTGTGAAGAACAAGGGAATTAAAAAAAAAAGTCTCCTGGAAATTAAAAGTGGTTTGCCAAATTAAAAAGATTGGAAGATTAAGTTGAAAAACTAACAGAACAGAGTGCAAAAAAATAGCCTGTGTGTAGTAGAAAAGACAAGCCACCTTTTGTAACTTTTTCCTAGCTAAATCCAGAAATGTTAGAAGTGGTGCCTCCAGGCAGTGGCCCATGGGCCAAGGGGCTGGCTGGCTGGGGCTCTGTTGCCCTGTATTAGAGATCCTCTGACCTGCGTGTTTTAGCCATGTGCATGGATCACTGTGATTAAAACAACCTAACTGCAAATCTGACAGTTCCACTCCACTACTTGAAACCCATCACTCCTCCAGCCACATGTAGGGAGAGAGATCAGACTCTATTTCTTGACTATGACCTCCTGGGAGCCAGCCTCCTCCCCCTGCGCTCCCCATATCCACTCCAGCTCCACTCAACAACTTACCAAGATACTTTGTGTGAGCCTCATCAGCTGGGGCTGTGGAGTCAGATCTACCTGGTTGCAAACCTGCACAGGCTTCTGTTCTAATTTGAAAAATGAAGATAGCAAGAGTGGCTCTCAAGGCTTTCGTGAGGATTAAATGAGCTGGCGCACACATGTCAGGAGCTTGGCAGAGCCCCTAGGCACAGAATAAGTGATCAATAAATACTCATAGTTTTTAGGGCTCCCAGAACTGGTCTTGTTTTGTCCATCCCAATTCTAAACCTACTTTGACTATTTTTTATACTTACACATAAAAATACTAAAAGTCACTAAACTCAGCCTTGTTACCAAGCACATACCCTCAGACACTTCATTCAGTCCTCAATTCTTAAGAAATTTTACTTATGTATTTTTGCAGCCACAATTTATTAATTTAAAAACAATTAAAGGCCCCCCTTCATACAGTTCATGCCTTGGGAACCCAGCTGGTTTTGTCTAGGATTTCCTTTCTCTTCTCAGTGAAGTGATCCTCCTTCACGGGGGACTCAAGCCTCACCCCTTTTGGGAGGTCTTCCCAGGACCCCGCCCCAGCCCAGACCCCTGTTTTCACAGTCCTCCAGTGAAGTGCTTTGTCATCACTGCTGCTGTCGTCTCCTGCTCCAGACTCCAAGCACGTCGTTGAAAGGCCTCTCTTCATTGGTTGTAGAACTGGAGCACCCCACCAGGAACAGGGTTTGCTCAGCGCATGCGCACTTTCAAGGTAAGCGTGGGAGGAATGGGGGTGGAGTTAACTGAGGAGCCGGGCTTGCTGGTTTCTGGTGAGAGTGAGCACTCGTTAGAAAAGCCAACCGACTCAAGTGCAGGCGTATTAGAAGCCTCTCTTTGTCAAAGAAAACTTGGGGAAGGCACCATCGATGATGGGAAGCTGCTGGGCTTCTGGAAGGTTCTAAGGGGGCATTGTGGCTGCCAGTCCACTTACAGAAGGAATGTGAAGACCACCTTGGCGCCCCCTTCTCTGATTCGGTACCAGCTCTTCTGTCTTACTCTTTGGGACATGGCACTGCCTGAGAAGCATAGACTGTACCCCAACAAATGATGGCACTGGCTTTTTCCTTTTCCTTTTTATAAGTCAAAATCATCTGGTCCAACTATCTCATTCCACTCAGCAAAGAGGGAAACCAAGACAGTCTTTAATGAAGGTCGAAGCACTTGCCAAAAGTCATACAGAAAGTGGTAAAGTGGATTAGAACTCTGGCTTCCAAAATTCCAGACCAGTGTGTTATGATTCTGGGATTAAGAGGAAGAGGGAAGTCGAAAGCAGTTGAAGCAGCTGCTTCAGTCTTGGTGTCCAAAATAGAGCGGATGGTCTGGGTGGCCCCACCCTCATCCTGGCTTTGGGTCTTTTGCATGGTGTATCGCTTATTGAAATAAAAAGGGGGTGTTGAAAGGACTCCCACCGGGTGTTGTGAGGATGTAACAAGAGGGCCTGGCATGTGTTAAAAAGTTAACCATTATTAAGTAACAGCCAACTCCGAGACTTCAGTACAGCAGGCAAATTGGCTCCTTCTTTGTGCAGCTTGACTCCTTGACCATAGAGCAAGGACAGAGTGGGTCAGACACAGAAGGACAGGACAGACAAGAAACAGTTCAGACAAGGACAGAAAAGAAAGGTCAACTGTTTTATTGGAGGGACCATCATGGGACAGGAGGCTAGGGCTGTCACCATCAGGTCTGCCAGGGATAGGGGTGGGTGTGCACCAGATGAGAAGGGCCTAGAGTCCCACTTCAGAGCCCCACCATCCTTAAAGGCAGAGGGGGCAGATCACCTTGGCCCTGCTAGCCCTGAGCTGCCTTCCAGGGAGGGAAAGTCAGAGCAGAGCAGTGGAGGGGGCCTAGGACCAAATGTGTGAGGCTCAGGCACCAGCTCCTGCAGCCTTAATGTCCCACCACCCCCACCCTGGGCTGAGTCACTTAAAGAAGGGCCCAAGGAAGGAGGCTGCCATGGCCAGCATTGCTGGGGGAGAGCAGGGCTGTGAGTGGGAGGAGATGAGGCCCTCAGGAAAGACACGACAGGAAGAGAGAGAAGGCCATGAGAGTGTGAGAGAATTCCCAGGACCAGGCAGGGCTGGCAAAGAGACGGGCCACAGCCTCATTGGGGTTGCCCTGGGCAGGCTCGAACCACTTCTGCAGACACCGACCACTGTTCCTGTGCTCAGGACTCGCCTTGAAGGAGTTGCTCCAAATCCTCTCACACAGGTCAGCCGGGGTGGGGAAGTAATGGGGGAAAGGGTGGCAGCGGGCCCTCGCAGGGCAGCGGTTCTTCCCTGTGGGGGATTAGGCATGGACAACTTACCTCCCACTAGTCCCACCCTCCCATCCCCATCATTTGCCCTGAGGGAGCACAGTGGGCTTGCCCCTGCCCCTGGGTGGGTTGCCTCCCAGATCCTGCTTTCCCCCTGGGCCCTGTCAAGTGCCACTCACCTCCACTCCAGTCCCAGCCACCATGCCAGTTGGATTTGCAAGTGTAAGATGTGCGGCAGTCTTCCCACCACTGCTCACAGTCCTCCCGGCACAGTGGTGCGTCCAAAATTCTCTCTCCCTGCCCACTCAGGTCCACCTGGGTGCAGGCATAGCAAGAGATGAGAACACTAAAGGCAGCAATTTGAAGACTATCAATAGCTACAATGGTACTGGTGCCAGGTACCATCTGACCATATTCTCTTATGAAGTCTCTAAGTATTATTTTACAACTGAGAACAATGAGGCTAAGAGGATGGATAGTTTGCCTTGGGCTGCACAGCTTCTGTTTCTATATACAGAAGATGGGATTCAAATAGTCCCTCACCCTTTGTTCTCATCTAACCAGTCTCGCCCAATGTCCTTCAGGGTTGGAGGCGGCTTCCTCCCCATCCCTTTCCCCAACAGTGGCCTTTGACTCTGTTCTTATCCACAGGAGGACATATCTCTTATTCCTGCTAGTGTTCTGGAGCTCAGATTCTCAGTAATAGGGCATTGCATGGGTGTGCCTCCTGCCTTCCTGGCCCCATCTTCCCACCTGCTGGATCCAAGGCCCCAGGTTTGGGGAGCACTCGTAGAAGCAGACAGCCTGGATGAAGTGCCTCTGACAGCCCGGCATCATCAATCCACAGTGGACCAAGCTGAAGTTGTAGAGCAAGGACACATTCAGGTGGGCTTTCCAGCTGGTGTTGGCTGTACAGCAGGCACTGTCCTTCCAGGGGATGCACTGAAGGTGGAGGAAGAAGCCAAAGGCATGGGGGGCGGGGATAAGAGGCAGGAGGTTGATGAGTGTCTAGGGCACAAAGGTAGAAATGTCCCCTGCAACAGCACCTGGAGGAGTGGGTTGCCTTTAGGCTAGCAACCCCCTGTATAACTTGTCAACTGCATGCTGACTGACCTCCCTGCCACAGTGCCCTAGAAATGTGACTTCCAGGATCTCAGCTCCTGAGAGGCAGCAGAGAAGCCTCATGAGACCTAGGGGAAGGGGGGGTTGCACTGGGTGGGAGGGCACTGTAGCTGAGAAGGGCACACAGGTACATGCCCGCTCTGCTCTTCCTTCCTTATCCCTGTCAATTGCCTTTAGGAGCTTGGGGAGAGGTCACTTAAGCCATGTGTTTCCCCGGGGCCTGTCGGTAGGAAGGGTAGAGAAGGAGGACCTTGTTTGTTTGAATCTGTGCTGACCCAGCAATGGGCCTCTGGGGGTCACCATCTGCCCCTGCTCCCTGAGTAGCAGGGCAGCTCCAAGATGGGAACTTTGAATCACTTGGCAATTATGGTCTCAAAAGTTCATAATCCCCTCCAGTGGCCTGTGCCCAAATTCCAACCTAAGGAACCAAATGAGTCAGGGTTGACGGGGGTTCAGAAACCACCTTGGCATTTGTGTCCCTTCCATGATCTGCCAAAGCAGCCCCCCTCCCACCTCTAGCCCAGGTCTGGCCTCTGTACCTCCTTGTGGAGCTTGTCTTCTGGGCCAGGTTCTCGCTTGTGGTGCTGGGTGTTCATGCAGACATTGAGCAGCTTGTCCCCAGCCCAGATGGGCATGACTGTCCACAGCCCTAGCAGGAGCTGCCACCACCATGCCATGGCCTACTGCAGAGAGGAGACCCACCTGCTCATGTGACAGAGAAGACACCCCCCTACTCCATTGCCTCCACTATCGCAGAGAGCAAGTCTGGACTTAAAGGCTCCCTCAAGTGACCATGACACTCCTACATGGCTACTCCTAGGACCTCCATTTGAGGTAGCATCATAAAATGTCAGGGCACGTGGCATAAACCTTGTGGGTCTGATACCTGCTCCCAACAATTGTGCAGATGCTGAAACTGAAGCCTGGGGAGGGGAGGAAACCAGCCCGAAGGTGAAGTTCAAGGGGAGAACAGTTCCGGCCTTCCCTGGGGGAGCTTTTCCTGGCCCTTCTCCACTTGGAGGCAGCCTTTCCAACTGAACTACTTATGGCCTGGGAACTCAGAGCTTTGATCCTCGTCCACAGTGAGCCCTCAAATGCTGGCTGAGTGACTGAACAAATGCTCAGTAACCAGATTCTACCCGGGGCAAAGGGCATGGTGGGGCTGCATAGTGTGACAAACGCAATTCTTACCCCCTCGAGTGCCAACCCTAACTTCAGCTTCTCTGAGGGGTCCATGAAGGGCCCACAGCTCCCCAAGCAGCTGGTCCCCTCCCAAGTCCCTTCTAGCCCGTCCTTCACCCTAGGGCAGTGATTTACTTCCATCAGCCCCAATGCATTTCAAACCAGCCTGAGCACAAGCTGGGGCAGCTGTGCACCCAGTGGCCCTGCTGGCATCTCAGACCAGGGATCATGCCCGGGCATGAGTCAGGTGTGAGAGCCTTCCACATCCAAAACCCGATACCTGTTACGGGAATGAGACTAGCTTTTCCCCTGGTGTTTGTTGACTGCTGTTTCCAGCTCTGGTCTGGGTAGTACTGGTAATGGGAGGGAGTGGAGAGACCACAAAAAAGGCAGAAGAGCTCCCTGCCTCAAGCACCTAACCCCTTAGCTAACAGGGCTCCCTCAGCCTTCATCCACCCAGGAGCTCTTGGCTTCCCCAGGCCTTGCAGGAACCGGCCATGGACGAAAACTTCCGGCCTAGTCTGAGTTTAGAGACCCCAGCCCCACCTCCCGAGCTTATCCTTGTGTCTAAACCTAAGGCTGCTCTCTCTCCTGAGCACCAGTTTCAAGCACAGACATGGCCCTCAAGTGTTTTTAAAGAAACAGGTACGTCTGGTGAAAAGAAGAAAGATGCTGCCCCTTCTAGCGTTTTCTTCATACTCACTTTAAAAGCAGGAGCTGCTCCCTCCCAGCTGCAGAGATTGTGAGGCTGAGGAGATTGTAGAGGCTGCCCATTTATCACACACTCAGTTCCTCCTAGGTCCAGGTGCACATGCAGAACTCCAGGTGTCTCCAGTTAAAAGCATCCCTCTTACCCAAGTGTAGAGGCCTCCTGGGGGAGGAGCCAAGAGGGTTTTGCTTTCTCAGAGAAAGAGAGGCCCCAAAGTGGGTAAGATCCTGGCTCCTTAGTCAGTCACTGGGTTCTGCTACTTGCTGGCTGGATGACCTTGAAAAAATGGCTTAAACTCTATGTCAGTTTCCCTATCTATATAAAGAACTCTTACGAAGGGATTGTTGGGAAAAAGAAATGAAAGAGAAAGTTCAGGAAAAGGACTTCGCATCGTGCCTGGCACAGAGTAAGTCTTAATGTTTTCATTCTTATCCTTTTGTTCTGTGAAGGCCTCTCAGCCCTGTTCCTCAGCTTCTGCCAGCCCCTTCATTAGCACGGTTACCTGGGGTGGACCACCTGGTGGTCCGAGTAACAGTGACCTCTCTCAGCCCTCTGGAGCTAAGTTTCCTGATGGGGAGCAGACCCAGCCTCACAGAGATGCCAAGATAAAGCCAGGCCTTGGGGACCCAAGAATTCAAATGTATGACCAAAGCCAAAATAAACAAAAAAAGTCCCTCCACAACCTGGGAACCAGCTCCCCTCAGCATATCAGTGTTCTCAGGAGTGATATTCACAAGAGCGTCCTTCTCAGCTAAGGAGAGGCTGGGAGACTGGACAGGACTCTTAAGAAAGAGTTCCAAAGATGATGAAAACAATGGAGAAGGAGCCCATCTCTTTGCCTGTTTCTTGTAATAAGCTCTCCAAAGGAGAAGTAGCCAACGTCACTGAAGTTTCATCGATACATAGGAAATTAAAACAAAACAATAAAAGCATTAAATAAAAGTCAAATGCCATAATCAGATTGTGTTGAGAGGCATGCATCAGCTTTTTTGGGAACAGTGATGGTTACCAGCCCAGCCTCCCATGTCCCGGGCTTAAGCAGAGTTAGGAGTCTCCTTTTTAGAGTCTGATACCAAATGGTAATGACATTTCTGCAGCACGGGTCTCTTCCCACAGGTGTCCACTCAGCAGGGGAAGAGCAGGTACATGTCCTGTTCAAGTCCTCGCAAATACTCAAGAAGCTCTAAGGCTAGGTGAGGTAAGGGAGTTTGGGTTTAACAAAGTTTCAGACGGCTGTGGGCGTGGCAGGGACAAGAATGCAGAAATGAAGCGCGGAAGTAATTACTGAAATGGAAAACAGGTCTTTGGGTAACCGTCCTTCACATCGAGGGAAGAAGGACGAGGAGGAATTTGCTAACAGTCTTTAGGACAAGGCTGTAGGAAATGAGCTAAAATTGCAGCCAGCGCAGGTGCCGGGGAAAGAGGGAGGGAGGGATTCTGGAGGCTGCCTCCCAGAGAGCCATCAGGCTGGCTGACATCTGCTCCCCAGAGAGGCAGTTGGCAGCCTGTGAAGAAAACTCATTTCTGCCTTATTGAGATTGAGTTTTCCGGAGAAATCAGTTTTCTGACTGAAAGCTGATAAACCAAAGCTGGCTGTGGATGAAGCTGTTTGAAGCTGCTGTTCCCAAACAATTTGGTTCTAAAAAAACAAAACAGAACACTTAAATTGCCAAGAGCAGAGCTCTGGCAGTGTTGAGAGGGTTCTGAGGGGAGGGGGAGCAGCCCAGCCTCCCTGGTTTGGGAACAGAGCGTAAGGTGAGCAGTAAGAATTCTTCTCTCCCCTACACACCAGGTGGCCCGAGGTGCTGATGCTCACTGAGTTCAAGAACAGGCTAAGATAGCAAAGAACTAGTGCCAGGAATCTCCTGGTGAGAAGCTGAAATCAGAGGCCAGCTGGAGGGGCCATCAGTGATTCAGAGTTCTTAGCTGGTCTTGTGAGTCCTTCTCCTCCCCCCAAAATCTATGACCATCCTTGTGTCTACTCATAATTGGTTTGTCACTAGGGCACGTAAGACGGGGTCTTGTTTATCACCACTTCTTCCTTCCCTCTAAATCTGTTTCACCACCAAAACTGTTGGTTTAACTTTCTACATATCTATTGAATTCAAATATTTTTATGCCTGAGTCTCTACTGTCTAGGCCATGATCATCTCTTGTTTTAATTTCTGCAACAACCTCTAACTGGCTCTCTTGCCCCTTTCCAAAGCTTTATCCAAGAAGCTGCCAGAATGATCTAATTTCCCAGTACCTTATTATGAAAAATTTCAAACAAGGAAAGTTGAGAGAATTTTGCAGTGAACTCCCATATCCCCACCACTTAGATTTTATTATTACCATTTTACTGTATTTTTTTGGTCCGACTTCTAGCCAACCATCCAGCCCTCTTAGTCATCCATCAATCTTTTTATTTTTCATGCATTTCAAAGGAAATCACAGACATCAGCATACTTCCTCCTAAATAGTTCAAGCATGCATCTCATTAACCAGAGTTCAACATTTGCAGGCTTTTTTCTTGCAGAATGATTTTTTTAAAGATAAAGATGGTTATGATACTCCCATGTTTAAGACCCTTCTAGATTTAGATAAGTCCCAGATCCTTAACATGGCACATGGACCCTGTTTCATCTGGTTCCTATTTCCTTTTCCATCCCAGTTGGCTGTCCTTTCTGTCATCTACACTGCAGGCATTCCTGACCCCTGAGGGTCTGTAATTGCCCTGGTGCCTAGCGATTCTCTCAGAACTCCCCCTCCGTGGCTGGTAACACCTACTTATCCCTCACCTTCCAAAGTGCTGGCTTCTCCTCAGGGGAGCTTGCATGGTCCTCCAAGGATTGGTGAGATGTCCCCTTGGGGTCTTATGCCTGCTGCTGTCCTGCACTTTCCACCCTCCTTGTGAATGTCTGCTTACAGGCTCCCGCTGCCTCTGGCTGGGAGCAGTTTGGGGCAGGCAGAGGACCCGGCCCAGAGGGTCTGGTCGGTAGATGTTCGTAGAGTAAATGAGGAGAAATATCTGAGTACAATAAACTGCTTTTCTTACAAACATTGTTTAATTCAGACAGGTCCGTGGTTTAACCTGACATATCCCCTCCCTCTTGCTTCCCTTCCCTCTTACCCTTACTCTCCCTTAGCCTAGCCTCACCCATCTTTCTCCTCTAGTTTGAAGTGAACTCTCCTTCTCTCCTCTGTCCTCCATCCTTCTCATCCCCCTCTATCCTTTTCACCCCCCTCCATCCTTCTTACCCCCTCCATCCTTCTTCCCCCCATCCTTCTCACTCCCCTCCATCCTTCTCAACCCCCTCCATCCTTCTTACCCCCATCCTTCTTGCCCCCCCCATATTTCTCCCTCTCTTATCTCTCCTCCCTCCCGTCTTTCTCTCCTTCCTCTCCCTTCTCTCTCCTTTATTCCATCTTTACCCATCCTTCTCCCTCTAGTTTAAAGTAACCTCCCCATTTTCTCTTCCCTATCCCCTCTCCTTACCCTTCTCCTCTCTCCCCTCCCTGTCATCTCTATCCCTTCCCTCAGTCTTCCAATTTTCTCCCTCACTCTCAGACTTTTAGCCTGGCACATCTTTAGTTTCTGATGATTTCTGTGTCATTTCAGAGTGTTAATGCTGGAGCCTTTCACCACCACTTGAAGAGGGTCAATTTTAGGTCTAATCACAGCAGAGGAAATGCTTGTGAAGTCTATCAGGTGTTGATGAGCGTCCAGGTTAGGGGAGATAGACAATATCAAAGTCCTATGGCAAAGAGATTAGCTGAAAATCAGAGACGGGAGAAAGGTGTAACACAAAGAACACGTAGCTTTACTCCCCTGATTACTTTTCTCCTCAGGTTGCTACTTCTGTCATCACAAAGTTTCCCTGGTGCCAGTACCCCATTGTGACATTCAAACCGAGCTGCTGCTGGGTCTGCCAATGTTGATAATAAGTAACTGTGATTTGTATGTAATTTTACAATGTGCAGCTGAGCTCAATACATTTCTCTTTCAGTCCTCCCACCATCCCTCTCCTCAACTGTCCCTTGATCCAAAGTTCCACCCCAGCTACCAACCGGTCTCTCCCTCTTCCCAGTCTTGCTTCCTAAAAGACCTGTGTGTATTCATTGTGGCTCCTCTGTGTCACCTCACATTAATTCATCACCATTGCTATTCAGCTTCTGCTCACCATCCCATTGAACCTGCTCTTGCCAAATTCGCCTGCAACCTCCAAATTGTTGTATCCAATGGGAAAGATCAGTCCATATCCTACTAGACCTCTCAACGCCATTGACCAAGGTAATCCCTCCTTCTCTCCTCCCTCCTCCCTCCTCCATTCTTCTCACCCCCTTTCAGCCTTCTTGCCCTCCGCCCCCTTCAAGAGGTGTTCTTGAAACTTGCCTATATCTGAACTTCTTTCTTCTTGGTCTCCTTGGTAGGCTCCCTTTCCTCCATCTGCCATTTAAGTGTTTTCTTGAGCTGTCCTTGGGCCTTTATTCTTCTTACGATACATACTCCCTCTGTGCAACCTCACCCCCAGCGTGGCTTCAGTGATCACCTGTGTGTGGGTGGCTCCTAAATCTCTCTCTCCAGTCCTGACCTGTAGAATTCCACATATATGTGTGTGTGTATGTATGTGTGTATAAATATATATATATATATGTATCCAGTAGTTACATATATACATATATATATGTAAATCTCCATAATATTTTACTTAGATTTCCCATAGGACCTTACACTCAATATGACCCAACTATTCTTGGCTCTCCATTCAATCTGTTTTTCTGTTCTCATTAACGGGACCCTATACCTCCAGTCACCCAGACCATAGGCATGGAGTTGTCCTGGACTCCTCTTCCTCTCCTGCCTTATGCAAATTCTTTAACATATCATGCAGAGCTCTTTGTGTTCTGGCCATTGGGTTCTACAGAAACCCCTTTTCCTTCCATTCCCGTCCTCATCCTGCACACTTGCCATGCTGAACTTCTTGCTGCTCTCTGAATGTGCCACCACTCTGTACCTTTGCATCTGCTGGGAATGACCTTTCTCTGCTTCTTTGTTCAGCTACTCATCCTTTGGGGCCCCACTCAGACATCATCATCTCTAGAAAGCCTGCCTTTGCCCCTCCCTGGGTTAGGGCCCCATGGCTTTCTGTACTTCTTTTTAGTATTGTATTTATTACAAGGGAGTATAATCTGCGTATTTGTTTGCTTCCTCCTTTAGATTCTGAGTTCCCTGAGAGTGAGGACTGTATCTTATCCTTCTATTACTAGGCCCTAGCACAGTTTATGGTGCATAGAAGAGTCTCTCAATGTTTGAATGAATGGTTGGGTGCCAGGTCTGACAATACATGGGGCCCTGAACCTATTTGTAGGACCCTCTTTTTATGAGTCCACAGACAGTGCTCTTTCCTCCTAATCCAACTTTCAGCACCCATCCCTTGAATGTCTGATCTTGCCAACCTAGTGTGTTTAAAATTGGAATTGTTTGAACAGGCACAGACCTATCAGTAACTCCTCTCAGACGATCTGGAAGTGCTACTACATGTTCTTTAAGACTGGGGCAGTTTTACGTGGCTATGATAAACATGGTCCAGTGGCCCCGTGCAGGCGTGCCTGCTCAGAGCATTACTGTCAGCACCACTGTGTCCTCCCTCCGTCTCCCCAAATCCACCGTCTACGAGATGTGAGCCAATGCTGGTGCCAGGCTTAGGATTGTAGCCATAATCCTCTCCTTCTTGGTGAGAGAAAAAGACAGGATCCCAAATTCCAGCTAAACTGAACTGTCTTTAATACTTTTAACTCTCTGTGATCTCTCTTGTTCCAGCCTTTGCTCATGCTGTTCCCTTTCACCTGAGGCCTCTCCTCAGCACTCTTACTACTTTCCCTTAGCTGACTCTATTTTTCAGATCTCAGTGTGGGGCTGTCTGCACTCAAGGAGGCTCAGAGCTAGGTTAGCTGTCCCTCCTGGTGCTCTCATAGCCCTTGGGTTACCTCTGTCGTGACACTTGCCGCACCACCCTGGGATTGCATGTTCCCTACTGGGCTGAAAGCTCCTGGACCAGTAGAGACTGTGTCTGTAAGTTTCACAGCTGCCACCACAGTGCCTGCTACACGGTAGACATTCGTTAAATGAACAAGTGATTTTTTTTGGTAGGAAAGACTCTCTCCTATGAGTCATTTTTACTAATAAGCATACCAGGAAAAATTCTGGGAAACCTCAGAGTTTTTGCATATGGTCACAGTTATATATGTGATGTGGAGGCTTGTGGATTTCCTCCTTTTGAAAAAAATTGTTTCTCTACGCTTCATTCATCTCTTACTTATCACTAGATGACCTGTGCCTGGAAGGTCTTGTCTTGCTCGTCTTCCTGACTCCCCACAGCTCTGTTAACCATGAGGCGTGGTAAATGTGGTTGGTGAATTGTTTTTCAGTTTATATTTCATAGATTAAAGAAAATAAATATACATCTCTCTAGATTTGTTTTGTCTTTATGTGTTTTTCTTACGTTGAAAATGTCTGAGAAAATGCACAGAAGGGTTGGAAGGTCCATAATATATTTTGTGGTTTAGAAAAAGAAAACAGTGGAAAGTGAATAGTTTTAAGGGGGCAAATATTTGACTCATGCTTTTGTGCCTACAAATGAAAAGATAGGGGAAAAATCAATTTTCCAAGAGACTGGGTAAATTGCCTCCTGGTAATGCAATGATTAAGCAGTTACCATTTCCAGAAAAGTGAATTTTGTGATTCTTCAGTGACCTACATTATAGACCAATGTAATATAACTTATGTGAAGCTCTTGAATGTTTCATATTTATTTAAGACAATTCTTTGGCAGATATTGACAGTTGTGCATATCCAATGGTTGCAGTTTAAAAATCTAGATTTTAACTTGCTAAGTGTCTCTTCATACTTGAATTGATGATTCTGTTTTTTGATCAAAGCTTGTGAAATTTCTGGTTGCCATGGACACTGGGGCTTAAGAGGAACCATTGAGTCAACGTGCTGTATTTTCCTTAAACACAAAGCGCCGCACCCATCCACAGAAATGTGGAAATTCTCTATCTCCTCCACATCCCCTGGCATGGTGGTTTCTGTGGATCTGGAATAAGTTCCTGGGGCTGTTTCTACTGCAGCTTTAATAGTGCTTTTGGGTGGAGTGAAGAGATGCAGACTATGACTGTGGTTATTCTGAGAGCTGTGCCTACCCCATTCCAGGAGGAAGGGGAAGTCAGCCAAGGTTTCTTAAGCATTACTCTGTTATAGGCCCTCTACCAAACTCTTGACAGACCTCATCTCACTGCCTTGTCTGCTAGTCAAGGGCAAAGATTGTGTCTAGTTCAATACTGTACGCTATATAGTTTATATTGATTGATACAAATGATTGCTGAATGAATGAGCAAGTCACCTTGCTTAGGTCTTATAAACCCATTTTACAGACGACCTCAGAGAGGTTAAATACGTTGCTCAAGCTCTTCTCTCCTTATCCTTTAAGAAGTATTACTAATAGTTAACTTTTTTATCACTGTATTTAAGTTACAGAATATCAAAGGAGAGCAGTGAACATTACCCAAGGATCTGCATCCTCTTCTGGGGAATGGATTAGCATAGTTTTGGTTGTACACAAGACAGTCATGTCATGTGGAAGTGAGACTTTGTTGTCTTCACTTGGAGATTAAGTATGATTTAAGGAGATGTATATGGGTGCCAAGTTGACAAAAGGTGGACTGTGATGGTCAGTTTTACATGTCAACTTGTCTAGGCTATTGTCCCCTGTTATTCAGTTAAACACTAATTTAGATGTTGCTGTGGAGGTGTTTTGTAGAACTTATTACAGTCCATAATCAATGGTGAGCAGTGGGACAAGAATTTGAGTCTAGGTCTGCCTAGCTTCAAAGTCTGTGTTCCCCCTGTTCTACACTAAACGGGGAAAAAAGGTCTATTGAATTATTCCTTGGCACTTGAATCTTACAATAAAATCTGCAAAGAATTGAGTGGTCCAGGTATGTCACTCAGGTTATCACACAGTTACCCTAAATGCCATTGCCCCAACTATGGTCATGAAGAAAGTTGGGGTATACAAAACCTCCATATTGTGCTTAACTCTTTCTTGCACCATTCCCTAAAGGATGTTCCCTGAAGCTCCAGTCTCCAAAGTCACAAATTCTTTCCATGACCCAAAAGTTTGGGAAATATTCATGCTATCACCACCTCCTGAGGATTCAGTGTACATGCATCACGTGTTAAAAATTCCAAAGAGTCCTGCAGTAAAGACATTTCTGGAACTCCATTTAACCCAGCATTTCTAAGCAGCGACCACAGCAGCCAGTGTGTGTTATACCCATCAACATCATGACATAAGTGTTTTGTCAATCACATTTAGGGAAGTGCTGGCCTGCTACATGGCACTAGGCATCGGTTTCACCGCAGCATCAGTGGGCAAGGTGCTCAGACCTTATCAAGCTTCTGGGTCATGCATATTACTTAAATAATGCTTCACATTTATTTATATTACATTTTTGCTAAGAATATTGTGTCACTGAATTTCTGTTCAGAGGAGCCTCATTTTGCCCTTAGGCTACATGTCATATTCCAATGAAAGGCAATTCTCTCGTCTTTTGGCAGAATGAGCCAAAGAACCTCTAAATTCTTTTTTCGTTTTTTTCTTGTGTGTCATTTTGATTCCCTCTCATTTTTTTTTTTTTTTTGGTATTTTTTTTAGTTATTTTCTTAGTGGTTCCCTGGGGATTACAGTTAACTTCCTAAAGTTCTAGCAATCTAGTTTAAATTGCTACCAACTTAACTTTATTTTTTATTTTTAGTTATTTATTTATTTTCAGCTGTACATCATAATATATTTTGAATTCTGTGTACCAACTTAACTTTAATATCATACATAAAGTCTGGTCCTATACAGCTCCTCATCCCTATTTATGTTATTATTGTCACAAATTACATAGTTATACATTATGTGCCTGCTAACATAAATGATTAATAATTGTTTTATGCACTTTTATTTTAAATCATATGGGAAAAGAAAGAGGAATTACAAACCAAAAGTACAATAATACTGGTTTTTGTATTTACCTATGTAGTGACCTTTACTGGTAATCTTTATTTCTTCATATGCTTTTGAGTTACTGTCTAGTGTACTTTTATTTCATCCTGAAAGACTCCCTTTATTATATTTTGTAGGGCAGGTCTACTAGCAGTAAACTTTCTCAGCTTTTGTTTATCTGAGAATGTCTTAATTTCTCTTTCAAAGACTACTTTTGCCAGGTGTGGAATTCTTGGTCGACAGTTTTTTTTCTTTCAGCACTTTAAATATGTCACACCATTGCCCTCTGGCCTCCATGGTTTCTGATGAGAAAGCAGCTGTGAATTTTATTGACGATCCCTTGTATATGTCTAGTTGCTTCTCTCTTGCTGCTTTCAAGATTGTCTTTGTCTTCTGACAGTTTGATTACAATGTGTGTCGGTTTGGATGCCTTTGAATTTGTCCTACCTAGAGTTTGTTGAACTTCTTAAATGTGTGGATTCATGTCTTTCATCAAATTTGAGACGTTTTGGACATTATTTCTTCAAATGTTTTTTCTGCCTCTTTCTCTCTCTTCTCCCTTTGAGATTCCCATAATTATATGTTGGTACACTTGATAGTATCCCTCAGGTCCCTTTAGCTCTGTTCATTTTTCTTCTTCTCTTTAGACTGGATAATTTTAATGGATCTATCTCCAAGTTACTGATTTTTTTGATTGTCAAATCTGTTGAACCCATCTAGTGGATTTTTCATTTTAGCTATTGTACTTTTCAGCTCCAGAATTTCTATTTGGTTCCTTTTTATACTTTCTGTTTATTGATATTCTCTATTTATTGAGACATCACTCCTGGTTTCCTTTAGTTCTTTGAGCATATTTAAGATAGTTGATTTAAGTTTTTGTCTGGTAAGTCCAATGTCTGGGCTTCTTCAGGGACAGTTTCTGTCCATTTATTTTCTTTTTTGTGTGAAAGGGCCATAGTTTCCTGTTTCTTTGCATGTTCATCATTTTTTGTGGGAAACTTGACATTTTGAATATTGTAATATAACTCTAGGAATCACATTCTCCCCCATTGCCATGTTTTACTGTTGTTGCTTATTGTGGGCTGCAGTCATTAATTTATTTAGTGATCTTTCCAAATGATTTTGCAAAAACTGTATTTATTGTCATGTGTAGTCATGCAAGTCTCCCTTCCATTATTTCAGTGGTCGGTCACTGACCTGAGAGATGTTTCCTTAAATGCCTGGAATCAAAAAGAAAAATCAGAAAATACTTTGCTGTATTACAGACTTTGTGGATTGTTTCTGAGCTGGAGCACTTCAGTGCTGAGCCAGATCACCTATAATTCTGTCTTAACCATCACCTCCTGTTACACAGACCCCAAAGGTACAAGCATAGGATCCCCTCAGATTTTTTCTGAGCCTGCATTCAGACGTGCTCATGGCCCTCCAGATTCCTTGGCATATGTGGGAGCCCTTCCAAGCCCTTATTCCCTTGTGTATCTTACTACTCAGCCTTCTGCTTCTGAAGCTTTTTGTTCTGTCTGCTACTTGCTCTATTCACCATCCCTTGCCTCAGGTAGCTGTCAGTAGTATAATATCTCTAAATCCTTTTGACAAATGTGGCCCAGGAGGCCATTCCAGCCCTGAGATAATTCCAAAACGGGCAAAACAAAGGTAAGCCTCTGAACCAACCCCTTAGGGAAAAACCAGAGAGGTCAAAACACACAACCACAACTCTTTGATAATAAATTATGAATTGCCTCCTCTGGCACCAGCAAGCTGTACCACCAGGAGAATGAGCTGCCATTAGCATGGCCAACGCCAAGTTAGGGAATGGGAAATGGTAGGTGGGTAGACAAAAACTCTATACACTCTCTTACTGAAATTTAGCAGCCTCTTCTTCATTAAGGATGCCCCTGGTAGTTGTAAGTTTTTCATTACATTCCCAATTGAGACAGTTTTTGCCAGCTTAATATTTTCTTCATTGGAAAGATGAATCCTTGGAGCTCAATACTCTACTGTTTTTTGTGACACCTGCCCTCCAAATTCTTTTTGAACCTGGCTTCCATGATTTCATGAATCACCAAGATCTTGGGGTCCATGGGAAGATTTGGAGGAAGTTCTTAATTTTAGACCATCTCCATGTTTTCATCCTGTTTTGATAATGCATATTTTGCCACATAATTTTTAATGGGACATCATATTCTAATATATAAATATACCATAATTTAGTCAATCATTTCTGTAGGGTTGACCATTTAGTTCTTCCTAATTTTTCACTATTATAAAGAAAACCATTATAAATATTATTTTATGCATATATTTGTCTGGATTTTGAGGATTCCCAGAAGAGAAACTATCAGGTCAACTTTTTGAAAGTTCTTGACACATTCTGAAAGAATTTGTATTCCTATCAGCTCTGTTTGAATGACCATGTTAAAACCTTCCTGACAGTATTAATGTTTTTAGAGCTTTGCTGATACAATATTGGAAATGTAGTACATTTAAGTAATTTTTCATGTTTGAATTAGTAGTTCTTTCTAGTACCTACTTCATAAGGTCGTTTTGAGATTAAAAGAGTTAGTATATGAGAAGTCCTCAGAATAGCATCTGGCACATAATAAGTATATATTAGTTCTTGTTGTTTTTGTTGCTGTTACTTTGTAAGTTGTTCATGTCTTTTGCTTATTTCTTAAAATTGGACTTTTACAGGTTTTCTTTTACCTATTTATTTACTGTCTATGTATTATCTATCTTTCCATCCTTTGATTCTTTATTCTATTTTAATGCCTCTCAGTCATAAAGGTATCAGTTTACCGAACTCTGCTACTAAATGGAAAAAGTCAACTAACTCTCAGGAGAGGAGAGCTTTCTGGAACAGGGTTTCTCTAGAATTTGTATAAAGAACCCCTGCATCAGAATCACCTGGGACACTTGTTAACATGGAGGTTCCTGGACTCTTCCCCTCAGATTCTGATTCAGTAGGCCTGGGATAAGGTCCAGGAAGCTTTATTTTTTTAACAAGCTCCTCCAGGTGACTCTTAGGCTCATGAAAGTTTAGAGAACTATTCAGATAACAGATGTGAATTAGAGGTTTACTTTCTCCCCATTCTTATGGTCCTCTTATCTTCTCCTTCCCAATGAATGCTATTATTATTGGTGAGTATTTGAATGAAATTCTTTAATATTCTGATATGGTTCCATTAATACACACCCTTCCTTGGTGAAAAGCCAGAAGTTCCCTCTCTTCATCTAATCTACCTCCATGGGCCTGTGTTTCTCAGTCTGTGAGGCAAGGGAGTGGACTAGTGCTAAACCCTCTTTCTCTTTCCCTGTCTCTTCCTGTCTTCACCCTGTGATGAACACCTGTTGCTGTACCTGCCCATATACTCCCTGATTCTGGGTTCAGTCATCCCTTCTTCAGGGACTGCTTCTCTCTTGACTCCCTTCATGTGGAGGAGCTTCTCAGTTCTTTTTGGACCCAAAATGAGATTGTGGGGCAGCAATGCCCCAAAATGTCTCTTTGGCTTGATTATTTTTAAGAACAAAAGACCCAGGAGGAAACTTCAACCACCCCTTTTAACTGCCTAAAAGAATTGAAGATAAAAGGCCTATTTAGGAAGGAGCTAATACAAAGATTACTATAGTATAATATAAACTAGGTGCAGTAGACAGGGAGGAGCCTAGCAAGGCCCATTTGATCAAAGTCCCCTCTATGTCTCATTGTCTTTGCAAGGCATGGTGAACATTTGTTTACCAAACATTTGCTTTTCCATCTCCATGTGAATTGCCTTCCTCCCCTTTGAAGTCCCAAACCACTACCCCCAATATCCTCCTTTGTCTTTAGTTGAAGATGGTATTTAATGTGGTGGCTTCAGCCATTTTGGTGAGTTACTCAGTTTTCCTGGGTTTCTCCCATGTATACATGTTATTAAATTTGTTTGATTTTCTTCTGTTTTTCTGTCTCATGTCAATTTAATTTTTAGACCAACTAGAAGAACTTAGAACTTCCTCCCCCACAAGACCCTTCTTTGGATTTTTGGACGTGAGACCAAATCTATCAGGTTAATCTCTCTGCCATAGCTAAAACGAATAAAATGTAAATCTCACATTCTCTACCATGTAGAGAAATTCAGTTTTCAATGAGGAAGAATGGAATTCGTGTGCAGAGCAAAGCACTGGTGCAAGATTGGAAGAAAAGGTCCTGACAGCATTTTGTTACCTGGTTTCAGTGGTTCCCAAGATCCAGAAGCACCCATGACTTTCCTAACTCTTTCATGGGACACCTAATACTTTCAAATGAACTGTCATTCGGGCTTACTCTATTTCAAGTTGGATTTCTGCTATTTGCATGCAAAAGATTCCTAACATACAAACTTCCTTTGGCGTTTTTTTCTTTCCATGGTAGTACAATTGCCTCCTTTCATCAGACTTGGAGTACAAGCTACCACTGGTGAGAGAAAGACAAGAAATTGCTTTAAGTGGTAGCATAAACGCCCAGCCTGAGGGTCACTGGTATCTATCTCAGAGAGGCAAGACTGCTGTTGTCTGAGACTTTTTTTCTCTAGAGCTAAAGCATCAGGAAGCTTGAGATGAAGAGGAGGAGGAAATGGATATCCTCTGTGCTCAAAATATAATTTCTAGCTAGAGGAAGATTTCATTTAACAATTCTTTATTGAGGACAATTTCATGTCCTCTGTTGTGAACTGAATTCAGATGCTCCTTCTCATTCTTCAGCCGTTTTGTAGCTCAACTGCCTCCCCTTGGCTTGGAGTCACACTTAAGGAAGGAGGAGTCTGTAATCCCAAAGTTAATTAAAATGGTTTAAGCTTTATTCCTTGTCTGATGAAACAAAATGTTCAGAAAAACATACTAAACTTCTCTTTTCTCTCCTGCTTCTTTCTTACTCCATATGCCTCCTATGTAGCAGCTTCTCTCAAACTCTCTCTCCTTTCTCATTCTGAAGCCTCCCAAACTCATAAACTCAACCCACACATACTTCTTTTTTCTTTTTTTCACTTCTTCCTCCAACCTCCATCTCCTCCCTTCCCGATAACTCTCTGCCACTTCAGAGGTAAAGACATTTGGCCCATCCAGCATCTCTGGTTATTCTCATTAGCCATCATTCTGTTCTGGATAATAATGTCCCAGGAGCCAACTGGCAAAACAGAACTCCCTGGGATGAGTGGATAAGTGGCGGTGTGGGAGAGGTGGCAAATATTCAATCACTGATGCTCGCTCTGCATTGTTTGCCATTTGAACTAACTCTGACCCAGGCCTCCATTTGAATTCAGGTCTGTTGGGAATGAGATTTTCTGCCTTATATGTAAACCCAGGGCATGGCTCTTTTTTATAAACCTGTTTCGGCAGCTTTATAAACTGAACTCCCCATAATGAGCCAGGCAAAATTGTTCAAAAAGGATAACTTGTTATAGCCCTGCAGACCTTGGGGCCTATTCCCTGCCCAGCTAGGTCTTTTTGGAATATAAATGATGTGGGGTTGTTTCTGTCTGGCCTGAAGAATTACCTGCTAAATAGCAAGCATTTTGTTTGCTCCCTACCACGGAAGAGCTATTATAGGAGAAGTCAAGTGCTGCAGGGCCCACTGTGCTGTGGTCTGTCTGCAAGATTGCTGCCAAAGTTAACAGAGATTTTGACCCAAACCTTCAGCATTTACCTAGCTTTCCCTTACCCTCTCCCTCTGCCCAACTCTGTTTCTCACGTGTCCTCACCTAGTATCCCCTCTGTTTCTAAAAGGGGCCAGGGGTTGAAGAAATGAACATTCAAATTTCCTCACACATTTATTTATTCTAAAATTTCATGAATACCGTTCTAGGGACTGAGAGTAAAAAAGGAAAATAGAAGACTAAGTGCCTGCTCCAGAGCATGTGTATTCCACTGGGAGGAGAGAGGAGTCAGGAAATAAACAAGTAAATAAAGAAAATGACAGATTATAGAATGCCATGAAAAAAAGGGCTGATGCCTGTGATACTGTGATTTATAATAAATACATATTTTGGTCTTTGTCCACAGTTCCTGGCTTATAGCTCCCAAAACCTTTGGAATTTCCTGAGTGATAAGAGCAATGGGATCATCTTTTGTTATAATATTTGGTCTCCTTTGGTCCTCAGTTCCTAAAATACTTTAAAGCCATAAATATGAAATGGGAGTCTTGTTATTCATAACAAGCCCCGTTCAACCACAACTAGTTTATGTTAATGAAGTGACCTTTAGAAATCCCCTAAAGATGGAGGGGCTGGTTGCCAGGTGAACCAACCATGAATAGAGGGTTGAAACTTTTAGTCCCAACTCTGATTTCCAGGTTGTGGAGAGAGGCTGAAAATTTGAATCAGTCACCAATGGCCAATCATTTAATCAGTCATGCCTATGTAATGAAGCCTCCATAAAAACCCAAAAGCATGGGGTTCAGAGGGCTTCCAGGTTGGGGAACAAGAATGCTTCCACCTGCCACTATGCCGGGCACCAAACTCTACAAGGACTGAAGCTCCTTTATTCGGGACCTCACCCTATATATCTCTTCATCTGGCTGTTGATTTATATCATTTAATATCCTTTGTAATAAACTGATAATCTAGACAGTAAACTGGTTTCTGTGAGCCATTCTAGCAAATTGATTGAACCCAAGGAATGGGTCATGGGAACCTCTGATTTATAGTCAATCAGTCAGTAGTACAGGTAACAACCTGGACTTGAGATTGACATATGATATGGGGACAGTTTTCTGGGACTGAGCCCTTAACCTGTGGAATATGATGCCATCTCCAGGTAGATAGTGTCAGAATTGAGTTTCCTTGTAGGACACCCAGCTAGTGTCCAAGAATTGCTTGGTATGTGAGGAAAACCTCACACACAATGGAAATTAAGTACAGAACATTTAATGTCATAGTGATTTTTTGGGTTGCAGCTACTTCCGTTTGGGTGGTCAAGAAAGACCTCTTAGAGGAGATATTTGACCTTAATGATTTGAAGGACTTAGTTCTGTGAAGATCTGAAAGAAGAGTGTTCCAGAATTTACTGTGTACAAAAACCCATGCTGAGCACATTGAGAGGCAGAGACTAAGTCTTGGGTATGCTAAGCCCCATATGTACAGTTACTAACAGGACTTGCTTGGGTTAATAGAAGTCATGAAATAACATTGTAAGCTAGTATATTGTGAGGAACCCTGACTAAGAGAGACAGGCATATATGTAGCCCCTGTAGTCATGGGAGGGAAGTTAGCATGTACCCTACTCATCTTCCTTGAGGAATAACATCCCATTCTCAGAAATTGCATACAGCCACAAACGTCTATGGAATCGATATATCAGTTTTGAAATAGTTATTGTTCCATTTGTTTATTATGCTATTAAAATTGCAAATATATCATCTTTATAGAAAGTAAAGGCAGAAAAAAGTGAATAGCACTTTGATATGATTCAATTGATGATGACACTGGTCACAGCATCTCTGCCCTGTGGTGTTTATGGGGAAGTTCTCCTCCTCTGGCTTCTGGTCTTTATGTTTAGGGGCATCAGTAGCATCACTCCATCCTCTCATTCAAATTCTCTTGGGGAGGAGGAGTGACTTAAATGGTGACTTTGGGATAAGAGGGTGGGCTCATGTGGTCAGCAATGCCCTCTTCCTTTTTGGGTCTACCCAGCATCCTGGTTTGCTCCTTCATTCTGTACATTTCTCAGAGACAGGCCCCACTCAGGAGGCCTGCAGCTGTTCAGCACTGCTTGTGGCTGGGGAGGGAAGCCCTGTTTGAGGTTTAGTATTAGGAAGCCTCATTCTCCAGTATTGACTTTATGGGTAATAAAGACAGCATTTGACTGTCCATCTGCTTTCTCTATTTCTCAGTGGTTTCAAAGTTAGATGGGAAAAAATAATGCTATTTATTTGACCCAACTCAAACCTCTACAGAATTTTGATCATTTGCCATCAAGATCTTGATTGTCCATATTGGACTCAAGTCTTCCTAGTTTGGTATTAATACATAAATTTCTTAACATATTTATTTTAGTGTTTCAGTCATGGTTGGTTATGGCTTATTTCTTGGAAACTACAATTATTTGAAAATGATTTGAAAATAGGAGATCTTTCCCTCTCATTGGCAACATTTCAGTTTTTATGGTTAGTAGAAACAGTCATGCCTTAGAACAATGTTTTTCAAACTGTAGGTCAAGACTTGTTAGTGAGCCATAATAGCATTTATATAGCATAAAAGCATTAATGAGTCATAACAGCATTTAAAAATGATAGAATAGAAACTATCAGAATGATTGCATGCAAAGGATTGTTTTATGAAAATTTTGTTTTAATCATAGTTGTGTTAAGTGTGTGTGAGAACTGGGTAATGACATAAAAAGTATTTTGTGGCAAAGACTAGCTAGTTGTTTACCAGTGAGTACACAAATGGGCAACATCTCACAGCCATTTTTGTTCTTAGGATTGGTTGTATGACCGAGTTTAGTTAATGGCATGTCGATGGAAGTGATGAATGTCCCTTCTAGGTCTGGTCTGTAAAAACCCACCACATAGTCCTCTACTCTCTCATTTTCTGTATACCACCTGGTGGCTAATTACTGGGCTCAGGACAACCATGGAAACTCTATGTTGAAGGTGGCAGTCTTCACCAATAGGAATCCCTGGATGACTGTGTAGAACGGATACCCCTACCACCTCCCCTCCCCACTCCTAGTCAAGACTTGGACTCTATGAGACTGAGAAATAAACTTCTAATATGTTACACTACTGGGATTTGGGGGGCTTACCTGTTTCAGCAGATAGTGTTACCTTAAGTAATAGATATTTCTTACTATGTGTTTAAAAGCTGCTGGGAGACCTTGAGGACGTTATGCTAAGTGAAATAAGCCAGACACAGGAGGATAAATATTGCATGATCTCACTTATATGTGGAATCTGAAAAAAAGTTGAACTCGTAGTAACAGACAGTAGAATGATGGTTACCAGAGTCTGTGGGTTGAAGGAAAAGGGGAGATATTGGTCAAATGGTACAAAATTTCAGTTATAAGATGAATAAGTTCTGGAGACCTAATGGTGGTGACATAGTTAATAATAATGTATTATATACTTGAAATTTAAGAGAGTAAATCTCAAGTGTTCTCACCACATAAAAAAAAGGTAATTACGGGAAGTGATGGACATTTTAATTAGTTTCATTGCGGTAACCATTTCACAATGTATACATATATCAAAACATCAAATTGTACATCCTAAATATATACAAGTTTTATTTGTCAAAGTATAAAGCTACTGTGAGACCATGAATGATTCAGTACCTTGGACAGTGACACACATATTACCCCATCGGCTACTCCCCTGAAGCAGGATCTGTCGGGTAAGCCTGCAAATTCTCCTAACATATATGTGGCAAGCCAGACTGATATGTCTCTTACTATGTTACCCTGGTTACCACAGGGAAACCATGTTTGTTGAGGGGGACGGGTGTTATTACCTTTGATTGGCTGAAATTTGTGCAAATGAAAAGTAGAAAAGCCACTGGAAACCAGTAGGAGCAAAAACATGTTGTTAAGGAAACTAAGTGCATTTGGTTACAGTGAGCACATCCATATGAATGCAACACAGTTTCTCTACCTTATAAGATATGTATCACCTTTTACAGATGAGGCAACTAAAGCACAGAGGCGTCAAATCCCTTACCCAAGATCCCTTAGCTAAGTAATGGCAGAGCCGGGGTTGAACCCAGCAGTTTGAGGTTGAAGTCTGGGTTACTAGCTATAATGCCCTAGAGGGATGGCTCCTCGATTGTTCATTGCCTCTGCAGTGTGCTGGATATTATAGACAGTTGGCCTTAGGTTACCAGGAAATGGGGGCTGTTACTAGCACTCAGAAACTAGTTTAAATTCCAACTGTAGGATAATATATGTCTTTATTAAACTTAACTCATTCATAGGAGGTGACATGGTACAGGGAAGGAGTTATGTAACATTTCCTGGAAGACGACCCTCTTCTTCAAATGAAATCTTATGTGAAAGCTCCGTACCTAATACATGTAGAAGCAGAGATGCTGTGGCTGGAGTAGGGATAGGGGGCCTAGAGCTCCACTCTCCCAGGCAGCTGCTCCATACTATCCCTCTTCACCTTCCTCATGGGTATTTTGGCACACAATTTAAAAACCATCAGTACAGGGTCTGGCACCATGGCATAGTAGTTAAAAGTTTGTGCACTCCTCTTTGGCAATCTGAGGTTTGCAAGTTTGGTTCCTGGGCGTAGACCTCCACGCCACTCATCAAGCCATGCTGTGGCGGCATTTTCCTACATACAAAATAGAGGAAGATTGGCATAGATGTTAGCTCAGCAACAATCTTCCTCAAGGAAAAAAAGAGGGAGATTGGCAACAGATGTTAACTCAGGGCCAATCTTCTTCTTACACACACACAAATCATCAGTACAGAGGATAGTGCATGAACTTTTGGTCTAGACAGCCCTGCCTGCCTGCTCACTTGCTTTGTCATTTTATTTATGCATTCATTTATTCATTGCTCAATAAATATTTATCAAAGACCATGTGGTAGGCATTGGTATGAATCTTACCCCCAGAGTTTACTGGCTGTGTAACTTTGACATCTTACTTAGTCTCACTGGGTTTCAGTTGCCTCCTCTGCAAATACACACAGTGATAACTACCTCATAAGCCTCCAGGGTCATGAGAGAGGATCCAGAAGATCCATGCAGCATCCAGTGCAGCTCCAATCTGGGTGTGTTCAGTGGATGTTTGTTCCTCCTTCTCTTCCTATGCTGATCTTTCAAGTATAGTGTAATTCAGAGTCAAACCATTTTAAAAACATGTCTAGTACACACACAGAGAAACATTTTTAGAACAAATCTACATATTTCCCATTCCTCTCCCTTTTCTTTCTTTCAAACCTGTGTGCATCTTTGAAAGGCTTCCTGTTTGTTCCCCTTTCACTTTCAGCCTAAGACCATTTCCCAATTCCTATTCTTGGTCATGGCAAGCAGGCACCCCTGTGACCAATCTTCTCATTTTCTCAGCCTACATGTCCCTGGATCACCCTCTTATTGTCTCCTCTAGAGTGGCTGGTCCCAGCTTCGTCCTCAGCATCTGCTGAGCCCTCACTCTGCATAACCCTTTTCTTCCAAGAATGTCCAGCATCCTCCCGTTAGCAGAGGATTCCACCTTCATCACTTCTGGGTAAAATTTGTTTCTTCCCTGCTGGTGGAGGACTAAACATAGCCTCACTTCAAGAGTGGCCATTGATGACTGGAGTTAGTACTGAACAGGCTTTCAGCAATTTCCACTAGCAACAATTATAGGATGTTTAAAATCTTAATTTAAGTCAGCATAGAAAACTGTATACATTTTAAATTTTCTCTAAGGTCAAACACTACATTCATTATACAGATGATATAATGGCTAAGAATGGAGACTTTGGAACTGGGCATTCTGCATCCAAATTCTAGCTCTCCCTCATCTTAGCTGTGGGAGCTTCACAAGGTGCTTAAATTCTTTATGCTTCAGCTTTCTTATCTGAAGAATAAGCATATTAGTAGTACCTATCTCATCATACTCTTATGATGTATAAGTAAGATAATTTATTTAAAATGCCTGGAACAGGAGTGATGTCAGCAGCATGGCGGAGTGAGCAGTTTTCTTTGTCTCTCCCCTTTGAACTACAACTAATTGGACATTCATCGGTCAACAAAGGATGTCCACACAGCATCTTAGGATGCCTGAGAGACCCACACTGCTCTACATCAGAAGGTGGACGGATTTCCCTGTGGAAGGAGGTGGAGATAGGTGAAAACTCTCTGACCCCCAGACAGCCTAGTATCTGCAAGCGACTTTCTACTAGCTGATACACTCATAGCATTGCCACGGCACCAAGGGTGGGCGTGTACATGCATCGGCGGCGTGATGGTGAAAACAGGTGACTACAGCCCTACCTAAGCCTGCCACGATTGCTCCTTAGCCCAGAGGGAAAATCCACAGTCCCACATCAGCCACAGGGAAAGCCTCTACTTGGCATTAGTGGAAAGGCCCCGCCCAGCCTTCAGAAACCTGGGAGGCCCTGGGGCAAAAGGAGCCTGGCCAGAGCAACAACCTGCCAGCCTCCTCTAACACACAAAGTCCTGCTGTGGCCCTGAGGGGGCAAGGGAGACACAGAGAGACTGTGTGAGTGGGCAGTGGCAGATTGGAGTCCCAGCGAGTGTGCTCTGTGGTCCAGGGGGAAGACCCACAGTCCCACAGCAACTGCAGAGAAAGCCTCTATGCAGCGTTAGTGGAGAGGCCCCACCTGGCAATCACAAGGCTGGAAGGCCCTGGGGCAGAAGTAGCACAGCTGGGTGAGCTAACCACAGACTACAATAGATACCCATAGCTAGGCCGTGGCCCACAGTGGACAAGTGAGATCTTGTGGGCCCTGATGGTGACAGAGCTGCAAGACTAGGTGAACCTGCTCCCGGACACTGTGAAAGACCATAACACCACTGCAGACCCTAAGGAGGGAGCACATCTAGGTGGTCTATGAAAGTAGGCACCAGCAACCTGAGGCCCCCTTGCGATTGTCCCCACAACCGACAGGAGACCCCACAGGGCCACTGTGACCATGAGGAGGGGCCCAGGTCCGGTCAGCAACAGCTGACAGGGATCCTGCTCAGTGCAGATTACACAGCAGCTGCTCCCCCCCCTCCAGTAGAAGCAAGTGGGAGCAGTAACTGAACTCTATCTCTATGCGAAGGCACAAATCCATGTCATCAAGCAGTATGAAAAAATATATTAAATCTCCAGAACAGAAGGAAAATGACAAGTACCCAGAAAACAATCCTGAAGACACTGAAATCTATAACCTAAATGACAATGAATTCAAAATAGCCATCATTAAAAAACTCAATGAGTTAAAAGAGAATACAGATAGACAACTCAATGAGTTCAGGAGCTATGTCACAAAAGAGCTTGATACCATAAAGAAGAACCAGTCAGAAATGATGGAGATAAAGAAGACAATGGAAGAGATTAAGAAAAATCTGGACTCTCTGAACAGTAGGGTTGATAATATGGAAGACAGAGTTAGCAATTTGGAAGATAGGAATATAGAAATGCTGTAGATAGAGGAGGAGAGAGAACTAAGACTAAAAAGAAATGAGGAAACTCTCCAAGAAATATCTGACTCAATTAGGAAATGCAACATAAGGATTATAGGCATCCCAGAGGGAGAAGGGAAGGAGAAGGGGGCAGAAAGCCTGTTCAAAGAAATAATGGCTGAGAACTTCCCAAACCTGGGGAGAGAGATGGAACTCCATGTAACAGAAGGTAATAGATCTCCAACTTTATCAATGTAAGAAGACCAACCCCAAGGCATATAGTAGTGAAGCTTGCAAAAGTCAACGACAAAGAGAAAATACTAAGAGCAACAAGGCAGAAGAAAATAACCTACAAAGGAACCCCTGTAAGGCTGTCAGAAGATTTCTCAGCAGCTACCTTACAGGTTGGAAGAGAGTGGAATGATATATTCAAAACTCTGAAGGACAAAAACTTGCAGCCAAGAATACTCTATCCAGTGAAAATATCCTTCAAATATGATGAAGAAATAAAAACTTTCCCAGATAAACAAAAGCTAACATCATCATCGCCACAAGACCTCCCCTACAAGAAATGCTCAGGAAGACCCTCATACCTGAAAAAACAAAAAAAAAGAAAGGGGTTACAAAACCCAGAGCAAAGGAGATAAGTAGAAAGACAAAATCAAAAAGTTGCAGCTCTCCATCAGAACAAGTTAGCAAAGGCTAAGTATAACATTAAAGATAAAAGGAAGGGAAACACCAAGAATAAATATAATCTTGTCATTTTAACCACAAACTCACAACACAAGAAGGAAAAGAAATCTGACAATAACAACCTAGAAGGGGAAGAGGAAAGGGATGGAACGGCTTAATCTAAGGAAATAAGAGGCTATCAGAAAATGGACTATCTCATCTATGAGATGTTTTATACAAACCACATGGTAACCACTAAACAAATATCAAGAATAAAGACACAAATTACAAATAAGAAGAAAGCCAGTATAGAAAACTACCTACCTGAATTGGTAGTCCAAAAATCATGGGACGAGAAACAAAGGAAAAGCAAGAGAACTGGAAAACAAGTGATAAAATGGCATCATTAGGCCCCCACATTTCAATAATCACTCTAAATGTAAATGGATTGAACTCTCCAATCAAAAGACACAGAGTAGCAGGATGGATTAAAGAATAAGACCCAACAATATTCTGCCTCCAGGAAACACACCTCAGCCCCAAAGACAAACACAGACTCAGAGTGAAGGGATGGAAGACAATACTCCAAGCTAATAATGAACATAAGAAAGCAGGTGTTGCCATACTTATATCAGATAAAGTAGACTTCAAAGCAAAACAGATAAAGAGAGACAAAGAGAGGCAGTTTATAATGATAAAAGGGACATTCCGCCAAGAAGACATAACACTTATATATGCACCCAACACAGGAGCACCAAAGTATGTAAAGCAACTATTAACAAAACTAAAAGGAGATATCAACAACAATACAATAATAGTAGGGGACCTCAACACCCCACTAACACCAATGGATAGATCATCCAGACAGAAAGTCAACAAGGAAATTATAGAATTAAATGAAAGACTAGACCAGGTGGACTTAATGGATATATATAGAACACTCCATCCAAAAACAGCAGGTTGCACATTCTTCTGAAGTGCACATGAAACATTCTCAAGGATAGACCATATCTTGCTAAACAAAGCAAGCCTCAACAAATTCAAGAGGGTTGAAATAATATCAAGCATCTTTTCTGACCATAATGCTATGAAACTAGAAATCAACTACAAGAATAAAGCTGGGAAAGGGGCAAAAATGTGGAGACTAAACAACATGCTACCGAACAAACAATGGATCATTGAAGAAATTAAAGGAGAAATCAAATATCTAGAGACAAATGAAAACATGCCATACCGACACATTTGGGACGCAGCAAAAGTGGTCCTAAGAGGGAAATTCATTGCAATACAGGCTCACCTCAATAACCAAGAAAAGTCTCAGATAAGCAATCTCAAATGACACCTAACAGAATTAGAAAAAGAGGAACAAACAAAGCCCAAAGTCAGTAGGAGGGAAATAATAAAAATTAGAGCAGAAATAAATGAAACTGAAACAAAGTGACAGTAGAAACAATCAATGAAACAAAGAGTTGGTTCTTTGAAAAAAATAAACAAAATTGACAAACCCTTAGCCAGGCTCACTAAGAAAAAAAGAGAGAAGACTCAAATAAATAAAATTAGAAATGAGAGAGGAGAAATCACAACGGATACCAAAGAAATACAAAGGATCATAAGAGAATACTATGAAAAACTATATGCCAACAAATTGAACAACCTAGAAGAAATGGATAAATTCCTAGACTCTTCCAACCTCCTAAAACTGAAGCAGGAAGAAATAGAGAATCTGAATAGACCAATCACAAGTAAAGAAATCAAAACAGTAATCAAAAACCTTCCCAAAAATAAAAGTCTAGGACCAGGTGGCTTCTCTGGATAATTTTACCAAACATTCAAAGAAGATTTAATACCTATCCTTCTCAAACTATTCCAGAAAATTGAGGAAGATGGAGCACTCCCTAACACATTCTATGAAGCTAACATCTCCCTGATCCCAAAACTAGACAAGGACAACACAAAGAAGGAAAACTACAGGCCAATATCACTGATCAACATAGATGCAAAAATCCTCAACAAAATTTTGGCAAACTGAATACAGCAATACATTAAAAAGATTAGGCACCATGATCGAGTGGGATTTATACCAGGGACACAGGGATGGTTCAACATCCACAAGTGAATCAACGTGATTCACTACATTAACAAAATGAGAAACAAAAACCACACGATCATCTCAATAGATGCAGAGAAAGCATTCAACAAGATCCAATATACATTTATGATAAAAACTCTCAATAAAATGGGTATAGAAGGAAAGTACCTTAACATAATAAAGGCCATATATGACAAACCCACAGCCAACATCATATTCAATGGGCAAAAACTGAAAGCCCTCCCTCTGAGAACAGGAACAAGACAAGGGTGTCCACTCTCACCACTCTTATTCAACATAGTACTGGAGGTTTTGGCCAGAGCAATTCAGCAGGAAAAAGAAAAGGAATCCAAATATGGAATGAAGAAGTGAAACTCTCGCTGTTTGCAGATGACATGATCTTATATATAGAAAACCCCAAAGAATTCATTGGAAAACTATTAGAAATAATCGACAACTACAGCAAAGTTGCATGGTATAAAATCAACATACATAAATCAGTAGCATTTCTATACTCCAACAATGAACTAACAGAACAAGATCTCAAGAACACTTCCCATTCACAATTGCAACAAAAAGAATAAAATGCCTTTGGGTAAATTTAACCAATGAAGTGAAAGACCTATACAACGAAAACTACAAGACTTTCCTGAAAGAAATTGATGACTACATAAAGAGATGGAAAGGCATTCCACGCACATGGATTGGAAGAATAAACATAGTTAAAATTTCCATACTACCTAAAGCAATCTACAGATTCAATGCTATCCTAATCAGAATCCCAATGACATTCTTTACAGAAATAGAACAAAGAATCCTAAAATTCATATGGGGCAACAAAAGACCACGAATTGCTAAAGCAATCCTGAGGAAAAAAAAACAAAGCTGCAGGCATCACAATCCTTGACTTCAAAACGTACTACAAAGCTACAGTAATCAAAACAGCATGGTGCTCATACAAAACCAGGTGCACAGATCAATGGAACAAAATTGAAAGCCCAGAAATAAAATCACACATCTATGGACAGCTAATCTTCGACAAAGAAGCTGAGGGCATACAATGGAGAAAAGAAAGTCTCTTCAACAAACGGTGCTGGGAAAACTGGACAGCCACATGTAAAAGAATGAAAATTGACCATTCTTTTTCACCATTCAGAAAAATAAACTCAAAATGGATCAAAGACCTAAAGATTAGACGTGAAACCATAAGGCTTCTAGAAGAAAATGTAGGCAGTACACTCTTTGACATCAGTATCAAAAGGATCTTTTTGGACAACATGTCTTCTCAGACAAGGGAAGCAATAGAAAGAATAAACAAATGGGACTTCATCAGACTAAAGACCTTCTTCAAAGCAAGGGAAAACAGGATTGAAACAAAAAAACAACCCACCAATTGGGAAAAAATATTTACAAGTTATATATCCGACAAAGGGTTAATCTCCATAATATATAAAGAACTCACACAACTCAACAACAAAAAATCGAACAACCCTATCAAAATATGGGCAGGGGATATGAACAGACATTTCTCCAAATAAGATATATGGATGGCCAATAGGCACGTGAAAAGATGCTCATCATCACTAATCATCAGGGAAATGCAAATCAGAACTACACTAAGATATCACCTTACACCTGTTAGAATGGCAAAAATAAACAAAACAAAAAGTGACAAATGTTGGAGAGGTTGTGGAGAAAAAGAAGCCCTCATACACTGTTGGTGGGAATGCAAACTGGTACAGCCACTATGGAAATCACTATGGAGATTTCTCAAAAAATTGAAAATAGAACTACCATATGACCCAGTCATCCCACTCCTGGGTATCTATCCAAAGAACTTGAAATCAGCAATTCCAAAAGTCCCATTCACCCCAATGTTCATTACAGCATTATTTACAATAGCCAAGATGTGGAAGCAACCTAAGTGCACATCAACTGATGATTGGATAAAGATATGGTATATATATATATATGTGTGTATATATATATATACATACATATACACACACACACACACACACACACACACACACAATGGAATACTACTCAGCCATAAAAAAGGATAAAATCGTCCCATTCACAACAACATGGATGGACATTGAGGGTATTATGTTAAGTGAAGTAAGCCAGATAGAGACAGATGAACTTAGTATGACTCCACTTATATGTGGAAGTTAAATATGTAGACAAAGAGAACTGATTGGTGGTTACCAGAGGTAAGAGGGGTGGGGGAGTGGGCACAAATGGTGAAGTGGCGCACCTACAACACGAATGACAAACAATAATGTGCAACTGAAATTTCACAAGGTTGTAAACTATCATAATCTTAATAAAAAGTAATAAGTAAAAGTAAAAAAAAATAAAATGCCTAGAACATTGCTTGACATATAAAAAGCAGTCAGTAAGTGTTATCTATTATTATCATTATTATTTTTTAAGCGTTACTCTGGATAATGTTTCCAGAGCTCTGCAAAGTGGATGAGTAAAGCTCAGGCAAATTATAAGAAATGAACCCTTTGCCAAGTGTGTGTAGGAGAGAGAAAAAGTAGAAGGAGCATCTAGAAGATAAATTCCTTTAGCTCTTACCATGAAGAGGGGGATGGAATTCACATCCTTGGATTTTCCCTGCCTCCTCTCTAGGGATATGGTAGGTACACAAACATGACTGTAGAGTGAGTGAATGAATGAATGGCTGAGAACTGAATGAACAAATCAGTGAATCATTGGTAATGGAATGAGCTAAGCAGCCATGTTCCTTTTAACAGTCTTTGGTGCTCAGTTTATCATACTTCACCCAAGCACATATGTCTACTATGTTCTCGTCTCTTACAAGTTAAGAATATTGTTGGTCACTGTATACCACCCCCATCTTCCTCCCACACACATCTAAAATGGGATTCTCAGTTTGTGGCTGTGCTCTCCGGGCTTTGTGATTCTGCCCAAAGTCCTTCATGCTCCACAGGTCTGCCCCTTCACTTCCCTTCTCCAGGAAGGAACAGCAGGGACCCCACCTGTCTGTCCTAGAGAAAGCTGATGTTATCAGCAGGTCCTGGCAAGAAACAAAGATGGCATCATGTGGCTCTGCTTTCCAGAAAGACTGGGGAACAATCACAGGCAGACTGGGACATTCAGGAGTAGTAGGACTGAATTTTCTTGCGAGAACTCTTGGAGTGAAGTTTCATGACGGAGGGAATTTTCATGTGAGGCTAGAGTTAGCATACCAGCTGCATATTTCTGTTCTGTATTGACTCTAAGATCAGCCCTGTTTTTCTGACGTGGCATCGACATAAAGCACAATGGGATAAGACGGTGTGCAGGGTATAATCTCAGAAATCTTTCAGGAATGACCTGGTACAGGGACTTCCCTTCAGTTTTTCTAATGCACTGGAAGTGGAAGGAGCCCATGCCTGCAATTTGGTCAGACCAAAGTAGGTAACAACAATTCAGCTGAGCATAGAACACAGTGAATTTGGACTATAGCAATTGTGACAATCTATTGCTATACTCAAGTGCTTTTTCTTATTTCTTTCAACCACCAAGGAGGAAGTGACAACCTAGCACAAAGGGTGAAAAAGGAGGAGTTGTTTACAACTCGATCCCAAGGCGCTGCATCAACTTGTCAAGTGCTTCACTGCCCCACTCACTTAATGACACTTATTGTTACTTACAAAATTTGCAGATGGTGCAATTGGAGGATGTAGAGTTACCCACATGACTGACAAGCCCCGTCAAAAGTTACCTTGACACATTGAAACCAACAAAGTAAACTGCAAGGGAGGTCAGTGTAAAGTCCTACCCTTAGACCCAACCATCAACTGCACAAAGGAGGCTGTAGATTACAGCAATTCAGAGAGCTGGCTTGGGTCAGACACCCCTGAGGTGAATCCCGCCACTTAAAGTATTGGGTAAATTATTAGGCCTCTAGGAGCCTCCAGTCTTCTCTAATTTGGTTAATTATACTAGCCTTGAAAAATTAAGGATTCTATAAATTAACGCTTATTAAATGCCTGGAACTCTAGTAAGTACTCAGTTAATTGGTTCCCCTCCCTCCTTCCACCCCCGACTGCCTCCTTTAACCCTCCCAAGCTCCAAGGGAGCTCGCACTCTTGTAATCTCTGCATCAGGAACAACGTGAAGGGAAGCTGGGGTCTGCCCCATCTAATTTCAGGATGTGTTCTGTTTCATTTCCTTCTAATATTTACCTGACTTAGGATTTTGACCCTTGGCCAGTGTTCGGCCTATTGACCATCTCCATCCTTATTCTTGACCTCCGTCTCCACACCGTTCTTCCTGATGTGTCCTTGGTACTTCCAGGGTCTCTCCCTGTGGAAGAAGTTATGAGGCGGCCAGCGCTTGGGACTAATGCTCGCACCACTTTGGTGATTCTTTGCAGTCTCTTGCCGAGCTTGTTTTAACACCACCTCCAATAGCTTCCTCTCCCGCGGCAAAGAGGAGGACAAATTGGGGGTGATGGTGGTGAGGTGCGACTTGGCAGGGAGAAGGGAAGGGAAAGAAAATACAATTGCAGCACAAGTAAGGCACTTATGCAATTTTGTAATTTCTATAAATGCAATTTCGGACAACATAGGCAATTGAAATCCACAATTATAGCTTAAGTAATAGTATCTTCCTTTAGAAAACTTTTACTTAGATTGCATAAAAACATTTGTCCCAGTTATCTTATCCTAAAAAAATGCATGTGGTGAGGGACTGCATGGCCCAGGAGGCAGTATTTGGGATTGGAAATTGGAGGCTTGGGTTCCAGCTGTGGCTCTGCCATCGACCTTCTGTGTGGCCTTAGGTAAATTACCCTTTCCAGCTTCAGATGTGTCGTCTGTCAACTAGAGATAAGACCACGAGCTGCAGTGCACAAGGCTTAAATGAGAGAATGTGTATCAATTGCCCACCACAGGGCCTGGCGCTCTGAACAGCCCGCTTTACGGGTCTGAGCACCTTTGTTAATAAATCGAGGATAATGAGGGCTTCTTGAGACCTCACTGCTGCTGAAAATGAAGAGATGCTTTGAAACAGGGCCTCTGAATATAAAGTGTTCTTGGGGTTCAACACAGGAAGGCCAGCTTGCACACAGCCCATGCTCAGCAAACTTTTGAAGCCAGTGACGATGAGATGACAGAATCGGGGGGACTCTTGGTTTGGTGCCCCTGAGAAGTGAGACCTTTGGGAGGAGCTCCCTCAGCTCTTTGGGTGCCTGCTTCATCCTCATTTATGTTCATGTGATCTCAAAATCCAAAAGGAAGTTGTGGGCTTGGCCACAGTTCACTGTGCTGTCCTGAACCAAGTTAAAACCATCCTCCTGGTTTCCAATTTTGCAGAAAGAAGAGACAGATCCATGGGGCTGCAGGAGCTCGGGCCTGGGGTCGCAGCAGGGGGAACATGGGTATAAAAGGCATAGAAATTAAATCTGAGGCCTGGGAACCCCATGGAGTCAAGGAGCAGTCTTGTCACTTCTTCCTGGCCTTGCACCTGGCACAAAGGTGGACTTAATAAATATCTGTGCCATGAAAGACAGCAGGTCCTGAGCTGGTGGGAGTGGGGGGACACTTTGAGAAATCAGTAGAGCTTAATTCTGCTATCAATTTTATAATTTTGTAAGTACTACATTCAATTACATATGGGGCATGGCCAACCAATTTTGGCAACTTAGGTTTTATTGATAATAATGGCCATAATTTATTAAAAATTACTTATAAGTCTGGCATTGTGCTAAGCACTTTACATATATTATTACATTTAATACCGACTACAATGCTGTGTCAAAGCAAACCCCATTGGTTACCTACCCTTCAGCCATACCTAACTCTTACTTGGTAACTAAACCCTGAATTTTTTTTTTTTTCTGAGCTGCAGTGTGCCTAGCTCCAGGATATGAATTCTGGTTGGTCTAAGGCAATAATAACAACCCTATTCCCCGATTTCCCAGGTCCCTTGTTGTAAGACTTGCTGTGTGCCCTGCTTCTGGCTGATAGGATCTAAGGGGAAATCCAGTACAGGGACTACTGAGAAGTCTTCTATTTTCCTGTTAAGAGGAAAGATGTAGCTGCCTTGAATATAAATGTGATATTTGGAGCTATAGCAGCCAATTTGTAAGCCTCAGGCAATAAGAATGAGGGAAAGAAAGAATCGGGGAGATATTATTGAGGCACTGAACCAACGCCATGAGCTCCCACTTCCAGAGCTCTTAAGTGAGGAAAACTATTCCTGTTTGTTTAAGCCACTTGCCTCAGGTTTCTTTACTTGCAACTAAATGATGCAAACTGTATGCTATAGAATACTATCATTTTCATTTTTGATTGAGAATATAAATGTAAGTAACTGGCTCAAGGTCACACAGCTGGTAAATTGTGCTAAATTCAAATCTAGTTCTATTCAAATTTAAAGTCTGTCTTCTCAATGACTATGCTATGTTTAAACTATCAGTGTTGTTAATATGAGTATGTTTTTCAGCCCCTAGGAACTCTAAAGAATAGAACAACACAACAGCTGAGAAGAGGAAAAGCAGGCTTCCCAGAGCCTTTAATGTGCCTGGGGCCCAGGCCTCTCTGAGTCTGGGATGCTGATCTTCAGTACGAGGCTGGAATGGCCCTGAAGATTTATTTGCTATCATGTCTGGGAGCTTCTCCAGCAGCTGAAGCAGACATGGGCTGAGGGCAGGAAGGGAGCAATTGCGATTGAGGTTTTGATGTACAGGCTCTGCTGGGTTGGTGAGGGAGCATAGAGCAATGCGGGGGAGCTAGTCTGGAGGCTGGTTTGAGACCCAGCCTTAACACTGACTTAGTGGGCGCTGGTCATCCAGCTACATCCCCGCCCAGAGTCAGGGAACATGGCAACTCAGCGCAGGTGTGACAGGAGACAGAGACTGCCACTTGCTTGCAGCATTCTTATCACGTAAACAGAAAGAAGGGAGGATTTGCCTGAAAACCATACCCCAGCACGTGCAGGTAGTGACAGGAGGCTGTGGGCCTGCCTGAGGGCTCTGGGAAGCAGCTGGATCCTGCAGTCCCAGCGTTTTCTACCAGGAAATGAGGACAAGGACACTGTCACTCACCCCCAACTACGTCTAGGCACAGGAGAACAAAGATGAGTATGTTTCTGTACAATGTGCCAGACTCTGAATTGGGTACTCCAGGCATATTATTTCATCTAATTCTCACTACAACCCAGTGCAAGTAGTTGTTAATAATCTCAAGTTGTCAATTTTTAAAAATTGAAGCTCCAAGAGATTAAGTAACTGTTCCAGTCTGCACAGCTAGAAAATGGTGAAGTTGGGATTCCAGCCTGGGTCAGTCTCTTTCCAAAGCCTGTGGCTGCTACACCCGCGCTCAGGATGCTCAGGGTGGAAAGAAACTGACGTCTTTCTTCCTGCACTGCAGAAGGAAGGCAATTAGCGGTCCATGGTTCCTTGCGTTTGAGCTCTGCAGGTGAAAGGATTGATGACAATTCTAGAATTAATAGCGCTTGGCAGCTGTCACCTTCCCTAGACGGCAGGGTTAAGAAGAGGAGTTCTGAAAACCTGGGCCAGTGGAGGCGGCTCCTTGGTCTGAAATCAGGATGGTTCTGATTCAGACGGTCGCCTACAGATGCATTTTCCCCCTGTGTTTCTTTAGTACCCGGGAGCTCTGACCCCGACCTGTGTCTAGGGACAGACTGCGGTGGAGGCAGAAAGGACTACTTGAGTGTATCAGCTCTAAGGATGAGAGCAGAGGCAGCAGAGCAGACATAACTGAGCACCCCCGAGGTCGGGCGTGGTCCTCGAGTGGTTTTTCTGCTTCGTTGATCAGATTCTTTAAGGCTCCGAGTTCATTAAACAGAATCTCCATTCCATGTCCCTGAGTCCCTGTGTGGGCTTGGTTCCTACACCACATGGCCGAAGCCCGCCAAGATGGATGACACGTCCTCCACAGGCAGGCCCCTTGCCACCCACCCTGTCCTGAGCGATGTCTGCTGAGATCACGGGAATTCATCTCTCGCACCAGGAAGCCTCGGCGGCACCGCCCTCCCTTTCTCCTTCACCAGACCCCTGCCTTGTGGGCCCTCCGGCCCTTCCCTTTGGGGCCCTCTGTTCCCTGCCCTGAGCTCCACGCCAGCTCTCCCAGTGCCTCTGGAGCAGACCCGCTCCACTCTGCCCTGCCCCTCACCGCTCCCCTCAAAGCTTACCTGTGCTGCCCTGAGAGTCCCTTTCCAGCCCAGAGCTAGCCGGTGTCCGTGCCCCTGGCTGTCCCTCAGCACCACCCTATCCTGAAACTGACCCCTTTCCAATCCTCCGCCTACTTCCTGACCCCGCCTCTGCTCCCTCAGGGTTCAGGGTTCCAAGTAGGAAGGGCCCGGCAGGAGGTCCTTTGGGAGAGAAAGATGAGAGAGACTGGAAGGGGTCAGGCTAAATGGGACTCTGGATCCACCTCTGCAAAGACTGTTGTTACACACAGTTGTTTCCAACATACTGTTGGATTTGGGTTACAAGAAGGGTTAAACTACCTAAAAATTTGTTTTTCACATATAGACGAGTGTGTACTTTCTTAAGTAGTTTTTCACAGTGCTTTTTAAAAATATATACTGCTTAAAAAATGAAAAGTCAGCAATAAATGAAGCAGAAAGAGTAACAGTATATTTATAGAGCTTGTTTCATATGCTACCACTATTAAAATATCCAGATGTACCATTATGGGACCAAAATCTACTCAGCGTATATTGAAGCGAATGCTTCCCAGCTGTACCATTTCACATTCTTTGCACTGAATTTTGAGTCAGAAAGCCCTGACATTAGGTCTTCTGTGCAGCATTTAGGACTAGTGCAAGCCAGCCTGATCATGCTGGTTAGGAACAGCAATATTGTTTTTTTAAAAAAATTATTGTTAAAATATCCCTTGTACCTAGAAAAGTTCAAAGTAGTACAAATTGAGGTAAATGAAAAACTAGTCTTTTAAACTTTGCTGCCTCGCCGACCAGTCTAACTCCCTAAAGGCAAGCACTTTGAACCATTTCTAACTTTACTTCTTGTTTTGGTTATTACCAGAATTGTAGATGAGTGACCTCCTACTTCCCGACCGTCAGAGATGGTGAATGTCAGTCATCTGCACCCTCCTCCACATTATCCCATGAGGAGACCTGCCTGTCAGCAATGGAGACGTGTGCGGCATTGTATCTCAGGACCCAGAGCCAGGCTCGGCGTGCGGAGGGCATTTCATAAGGAATTGTAGGATAAACTAAACCATATACTCAAATATGTATTTCTGGGTCAGCAGCCCTGACACAGTCATCCCTGGGTAAGTGGGCCTCTCAGAGCTGATGCATGATCTTCCTTCTTCTGCGTCAATCACAGTATATCATTTTTACAAGATTATGCCATTTGAATTCTGTTCTGTACCTATAATTCTGTCTCTCATGTTTTGTCTACAGATCGACTCCAAAAAATAAAATGTCACCACCAATATTATAGTTATGCATTTTTCACTTTTTGCTGAACCGTGTACTAATGAGCTTATATGCACTAACTCTGTGCAGTTGAAAGCAGAAAGTTCAAGTTCCCAGGCCAAGTCAATTCTCCTCTTTTTTTTCACCATGCCATTTTAGTTTGCTTCGTCTTTGCACTGGGATCTTCTCATTTGTTTGTTTTTCCTGGAATTTCTAATTCTTTCTTTTTTTTTGTTGAGAGAAACAAATGACTTCCTTATTAAATTATTAGATCCTTCCAGGTTTTAAAAACTATGCATTGAGTGAAATCCATTTTTTTCTTAGAAATAATCATCTCGGAGTCCTTTGACTTCAAATTCTAATTTGGGACAATTGTTTTATAAAGTCTCTGTAAAATTGTCATCTAATATGTCTTTTCATTATATCCTTGGAATAATTCTATTATTTTCATAGACCTCCCCACATCCATTTTTTTTTTTTTAAGATTGGTACCTGAGCTAACAACTGTTGCCTATCTTCTTTTTTTTCTGCTTTTTTTGTCCCCAAATCCCTCCAGTATATAGTTGTATATTTTTTTTTAGTAGTGGGTCCTCCTAGTTGTGGCATGGGATGCCACCTCAGCATGGCCTGATGAGTGATGCCATGTCCCTCTCCAGGATCTGAACCGGCGAAACCCTAGGCCGCCAAAATGGAGTGTGTGAACTTAACCACTCAGCTACAGAGCCAGCCCTACATTTTTTTTCTTAAATTCTTCCTTTTTAGCTTCATTTTTCAATTTTCAAGTAAATTCTCAAGTCTTTTTATTTTTTCAGAGAGACTGTGATAAACTCTGACTCCCTGCTGTTCTGGAAGGAATTTAGTCCTCTTGGTGACTGACTGGAGCAGGAACTGCCTTCAAGGAGGCCTCACATGTGGATCTGCCATAGGGCAAGCACACCTGGAGAATGACTTTGGGGGAGTGACCTTGGATTTGCTCTGTCTGCAATAAACATTCTGGAACGTGTTGAAGTCATAACAAGTTACTCACTCCTGGTGGGCTGGCAGGAAAGAAACCAGAGTGGGGAATAGGGTTCAGTACAAAAAAAACACCAAATAGAGCTTTTGAATGGAATGCTCACCTGAACCAGGTGGTAGAGCAGCAGCTGTGTGCCTCCAGGAAGATGTGCAGGCCAGAGAGTGTGCACTCTGACTGGGTGTGCTGCTGGCCTGTGTGCTGTGTGACTGTGAGTTGTACCTTCTATCTACATGGAGGGACCCAGGTGCTTCGCTTGTGTCTGCTGCCTCTCTCCATCCATCTCTTGGGACAGCCGTGTCACTTGATGTAGTGTCACAGATTCCATTTTCTCAGCACCTTGGAGGCCTTGCTAGATTGTATTCTAGCTTCCAATATTGATGATACCATGTCTACAGTTGACCTGATATTTGTTCCTTTGTAGTTCATCTATTTATGTGGGCTTTATTTTTCTTTATGGCAGCTTTTAGGAGTGTTTCTTTATCCTTAGTGAAATTTTACACCGATGTATCTGTATACATATCTTTTTTCATTCCTTCTGCTTAGCTTTTGGGGGACACATTTCATTCTGAAGATCTGGTCTTTTTTTTTGGCTTGGGGAAATTTGTTTTTTTCCTTCCTCAGTGATGTACTCTTTTCATTTACTGGGTTCAGTTCTTCAGTCTGATACACTGGTTTGGTGCTTCATGTCTTTTCTCTCATGTTTTGTATCCTTTTTCTTTTGTTCCATGTTCTTGACAGTTTAATTTTATCATCCAGCCCTACTACTAAATTTTTAATGCAGAAATCACATTTTTAATTTCCAATCAATTATTTTCTGAATGCCTCGTTTTCAGCAGCCCATCATGCTCCATTAGTGCAGTATCTTCACAGATACCTGAAGATATTAAGAACCATTTCAAATTTTCCTTCTTTTCCTGAATATTCTGTTTCCTCCAAGGTCAGATTTTCTTTTTTTTAGAGTTTGTTTTGAACTAGTTTCTTGTTTTGTTTTCTCATCTTGGTCTTTCTTTTTTAACCTGTTGATTTTCCTCAAAAAGCTTGTGATCCTGGATTTCCTTTGTATTTATGAAAGAAAGACTAGGTCAATTAATAGAGACACTGTCATAGGTTTCCTCTACCATTTCTCCAGTACCTGTGTTCCCAAATGATGAGGGCTGGCCTTGAGCTCTACGTACTTGTGCAGAGCATGTTGAGTGAAAGATTAACACGTCGGGTATGTTTATGGGCAGCAGACAGGCAGACTCATCCCCACCTCCATCCTTATGGTAAAAGAAGGACAGATTTATTCTAAGATAGGCAGCAACTCCCACTGAGAGGCCTGGCCTCTCCAAGCGGACTCTTTCTTGAAGAGCAGGGCTCAGGGTTTGTGCTGGGGGAAAATACTGCTACTGCCAATTGCTCTGTGTCCTTAAGGACTGGTGGTAGGAACAGAGAGAGGTATTTGAGTAACTGACTCCCCTGTTCAGGAGCTTAACTGTGCTAGTTATGGCCCCACATCTCTCTTCCACTCTCAGTATCTGCTAATTCAGAGCTTGGACCTACTCTGAGTCTCCATTCGGGAGGGTAGCTCCCTCGCCCACTGCAGCCCTCTCTGGAGAGCGTTCTGCTGTCAGCTTCCTGTGTTCTGGTGCATCATCCTTATGATCCTTCCTGCTTTGTGTCCCCTAGAAATTCACTGAAATATCCACTCCACTCATCCATTTCCAGACTCTCTTGCTCTCAGAGCTGTTGTGAATTTATTCTTTTTTGTAATTCTTTCCTGTTACTTCAATGGGGTTCACGTGTGTGATCAGTTTGTTATTTTGAACTGAAAGCCCAAATTTAATCAAATACATAAAGCATCTAGCATGGTGTCTGACATATCACAGGCACCAATAGGTAGCAGCTATTGAAATGCTGTTATTAAGCTTGAATTGTCAAAATATTTCTATTTATATTGAACGAAATCTACCTCTTTATAACATACAATCAAGTTCTGATTCTGCCTCTGCAATCATGTGAAATAGGGGCCTTCATCCTTTCAGACAGGAGCCCTTCAGCTCACATCTATTGTGTGTTTATATCCACTCTCCTCCAGGATAAATATTCCTAGTGCTTGCGACACCTCCTCATTCAGGCAGATTCTGCCTCTTCTCTTCATTCTGGTCATTCTCCTCTAGACAGATTTCAATATCTGAACAAGTCAGTCTGTGAAGGACATTTAAAGGGAATGGTAGAGGACACCCCACACTTTGGCTCCTTCACAACTTCTAGAAGTTTCCAGGAACCTTGGAAAACTAGAGCAGATGCCTGATGCCTTACCTCCTACTTAGTATCTAAATGATTCAATTGTCACTCTCTGCCATTATATTGTGATTGCAGAGGATGAGGATCACATATGTCTTGTCCATCACTGAGTTCTCAGAGCATAGCACAGCACCCCCTATAGATACACAATAATATTTGTTGAATGACTACATTGTGCAGTGAAGCTAAAGAGCTCCAGACAAATGGCATATCTGCTGTCTCAGCTCTGCCAGAAGCAGGAGCAGGTGCTTGGATAAAATCACATAACATTTATTTACTGTTTTGTTTACCATTTATATAACTTTATGGGCAAAGTGACCTGACTCCTTTATCAGAAATCCATTTGTATCTAAATAAAACTGTGTGATAGAGCTATTTGATCTCAGGATCACTGTATGTCAGTGAAAGAAAAATACTTACAAGAAGGAATAGAAGTGAGGTCCAGGGAAAGGGGAAAGTAGCAGTATGCCCAAGGTCACATCCTGCCAGTGGGTTCCAGAGAAGTTGGTTTAGAGCAGGACATTTTCCTCTCGGGGCCAGAAACAAAGAAACAAGCTGAACCAGGAACTGTCTGGGAAAGTGACGGAGAATCAGGTCTGCCCAACTGTGGGAGTGAAGGAAGGGCTCAGAGCCAGGATCTGACTGGAGAAGTCAAAACTGGCTGTGGACCGCAGTGAAGAGGAGGGCAAGCGGCGCGGTCTAGGGCTGTTGTCTAGAATGCTGGTGCATGTTCTTTGCGTTAGCAGGTTGACTGGAGAGTGTCAGCGGAGTTATTTACCTCACCATCCTGGAGTGGGTCAGCCCAGGTTTAAGGGCTGAAGTGGAAGGAATGGGCTAAAATGAGGTTGTCATCAATTCGTAAATGGAAAACTCATCTAAAAAGCATTTGATGTCAGAGTTTCTTGAGCCCTCCAAAGTGCCTGCCGTGTACAAACACCAGGAGCTATTTTTCCTTTCTTGGGAAATTTATTGTTACTTAAAAGAAAGTATTTTTTCTCATGTCAGATGACTCCATAGTTGGATAAGAAAATTATGAAAACTATTGAAAATGATTAAGGAATAACTACTTAATTGTGTCTAAAAATACCAGCGACCCAATTTCTAGAAAAGAACCCAGGAAAAAATAGCCCCTTTTGTGTTGGTCTGGAACAAGTGAGTTCTACACAGTGAGCAAAAGTACCACCGCCAGCTGTTACTGGGGCACTCTTCCAGGTATTACACAAAGTGAAAGAGTCTCCCTTCTCTGAAGGCAGAACCACGTCTGATTCACCTAGGAAGCGTACATATTAAACACACAACAAATGTTGGATGAGTAAAAGCATACCTAGTCTCTGCTCTTTTGTTCCAGAAATTTCCAAACAGATTACATACCAGGGTGAGTATCATTCTAGGACATCATAGGTGAGTAGGCGTCATTCATTTATATGATTTAAGAGGTCAGGAATTGTGGATGAAATTGGGTTTGATTTTTCTCATCACTAGTGACCTATATCAAAGGCAAATTTAGATTTTTACAGAGTTTAAAAACCCAGGTTTCTGTGACCCCAGGTGGAAAATAAACTCTGTTAAATGTTTCTCACGTGAAATTCTTCTTGAATGTGGATTTCTTTGATTACTCCTGGAAAATCATTTATTCATTATCTCATTTATTTACTCACTCAACAAATATTTATTAAATACCTAATATGACCCAAGTGTATAGGTCCTGAGGATATAGAAATGAATGAGGCACATCTCTGTCTTCAAGGACTTCATAATCTAGTGAGGGTGGTACCTACAAACAAGCAATGCAGGATATCATGTATTTCTAAAAGAGATGTATGTATAGGTGCTATGGAAACACAATGGAGGAAATAACTAATTCTGGCTGGATTGAGGACAAAGGGTTAGGAAAGACTTCTAGAAAAGGTCACATCTGAATTAAGTATTGACAGAAAAGCCAGAGTCCATTGGGTGGACAACATGTAGATGCTATCACATGCAGAAGTGTGACATGCAAAGGCCTAGGGCAAAAAAGTCATGAAGCAAGAACTTGAAAAGGCTGATGTGTGACGTATACATGGGGAAGTAGCAGGCACGTGGTGGGAGAGGGAGGCAACGTCTAAATTATGAAGGAGGTTGAAGGCCAAGCCAAGGAATTTAGACTATTCTTTAGGCAGTGGGGACCCGTTGAGTAATATTAAGCAGAGAGTTCAGTGTTTAGATTTATTTTTAAGGAAGATTAGTGTAGTTGCTTTAAAGGGCATATTAGAGATGACGAGGCAATGATTGGGGATAAAGAAAGAGGGAAAAGAATTCAATAGATATTTAAAATGTAAAGGTATTAGTTTCCTAGGGCTGCTGTAACAAAGTACCACAAATTTGGTGACTTTAAACAAGAGAAATTTATTCTCTCACAGTTCTAGAGGCTGGGAGTCCAAAGTCTAGGTGTTGGCAGGGCCATGCTGCACCTGAAACCCGTAAGGGAGACTCTTTCCTTGGCTCTTCCTAACTTTGGGTGGTGGCCATCAATCCTTGGTGTTCCTTGTCTTGTAGCCGCATCTCTCCTGTCTCTGCCTCCATCATCACATGGCGTTCTCTCTCTGTGTCTGTGTCTTTGCTTGGTGTTTCCCTCTTTTTTAAAAGATACCAGTCACTAGGTTAGGGCCTGCCTTAATGACCTCATCTTTACTTGCCTATATCTGCAAAAATTCTGTTTCCAAATAAGGTCACATTCACAGGTACCAGGGGTTAGGACTTCAACATATCATTTTGGGGAACAAAACTCAAGCCATAATAGTAGGCCTAATAGTACCTGGCTTGGAATTTGGCTGATTGAAAGAGAGGATGAGGTAGAAATAGGGCTTGAGGGATCCCCTATGTTATTGGCTTGTGTCAATAGTGATGCTATTAACTAAGATGGATATATTTAGAAAGAAATATTTTGAGCTAAGGAGTTGTTTGCAAATGTTGAATTTGAGGTATCAGTGGGATATTCAGTTAGAGATAGCCAAAAGGCTCTTAAATATAAGAATTTGGGTATTGGTAAAGAACCACAGGTTAAAATTACAATTTGGATGTCATCGCTACAGAGAATTATTGACCCTGAAAGTGCAAAAAGTGTTTAAGGATGAGAATATCTATTGCGAAGAGAAGTGGGCCACGGCAACTAGTTCATTCTTATGAACTAGTGCTGTTTGGTGGCTCCCAGTGAACCACATTTCCTCGTAATCATACTCCTGTGTAGTTCTCTCCCTTTCCATTTCTTCTGGCTCTGTGATGTGCTCTAAGCAATAGAATGTTGTGGAAACAATTCTGTGCCAGGTTTAGGACTAAACCTCTTAAGGATCAGCAGCTCTCCTTTGGGGCTTAGGGTCTGAGGGAAGCCAGCTGTTATTCAAGAAGACTGAACACCCTGTTAGAAACCCAACATAGCCATGTGGGAAGCCCTCATGGAAAAGAACAGAGGACCCTGGCTAACAGCCACAGCTGAGTTCCCAGTCAATAGACAGCAGTAGCTGCCATCCATGTGCGTGAAGCTGTCTTTGAATTGGGTCCTCTAGCCACTATTGAGCCACACCGGCTGAGGCCATGAGATAAACTCACGTCACCAAGCGCTGCCCAAATTTCAGAATAGCGAGCAGATGAATAGAACAATGGTATTTTAAGCCACTAAATTTTGGAGTAGTTCATTATGCAGCAATAGATATTCCCAAACAAGTGTGTCCCTTGACTCATGTGTATGTGAACTTGTTTATCTCCATAGACATTTACTTACCTGTATTTTTGAAGCTATTATTTTTTTCCTTTTGAGACTCTGATAGAAACAACTTGAGCGGAAGACACTTAGAGACTCAGGAAGATGAATCCTCTTAATGACTGTGATCAGTTGCATGTTTTTAAATAGTTTGCTGTTTATAGACCATTGTTCAGTATCCTGATGTTCCCTTTTAAAGTGTTATGTCTAAAATCTGTATTGTCTGGGAAATGGAATTATATGTGCCAGTTCTGTTAATGTTTATACCCTTTATGTTCCAGGGAAATTATGAAGAAAATTTGAAATAAGGAAAGAAATGAAAGCAAAAAAGAGTTTCAGAAGCAGGAAGGGGCCTAATGTGCCTCCATTTACAGGATCTTTCAGTGACCCTCTGTTCTATATGTGTGACTCACCTTTTGTTGAAGTTGGTTAACATCTATTCTTCAGTTCCTACAATTCTTTCAGTTCACCTGGCAACTTGAAATATTATGTCTCGTCATATCACTCTTATTTAATTGTATTGCAGTGTGTGGCCTCAATGAAAAGAAATACACAGGATAGAGCTTGATTTATAATTCTGGCCTTTACCTGATCTTCTCCTCATTAAACTAAGAAAATGTCCTCTGACCAATATTGCTGTTGGATAGGAAAAAATAAAATCGTTGTTCAGAGATACGCTATCCAAAACTGTCACCATTATTCATCTGCAACTATTAAAAATTTAAAATGTGCCTAATCTGAATCGAGATCTTCTGTAAATTTAAATACACACATGATTTCAAAGATTCAGTATGAAAAAAGATTGTAAAATATCTCCATTTTTTGTATTAATTATCTCAATTTTTGTATTAATTACATGTTGATATAATTTGGGTGTATTAGACTAAATAAAATATATTAAAATTTTATCTGTGTCTTTCACTTTTTTGTGTGCCTACTAGAAACTTTAAAATTACTTATGGGATTCACATGTGTGGTTTGCATTATATTTATGTTGGACAGTACTTGTCTATAGGGCTGTGTTAAGGATAGAGGTTATAAATAGAGATGCAGATTGTATATTCAGGCTGATATCACAATGATATTATGGGTTTTCACATCAACTGGGGCCCTTGATTGTGGCCTGACAATCTTGGGTAACTTCAATGGCTAGGCCAGACCCTTCTATTCTAACTAAACTATCAGTGCCTCCACTGGCCCCGCCACCTTCAGCAATGCCCTTCTACCCCTACTTTGGGAAAGTTAGAAGCCATCAAAGAGGTACTTTCTCAACTTCTGGCCACATAACCTACAAACTCTTTTTAAAAATATTGTTAGGTAATTAACTGTCTAAGCAAAAAATACAGACATAATGAGTTGAGAAGCCTATAACATATAATGAAGTAAAATGTATGACAGCAGTAGCACAAGGACCAGGAGGAGGAAAACGGAAGTGTTCTACTCCAAGTTTCCTTGACCATAATAACATGACTTAAAGGCAGACAGTGACGAGTTAAAGATGTATACTATAGAATCGACAGTGACCTCAGAATAAAAGGTATAACTAACAAAGATGCATACTATGAACTCTAAAGCAATTATGGAAAAAACACACTGAGATATAGCTAATAAGCCAATAAATTAGATTAAATGGAATTGTAAAAAATATACCGTATAAGAGAAAGTAGAAAAGAGGAGAAAAAGTACAAAAACAGATGGAATAAATCAAATGGCAAGATTGTAGACTTAATAGCAACCATCTATTCACAGAAGATGTGATCGTTTACGTAGAGGGATGCCAAGGAATCTAAGAAACAAAAAACAAAAGAACTGCTAGAACTGAAAATTAGATACCAAGGTTGATACAAAGACAATGTATAAAAGTCCATTATATTTCTATATACCAGATATGACAAAATACAAACTGAAAAAAATATAATTTACAATAAAATCCAAGAAATACTTCAAGGTAAGTTTAATAAAATATGTGTAATGCTTGTTCAATGAAAACTATATAACATTACTGAGAGGAACTAAAGAAGACTTAAACAAATGGAGAGATACACCATATTCATGGATTGTCTTCAAATTGATCTATAGATTTATAGAACCAAAGCAATCCCAAGAGAAATCCTCCAAGCCTCTTTATAGAATTTGATAAGCTGAATCAAAATTTATTTGGAAATGCAAAGGACCTAGAATAGCAAAAATCATTGAAGAAAAACCTTGGAATAGAGGAGTTATACTAACTTAAAGTCTGGCTCTAAAGCTACAGTAATTAAGACAGTGTAGTTGTGATACAAATATCGATCAACAGGACAGAATAGAATCCAAAATGAACCCTCACATATATGGTTAATTGATTTTTTACAAAGTTGCCAAGGTAATCCAATGGAGAAAGGATAGTCTTTTCAACAAATAGTGCTGGAACAACTGGATATACTTATGGAAAATAATTAATTCTGCACTTTATCTCACAACATACACAAGACTACCTAGAAATAAATCATAGACCTAAAAGTAAAAGCACCTGTTATAAAACTTCCAGAAGAAAATATTTACAACCTAGTGGCAAGCAAAAATTTCTGGATAGGTAAATCATAAAAGAAAAAGTTGATAAATTGGGCTTTGTCAAGATGAAAACTTCTGCTCTTTGAAAGATATCATTAAGAAAATAAAAAAGGAAGCCTACAGACTGAGAAAAAAACTTCCACAATACATAAATCTGACAAAGGACTTGAACCCTGATTATACAGATAATTCTTACAACTCAATAATAAGAAGACAGGCAACCCAGTAAGATATTGACAAAATATTTGAATAGATAGTATACCAAAAAAAGATACGTGAATGTCCAGTAAGCTCATGAAAATATGCTGAATACCAGTCATCAAAGAAATACAAGTTAAAACCACAATGAGTTATCGCTTCTCACTAGACTGGCTAAAATCAAAGAGTCACAATACCAAGTGTTGTCAGGGATGTTGGGAACCTGGAAGTCTCACAGTTACTAGTTGGAATTTAAAATAGTGCAACCAGTTTGGAAGTTTCTTATAAGTCTTACACTTACCATGGACTGAGTGATTCTACTTCTAATTCACACAGAAACAAAAAGTTATGCTCACAAAAAGAACGTACTACGCAAATTCTCAGAGCAGCTTTATTTATAATAGCAAAAAACTGGACTCCAGATAAACATCCAAAGGTAAATCCATGAACAAACCGGTATATTTATACCATGGAATACACCTCAGCTATAAATAAGGAACAATCTCATACATGCTAATGTCAAACTGTTCTCCAAAGTGATTGTATCACTTTGTATCCTACCAGCACTGTATGAGAGTTTCCAATGCTCTATACACTTACCACACTCGGGATTTTTAGATTTTTGTCAGTCTGATGGCTATAATACTTAACAGTGTTTAAAAAATAGCGATAGTACAGGAATCTGCAAATTCATGGGAGAGAACAGAGAGCCCAGAGATAGACCCACACTTTGCTAAGACCTTAGCAAATGGCAGAGACAGTATAACAAATACTGAGAAAAGGATGGACTATCTAATAAATAACACTATAAGACTAAAAATAACATTAATCCCTCTTTTATACCATAAACAAGATGAATACTAAATAGAAGAAAGACTTCAATGTGAAAATCAAGACTTTAAACTTTTAAAAGAATATGTAAATGAGTATTGTTATCACATCAGAGTACGGATGGAGTTTTTGATCAGACAAAGAAGGTGTCTGCCTTAAAGGAAAGGATTGTTATATCTGACTACATCACAGTTGAAACTTTTCTCTGGCAAAGAGTGCTATAAACAAAAAGGAATTTAGACTGACTTAGAAATTTTTTTCAACATATTTACTGACAAACTCTTTCAAATCAATAATAAAAAGTAGAAAAGGGGGCTGGCCCTATGGCCTGGTGGCTAAAGTTCCATGCGCTCCACTTGGTAGCCCGGGTTCATGGGTTTGGATCCTAGGTGTGGGCCTACTCCACTCACCAGGCATGCTGTGGAGGCATTCCACATACAAAGTAGAGGAAGGATTGGCATAGACGTTAGCTCAGGGCTAATCTTCCTCAAGCAAAAAAAATAAAGAGGAAGATTAGCAACAGATGTTAGTGCAGGGAAAATTTTCCTCACCAAAAAAAAAATCAATAGAAAAAAATTGGACGATTCACACAGGAAACCCAAATGACTACATAAACACATGAAAAGATGTTAACCCTCCTTGGTTAATAATCAGAGTAATAAAAATTAAGACAACCCTATGATATAATGTCCACCCCTCAAACTGGTAAGTATTTTCAATTTGATGATCACAGGGGACTGGTTGCAGGGGACTCTGCTCTGATAGCAAGAGACTGGTCCTCATTCTTGAGGTCTCAGTCCAGGGGACCCTAACCCTACAAAGACTTCTCAATTCTCCTCTGGCTCCGTGCCAGAATTGTTTCTTTGCTTTGTTCTTTACTGTTAACATCTATAGCTTTTCTCTCTGATTTACCATTTTTTGTTGGTGTATCGTCTTTTTTTTTTTTTAAAGTATGCTTTTTGGGAGGAAGGTTGGCCCTGAGCTAACATCTGTTGCCAATCTTCCTCTTTTTTTTTCTCCTCAAAGCCCCAGTGCATAGCTGTATATCCTAGTTGTATGTCATTCTAGTTCTTCTATGTGGGACGCTGCCACAGCATGGCTTGATAAGTGGTGTGTAGGTCTGCACCCAGGATCTGAACCCTCGAACCCTGGGCTGCCAAAGTGGAGCCTGTGAACTTAACCACTGGGCCACGCAGCCTACCCCCTGTATCTGTCTTTCTGACTAAACCATAACACGTGGAAAACACGTGAGACAACATCTTTACTTCTTGTATCCCAACTACTGGCAGTGTGCAGGGCTTGTCATGGGCTTACAATGAATGTTTGCCGCATTGAATATGAGCCTTCTTTTTCCTTCCAGAAAAGCAGAGATGCCAGGCACCAACAAGTTAATCTGCGTTTTTGTAGTCTGGGCTTACGAATTATAAATTATGGATGAATCTGCTTCAGGAATCACATTGAAAGATGCCAGGGAAGAAGTTGGTTTATTAGAAATGAATGCACGGAACGTTTCTATTGCTTATCTGCATTCTCCAACACCCTGTACTTACTCCAAAGAACATTTTCTCCTGCTGAGAAAGACTATGGAGAAAAATGATATGAGGCTGTTCGGGCATCAGGAACATTTCTATCAGGCATGAATAATTTGAAACTTATTTGGAAATGTCTTCCACTTTAGCCAGTGGGTCCTGAGGCCAATTTCATATTAACTTTTAAAAAAATACCAGACAATGATAGGGACTGGAGTTGTTTTAAATTAATTAAGACAAGGTCCAACATGGCAGAGGAAATTAAAATCATGGCTTTGCTCATCCGTCTCCCGCATGGAATTGTTTTGCAGATCTGATTTCATTTTTAATGCAGGAATTTTAGGGGGCCTTTAGGGAGATGGAGAAACAAGGAGGGAGGGAAGCAGGACATTACCGCTCTGGTCAGTTATATCCTGCAGAGGAGAAGGCAGTAGGGAACGGGATTCTGGGATTTGACTGTGTGTGTGTGTAAAGAAAGAGAGAGGCAGAGGAAGTAGGGTGGTAGGGTAGTGGTGAGATGAATGATTTACTGTTATTTGGTTATGTATCTGTCTCTTGAATAAACCACAAATAGTGGAAGGCAAGGATGTCTTCCTATCCATTGGAAGTTGGCACTTAGGAGAGAGATTGGGGCTATAGATACAGATGTAGGAACCACATGCAGAGACGTAATAGTTGAAACTGAGGAGGTGGGTGAGACCATGGAGAAAAAGAGTCAGCGAGAGGAAGGCAAGGACAGGGCTTGGGAGCCCATTCATTCAACAGACCTTTACCGAGCACATTATTATAGGACCAAGAATACAGAGTCCGGAGCAGATAGCCCAGCTCTGCCGTTTCCTAGCAGTGTGGCCTTGGGCAAGCATCTTGAACTCTGCGTGCCTGAGTTTCCTCATCTATAAAGAGGGCATCATATTAACAGTGTGAATTTTAAAAATTAATAGAAGTAAAGAATTCAGAGCATATCTGACACACCCTAAATGCAATATGTGTTAGTTGTTGTTATTATGTGAGGGTTAGATATGTCCACCTTGGTCGCTGTTATTCAGGCACTGAGCTACATCCTGTTAATACAGTAATGAATTGCATACATTCTTATTCTTCATGAGAAATCTAGTGGTGGAGCCAGCAGGTGAGCAGCCTATTACAATAGCATGATCCGGGTTGCGGTGGAGACAAGCGCAGGGTGCCTTTGTGACTGCAGAGGAGGGGTGCCCTCCCAATCACGGGGTGTCAGGAACTGCTTCCTTTTCCTTTTCTCCCGCCTGTGCTTTTGCTCTGCCCCACCCACACATGCTTCCTGGGTTTCTTTAGCAGCCCTGAGCCCTAAAGAAGTTGAACACCTAGGCTTCCCTTCCCCGGGCTGCAAGATGCCTTTTCCGTAACACAAGCCCTCGCCTCCTGCCCTCCTCCCTCCTGAGCTTTGAAGCTGCCTTTCGGCTGACCAGCCTTGGAATTTAGTCTTGCTCAGAATGCAGTCAATCCCTTCCCTGCTCTGGTTTCCTTTCCTTTTATCAGAACTTTCTTTTGGGGTTTCCATTAAAATCCAAGTTTCCGGCTGGGCCCACCCCCGTGGAAACTTCAGGGAGATCAACAGGCACCATTGCCATAATCTGTTTGTTTCTCACTTTCTGGTTTGATTAAAACTCACAATTCTAGCTCCTTATCTCCCTGGGGCAAGGGAGGGGAAATTCATTGCTTTGTTAGTAGGGTCCATGTAGTATATATGTTTGATTTGTAGAAAGACATTACCTCTACCCTCCTCGTCTAGGTCTGTGAAATAAACTGACAAATGCAGATTAACAGGAGAAAGGGTATACACATTTATTCATTTTCAATATTATGTACACAGGGGCATCACACACAAAAAGGGGGAATGCAGGCAACTTAGAGGAGAGTAATTGATTTTGGGGGAAGATGTGTGGGCCCTCGGAAGAATGGATGGGAGAAATGACAAATTGTCCAAAGTTTGTCCAGGTGTGGTGTCAGCTTCTAGCCTCCTCTCTCGTGATAACAGTCAATCTTCATTGGTTGATGAAACCCAGGGAGGGGATTTATGACAATTGAGTTCCTTTTGGAGGATCTGTTTTTAGACAGCTGAGGAGAGTTCAGAGAAAGCGTCTCTCTTCATTTGCTGTTTGTCAAGTGCCTTCATCTCAAAATAATCCATATCCCAAAGTGGCATATTTCGGGGTGGCATGTCCAGAACTCCTTCAATGCACTTAAGCTCACCCAGCTCATAAAGGTGCACCTGGGTCCGGGTCCACGTGGTTCCAAAGTCCACACTCTCTGCAGTGTCCCTCCGGCAAAGGTGATCCTGGCCAAGGAAGCCACGTCTCTCCCCATCCTCACCAGCTAAGAGAGGGGAAGACGTGAGGGAGGTCTGTCATCCATCTGAGGAAAGAGATAGCCCCTCCTCCCACCACCTACCTCCATGAGTCTTTCCAAGTGTCAGGATGTTTGAATTCCATGTGCACCTCAGAGCTGCGGGTGCTCCCATAACAGAATGTGGAGACTCTCTCCCCCTGTGCCTCGGAGAAGGTCTTCCATGAATGTGTCTGTATGTCCTACTTATTTTACATTGCAAAACTGAAATTTTGGCAGAGGACTTTCCAGGGAGAGTTGGGGTGGACAACTGAATGAATTACGGTGGGCACGGCAGATGCTCTGAGCTAGGAAAAGAGCAGAAGCACGTACTACCAGGCGCTGTGCTTCACTTTCTTTTCAACAAGCATTTTTGTAAAAATTGGTATAGAACAGATCCCATCTGTGTATTCATTATCTATTGCTGTAAAACAAACTACACCCCAGAATAAATATTTATGATCTCACGGTTCCTGTGCGCCAGGAATCCAGGCACAGCTTAGCTGGGCGGTTCTGATTCAGGGTCTTTTATAGGCTGCAATCAACATATCAGCAGGGACTGTGGTCTCATCTCAAGGCTTGATTGGGGGAGGATCAGCTTTCAAGTTCACTGGCTGTTGCCAGGCCTCAGGTACTTACCGGCTGGGGGTCTGAAGCATCAATTACCAGCCATGTGGGCCTCTCAATAGGGTAAACTCACAACGTGGCAGCTGGTCTCTCCAGAGTGAGTGATCAAGAACAAAAGAACAAGAGAGTACCCTGAGAGTCACTGTCTTTTTGTAACCTGATCTCAGAAGTGAAAACCCATCACTTTTGCCATATCCCTTTGTTAACCGTGAGTCATTAGATCCAGCCCACACTCCGGGGGAGGGCAATGTACAGGCTGTGAATACCAGGAACCAAGGATCATCTGTTAGACTGCCTTCCACAAGCTATAATTTTATTACAGTAAAATGCACAGATCTGAAGAATTTAAGTGAATGAGTTTTGATAACGGGATACACCACGGAACCATCATTCAAAATAAGATATAGAACATGTCCCTCTCTCTAGAAAGTGTCCTGATGATCGCTGGTCCTTTCCAGTCAATTCATCCAACCTCTGCCACCCCCACACACCCATACATACCACCAACTACTTTCTTATTTCTATCACCACAGATTCATTTTGCCTGTTTGTGGACTTCATATAAACGGAATCATTCAGGCTGATTTTTAATTCTTGTTCTTTCCACCACATTTGGTTGCATGGAAATAGGCAAAGATCACCCACATGAGAATGACTAAAGGCTATTTATTCAGAAAGTGCTCTAACAAAGGAGTCAGCCACGTCACTTGCATTTTGGCAGAAACTCAAAAGCAAGCAGGGGGATGGGAAACCTTTATAGTGGGAAAAAGAGTGACAAATAAAAATGGCAAGCAATAGGATATATTGGAGAATATCAGGAAGCCATTTGGTATAAACCTAATTCGGCCTGACCTTGTCTTTCCAAAAGGGCCTGACCATGGCTGTTGAGCATGCATTGTATATCTGCTTTAGACATTCCCTATGGCAAAAGCAAAGGCCCTTGAGATAAAGGTGCAACTTCTCTCCGCCTCCCAACTTTGGCGTCTCCTTAAGGATTAAGCATCTTTCCTTAGGCTAGAAACTGATTGCTGCGCTCACCTGTGACCACCCAGCTCAAGACAATAGACTTGCCTCCTGCTACACCCACCAAGATAGCAGACCCACTACCTGCTGTGTCCATCAAGTGCTGTGCCGACAGGACAATCTTGTGACTATTGTGGGAGGGACATTTCAATCATATGTGAAACACCCTGTTTGGGGGTATATAACCACTCTGTGCACCCTACTTCTTCAGTGCCCTTTCTTCCTTTGGGAAGAAAGGCCCTGGGCCATGGTCGTCAGATTTCAGCTCAGAATAAACTCACCCAATTTTTCATTTATAGATTGGTTATGGATTATTTTCGTCGGCAAGAGAAAGCTTCAGGTGTTCCCTGATTAGAGACTGTTGGCCTGGGAAGCTGGGTAACTACAAGCAGAGCATCCTTTGTAATTCTTTAGGGGAATATATTTGGCTTTCTCTGGTTGATTCTAAGTTGAAAACGAGGACAAAACTTAGGGAAATTACCAGTTCTTGTTGGAGTCCTGACCATTTGGGGCCTATTGCTATCGAGGTTGTGGTTTGATTTCATGGAATGGTTGCTGTGTCGCTGACTAGTTACTCCGAGGAACTCAAGGGTGGGTTTGGATTTTAATTGTTTTTCCAAATTGTTCTTTTTCCTTCTGTTATGTTAAGGAGATGCGATCACCAACTTCCCTGAACCAGACATAGCCTCACCATGAGAGCTACGCCTGTGACTTTTGCCTTATTTTTAATGCTAAGATCTCTCCAGGAGGAGCTTAGTCCTCATTACCATAACTGCAGTGTACGTGGAAGCATGTTTTCCAACTGAGCCTGTGCAAGAGAATACTCACCTCTCCCTATTGAATATTCATTCCCCAACCGAAATAAAAGTCCCTGCTTCCCATTGTTCACAGATGCCGTGACTCTGGAAATTATTCCACATGGTCTCCTATTTGCCACAAATATACTTTACTTTGTGAGACAACTGCTTCTGGTGGAGAGGCTGATTTAACTCATCAGGAGGGAACCCACTTTGGTTGGGTAACAGCTGCAGATTGTGGTTTGGCTTCCCGGGCTGGTTGCTGCATGTTGTGGGTCAGAGTTCTACTTTAATATATGGTCTGGCCATTGTCCATTTGACTATTCAGTTTTTCAGTTGCCTTCAAAGAAGTGAGGAGAGAGGTCCTGAGTGGATCTGTCATACTCATCAATCAGTGGTACGGGAGGAACAGCTGGAGGGAGTGAAGGCTTTGTTTATAGGTAAAACCAACAACTATCAAACATGCGTTAAGGGAACCAAACAGGACAGACATGGGCAAAACTGAAGGAAAAAATTCCAAGGCCTAGACTCAAAAGCCCTCCCAGGGAGGGTGAGTACCCGCCATTTTGAGGCACCTGGAAACTAAAGGATGAATGTTTAGGGCCAATTAGAAATCTGCCTTCCTTCTTTACAGAGATCAACCTGGGTAGGTTGGGTTGGGGCTGGGCCTTGGTCTGGAGAGATTAAGAGGAGGCTCCCACTGGGCCTGAGAATCCACCACAACTAGTAGCCTTAGTGCTACCTTGGATTTCCCACGTCTCACAGGCAGAAGAGGCATTCTGGCCATTGAGGATAAATTCTTGGGGATATTTGAAAAACGGAGGCAGGAACCCTGCCCCAGACCACTTGTTTTCAGGGAAATCAAAGAAATGGAGACCTGGGGAGAACAGGCTGCCTGGAAGGGATCTCAAAGTGGAGGTGGCCATTCAAGAGAAGAATCATCACAAGTGCCTTTTCAAGACTCCAAGCACGTTTGGTGTGGTGGGGGAAGGACCGCGGGTTCTACTCCCCATTCTGCTATGTGAATACCAATGCCACAGAAACTTGAAAAACTGTCACAGAATGTAGCGAAGGACATTCTGTTTCTGTGGTATTATCCTGGGGCGGCACAGAAGGAACCACTACCTTCTCCATCTTTCTAGGCGGTTCAATCTAAATCTTTGTCATCTCAGTCTGTTAGCACTTCACTCAGGCCTAACTTTGGAGATTTTTTCTTTTCAAAAATCTCCTTGGGAGTTCAATTGTATTTTCAGTCTCTTACATTGGTCCTCCAAGAAAGAACTTGGCTCATAAACTTGCTACTGAAAACATAGAAAGGTTACTCCTTTCCCAGGCAATAGATAGCTTTAAAAACCTAATTCTTTTCATGGAAGAATTTTATTTTTTGTTTTTACATAGATGATCCATGGCCACTGATGTTTGTGTTGGGATTTGAAATACAGAAAAAGATAGATTGTTTTGTGTGTATGTGCTCTGTCTTTGTGTGTTCGTTTTACACAACTACACTTCAAATTCTGTGTCTATTATCACTTCCACTTCTGAAAGTCAGCCTCTGGGGTGGGAGGGAGCCCAGCAGGACCTTTCAAACTTTCTTCTGCACTGAGAAAATGGAGGCCAGCAGGTCACACCAGTGATCTCCACTCTCCCCACTTTCAGGCTTATCTCCATCTTCTCCCTTCTCCCTTCTCCCTCTTTTCCTTCGTTCCTTCCTCTTTTTCTCCCTCCCTCCACCCTTCCCTATTTCATTCCCCTTGCCTTTCTTTCCATCCTTCCTCCCTTTTCCTTGTAACTATTTCTTGAGCATCTAAGGTGTGCCAGACACCAGGATAGCTGCAGACACATAAAAAGGGAAGAAGACCAGCATGTGGGAAAAGAAACAAACAAGAAGATTATCTTAATGATGTAGGAATGTACAAAATGCAGCAGAAGTCCAAGAGGCAGCCATGCCTGAGACTGCCTGGAAGGATCTGGGAAGCCTTGATAGAGGAGGTGCCCTTTAGGCTGACTTGAAGCATGAGCAAGATTTTGCAGGTGACTACATGGGGTAGAGAAAGATGGTGTCCAAAGCAGAAACAATGGCACATGCAAAGGCACGTGGGCCTGAGAAAATGTGGTGTTTGAGGGGCCCACAGTGGCTCCCTGTTGCTCAAGTATGAAGTGCTATGAGTGGCAAGAAGTGAGATGTAGGGATCTGTCCTGTCATGAAAGGTCCTAGAAGCAATGCTGAGGAATTTCAATTTTTATTTTATGGATAATAGAGAGCTACTGAAGGATTTTGCGCTCATAAATAAGCTCTGTATGCTGGAACATTATTTCATTAACAGTAGAGAGGGTTGATTAAAAGAGAGCTAGACTGAGGGCAAGGAAATAATGTGGGAGGCTAACACAGTCCTCAGGACCAAGATGAGAGCCCAAATGATGGCAATGGCAGTGTGATGAAGAGAACAGGGTAAAATCAACAGGCCTGACAATTGACGGGGTTTGATGGGAAGCCTTAATTACCAAGATGAGAAATGCTGGAGAAGGACGGTGAATTAATTTAGTATTGAACTTAAGTTTGAGGAACCATAGTCCAGCAAATTGCCAATCCATTCTCTGTGTAGCCTGAGGTGTTCATTCTAATGGACATTCTGATCATGGTACTCAAAAAGAAAAAAAATGTTAGGACTCTCTTCCTAACCCCAACCTACATTTCCACCACTTTCTACCACGAATTCTCACTTCAAACCTACCTTGGAGCTCAGCCTTGCCCAAACATGCTAATACACTTTCAGGCAGCTGTGCTTTGTTGATGAGGTTCCTGATGCCTTAACATCCTTCCTGCCTCTTACTTTGCTGCTGAAACACTCCTCATCCTTTAGAACTTAGTGCAAATGGCTGTGAAGCCATCTTTAACCCTCCTTTGAACTTGGATTAAATTATTTATTTCTTTATAGCAGATTTTTCATGTCTATGTTTTAACACTCAACATAATCTCACTTGCCACCTACATGTCTCTTTCATATGATGTCTTTGATGTAACCCATAAAACACATTGTGCTTATCCTTTATAGCACTTTTAGATAATACATTTTGTAATTAGTTGTTCAGTGTCTTTGTATCCCATTATTTGTCTAATTAATATCTGTCAAATCTGCCCTTGTAACTCCAGTGCCTAATATTTCATGGGCATTGCATACAATTTTGTTGCAAACAGAATAAATGTTAGTTCTGTCCCCTACTCCTTCTCTTCTCCCAGGTTTGTGAAAGGAGAAAATAAGTTAACAGGGATGGAAGGATAACATCTTAGTCCCTTCAGGCTGAAAGGAACCCTATGGATCATGCTGGCCAATGCATGGACCGGTTACATTTCTGCCATGTGCTTGCCTAGATTTCTCCTTGAATGCCCATTCCATAATCAGCATAGCTTGGTAAGTAAGGAGGACCTACCTCAGGAGAAGCTGAGCTCTTTCTGCCTGGAATGTCCCCTCCATGGTCTATTGCATTAAATATTAGGAGGTCTTAACCTTGGGTCCACAGCAATGTCACCTGGGCTTTTAAAAACACACAGATCAGGTCCCATCACATATGTGGCATTCTCTTTTAAAAGAGACCGGAAACCAGTAATCCACCCAAATTAAATCAGTTCTGATTGAACAGGTCTGGGGAAAGATCCAGAATATGCATTTTTAAAAAGGACCACACTAGGCTTAGTGATTCGCTCCCAATGAATAGGAAAAATATAAACCTGGCAAATACTACCTCAACCAAACGATGAAGGTTAACACCATCAGTGATGTCATAAGGCTGTCATGCACCCCCAGGTATGAAGGAATGAGAAGAGCACCTCACCTCTGTGGTGTTCCTTCCAAAACCCATAGCCCTAGCCCAAACCATGAGAAAACCATCAGACAAACCCAGAAAAAAAGAACTTTCTACAGGATGTGTGACTGTTACTCCTTAAGACTGTTAAGGTGATGAAAAACAAGGCCAGACTGGGAACTGTCACAGACCAGGGGAAACAGTGAAACGTGACAACTAAATGGAATGTCATACCTTGGTTGGATACGGGAACAGAAAGAGGACATTAATGGAAAAACTGGTGAAGTCCATGTAAAGTCTGGAGTTTACTTCATAGTAATGCATGAATGTCAGTTTCTCAGTCTTCACAAGTGTACCATGAAAATGTAAGGTGTTAATAATGGGGAAACTGGGTGAGGGCTGTGTGGGAACACTCTGTACTGTTTTTGCAACTTTTCTGAAAATGTAAAATTACTCCAGAAAAAAAAAATAATGCCACAAAGGTTCTGATGTGCCCTCAAAGTTTGAGAACCACAGTCCTCAGCTATCAGAGAAGCCAGATCAGACTCACATGGATCTGGGCACCAGTCCTGGCAAGACCTTGGGCAAGATATTTAAAGTCTCTAAACCTGTTTCCTAAAAAGGAAATAATAAATCCCAAGGGTTGGTATGAGAATTAATTAGGGTGGCAAAAATCTAAAGTGCTTACTTACCCCATGCCTGGGGTATACTAAGTACTCAATAAATGATGATAATAATAATTATTAGTGCCTATTCTTTGAAGCCCCAAATAGTAATTCTAACCCCTTTTCTGTAATCCAGCTGATTAAGATGTTTGTGTGAAGTCTTCAAGGACCTAAGAGGGAAAGATGAGAGATTTTAAAAGAAGACCTATACATTATATGAGATAATATAACAAAGAGCCCAACACAGTGCCTGGAACACATCAAGTGCTCCATAAGTGTTTGTTAAATCTGCAAATATAGATTCTGAGGTTGACCAGAAGACAAGACCCTGAAAGAGCCCTTGATTGCAAGGCAAAACCCAGCCAAGATGCAAAAGGTTTCATCGGTTTCTCCTCTGTTTCATCTCTCTTCCATTAGATGGAAGCGGGATCTCAACCAGCCAAGAGCCTCCGGGCATCCCAGCTCCTTGGTTCCACTGCTGTCCAGCCCCTCCTGTCCTGAAGGAAACGCCAGGCCTTCAAGGTTTAGCTGGAGTCTCACCGATTCCAGGAAGCCTGCCCTTCCTAACTCCAAGGTCCTTTGATACTTTTCTTCTCAGGAAAGCACCTATAAGATTTAGAATACAACTCACAGCCAGTGAATGTGGAAGTCCGTTAGACACAGACACGGATATTCAGGCAGGTGAGCAGTGGCACCCCTAGGGCAGAGGTTCTCAATCTTGACTTCATATTAGAATCATCTGGGCAGCTCTGAAAAGTCCCAATACCCAGACCCAACCCCATTAGATCAGACCCACTAAATCAGAATCTCAGGGGATGAGGCCCAGACATCAGTATTTTTTTAAAAGTCTCTGTGAGGGGCTGGCCTGGTGGCGCAGTGGTTAAGTTCTCACGTTCTGCTTCTCGGCAGCCTGGGGTTTGCCAGTTTGGATCCTGGGTGCAGACATGGCGCCGCTTGGCAAACGTCATGCTGTGGTAGGCATCCCGTGTATAAAGTAGAGGAAGATGGTCATGGATGTTAGCTCAGGGCCAGTCTTCCTCAGCAAAAAGAGGAGGATTGGCAGTAGTTAACTCAGGGTTAATCTTCCTTAAAAAAAAAAAGTCTCCATGAGCATCTTTTAGGTGCTGACAATGTTGAGAACCACTGCTGTGAGGGTAGCCCTGGGCCGGCTGTCCATCAGAATAAAAGCAGGCCGTCCAGAGCTTCCGCCCAAGCATCCAGTCTCCCTTCTCCCAGGCTGGTGTCTGCTGTTCCTCCCACATCAACTCAGTGCTGGCCATGCTCCCACTCAGCAACTGGTGTTGGTCCATCCAGACACGGGGTAACTGAGCTGATTTTACCCTGAAATCCTGGCTTTACCTCTCAGGCTGGACACTCACTCTAGTCAGGACCCTCAGTCTCCACTTAGCTTTTGTGCAACAAAAAGACTTACTAAGCTTTGCATGCTATTGTATATGATTCTCAAATTATTTAAGGCAAGTCTCACTTCCTTAAAGGAATTTTAAACTCCTTAAAATCAGAATCGTAATCTATTTCCAGGAGGGACTAGAGTACAGTTGAGCGTACAGTAGAGAGAGCCTCAATGTCTTTATCTATAAAATGGGAATATTTGTAAAATTATCTGTAAAATGGGTATAACTGTAAAGTTTATAGACGTGCAAATTATATTCAGTGTGAGAGGAGATGTTTGAGATGATGCATGCCAAGTGCCCAGAATGATCCGGAACACAGCACGTGCCCCATGAGTGGTAACTATTGTTGGATCAATTGAAATCTAGGTGTTATGACTTCCAGACTAGTGCTTCTTCTAGATCTTAGCAAGTGACTAAAGTGACTAAATGACTACAACTACTAAAAGTTGTAGAAGTGTAGAATGATTGGCTTCACTGGTTGGCTACTAATTTCGATCTCTGTTCATGAAATGAACATTTGACCAGTGAGTTTTGCAAGGCCAGTTATCGTGAGAATTTTACATCAACATGACCTACCAGAAAGCAATAGTACCTGAGTCATTCAGACTACTAATAGTATGACACAAGGACTCCATCAGCCATCTCGCCATGCCTGTGGACCTCATGCCAGGCCAATGCTTAACTCACTCGGTGAAAGGCAAGACTGGCTGCAGCCAGCCCTCTCTCCTCTCTTCATTCTGCCTGGCTCTTCTGAGAAGACTGTGAGCATCCGCTGTTCCGGGCAGCGTGCTTTGTGGGCAGCTTGTTCTTCCACTCAGCAAGAGGAAGGACGCGTGCTTTGTGTTTTGTCATCAAAGGAAACAACGACTCTCAGCTGTGGCAGTGTTGCCAGCGAAGAGAGAATGCAGAACTTCCCAAATCCTACCTCAGTTCAGTCTCTTCTGTTAAGAGGAATGAATAGCTGTCAGATTAGAAAGAGCAGGGTCACATTAGTCAGAGGATAGAGAGATCCAGGAGAAATAAAGCCCGTAAGAGAGCTCAGAATTCCGTGAAGTCACTCCGAACCCTCCCAGAGAGAATATTTTCTATTGCGCTGGGAGACGTTGCAGGTGAAATTTTGGAACGTTTGTTGGTGCCTCAGGGAAAGGAGTGGAAGAGAAGTTCAAGACAAAGCAGGCCACTGCTATCCCATCTATTTTAGTTAAGGTGATGCTAGCTGCTGTAACAGTTAAACCCTGCCATCACCCTGGGTTAACACAATACAAGGTTACCTCTCCCTGTGACACAGTCTGCTGTGGGTGGTACAGCCCAGCAGTCTTCTCTATCAACATGCAGGGACCCAGGCTCTTTCCAGCTTGTGGCTCCACCCTCCTCATGGAGGTCAGACTTTTTCCCATTCAACTGGCGGGTGGGGACAGATACTATGGGAATGGTACACCTGCTTCTTAACTGTTTCCGCCAGGAAGTGACACACATAATTTGAGGCCACATTCCTTTGGCCAAAGTCCAGTCACATGGCCACACCCGACTGCAAGAAAGCTGGGAAATGTCATCTAACTCTGTTCTCAGGAGGAAAGGGAAATGGACTTGATACAACAGAGCAGTAAACCAAGAACATAAATTTAACTGAAATAAAGATGCCAGACCACAATGCCAGACGAAGCCTCGTTCCTGTTGAACTACTGGTTTTGTTTTCTTTCGAAGACTGTGAATCTTCTTGCTGATTCTTTTTCTATCTTCACTGTAGCCTCTACAAAGCTCAGTTGTAGAACTTTACAAATGTGTTTCATGTATAATTTTTTTCTCCTGGCCTTATATTTCAGTTCCACATTTATTTCCTCCTTTCTCAGATTTCTTTATTTGGGGGAGATGGGTTTGTGTATAAAGCAGATGCTTTTGGGTTCCTGTTTTTAGGGTGAGCCCAAACCAAGATTCAATGTCTAGCTGTTTGCTAAGGATTTTATGGATTTGTTCTGGGCCCTTCTGGGGTCTAGTTTCATGAATTGATGGGAAGGGCATTTACGTTTCTGTGTGTTTGGAAGAGGAAAGGGGAAATGAAGGAGGGAGGAGCTGTGTGCCCTGGTGCTTGAGGAGACAGTCAGAAATGATGTCCTGGAGGGCTAGCTCAGTGGCATAAGTGGTTAAGTTCACACATTCTTCTTCAGTGGCCTGGAGTTCACAAGTTCAGAGCCCAGGCGTGGACCTACACACCACTCATTGAGCCATGGTGTGGTGGCATCCCACATACAAAATTGAGGAGGACTGGCACAGATGTTAGCTCAGAGACAATATTCCTCAAGCTAAAGAGGAAGATTGGAAGCAGATGTTAGCTCAGGGCCAATCTTCCTCACCAAGAAAAAAAAAAAGAAGAAGAAAAAGAAATGATGCCCAGGGAGTGAGTGGCATGGTCTTGCCGCAGCCCAGATATGGGCTTCTGTGAGAATGCTTAGGGCCCCAGGCTACAGGGGTTGCCTCAGGACAAACTTTGTAAAATGAGGCAGTAAGGTGATAAAGTGTAACCAGAGGGAGTGCAAGGGCCTAAATCATTTCCATGGCCACAAACCGCAGGGCCATTTTGGCAGTGAAAATGCAGCCAGCTTACCAGTGGTGAGTACTCTCAGGGTGTCACCAGCCACAGAAGTGGTAAGATGTGGCTCAGTGCAGAGCAGGGACACAAGATTGTGAATGTGTCCTCCTCCCTGGTGGGAGAATATCTCATAAAGAGCTGTCTTAGGTTTGTTGTTTGGTTTTGCTTTGGAAGAGTGCTGAGTTTCCCCATAAACAGGTAGAGAGAGATTGCCGCTGTAATTAAGAGATTAGTGCTGATGTGAATATGACCTTCATACTGTCAAGCTGGCGAAAGGCTCAGGTCATCCCAGTTTCATTCAATTTGCAAGTTGCTCCAAATCTTTTGAAAATGAAATGGAGCTTGTTATCACTTGAATTATGTCCCCCGAAAAGCTATGTTGAAGTCCTACCCCCCCCATACCTGTGAATGTGACCTTATTTGGAAATAGAGTCTTTGCAGATATAACCAAGTTAAGATGACGTCACTAGAGTGAGCCCTAATCCAATATGACTGGTGTCCTTATAAGAAGAGAGGAAGAGAGAGAGACAGACACGGAAGAAGGCTGTGTGAAGAGGGAGGCAGAGATTGAGGTGATGCGCCTACTAGCCAAGGAACAGTGAGGATTGCCAGCACCCGCCCTAGCTGGGAGGAGGAAAGAAAGGACCCTTCCCTAGAGGCTGCAGAGAGAGCACGGCCCTGCCTGCTCCTTGACCTTGGTCTACTGGTCTCTATAACTGTGAGAGGATGAACTTGTGTTTTAAGAAACCCGGTTTGTGGTCATTTGTTATGGCAGCCCTACAAAACCAACACAAGGCTGTTAAGAATTGTTAAAATGTGAAAGTCGAAGCCCAGCAGGTATAAAGATCTGGCATTTCTGTTTTACAGATGCTTTGTATCCCTGCCTTCTCTTGTGATCAGTAAAGAATAGAGGATGTAACCAAAGAAACCTCTTGGTCCTTTGGAATTAAGGGGGTGCTCTCCCCTCAGACAAAGCAATGCCAATTACTCCTCTAGCCACCCTAGCCAATGTCCCCATGAAGTAATTAAAAGATAAAAAAAAAAATGAAAAGACTGCAAGACTGCCCAGACAAGCTCCTTTCCAAATTGGAAATGAATGCCTGTATTTTATTTCTTTGAAGTCTAGCATGAAATCCCTGCCCCTAGTTTGTCTGCTGCATTTCAAGTATCAGAGTTGGCGGAGAGCATTCAGAACAACTGCGGGGAAAGCAAAATCCTACCGCCAGACCAGCCGCTGAGAATGAGGGAGTTTCTTCCTCCTTCCTGTGCCACCGCCATTGTGGTGTCTGGCGTGGCGTAACTGCTCAATAATTATGTGATTAATTCATCTGCTTTACCTATTCTTCTATTAGAATGCAAGTTCCTTGAAAGCAAGAACCATGTTTTATTTTATTTGTAGTCAGCTCTGGAAGCTATTGTTTCCATCTCTCCAGTATGCTTTTCTTTTTCCCTTCTTCTGGTAAGCGGGTCCCCTTTCCTTTGGGGACCTCTTCCTCATGCCGTGTGGTCCTGGTGGGCTTTCACTTATGATGATTTCCCCAATCCAGAGGGAGTGGGCACGCGAATCCAACCTTGATTCAATGTTCCTCCAAAGGCATGGATTAGTCCAAGGGCGAGCACATGATTGAAGGCCAACCATCAGAGTAGTTGGCTAGCAGGCGCATCACCCCAATCTCTGCCTCCCTATTCACACAGCCTTCTTCCGTGTCTGTCTATATCTCTTCCCCTCTTCTTATAAGGACACCAGTCATGGTGGATTAGAGCTCACTCTAGTGACTTCATCTTAACTTGGTTATATCTCCAAAGACTCTATTTCCAAATAAGGTCACATTCACAGGTATGGGGGGGGGGGTAGGACTTCAACATAGCTTTTCGGGGGACATAATTCAAGTGATAACATCAGAGTCCTTCATAAAATTCTCTGAATTGGAGCGGGTAGAGTAACTCTTTTCTTTGATGCTGAGCTGAAAGAACATAGCTTTTGGACTGCAGCAGCCCTCTTTCCCGATACCGAGGAAACCTATCTGCAGGACAAAGAATGAGGCCGAGACACAAGGAGGCTCAAAGACACGCAGTGATGCACAGAATGAGGAGTCTTGAGTCCCCTAATCCAGTTTCTAGATAAGGTCTTGGCTTTTGAACTTCTTCCTTTGATTCTGTCACCTTCCCAGGACCCCTACAAACTATGTAATCCAATAAGGTCTATTTTTTTGCTAAGCTAGTTTGAGCTGAATCTCTGTGGCTCACTACCAAAAGAATCCTTAAGTACACACACTTATACACTCAATGCCCATTGAAAATATTGTAATGGAAAGTATTTTTATATGCTAGCTATGTACTGGGCACTGTTGAAATGCTTTATGTATGTTAATTCATTCAAAAGTAACTCCATCAGGTAAGAACTGTTATCATCCCTCTGTTAGTGATTAGAAAATTGAGGTATGGGGCTGGCCCCATGGCCGAGTGGTTAAGTTTGCGCACTCCGCTACATTGGCCCAGGGTTTCTCTGGTTCGGATCCTGGGCGGGCACATGGCACCACTCATCAGGCCACGTTGAGGAGGCGTCCCGCGTACTACAACTAGAAGGACCCACAACTAAAATATACAACTATAGACTGGGGGGATTTGGGGAGAAAAAACAGAAAGAAAAAAAAGAAGAAGATTGGCAACAGTTGTTAGCTCAGATGCCAATCTTTAAAAAAAAGAAAAGCAAAGAAAATTGAGGTACATGGGCTGGCCCCATGGCTGAGTAGTTAAAGTTCTGTGTGCTCCACTTCAGTGGCCTGGGTTTCCAGGTATGGATCTCAAGTGCAGACCTACTCTACTCATCAGTCATGCTGTGGAGGCATCCCATACACAAAGTAGAGGAAGATTGGCAATGGATGTTAGCTAAGGCTGAATCTTCCTCACCAAAAAAAAGGAAAAGAAAATTGAGGCACAGAGAGGCGAGAGAACTAGTAACTAGCAAAGCTAGGATATAAAACCAGGAAGACTGGCTCGAGAACATGTATTCTTAACAGCTACGCTATTTTGTTTCCTAAAAATCAAGTACTTACCAATATTCTGTAGAATGAATGTGTGGCAGAAAAGGAAATGTAGGAAAACCATATTGCTTTGATGGCTGGAAGGGGGAACTAATGCTGTTCCATGCATGAAGGCAGAGGAACAGTCCTGCACTAAAAGACTAGAAAGAACCAAATGTCCATCAATAGGAACTGGGTACCTTAGTACCCAGACTGTATTCTCTAAATACCATTTCTCACTGATAGGAACCAGGGCTTCTTGTAAAAATGGCAGTTTCCAGATCTGAGGAAGAAAAATGTACAAGCAGACTTTAGAACATCACATCATGCTAGAATGCAAGGAATCTATTGAAAAGAATAGATTCACACAAGGAATCTGTGTGAAAAGAATTCAGAAAGTAACTTGAAGAGGCTGGCCAAAGAGGGGACAATTTGAGCAGTAATAAAGATAATAACTACAGTGGATTGAAATACATCAAATTAGCTTAAATCCATGATTTGATTGTATAATGAAACCAAGACAAACTTCATTGATCATCTTTGGAGAATGTTCTAAAACCAACTCATTCAAAAACTGACAGGAGCCTGCCCGGTGGCTAGTGGTTAAGTTTGTACGTTCTGCTTAGGCGGCCTGGGATTTGCCAGTTCGGATCCTGGGTGCGGACATAGCACTGCTCATCAGGCCATGCTGAAGCGGTGTCCAACATAGCAGAACTATGAGGACCTACAACTAGAATATAAAACTATGTACTAGGAGTGCTTTGGGGAAAAGAAGAAGAAGAAGAAGAAAAAGAGATTGGCAACAGATGTTAGCCCAGGTGCCAAGCTTTAAAAAAAAAAATGACGAAAGAAACAACATTTTTTCTGTCTTTCCTCTGGGTAACAAATAGTCAAGGAGAGGAAGTTTCTCTCTCTATAAATCAAGGAGGAAAGAAAAAACTAGAGGATCACTGGTTGCAACCACTAATTACTGGATCTAGGCAATGACCAGCAACAATGCTGACATCATGGACAAACTTTGTATGCCTCCTGAAGGAAGTACCTACCACCACCTACAAACGTATCTTGCCAAAAAAATCAGATATGAATCTGAATAAGTCTCTATACATAACCATAACCACCAACTTACAGGAAACACAGAAGGCAGGGAAACACGTTCAATGGCACCATATGGATGCAATCAGCAAAATCAAGACTGTGGGAGACTCTACAAGACAAACAGCTTGTTTTCTTCAATAAATAATTGCAAGGGGGGTAAAAAGAGACAGAGAGGATATTACTGGGTCAAAACAGACTTGTGAGATATAAAAATAAATAACAATGAATGGATCTTAGTTGGAACTTGATTCAAACAAGCACACTAAATTAACAAAAGGACTATTTGTTGACAGAATATTTATCGTTATTAAGAAATTATGATTAATATTTGTGTGATAAATATATTACAGCTATTTTTTAGAGTCTTTATCTTTTAGAAATACATACAGAAATATTTATGAATGAAATTATATGTTGCTGGAATTTACTTCAAAATAATCCATGGAGTAAGAGAGAGAAGTATGTGGGAGTATAAATGAAACAAGATGGTCCATGAGTTGAAAGTTGGTGAAGCTGGGGAATGGGTACATGCATCCATCATACTGTTCTCTCTACTTCTGTGTGTGTTTGAAATTTTCTGAAATAAGCAGTTAAAAAATATATTCCCGCATCAGTCTGGACTGGCTTGGAAAATTGGCATAACAGAGGCTTCACACTGATCGATAGACATGAGTAAGGCCAATTACAAGACCTGGGAAAAGAGGAGACCAATGTGGGAATTGGGACTTAATATGCACAGTTGCATCCTGGAGTGATTGTCTAATCCTTTCTTGTGCTCACACATTTCCTCTCATGCATCTGCTTCCCGATCCACCTCTTCTTCCAGGCGCTACCTTCTCAAACCACATATCTAATCACCTTCTACCCCCGCTCAAAACTCCCCACCCACCATTTACTACTAACTTTGATTTCTCCTCTCCCTCTACGCTTGAGTATAAAGATGAGGTTGTGGGTATGCCTGTATCTGCTCAATGATTGGGTCAGGATAAATAGGTTGGTTGTACTAAATGGCATTGAGTTCCTAGAGTTCAGTAAACTTCTTGCTGGCAAATAGGGACTTCTACTTCTCTCACAAATCCTAGTCCAGCCCTGTGTATTCACTTAGTGTTTCCTTTTACAAGCTTTTTAATCTCACTCACAAAGTGTGAAATGAATCTCTGGTTAATTTAGAGGGCTGATAGTTTCTAATTGGATTTCATGACATTTCAAGTTGCCTCACTTTTTCCATAGAGTGAGGGGTAGCTACTGTTCCTCTCTGTTTCACATGGACCATCTCCATAAATCTTTATAATGTACCAGAATTCTTGGTACTAGAATTCTTGACACTAGAATTCTCAGTACTAAAATTTCAAGGCAATTTAATGTCTAGATGGGTGTACCTGCAAACTAATCTGGAGGTAAGAGTGGGTGAACTAAATTAATTTTCTTCTAATCCTATAGCCTAGTTTCTTCAGATCAGATACGCAATCTAAACCACTGTTTCTGGAACTTTTTAATGGTACAGACCAGTGAGGTAAGGGGAAAAATCCCACTAAAATTGCAGAGTACCTTTTTTACTAATTGTCCCATTCAGATCTGTACCCCTACCCTCAGACCCTGCTCCATCACTGCAAAGCTCATTAGAATGGATGCAAAGAATGGCTTTGCCTTAAGATAGCTTATTATTTAGAAATATTATAGACACAGAGGAAAGAAAAAGAATTAACTCTTAATAAGCATCTTCATTTTTCCAGGAATGGCTGTGTTTATCATTATTTACATGCATTATGTCATTTAGTAATATAAGAATTTATAGAGGATTTAATAAGATAATACATGTGAAGTGCTTAGCACAGAAGCTGGTACATAGAAAATACCAAAAATAGTACTGCCACAAAGCGAGTAAGTAAAATAAGAATAGTTTTTATTATTAACTATGAACTAGTTATTATTCTCATTGAAAGCAGAGACTCAGTGCCATTCAGTAGCTTTCCTAAGATCACACAGCTAATAAGTAGTAGAGTTGGGGTTTTAACTGGAGTTTCAATGAGTATAATCTTATGTCAGTCAAAGTTCAACCAGAGAAACAGAACCAGTAGGAAATACATAGTAAGAGGTTTATTGCAAAGAATTGGCTTACACAATTGTGAAGACTGCCTAGGTAAGTCAGAAATCTGTAGGGTAGGCTGTCAGGAAAAGCAGGCTGGAATTCTCAGGTATGAGCTGATGCTGGAGTCCACAGGCAGAATTCCTTTTTCTTCAGGGAAGCCTCAGGTCTGCTCTTGAGGCCTTTCAACTGATTGAACCAGGCCCACCCAAATTATCTAGGATAATCAACTGATTATGGCCATTAATCACCTCTACAAAATACCTTCACAGCAATACCTAGATTTGTGTTTGATTGAGCAAAGTAGAGACTATACACTAGCCAAGTTGACACATCAAAAGACCATCACAATGTTCTTTCCATTTTGCCTTCTAAATAGAGATTTAGAGCAAAAAGTTGCCTTAGGTCTTATCAATACCGAATTCCACACTTTAGAGGAGAGAAAAATGAGGCTTAGAGCTGTGCAGTGAGTTAGCCAAGGTCACAAACTTACCAAAGCCCAGGCCTTCTGGCCCCCAGCACAGGACTCTTTTCATAGAACCAAATGCATGAGCTCACTCAATAAGTCTTTGCTGAGTGTCCATCTTGTACCTTGTGAAGGATAAGTCATGACATAGATCATCGCAGATGTTGTAACAGATGTGTGTGTGGCACACAGTAGAGGCACAAAGTGAGAAAGTCAATTCCACCTTGCAGAGGAGTGTGGTCAGGAACGGCCTCAGGAAGGAGGTGAAGCTGAGATTTGGAAAATGTGCTGACGTTGGCCAAGCAGTCAGCAAGGGGAAAGACAGCACTGTTGGAGAAAGCAGTGGGAGCAAAGGCCTGAAGTAGCATTGACTTGAGGTGAGAAAAGAAAGAAAATTGAAGTTCTGCTTTCAAGGAAAGCACAGACCTTTTCACATTATACACAATAAACTCAGCTGAGGCCCACCTATGGGTGCCCCCCTAGGCCCTGGTGGTCCCTGACTTTATTTTGAGAACTACTGCCTCACAGTAACCTATAAAAAAAGAGGTAAACAAGTACCTCCATTTTTAAACATACAGAAAGATGGGCAACGCTGGCAAGAAAAGAGCCGGAATCATCAAGTCCGAAGGGAAAATCATACCATTTTCCAGTATTCACGATAAAAAAGAGCCAAGTCATCTCCACAACAGGACAGGACAGGGGCATGTCTCTGGGGACACCACTCTGCCTCGGGCATTGTCTGCACTCATGGCTGGAGGGCTCTGCTGATTGGAAGGTCACTGTTCTGCCCCATTGGACACTTTCACCTGGCAGAAAGGAAGTCCTCGGTGATGTTGTGCAGAAACATTTGCCACCCTCTGACAACGGGGGGCCATGAAGGCAGTCCCATTGCTACCCAAATGTGCAGTGAGTACTTTGAAGCAACCAAACATCTTGAGGAAATTGCAGCGGGCTGGGATACTGCTTCTACACAGAAGACTTCAAGGGTGGGAGGACCTGAGCTCTCAGAAATTACAGAGGTGTGTCCCCAAGAGCAGGACAAAGGGCAAACAGGGTTCCCAATGGCTCAGGGTGGCAGGGGAAAGAGCCTAGCATGTGAGTCCATTACACATTCGTTGTGGGACCTCTCTGAGCCTGCAAGGAAGATGAGACAGTACAAAACCCTGCCTCTCAGGGTTGCTGTGAGCACTGTGGGAGGTAATGCAAGGGCAAATGTCCACGCTGGTGCCTGGAAAACATTTGTGGAATTTAAAATCATGGAAAATCTACACTATATACCATCCTCTAACTCTCTACAGTTACATATAGTTAGATACATATTAAGAGAAAGTTCAAAAGGGGATTAAAGCTATTTAAAAATCCACACTGAACTCACTCACCCATCCCCCCTCCAAATAAATTAGTTTCCCCAGCTAGGCAATCCCATAGCATCCCTACAGATTCCCTATCATTGCACTAATCAGACTTTCTTGTAATTGCTAGTTAATTCCTATTCTTCCCTAATTAACTGTCAGCTCTAGGAGGGCAGGGACTGTATTCATCTCATTCCCCACTGTATTCCTAGAGGCTAGTATAAGCCTGGCACATGGTAGGGGCTCAATATTTGTCAAGTGAATAAAATAATGTGGGAGCCCTGGGTGCTTTGTCTTGGTCTTCTGGACCCCTAGAATGGCTACCAGCATAATAAGACTTGAGAAGGGCAACTACAGGAGCCAAAATCAGGTAATGGAAGACCCAGACCCAGCTTGGCCTCCAGGTCACCTAGAAGACCTAGCCAAGCTCCTGACAAGGAGAGGGGAAGAAAGGGATCACAGGATCAGAGCTTTCCATAAGCAGGTTACAAGTGTGCTGGGATATTGATCCCCAGAGCCCATCAGGGAGGGACTTGGATAGCTAGAACTCACAGGTTTTTCACTTCCAATCAGGAACAGCCTCAAGCATTTATCCCAGGGTGCCAGGTCAATATTTTCATGCATGACATAAAATGGAGAAAAATAAGCTGGGAAGCACTGTATTGGATGAATAAGGATATCGTCCCTGGCCTAGGGCACAACGTTGTCTTACTGGGGCATTTGAAGGACTACAAGGACACTTCAAGGGCAGGGCTAACTAGGAAAGATTGACCTGCCCAGGAAAAACCATCGGTTGGCGTATAGAACCCATGAGATCTGTCTGTGGTGCTGAATCAACTCCCAGCCAGATTGAGCTTATTTCCTCTCTTACTTGACCCTGACCTGTGCTAGTTTGATTTTTTCCTTTCTTATTGGTCTTGGAATCATGATCGTGTCCTTATCTCATTAGACCATTGCAACCAATCATGGGAAATTCATATGTGATCCAGCCCAGAGCATTTACCACACTGGAGGGTATCTCTACCCTCAGCCATGCAGAACTGCCGCTCCCCAACTCTCCTCCTCTGGACCATATCTCCTACTGTATCTGTGGTTTAAAATACTCATGGGACAAAGAGCCAAGGGGATTGCTTAATGGGGGAAGGGAAGTACAGTTGGCTACATGGTCCTCTTGGAGCACTAGTCTGAGCTCAAAGAGAGAGAAGTCCAGTCCTGTATGGAGTCTGCCAGTATTAGTCAGGATAGGTTAAGTTATCCTGTGGTAACAAATAATCCCCAAATCTTCTTGTCTGACCACAGTAAAAGTTAAGTTCTTGCTCTAGCAAAGTCTGCTGCACGACCAGGTGGCTCACCAGAACAAATGTCCTCCATGTGTCGGCTCATCATTCCAGGCTTCTCGATCTTGTGGCTCCTCCATATCAATCTTGCTTCCATGTACTAGAAGTTGTAACAAGGAAAGAGGGAGAGCTAGTGAGTTGACCACCCAAAATTAAAAGCTTTGGTCCAAAGGAGACACAAATCCCTGTTGTTTTCATTTTATTGGCCATATCTGGCCAATACGGACAACTGTGTCCAACTTCAAGGGGGCAGGGAAACACAGTCCTCTGTTTACCTGGACGTAGAAGAGAACCAGATGTTGGTGATCATTTGTATTGTCTACCACACTGCCTGGCAAAGGGCCTTGGTGTAATGAACTTCAAATCAGACACACCTTGTTTGAGCCCAGCTCTGCCACTCACAAGGACTAGTCTCTCCATCTCCCTGAGTCTCATTTCTTCTCTTTGTGTAAAATGGAGATGACACCTGTTCTTCCTGTTGAGAATCAAATGAACTAAGGTAATTGCAAGTGTTTTGAGGACTGTAAGCGTAAACTATTAATTTTTTAAATTAATGGAAGCCCTTGCAAATTTAATAGAAGAAGGAGCTGAGGTTTCTAAATAGAAAAACAATGAAGTACAAAAACACCCTTAGGGGAACTATGTCCAGCAGCTAGGATTAGAGAAAGGGTTAATTTTTCATTGGATCCTTAGTCCTTACAGCCTTGTACAGCTATTTTTTACACTTCTTTTATTCATGAATTGTTGATTGATTCTTCCTAAACATGTTTAAAGGTTAGGGGACAATAAATAACATCCCTCTTCACTACCTGAGTTTGAGAACCAACTGAAAAATAGAAAGGAGTCAGGCTCAGGGAGAATAAAATGTAAGTTTTGTTAGCAATAAAATTGACATTGGAAAACACGACAGTATATGCACCAATGGGTTTCTTAATACTGAATCCTAGATTAGACAGACATACCTCCTAAAATGATTTCAGTATAATCTAAGTGTGATGAAAGAAATGTATGCAGAGAGCTATGGAAGCAAGGAAAGGGCAAATCACTTCTCAGCTCTTTGGTGCCAACTGTAAAATGATTATAGAATAGAATGCTGGCCCACAATCCATGGGAGTGCAGGTTGTGCACTGCACAACTCTAGGGGGATGTTATAGTCTTTGAGAGTCCCTCCCAGCCCAACCCAGAGTGGTGCAAGCCACAGCCTGAGTGACTGCACACAGTGACCCTTGTAGAAAGAAAGGATAACCTTTTGGGTGTGTACACTGCTTTGAGGCTCTGATGAAAGACAGGGATATTGCTATTCCTAGAAAGATGTACACACTTATGGTGGAATTCTGCAAAAAATTTCAGGAGTGACACAAACTGCCTGAAGCCCATCTCTGAAGAGCTGGTTAAAAATTTGCTGAGAAGATGATCTCTGAAGTCCCGTATAGTTCTGATATTCCATAATTCTAGGACGACCTTCTGGTTAGATTGCAGGTTTTCCTGGCAGCAACCTGGGGACGATGCATGAATGATAAGGTTAAGAGCAAACACAAGATAATGGCTTAGCCCAGAGCACAAATGGCTAAGACCAAAAAGCTGTAGCGAAAATCTATAGTAGCTACTAAGTTAGGCTTTTGAAATGATGGATTATTTCTCTTTTGAAATTTAAAAATTGTGGTTATTTTTATGTTTAAAGGGAAAAAAAGAGAGACAGCTGAACAACCCCTGTGGTTTTGTGCCTTTGGCATGTATTTGGTAACAGGCTTTGTTGCTGCACGGTGGTGTGATCTGTGTCACCTCCCGGCCTGCCATTCTGTTCACCCTCCAGTGGTTACCATCCCTCAGACTCGCCGCAGACTGCCCCTGCCCTGGCTTTGCTTCTGACATCATGTGGAGGAGAAAGGCCAGCAGGGCTAGGTGAGGGGCTGAGCTTGGCTGAGTCTGAGTTCTCCTCCCAGGATGTAGTGGAAGCCCATGAAGACACAGGCAGGTATATAGTAATCTTTCAGCTGCTTTATGTCTATGAACAAAAGTGTCTCATTCCTTCCCCTACCCCACTCCGTTAATTTATCATGAAATGATAATGCAATATCTTGAAGTAGACTTTTTAAAGACTTCACTCTTAATGTGAAGCACACTCACATCTTTTTGTGGGAAGATTTTCATTTCCACACAGATGGAGGAACACCCAGAGGGCAGACACAGAAGGTCACAATCTGTAAGTATGAGAATAGGAGGGGTGAGAAAGTGGATGACAGGATACTCTCCTCTGAAGGGCTTCCCTCTTTTGGAGCCCCTGAAAAGCAAGACGGCAGGACAAAGTCATCAGTAACCTGCTGGGAGAGCTCTCAAGGAAATTGAGATCTTCCATCCTTATCAGCTTAGACTGGGCTAAATAGACATTTTAAATAGGTGTTTAATTTACCAAAGTTGACACCTTCCGTCCTATGCAATGGTTTGAACCAGTTGTTCTCAAGCTTCAGGATCACCTGGATGGTTGTTAAAATAGTTGGTTAAGATAGTTGGCCCCACACTCCAAGTTTCTGATTCAGCAGGTCTGGGGTGGGGACCAAGGATTTGCATTTCTAACAAGATCCTAGGTGATGCTGCTTCTGCTGGTCCAGGGACTACACTTTGAGAAGCACTGGTTCTACTTTTCACATTTTCCCATTGTCTATCTTCACTCCAGGCAGACAAACGCTTGAGGAGGATATAAAGAGAATCAGGAAGGCTGATGCCCATTGTGCAGTGGAGGAGAAAGCCTGGGGTAGAGGAGGTCGTTGAAGGAGCGGCATGTTTCTAAAATAGGTTTAAAGATATAATGAGGATTCAACCTCTGGGATGCAGGAACAGGCTATTGATTGTAATCAACATGTAGCGTCACCAAACTTTCAAATTTGGGTCTCTGTCTTTTTCTCTACATAATATTCATTTAACACATCACATAAAAGCAATAAAGATGAAAATAAAAACACGTAGTCCACTACACAGATCATGGCTATTGTATAAATTATGCCACAATGCTTGCCATAAGGAAATGTCCTAGGCAAAAAAAGAGGAGTTATAAGAAGAAGGCAAGAAGAAGGTGTCACGATATACAGGTGGGAGACAGGGTTGTGACATTTCAAGAAGGAAGCTATTGAGTAGTAATACATATTTGTTGATGAATAAATAGATGCATAGATGCAAAATTGAACAGTGTCAAATTCAAAACTGTTGAAATGATTTAGAATGGGGTAAACCCAGTGCCTTTAAAGGCTACCAGCTTATTGGTTTTCAGATCATGAGGATTAATAACCCCTCTGGACCTCTGCTCTTTCATACCACAAAAGGAAGACAGAGCTCAGCTCACAACAAGACATTTTGAGAGGCTGGCGTGTGTTTCTGTGACTCGTGCAGAAGATGATGGCTTTAGAAAACTTCCTAAGTGAGAAGTTGTCCATGTCATTGTGTTTTGGATGATGGCTTCTGACCACCATTGGAGAGCTTGGGTCCACCTGCTTCCTCATGCCTCATCCTGATCCTCAACTCTCCCTCAACCTTCAAATTATGAGGACACCTGGACCCCGGCTGGTCCCAGGTACACACGGAGTTCCCCCTCCAGCATCAGTCTCTATGGGCTCTTCTCCTGATAGATGGAGACTGGGACCCGGCCTGGGAAACACAGTGATTCTAAGAAACAAGCAGATTTAAAATATCTTTCCTTGTCAAACAACTTCCAATTCTTTCCCCCTGAGGATATTCCTGACTTCTGGAAAGATTGTTTCTGGATATGTTCATTTTATGGCTGAATATGTCTTAAAAGCTGAGAGATGGCCTATGGCATCCAATTTCCCCTGGCTCTGGTTCAGAACTGCCTGAATTTTATTTTCATCACATCCTTTTGATGGGTCACAAAAAGTGACTTCTATGGGCAGTTTGGGTTTCAGAGCCCTATAAAACTCCAAGTGAAGGACAACAGACCTTTTGCATTAAATTTTAGCATTCCACTGTTTTAATAGGCTTGGTTAACTGTGCACATGGGGTGCCTGGCTGCAAACCATGTCTTTTTCGGAAGCCAAACATTTCATCCAATTGAAATCTGTTGGAATTTGCAATGAGCTTCGAGGCAAACACTATTTCCTTAGTGAAATAAGCCATCCACAGAAACAATAATAATTCTGTTTTGGGGTATTGATTTCGGCATACTCAAATCCAAAGTTGGCTTCTTAAGAATGTCATGCTCTGGGGGCTGGCCCCGTGGCCGAGTGGTTAAGCTCGCGCGCTCCACTGCAGGCAGCCCAGTGTTTCGTCGGTTCGAATCCTGGGCGCGGACATGGCACTGCTCGTCAGACCACGCTGAGGCAGCGTCCCACATGCCACAACCAGAGGAAGCCACAACGAAGAATACACAACTATGTACCAGGGGGCTTTGGGGAGAAAAAGGAAAAAATAAAATCTTTAAAAAAAAAAAAAAAAAAAAGAATGTCATGCTCTGTGCATAATATTGATAACGAAAATAATGGCAAATTTATATTGAGCATCCTCTGGCCTAAGCACTTTGTATATGTTATCTGATTTAACCATGACATTGGGAACAATAACGTCTGCCATAAGGCATGGATTTCCATGGACCTCTAAGCTTTACGTGGATTATTCAATGGATCTTCTCAATAACTCTGTGTCATTATCCCTATTTTATAGATGAGGAAACTGAGCGTCTAAGAACGTTAAGATACCAGCACAATAGCACACGTTTATTAAGAGACTGAACCAGAATTTGAACCCAAGTCTGTCCAGGCCAAAGCCCATATTCTATCCAGTAGGCCACCCTGGCTTCCTAAGAGGGAAAATGGTCACGGCATGTCCAGGTTAACCAAGCCCTAAACCTCTCACCGATGCTGGGCCACTTAGGCACAGCTGGCTCAGCCACTTACATTCTGGCTTGAGGACAGTCAGGGCTCCTATTAGCTGATGCACACACAGGGAGAACCATATCAGACCCCCAGGAGTGTTTTGTTAGAGGAACCATGTGGTTCGCTAATAGATATGGCTCTAGGCTTTCTCACTTTGGCCCTGGCTTTTTAATTTCCACAAAAACTCTGTGCTGTCTTAGGCAGGGGGAGCTGGAGAGACCTTCTGGGCTCAGGTCAGCCCCTCATGTTTCTCAAGCATCCCGGGTCCCCCAGCAGTGTGCTGGGAAGGGGCTGCTTCCCCGGCGCGGCAAGTCCTCAGTTTCTTTGTCTGAAAAACAAGAGCATTAGACTAGAGCAGTATTTTACAAACTTGAAGGTTTTGCTTCACAAGAAAAAAATTTAAAGACCTCCAGTGTTGACAGAAATATTTTTTGTTATATGATGCCTTTTTCACATCTGTTTGCTTGTCTGTTTTCTCCCCTTAGATTGAGATCTACATTTTATACATTTCCATGTTCCTAGCCTATAGAATAGTGCCTGGTCCATAGTAGACACTCAGACAATACTTGAGGAATGAATGAATGTAAAGTGAAGGAGTGGATGGTTGAATGGATGGATGAACAGTCAGGAGAGTTGCTGAAGATGTGGGAATAATCCAAGACGTGGCGGTAGATGATCGTTTGTGCCGAAGGACCATGAGAAGAGAGAAAGAAACGTAATATAAAGACCTTATTACAAAAAGGGTATATGTGTGCCAATGTCATGAAGCCATCAATGAATGCAGCAGTCTCAAACAGACCACATGTAAGGTATATTCAGTCAACATTTATTAATAAGGACGCATTTTACATATATGAATACATGCTAGCACTTTTCTGGGAGCTCTAGAATCAGAAATGAGTAGGACATAGTCTTTGCCTTTAAAAAGTTCATGGTTAGGGACACAGATGAACACATTAACAGAATTATTGCAATATAATGAGTCTAAAATAGAATGCATCAATTAGTACAGGCCGGTTAATGCTGCAGTAACAAAACCCCCAACTTTCAGTGTCTTTAATGGACAGAGCTCATATTACATGTCCATGACCTCCACTTGCGTTGTTTTAAATCCAGGTCCCTGGCTGACATAGCAGCCATTGCTGGTTGCTGTAAGAGGGAAAGGGAGCCTGGAGAGCCACTTGTTAGCTCTTAAAGAGCACATCACTTTCACTCAATTTAATTTATCAAAGTCACAAGGCCATATTTAATTCCAAGGGGGCAGGGAGGCATTTAACTCTAAGGGGTAGAGGGAGAAATAGAAACATCTGGGGAACAGTATTAACTGTTATTGCTCAGAGGTATGAACAAATTGCGCTGGGAGCATGAACAAGGGCATTGCCAACTGTGAGTCCGTAGCTGGGAGCCTGTACAAAGAGGAGCTGCCACTCGAACTGAATCATGAAGTGCAAACACTCATCCCACTGATGCACAGGCTCTAGGAGGCCAAGACTTGGGCTTTGGCTGCAGGCAGGTCAATCACCTTTGTGCTTTGGGGACCCAGTTGTCCCCACCAGTGTGCAACGTGCAGTGCATAACTCTGTCCGCAGTAAGTGTGGTGGTTTTGGCTTCACTGGAGACGTTATGATGATGCTTAAAATCACGATTGTCTATTGACTCTGTGCCCAGGGAGGTTTACTGGGGGCAGAAGCATCTTCTGGGGAGCCTCATTCACAAAGGATCACAAGTTTAGACTATTGATGTGTTCAAAAAGCTTATAAATACAATCACAGAGATTCCCTGAGAAGAGATCCATCATACACACTATTGTCTAACTTCTGGACACAGGTCCATTGAATTAATATTTTCTAGAATTCCTGTAATAATCTTACATTGTATTTTTTGAATAAAACATCATGGCATTAAATGTACATATTTAAGCTCTTCCTCAATTTACGTAATATCGTTTTGCTATTCATTTTTCCTCAAGAGCCTTAGAAAATGAAATGGGCTAAGCCCCTCTTGACTTGGGTGAGGCCACTATAGGTACTAGACACTCTGCCTTCCACCTCATTTGCATCATTTCATTCATGTCTTAAAGCAACCTAAAGGCACAGGTATTATTATGCCCCTTTCACCAGTGAAGAAATGGAGGCAGAGAGGCTTAGCTAAACTTAAGCCTGGTAAGTGGATGAACTGTGATTTGAAGCCAAGTCTACCTTGAACCTAAAGCCCCCACACCCATAATCACTGGGCAGGCTGCTTCAGCATCATCATAATGTCTCCAGTGAAGCTGAAACCACCACACTTACTGCAGAATTTTCCATATCTCCGGGCCACCGATCCCTCTCCTGCTTTTCTTCCACCCAGGCTTACCACCACCCCCACCTTCCTCTTGGAGCTTCTGCTTTCAGTTTCTGCTCATTGTGGAGTTTCTGCTCATCCTGACCCACGTGAGCTGGCACGTGGAGGAAAAGCAAGACCAGAGAGTCAGCATTCTGTGGAGCATAAAGTTAGGAAGGAGTCCCACAGTTGCACTAGAATCTGGTGGTTCCCACAGCAACAGAGTTAATCAATCCGTCAATCAACAAGAAGTTGTTGAGTGTCACCTGTGAACTCAGCCCAATGTTGCAACTGAGCCAACTGAGGAGGAGTACGGAAGAGGGAAGTGGGCTAGAAGCAGGAACACGAAGACAAGGAGACGCAGGCCAGCTGTGGTGTGGGTGTGGCTAGTGCCGGGGAACAGTCTCTGAGGTGCAGAAAGTTGGCTGTGACTCAGACATCATTCTGAGCTACCACTCCACACTCTGGACCCCACAGCAACCGCTGGTTGGTCCATTGTGTTCAGGTATTTCAACAGGAACCCTGGCAGCTCCTGAACGTCTATGGAAAAGGTATTGGGGCAGCAGTATAGTTGGTGTGGGCATGGGCTAAAGGTTTTGTTGTGAAACTGCATTTACCCAGCAAGCATACTGACTTTGACTTAAATTACATGTAAATTTGGGGTGGTTGGGAGGCGGGTCTGATGAAGATTATGGGGATTAAGCCACCCCCGGACTCCTACTAACAAGTATTTACTAAAGATCTTTCAAGCTCAAATCACTGTGCCTTTCACTGGGGATTTTACAGGCAGAACAAAGATTGAGAATTGAGCACGCTCTAAGGAACGGTGAATTTAATACATTTATAACTTAAATATATATTTAAAAAATTGAAATATGCCAAGATAACTACAGGGCAGCTCTAATGTCATCTCCAATTCTTTCTCACCAGGCAATGGGTAAAATTCTCAGCAGGAAAGGCTGGGCCCTGGTCTTCTGTTGTACCTACTGACCCGCAGCAGTTCTTGGTGGCTCGGTGACTTCCTTCGGTCACAGATGTCACACCAGCCATGGAGGCAACTTTCTCCCTGCTAGCTGTAAGGGACAGAGCCTTAGCTAACCATATTCTCAGCGTGCCGGCTCCTTCTGCCTGTTCACGCCTGTTTAAAACCAAAACTGAGGTGGCAGGAGAACTAGATCTCATCACACAGAGGAATCACCTGCAGAGCTTGGAAAAATACAGTTTCCAAGGCCCTACTGCCGACATTGTGCTAGTGAGCCAGAGGAGGGCCAGGAATCTGCACTCCCTAAACACCCCAGAAGACCCTGAAGCCTATAGGACCACCCCCAGGAAACACCAGTGTGCATGGTGGTTGACAGCATGAATTCTAGTTGGGCAAGTCTGTGCCCCCGCCTTTCAAGTCTCATCTTCTTGATTTTCAGAGGGGAGAAGAGCACCTTCCGTTGAGAGTCCTGATGGCCACTCGAGGCCCTGCCGATAATTAGTGGCAAGCTGGGACTGGCGCTCAGGTTTGTGGACCCTAACTCAACGCTTCACCTTGGTGGCAGAGCAGCTCTAGAGGCTGAGGTGTGACCCTTCCCCAGGTCTGCAGCCACCACAGGCCAAGTGGGCGTGCTGTGACTGTGAGAATTAGAAACGACATATGGGCATGCTTGGCACAGAGGAGGCACTCAGAAAACATCTGATGAGTGCACGATCAGACAGTAATTATAGCGGTATCATTTTTGGGGTCCCTTCTCTGGGCCGGGCCCTCTGCTAGTGCTTCTGAGCCCTGCCCTGCAGTAACCACTTACGTGACAGCTACCAGCTCTCCCTGTCCCCCATCTCAGGACAAATCAGCACATACAACTCCCTTCATCCAGCCTCTCTCACCTTCCACTCTATCTCCCCATTCCCTGTCTCTGCCTTCACCTTCCTCATCTGTAAAATGGGCATAATCAGCCCTCTCTCACCAGCTATCAGAGGACAAAATGAGATGACACCAGCCCTATAACATCCTCTAAAGGATGTTTCTGACCTCGTTGGTCCTCTCCCCACTAAGGATGACCTGCCACATTAGCAGCAATTAGCCCCAAGGTCAGAGTGGGCTATGCTGGGAGTAGGCGGTGTGGTGCTCAGGGCCATCGGGATGCTCAGCCCTCAGATCAGGGCTGCCAGCCCAAGAATGTCCAGAGGGCCAGTGCTGGTGCTGCCTCATGGGTTCTGTGACTGCAAGTGCCCCTGCAGAGCCCTGGGGATTTGTCTTGCCTTGGAGCTGGTGAAGGAAGTTAGAGATATGTGTGTGGGGAGAACGTGGAGGTCAACAGACCTCTGGCAGGTCCTGGGGTACGGGGTCTCTTTGGGTACCCTCATTGTTTCTGCAGTTCCCCAGGGCTCCACGGTCTTCCTGATCAATAGGTCTCAGCAGATTCTGATGTCCCTGCTGGGACAGCCTCCCTTTCTCCCTTCCCCTGCTCCAGTGTAGGGGTAGGTGGTACAGCATAGGGCAGGGATTCTCAAATGTTGGTATGCTCCAGAGTCACCAGGAAGGAAATGTGGAAATGCGCATCCGAAGGTCCCACCCCAGAGCTCATGATTTAGTGGGTCTGCAGAGAGGCCCCGCAATCCCCCTTTTTAACAACTTCACGCTTTCAAGCCTCCATTTCCTTATCTGTGGAAGGTGCGAACCTGCTTGCCAGCGTGTGGTGAGGAATCCGATTCTGATGAAATGCTTTAGCCAAGTGCCTACCACGCCAGGTGCCTGGTGCAGATAGCTTTGTTCCTGGGCCAGGAGACTTCCCTCCCTGACTTCACCGGAGCACATGTCCCTTTTTATGCTGGGACTGTCCTTGTGCATCTACTGCCTGACTCCTGGCTTGTTCTGGGGGCTGCAGGAGGGTGGAGGAGACGGGGATGGAGGGGAGCTGAGAAGAGTCAGAGCCTGGCAGCCCCTCCTCACCGTGCACCGCAGGCTGCTTGCTTTCATCTCTCACACCCTCGTGCCTTTGCTCTTGCAGGTCCCCTGCCTGGGATGCCACCACTGTCCCGGCTTCTTTATCTGGTAAATTACAAACTATGTTTCTAGGCTCAATCAACCTAAACGGGACCTCTTCCGTGTGGCTTCCCTCTCTGTTCCTAAGCAACAAGCCAGGAGCCTTTCACACATACCCTTGATAGCACTAGTCAGATTGTGTGGGGATTTGTCTCTCACTCTGTCCGTCTACTTCCAGGCCATGAGGCCTCAAGGGTACACGCTGGGCCTGAGTTGCCCTCAGAATCTGTTATAGTGCCGGCTACAGACACGTTTGTTCAGTAAAGAAATGAAGGAATGATGCCAAGCCGATTCTGCTGCGAGACCCTCAGAGTCACCCTTCAAAGAAGAGGACTGGCCTTGCTTGCTGGTGAAGAGCTCAGCCTTTGGAATCCAAATTCCAATTTCTCCTTTCAAAGCTGTTTGGTTTGCAGTGAATTAGCCTCTATACACTTCACTTTCCACACTGTACAATTGGGACTGACGGGGTCTATCTCACACAGTGGTTATGGGCATTGTGTTAGGAAAACCACCCAGTTCTCCTCCTGTGCGTCTCCTTTACTTTCACACAGGACACCAGTTCTGACACATCTGGTCGCTACATGTGTGCGGGGTTTTCCCACACCAACAAGCAGTTCTCTGTGATACCAGCTGCGTGTCCTATAATTTAACTTGATTCTGACACTATCTACCTGGAGATAGAGTCAGATCCCACAGGTTAAGGACTCAGTCCCACAAGACGCTCCCACCCCCCTTCAGATGCCAATCATAAGTAGTAGGTGACCCACAACTTCCATCTGACTTGGCTATACATAGGAGATTCTCATGCCCTCCTCCCCCTTGGATTCGATTATTTGCTAGAACAGCTCACAGAACTGAGGGAAACACTTAGTCTACCAGCTTATTAAGGGATAGGATAAAGGGTACAGATGAACAGGCAGGAGAAGAGATACAAGGGCAAGGTCTGGGAGGGGCCCAAGGGCAGGAGCTTCTGCCCAGGTGGAGTTGGGGTATGTCACCCTCCAAGTACATGGATGTGTTCACCCACCTGGAAGCTCTCCGGACCCTGTGCTATCGGGGTTTTTATGGAGGCTTCCTCACGTAGGTATGATCAGTTATTCACTCCATTTCCAGCCCTCTGCCCTCTCTGGAGGATGGGGGCCGGGGCTGAATATTCTGAGCTTCTAATCATGGCTACATCAGCCCCCCTCCAAGAGCCATCCAGGAGCCCACCCAGAACAAAAGATGCTCCTATCCCCTAGGAAATTAGAAGGGTTTCAGGAGCCCTGTGTCAGGAACTGGGGGCAGAGACCAATATGCCTATTTTCTCTTATCTCACAGGCACCAAATGAGTCAGTGCCTGTGAAGTATTTGGCACAGTGGCAGACACGTGCTAAATCACCAACAAACCCCAACAATTATAATTCTCGTCAAATGGCCTGGTCAAGCCATACAGACTACAGTTGATTTTTATTTTGTTTTTTGTGTGTACTCTTCAAATTCTCCGCTGTGAACATACATTACTATTCTAACCAGGAAAACACATATGCACCTGCTGGTGTGCCCTGCCCACCAGGCCCGACTCATTTGGGCTTGCATTCTAGATCCCCAGAAGGCTAAATTGACCAGGCTCCTTTTGGAGTCTGTAAATTGGATGGATTCCTATTGTGAAGTGACTACTAAGAGCTTGAAAATGCAGTAAAAGATTACTGTCTGAGTTAAATTGTAAGGCAAAAACAACGGATTCTAATCAAATAGCGAGTACCACCACTAGGCTTCACCTGGACCGGGCACAGCACTCTTCACGTGTGTTCTCTCACTTAATCCCCACGACAGTCTTCTGAGTAGGCAATATTATCCACATGTTTTTTCAGTTTAATATTGAGTTTTAAGGAGCTTAAGGAACTTCCTCATGTCCTGCAGCAAAACCGCAATTAGGAGCCAGTCTGCCTGCCTTCAGAGTCCACCCTCTTAACCCTCTTTAAATCCACTTGAAAAAGAATTCCCCTTAAGCCAGTAACGCTTGACTGCAATGTTATGTGTTGATAGAAAAATGTATGTGTTCAAAAATTATGATGCTCTTCTCCTTCATGAACAATTTAGTCTTAAAATCATTAAGTGGTTAGAGCAAGGAAGGTATCCTTGGGGATATACAGCTTCCTATGGTGTGTTGGCACCCATGATAAGTGAGGAGATGGACAGACGGCCAAGCAGTGACTCCCACAAGGCAGCAGGACAGAGCATGGGAGAGGTAGCACTGAATGCAGGACTTTGACTCCGTATATTTCTCTATTGTCTGAGTTTTAAAAAATGAATATGTAATCACAAACAACTTTCATCATCTTTATTTCTTTTTTTCTGAGGAAGATTCGCCCTGAGCTAACATTTGCTGCCAATCCTCCTTTTTTTTTTTTTTTGTATGTGAGCCACTGGCACAGCATGGCCACTGACAGACGAGTAGTGTAGCTCCACGCCCACAGGGTCTGCATCATCTTTATTTTTAAAATTAAAAATTTTAAAGGAGAGTAGAAACTGAGAGGAGTGGTGGCCTGTTTTGGGCTTTCCCTCCTTGGCACCCCTGCAAGGCTGGGAAGGTGTGAGCTGGCGCCCACCACCTGGGAACGGGAGTGTTGATGCCAGGAGCAGGGACATGCGTCCATGACTGTCAGCACCCACTCAGACTTGAACAATGGGCCTGGGGGCTGGGGTTCCCTGGGTAGCTTCTTCAGCCTCTGCACCACATGCTCGGAGATTCACACCCACAGGGTCCATCTGGCTCATCTCTGGGGCTCTCTGAGCCAGCGATATTCCTGAGTACTTTTGAAAGTATACCGAAGTCATTCTCACATCTCTCCTGTCCTTGCTGACAAAACCTGGGGATTAAGGGCAGGATAACCGGCTGCTCTTGGAAAAAGTGGTTTTCCTGTCTTAGCAATGATCTTTCCACAACACTTTCCCTGTCCAAATGTCCTACCATTGAATCTCTCCTATGAAGAGACTCTAAATTACTTCCTTTGAATCTAGCTGTTGTGAATGGGTTTCTATTTGAGATAAGAGAAATAGCTACTATTTATCGAGTTCCTATTGAGGGCCAGGTGCATTATCTCACTGCATCCTCACAATAGCCATGAAAGGTAGACGTGGGTGCAGAGAAAAACATTTTAAATGACTTTCCCACGGTCACCCCACGTAAGTGTTAGAGCTAAGGCACCGAACCCGATTTTCTGACCAAAACCCAAATTGAGCTTTTCCAATATGCCAAACGGCCTTTCTGTTATGCTTCAACAGTTTGGGATTTTCTCATTTTCAAACCATGTTTGAAATGCTGTTAGACTTTCTTTTTTTTTAAACAAAAAAAAAAGGATTGAGTGTTTTCTACGTGCTGGCACTATGTTTAGTGACTTTGTTTACACAATCTACTTTAATCCTCACCAAAACCCCATGACTCTTATGTTACAGATGAGGAAAGCAAGGACTAGAGGAGGCAGGAACCAAGGCCACACAGCAGTCAGTGGGTGGCCTTGAGACAACTCCAGAAGCTTGTCTTAAGCACCCATTCCTGCAACCACTTGATTATGTCCCTCACCCCAAAACTAAGAGGACATTCTCATTGGATTGTGAAGATTTAGTGAGCCAATGTTTATTTTTAAATGCCGGCCCAGAGGTGTTCAGCAAATACTAATTCCTTTCTTCTTTCTGTCTGGGTTCCAGGGATCTAGTGCAGGACAGTATGGGACAGGATTTAGGTCCCAGAAACACAGACTTTAGAGGCTGTTTAGTCTGAGCCCCTCACGGAGCAGACGGCCCAGGGAAGTGAAATGACAGATGGAAACGAAGCCTTAGTCTTTCTCTGCTTCCCCTATCTTTTGCCATCATCATTGCTAGGAAACCCCATGAAGCCAGGAGCCTGTTGGTTTGTTCAACTTTATATCCCCACCATTGCTCACAGTAGGAGTTTGAAAAGCCTTCATTGAATGAATGAATGCCAACCTCATCACGCAGCTGAGCAGAGTTTGAAGTCATGAAGGCTCCTCGCGGTAACTTTGTATCTAGGGAAAAACCTTCCATCTTTGGCTCCCTGCCCCAACTCATCAATGCTCAGGAGTGACTCACCGGCTTGGTACAGAGCCCAGTTCCCCAGCTCATGTGCTGCACAAAGACTGCCCCAGGCCAAGTGAGGGATTAACCACCTGGCATAGACTACATGCCTGAAAGCAGGCACAGTACAGTGGAAGGAGCCCTGAGCTGAAAGTCTGTGACCTGGGTCGTATACTCTCAGCCTCCTCCTCTCTGGGCCTAGCCTTCCTGGGATCTAAAAGGAAGGAGTGGACTAGACGAGCTGTGACCTTTATACAGAGGGCTTTATGCAGCAGAAAGACAAAGTGAGGGGGAGTGTGAATTCATGGGCAGTGGGACTCGCTGCCCCAAGCTGGTGTCCATCTTCAGCAAGAGCTCAGAATCAGCTGCCACAAAAGAAAACCTGACATTTACTGAGCGCTGTGCTAGTTGACTTGCCTTTGTACTATTCTGTGGGATCCTCAAAACAAGCTTGTGTGGAATACTCTTCAGCAATAAAAAGGAACAAACTATTGATACATGCAACAACTTGCATGGCTCTCCAGGGCATTACGCTGAGTAAAAAGAGGCCATTTCAAAAGGCTATGTGTTGTAAGATTCCATTTATATAGCATTCTGGAGATGACAAAATCGTAGAGCTAGAAATGGGTTAGCGGTTGCAGGGACTGGGGATGCGTGGCTGGAGTCCTGACTATAAAGGGGTAGCGTGAAGAAGTTCTTTTGTAGTTCTGGAACAGTTCTGTGTCTTGATTGTGGTGGTGGGCACACGAATCTAGACATGTGATGAAATTGTATAGAACTATGCACACTCACTCATACACAAATGAGTGCATGTAAAACTGGTGAAATCTGAATAAAGTCTGTGGATTGTGCCAATGTCAACTTCCTGGTTTGGATATTGTGCTATAATTATGTAAGGTGTTACCACTGGGGAGAGCTGGGTGAAGGGCAGAGGGAACCTCTCTGTACTATTTTTGGAACTTCCGTGGATCTATAATTATTTCTAAAGTAAAGGTTTAAAAAAAAGCCTATAAGATATTACTATCCCATTTTACTGAGGCTCGTGGAGGTCATATGGTTCTAGCAGGAAAGCAGGGATCTGATTCCACTTCTCTGACCCCAGAGTTACAAGCTTCTCCTCTGCCATCAGGCCTTGAGTGTGGAAAGGGAGCTGTCAGAGGCCGGCCCATACAGTCCCAAGTTCTCCACTTTAGCTTCATTGGTTTCTCTGGGGAGCCGTCCAGTGTCTGCTCCTGCCCAGGGAGCACACGGAGTATTCATTTTTTTCCAGTGGGCAGTGACTCAGCCAGCTTAGTTGTGGGCAAGCCCTTTTGGAGGGACTCTACCGTGTACTCTTGTTACACTTCTGTACCCACCTTCATCAAGGCTTTGGTTGAAGGAGAAGAATGACCCTGAGCACCTGCAGTTTGGTTGCTCTCAGAGGAGTAAACAGACTTCTTCAGCCACATGTTTACTTTCTCTCAGTTCCTTCCCATTTCGCTTCATCTTGCTACATGCTGGCACCTGCTAGGCTGAGGTTGGGGTGGGGAGGTGTACTGTGAAGACACTAAGACAAGAGGTCTGAATTTAACAGAGTCTACAGCCTGTTTGAGGAGAATAAGGATAAGTAGCAAAAAAACAAACAAAACAAGAACAATCAAGGGGAGGGAGCATGTGGGTTGGGGAAGCAGCCACTATCTCTCACTCCAGATTAAAGCTGCTTCAGGGGGAGGTGGTGTGTAATGTGCATCTCATTGTGAGCAGGTAGCAAGTACTCACAGACTTCTTGAGTTTTAAGAGAACAGAGAATATGCACATGGTTAATTCCAACGAGAGGGACAGATAATCTTTCAGAAAGGTGAGAATTCAGGGGAAAAGAATTCTGGGCCAAAGAAAGATGTCAGCAAAGACACAAGTAGATTAAAGTGCATGCATTTGGGTGGGAGCAGACGTGGGTAAAAGAGTCTGTTTTGACGTGTTCCATCCAATATGGTAGCCACTGGCCACATGTGACTACTGAGCACCTTAAATGTGGTTAGTCTGAAATGAGACGTGCTCTAACTGTAAAATACACACTCGATCAAAGATTTAGTACCCAAAAATGTACACTATCTCAATACTTTCTATGTTGATTACATGTTTAAATGTTATTTTGGTTAAAATAACTATTAACACTAATTTCACTCGTTTCATTTTACTATTTTTTTTAAAGATTGGCACCTGAGCTAACATCTGTTGCCAATATTCTTTTTTTCCTCTCTTCTTCTCCCCAAAGCCTTCCAGAATATAGTTGTATATTCCAGTTGTAGGTCCTTCTAGCTCTGTTATGTGGGACGCCACGTCAGCATGACCTGACAAGTGGTGCCAGGTCCGTGCCCAGGATCCAAACTGGGGAAACCCTGCACTGCCAAAGCGGAGCACGCGAACTTAACCACTGGGCCACGGGGCTGACCCCTACATCTTACATTGTATGTGGCTACCAGAAAATTTAAATTAAAATTTAAAATGAAAAATTCTTCATTTTCTAGTGGACAGCCTTCTGGACCATCCTTTTTCTGTCTAATGCTTACTCTTTTTTCTGCTCCCCTTTACAGCAGCCACAATATTGTATTTTCTTAAATGAAGCTTCTCTTTTCCCAAGGAGTGATATTATTTATAAAGTACTTTGAAAAATGGTAAAGAGCCTCAAGGGCCTCCTGCTTAACGATGCTTCCTTTGTAACAGTTTAGATATTCAAAACGAACAATTGCGATGAATGTTAACACATCTTTACACACAGGTCTCTCTACCACTGAAATTGCCATCCGAACATTTCCTTTCCAGTTCCTGAAGTTTCCATGGAAGCTCGGTTCGGTTGGACTCTGCTCCCCGAGGTAATGCAAATTACATTTCTGGGGATTTGGAAGTGATTTTTGATAGCACTTTGGTTTCTCTCGTTTTCTTTTCCTCCAGTCTGAGAAAAGAGACTGAAACATTGGACCAGGGCTCTTGGAAAATCTATTTTGATTTTCCTTCATTCACTGAACCTGACTTGCTTCTCCTTTCCCTGAGGGCTTTGCAGTTTCTACTGTACCACAAAGGAGCATTTATTTGTTCCTTCTCTTTTCTCATCTCATTTCCAAGAAGGGGAACTCAGAACTCTGATGTTATTTGAAAGAAGTGGTAGGACCTGAATCAAAAAATTCTCCATTCTGTAGTTAGTTGCTGTAATTCGGTTTTATCAAGGGGGCACAGAGCTGCCGGCCAAGCTCAGCAGCCTCCAGCTCAGTGTCTCTCCCTACCCGCTGCCCTCACTCCTGAGTGATGGTCATGCTGGTGATGGCATGGGGGAAGCATTGTAGACTAAGCCTCTTTCCTGGCTGGGCACAAATCATGAACAGAAAAGCCATCACCACTCTCCTCTTACTACAATGGCATCAGCTTTTCAAATTGTTACCGGCACTTTTGGTTCTTAATGTCCCCCAGGTTGGAAATCAAGAGAGACAACAAACAGGAGTAGAAAAGAAAAGTTTATTAGCTTGTGCATAGGACAGGCATAAGGGAGCCAGTGAGGAGAGGAAAGGGGCAGGTGACTGGCTCTTTAGGGAGTGGGATTGTGGGGCTTATATTAGGCAAAGGCCAGGGAGGAGGGCCTTGTCATGGCATGTAGAGGTGGGGCTGTGCTTGCGCCTGTGTACTACATGCAACGCATGTATCATTAGCACCCTAGCTCTCCACCCTGGGTGTGATTTTTACTATGCTAATGGGGCATCCTCAGTGGACTCCTGGGTGCTAGGACAGATGCGTAAGCCCAGGAACGTCCAGAGGCTTGGTGGCCTCTATCTGATTCTCCTAGCTTGACAACTGGTTAGGGGCATTATCTTGTTAGGCCAAGGGCCTTGCAGATGGCCCTGTCTCGTTAGGCTCGTTCCTGTCTCAAAATCAACAGCAGGCCCAACTGCAGGGTTCAAATAATGTGGTGTATGTTAGAACAGAACCCCTAGAAAATGAAGTGAGGCTCTCAAATGTCAATTAGCATGGGTGCAGATGAAGACCTCACCAACCAGGAAAGTTCCTTACAAGTGTTTTAGAAAGGGCCCCAGATAAGCCCTCAGTTACCAAAGTGGGAGAAGCAAATGGAGGATGCATTGTACTTGACCATCTCGAATTGGGCAAAATGGAGGGAGCAGTGGTGGAGAGTGATGATCAGCCTTGGGGACAGCTCCCTTCTAATCCAATGCTCTCGTCCACACTGGGCATTCTCAGAAGATATTCAGGGCAGAGATGAGGTATAAATAAGTCCTTAGGGTCTGGGTGTCAGGCTGTGGGCCAGGCGCTGGGACTACAAGGATGAGCAAGGCATCATCCTAGCCTTTAGAGTGTTCCCAGGCTGGTGGGGGACAGACAAGGACACCATCACAATGCTGCAATGTACTCAGCACTGAGGCAATATGTAATTGCAAGCACAGGAGGGACATCTGAACTGGCGGCAGAGGAGGGGGAAGGGCACAAAGAGCTTCCTGCAGCGGATGCTGAAGATTTTATTTTTTATTTTTTGGTGGTAAAATACGCATAACACAATTCACCATTTTAACCATCTTTAAGTTTCAGTTCAGTAGGGTTAAGTACATTCACATTGTTGTGCCACCAATCTGGAACTTTTCATTTTGCAAAACTGCACTCCATACCCATCAAACAACATCCCCAGCTCCTGGCAACCACCACTCTACTTTCTGTCTCTATGAATTTCACTGCTCTAGGCACCTCACAGAAGTGGAATCATACGTATTTGTGTTATGGTGACTGGCTTATTTCACTGAGAATCATGTCCTCAAAGATCATCAATGTTGCAGCGTGTGTCAGAATTTCCTTCCTGTTTAAGGAGGGTATGTATGTACTGCATTTTTTTATTTGTCTATCCATCAATGGACATTTCGGTTGCTTCTACCTCTTGGCTATTGTGAATAATGGTGCTATGGATATAGGTACACAAATACCTCTTCAAGATCCTACTTTCAATTCTCTTGGCTATACACACTGCTATGGACTGAACTGTCTGTCCCCCACCAAATTGATATGTTGAAGCCCTAACCAACCCTCAGTGTAACTGTATTTGGAGACAAGGTTAAATGAGGTCAAGGTTGTGGTCCTAATCCCATAGGACTGGTAGCCTTACAAGAAGAGGAAGAGAGGCATCTCCCCCGACCCACCTATTGCATGCACCAAGGAAAGGCCATGTGAGGACATAACAAGAGGCGGCTGTCTGCAAGCCAGGAACAGAGTCCTCAACAGAAACTGAATTGGCTGGAACCTCAATCTTGGACTTCTAGTCTCCAGAACTGTGAGAAAACAAATTTCTGTTGTTGAAGCCACCCAGCCTGTGGTATTTCGTTATGGCAGCCTGAGCTGACTAATATATACCCAGAAGTAGAAATGCTGGATCATATGGTAATTCTATACTTAATTTTTTGAGGCCCTGCCCATACTGTTTTCCATAGTGGCTGCACCATTTTACATTCCCACCAACATGGAGCTGACTTTTAAAAAGAAGGTAAGAGGGGGGTGGGGACAGAGAAAAGCAAATGAGAAAGCAGAGAGGCCTTTAAGGAACAGTACAAGTGGCTGCATCAGAGACAGGAGGGATGGCGGTAGGGGAGGAGCCTGAAGAAGCAGCAGGAGGTGGGGCCTTGTGTAGCCCAAACCGAAAGTTTGCTCTTTATCCCCAAATCCATGAAGAGTCCTGAGGGATTTAAAATGGTGGGGGGTGGGGGAGCTGGGGAGCGGTAGGGAGAGTTGGCATAATCAGATTTGCATTTTAAAAAGTCCATTGACAGGAATGTGGAAGATGGGTTAGACATGGCAGGACTATTAGAGAAATTCGGGAAAGAAGTGACAAGAGCCTGAAAGATAGCACTGGGAATGGAGAGAGGCCTGAGAAGGATATTCAAGAGGTTAAACTATAGGCCCAGAGACAGGGCAGGATTTAGGATAACTTCTCTGGCAGACAGACCCTAAGGTGGCCCCGTGATTCCCCTGACTTTCATGCCCTGTGTAATCTTCTCCCCATGAGTGTGGGCAAGACTTACGACTTGCTTCTAAGCAACAGAATGTGGCAAAGGTGAAGGGATTTCACAGATGTTAACTAAGCTCCCAAAGCAGCTGATTTTGAGTCAATCAAAAGGGAGAGCATCCTGAGTGGCCTGACTTACTTAATAAGGGAAAAACTCTTAAAAGTGGGACTGGGCCCACCCAGAGACGAGAGAGAATCCTTACGGGTTTGACGATGTAAGCAGCCGTGTTAGAGAGACTCATGTGACAATGAACTGTGGGTGGCCTCCAGCCAACAGTCAGTAACAAGCAGACAATCACAAGGAAATGAATTCTGCCAACAACCTGAGGGAAGCTTGGAAGTGGCTCCTTCCCCAGTTGAGCCTGCAGATGAGAACACAGCCTGTCCATGTCCAGACTCTGACCCAGAAAACTGGAAGATAATAAATACGTGTTGCTTTAAGCTGCTCAAGTTGTGGTAATTGCTATGGAACAAGAGAAAACTAATACAACTTTGAAGGTTCCTGGGGGTGTCACCGTAGGAAACAGTTGGGGAGAAGGAAGAGGTGATGATAGTTGCAGCTAGCATTTATGGATTACTTACTATATGCCAGGCACTGTGCCCAGATTTCAAATGGCTCCGATCTATTACCCACAACAGTAAATTGTGTTAATTGACCATTGTACAAGGGCGTTCCCCTCTTGAGAGAAGTGGGCAGGCCAATCCACGTTTAGCAGCATTTAGTCTCTACTCCTTCCTCTCCAAGCCCAGGAAACAATCCTCAATCAGGAAGCATGTGATTTCTGCTTTAGAAATTCCAGAGTCTGTGGGCCCTTAATCAAAGACTTTCTTCCTTTACTTACTGCCAGCTGGATTTTAGTGGGAGCCATGAAGCCTACGGAATTTATGTATCCAGCAGAGAGGAATGAGCCTCAAGACATTTCAGGACTCATCTTCTGTTATACCTTCCTTGAAGAGAAGGCAAGAAATATTAAGACACATTTTCCATTACTCAGAGTTGTTTTATTTAGGTGGAGACAACAGTGCAGAATTAAAACAGTGTTTCACTTTTTTCTATAGACACAGCAGCCTTGATTTTCAGCCTTTCATCCCTCCTTAAAGAGGAGTCAGTCTGATCAGAATACAGAACTTGGACAAGTGACTCATGTGGAGATATGAAACATAATAGTGATAACCACCAAAACGTGGAGTTTTCAAGATTCTTGTGCTTTTTAAAAAAGGATCATTTTCTAACCCCATGATATGATCTCATCCTTCAATCTTTGTGGACTAGAAACCAATCGGTCTCACCAAATGACACAGCAAAAAGAACAGACATATTTTTCTTTAAAAGTTCTTAAGAAATTTAGTCATTAAAAAGAATTCAAATTATGCCTCAAGCACCACTTTACAGAATATGTTAAATTGTAATTACGGTGCTTTTAAAAAGCCAACTTATTAAAGAGGAGCTGATGGCTTCAGTTTTTGTAGGGAACACTTGTGTCAAATTCTACAAGGGTTTTTCCTCCTCTGATGGGCAAGGGGAAAGCACTCAAGACATGAGAAACTTTTATAACTTTGAGGAACTTGAAGAACAATTACTGATCAAATCTCATGCTTTAACTGACAAAGTATTTTTACAGCTAAAAAGAAAACCCAGAAACACAATACATCTCATTTAAAGCAGGCAGGACAAACCAATCATGAATTAACATCTATTATATTTCACAAATGACACAATATCATCTTGGCCAACTTTTTTAACGGTTTCACTTTACTTGTCAAAAATAGGGTCAAAATGCCAATGATGGCCCAGAAGGAGCCATTTCATCTCAATGCCCTCAAATGAAACCTCAATTACTGGTAATTGCACACTTCAATCAATGTCCCTTTTCAAGAGGTTATTCTGGGAAATTATGGAGACCAGGACCTTTAAAACTGGCCCCATGGTGTAGTGGTTAAGTTTGGCGTACTACGCTTTGGTGTCCTGGATTTGCGGGTTCAGATCCTGAGCATGGACCTAGACTACTGGTCAGCCATGCTGTAGCGGCAACCCACATACAAAATCGAGGAAGAGTGACACAGATGTTAGCTCAGGGCCGATCTTCGTCAAGCAAAAAAACAGGAAAATTGGCAACAGATGTTAGCTCAGGCCGACTGTTCCTCAGCAAAAAAACCACAAAACTTCAATTTTCCTAATCATTGCAGGCAACACTGAACTTGTATTGAACTTGAAAAGTGCTCACAACTTACTCCACAATAAAAAGCTAAGAACTGGCACTACTTATATGAGCAAACCTATTCATTTACAGAAATATTCCTCCCCCTACGAAAAGGCTAAATGAGTTCCCCTGCCCTTGCCTTTTAAAATCAAATCACAATTGCCAACAAACTAGGACGTATCACAGCAGGGTGTTCATTCATTCCACAAACCTTTACAGAATGCCTATGACACACCAGTCACTGTTTTAGGAGCTTGTGATACAGCAGTGGATAAAAACTCCCACCCTCATAGATCTTCAATTTACCCTGAACTGACAAAAAGCAAAATTAACTAAACACAAATGCATTTATTTAAAAAGTTGTGCAACAGTCCGCCTCCAAGAGCTGAACTAATTCTCACAGGAACGAGGCCCACCATGCCCTGCTGCCACGCCTTGGCTCATTCTTGGACAGCAGAGAATCCTCAGTGAGCAGGTAATTTCACAAACAAACCATGATCATGCAATAAGACCCACCATATAGGCGGAAGTTTCTAGCATTCTCACAGTACAACTACAAAGTAGGACAAAACATTTACCCAGTGTTATGTGCAGCCTCCCCACGTTCCAGTGAGACTGAACACAGACAATGATTTGGATCTGGAATAAGATAATACCTGGTGGCCAGGGAGCAAACAGAGGTCAGTGCCAGCTGCCCGATCAGTCCAGGCAACTGCCACCCACTCAGTCTCCTAACTGACTCTTTAGTCTGACTCTAGAAAATGCAGTCAGTTACTCCAAAGGTACCGTTCACTCAAAAGGTGCAAATACGACTTCACTACATAAACATCAGCAGCTGAGACCTACTGTTGGAAGCAGCAGCTTCCACAAGGATAATGGGAGCGTCCATTCTCCGCTGTGTGGCTTGGTCTTCAGCCATTAGAGCAGAGCTTCTCGACGTTGGGTGCGAGGACTATGGTGACCCCGGAAGGTGTATTTAGTGTTGTGCATCTATCTGAGGAGAGGATTCATAGCTTTTAAACTCTTTGCAAGAGGGTTTATCACCTCCCAAAAGTTTAGGAACCTCTATATTGGAGGGTCTCTGCCTGTCCCTTGGGAAAATTAAACATGCAGCGGGACACTGCTTTCAGAACGACCAGTCCCAGCTGCAACACTAGTGTTGTGCCTCTGGTTTAGAGGCCTCGTGATGATTTACCAGAAGACATGAGCTGGAAACAAAGTTAGTAACCCTGGTGTGGACATTTAGGATCTGTCTGTCCCCTTTTATAAAGCAATGAAGGACTCCTCAGCCTCAAGAAACTGGCTCCTCTAAAGTAGTCCCCTAGGCCAGCAACTCACCATGGATGGATGAATTAACTCTCCTAAGAACACTTTTTCCCAAGCCGAAATGTATGACCACACATTCATATCAGCCTTTGAGCGCCACAACGGTTGTTCATGGGCAAGTCCATGTCCCCCATAAGCCTGTCCTCCCCACTTTCAGCAAGGTAAGGTACAAAAGACGAGTAGAGCTCTTACTGTTGAAAATCACTGTCGGTTATTGTTTTGTCCAAGCTTCAGCCTGGGGGATTTGTGGCTAAAGAATCTCTAGGAAAAACTGTAACTAGATCTCAAAACCATCAGCTACAGAAACTACAGGAGAGAGAAAAACAATATGGTGTCTCCAAGAACACAGAGCATTTGCTGGGAATTTTCTGGAAGGGCTTTTCTTGTGGCTACTCTTCCTCTTGGTATCTGTCTGTCTTCAATGCCTTTTACTAGACTCTGAACTCCTCAAAGATGGGGCCCTGCCTTATTCATATCTGCAGAGACAGTGACTACTGGCATGATATACAAGACGTCACAGACTCTATTGGACCCTACTGGAGCTCAGAGAGTAGGAACGGGGAAATAAAAGAGAGGCCAAGGACTCCAATTATACTAATTCTGATAAAAGGACTACACGTGACAGGGCTTAGAGTTCCTGGTCTCCTAAAATAATGTATCCCCTTTTACCACTTCCAAATACAAATTAGGGGCAGTCTATAGAGAAGATGAGGCCTTTTGGGGGGGGAAAAAGCATATCATAGAAAAATAGATTCCTGAAATCTTTTCAGACTATAAAAAGAAACCAGTGTAGAGAAATGTGATGGAACATTTCAGATACAGTGATATAAAAATGTAGCAAAATCGATTATTTAGGCTACTACCATTTCTAAGTCACACTATAATCCAACAGTAATAAATATCATGTAATAATAATGTAAAGCACTGATTGCATCCTTGATATTTATCATTAGCTTTCCATCTCAGAAACCATTACAGAAGCACAAATAAAATCTGCTTTTGTGAATATTCTAAAAGGCAGAAAGAGCAGCTTACATAACTTTCGTTCTTCACAAAATAGTAAATAGATTAGGCAAACGACTAATTTAAGGGCAAATGTAAACTTTGAGGTTTCTGAAGATTACGCACTTTAGCAATGTGTTAACTTTCTAAGAGCAAAAACAAGGAGGTCGACAGATGTAATTTTAAAGAATTTTATATAAAATGTATAAACATAGTTAGGATCTATTTACATGGTCAGAATTGTGGAAAGTTTTTTTTATATATTCTGAATCGGCCTTAAATGTTTAAGAAATAATGCTTGGGTGTTACATTATATACCCATTTGTAACATTTATTCTATAATTCTCCATCATTGTTAGAATGTTCTTCCTAAATGGCCTCAATTCTGACATCATACGATTTTAAATTAAAAAGGATTTCTTAAATATGTGCTTAAATATAAATAAAAGAAACTGCTAAGTTGTTCTGGTTCCAAGCAGACTATATTGCAGGTGTCATTTACACGTTCTGATCGTAATAGGCAAAATGTCCCTCACTTTAAGCATTGTGTGTGCTGTTAATTTATTTAAGTAACATCCTGTTTCAAATGCTTTTGATAAGAGGATTTGAATTCCCTGCAGAAAACCCCTTGGAAAGTGATTGAATTAATTTGTTCAACGAGTTCAGATTTTCCTAGTGGGCTCTTCTAGAAGAGTTCCTTCCTATACAGAAGTCACACTTAAACAGCCTTTAGAGCATCTCGTTAACTAAGTTTTCAGTCAGAGCAGTGTCTGGGCCACTGCCCTTCGCAGCAGAATGCAAGCAGCAGTGGTTAGAGGATTTCCATTAGCCAAGGCCGACCAGCAGCAGCGCAGAGAGAGCCTGTGGGCAAGACCCGCGGCACCAGCATTACTCCCATTTAGGACACTGCCAAGGACATGTCCACCTGTGGGTCCACAGGTAGCCTGTCAATGTTTTTATTGTCCAACAGTAGTTAAGGGTACATAGGAGATTCATATTAAATTATATCCTGACATGTTTATTACTATTTCATAAAACAAAACAAAACAAAACCTCCTGAAGTCCTCGCTTTCCAGTAGGTCCGAGTCTTGTCGCACCATCTGTTCAGAAAGGCATTTCTCTGAGGCACTAAAAGTGCTCCTACTCTTACTTTTGAGTAGTTTTTCCACTTTTCATTTGATGAGGACAAGGACTTACACATAGATTCTTGCTCCGGTTTATGTATCTCCACGTTGCTTCTCTAGAAAGTTCATGAAAGATTCTTCCCCAACATTTTGTTGACCATTATTTGCATTAGGGACTCAGGAAGACGTGCTCAGTATCTCTACGAAGAACCATTGACTGCAAACCAGCTGGGAGCCTGACAGAGGTGCTTCAGCCAAAATGAATCCCACGTCACAGAAGTCACAGATCTGAAGTTCAAGGAAAACATCAGCAGCAGGAAGAATCCAGAAGTCTCTGTCGAGGATTCTTCTCTCCATTATTTGCTTTAGTCTCACTGTGTACATTCAAATCTGTCAAAACGGAAAACAAATATTTATGACAGAGGTCACACAGGAGGAACCACGGGCACTAATTAACTTCTCTTCTGCTATCAATCTACCTCATGTTCTTTGCCTTACTAGGTTTTGCTTCTTAGCCAAATCTCACAGCACAGTGAAGTTAGGCCAGGGCAACAATTACATCAATAAACTTTCAGTCCCTTTTGAACCAGACCGAGAATGAAAGACAAGAGGGTACAGGGAGATAAGCCAGTAAAACAAGACAAAAATAAGCGAGAATGACAGCAACAAGGAATTCTTTTTTTTTTTTTTTTTTTTTGAGGAAGATTAGCCCTCAGCTAACTGCTGCCAATCCTCCTCTTTTTGCTGAGGAAGACTGGCCCTGAGCTAACATCCATACCCATCTTCCTCTACCTTATATATGGGACGCAGAACACAGCATGGCGTGCCAAGCAGTGCCATGTCTGTACCCGGGATCCAAACCAGTGAACCCTGGGCTGCCGAGAAGTGGAACATGCACACTTAACCGCTGCACCACCGGGCCGGCCCCAGCAACAAGGAATTCTTGAGCAAGGGGCAAAGTATGAGACAGAGAGAGAGAAACTTCAAATATGAAAAGGAAGAGAGAACAGTCTAGAGAAAGCACAGATCTTTCCTTCTTTGGAGATTTGGGGCAGCACCAATTCTTTCCTGCTCTGTCAGTACTGAAAGACCCTAATGGGAAAATGGATTAACAGTAGTGGGTGGAGTTAAGACTGTCAATCATTCATAAAAGGCAGCTGCAAAGGCGCTTCCTCAGCCTCGGCCCTGACAGGCCACCCTACCTTTGAGCTCTGCCATCTGGTTCCCCAGCTCCTTTCCCATCATCTGCACAGCCCTGGGAATTTTGCCATCGACAACATCCATCTTGATCGTGCCGAGGTTGGTCAGGAGCAGCATGGGGTCGATGCCCTGACCACTGCTTTTAATATTCTCCAGTACCTTCAGACACTTGTATGACTTGAGTTCACTTATATTCTCCTCCAAGAAAAGATTGTAGAGGCTCATGTCGTTGTACCTTTCAGACTTGAAATGCAGAACTCCGAAAGTGGGCAGGATTTCGTACACTTTGAGAACATCTGTCTTCTGTCGGAATGGAACAAACAGCGTGTAGACAACGACGGGAGCCAGCAGAACGTAAACCACAAGGTTGATGAAACTGAGCAACTGGAAGATGCCGACTGCAACAAGTTTGCACTGAAACCGATCAGGGACAGTGCTGTCATTTCTCAGGATCCCAGATTTGATGCTGCAGACAAACTCATCCGAGAGGGAGGAGAGGCTAAAGTAATAGCCCAGGTAGACACAGGCTAACAGTATAATACTGAGGGTTAGCACCCGGCAGCTGAGGTACCTGACGATTAAATCTTTAGAGTTTTTCTTTGTCTTCAAGTACTGCTCCACAATTGGGTACTTGAAGTGGCTTTCAGATATCTCCCACAAACTAAAAAAAATGAACAAAAATGTAAACCCTTACCAAGGCCATCAAAGATGTACCCACATTCAGCCACACCCCACTAAAACCCTCAAATGCCTTCTCTCCTGTACTTCTCTACCTGTAACTTCAGTAGAATACCAGGGAATAAAATCAGGTTTTAAAAAAAAGGAAGAAGGAAAAGCAATAATAAAACACTTTTCCCCTTAATATTTTAAAGGTCTAGTTAGTTAAATGAGTTATATTTGTAAATTCTTAGAACACCTGGCACCTAGTAAATGTTAAATGTTTGTTAAATAAATTTGATATTTCTTATTCTGCTTTTTTTTAAACTACCATTTTGCACTCATGTGTGCAGAATAAGGAAAAGAATTTTCCAGCCCAACTGGAACACATATGCCTCCTATGGGTGAGGGGCGGGAGGCGACAGCTGAGTGTGTGTGGGCTCAGACTGCGGGGCCTGACAGACCTGGTCCAGGTCCCAGCTCTCCCACTAACAGCTAGAGGACAGTGCTTCCAACTGGAAAACTAATAATAAATGCATTTAGTTAAAACGATGCTCTGAGGGTGAAATGAGATAATGTACTTAGAGAACTCAACACGGTGTCTGGAATATATTAAGTATTTTAAAAATGAGAGCTATTAATATTCTTGTTACTACTGTTGATAATAAGAACCAGAGGAAGAATGTCAAAGAGACAACACACTGCCTATTTGTTCCCTACTTCTCTCGCACGGGTCTCTGAGCTCAGCAGCCTCATCATCCACTGCGCTTCTCCATTAAGGAGTAGGTCAAAGCAAGCAGGCCACACCTAGTTCCGTAACCTGCCACCCCTACTAGAACTGCATGTGAGAAGATGTGACAGTGATGTTTCACTCAACAAGGGAAGGACTCAACATGAGGACAGGTGTTGGGACAGACAGGTAGGGGAGAGATTTGGGAGAGCAGCCCTTCCTGTCTCCCAGAGAGCGTCAGTAGGTGAGTGATGGCCCCCCATCTACCAGCTATGGGAGCCCTGAGCTCAAACAGGCAGGAGAAGGGCAGAGAACTCGTACCCCAAAACCTGGCAAGATAGCTGCTGGGGGGTAAGTTACCTTTGCCCTGCGTTCTCATTAACACCTGGAACTGGGCTGGCACCGTCTGTCACATCGAGGTCGTGCATGCTCTTTGCGGCTTTAATGGCGCGGTTGTAAACCTTGTCAAGTTCTTCCATGATAAACTTCAAATCTGAGCAAAGATGAGGAGCAGCTGTGAAACGCCAGAACAGGGAGGGCAGGTACAGGAGGATCGCCACCAGCAACAGGATGTAGGGGAAAAACTGGAAAACAAGGGAGCAAACCATGGGATCAACGGTCCCCCATCGAAGTAACCTAACTGTGCGAAGTGCTGCTCTCGCTTTTCTCATCTTGAGACAAATGTGAGTGCCCACGTCACTCATGGAAACCAGGCTCATTACCTAATAACCAGATAATGCTTGATATCGGTGACTATTTTTTTCCCCTCCTTCAATAGACTTTAAATTGAAGTAAATGGCAACTACACGGTGACACATGGTGTCTCCTCTCTAATCACAGAATGAAATGAAAAAATAAAATGACTCTCATGTCCTTTAGAGTAATTCCTCAACAAAATCCCAATTAAGGAACAGGTAAATGTCACAGTGGCCTCTGCTGGGCTCTTTCTTTTTAATTGCTGTGGTTTTAGAAGGTCACTAACGCAGAGCTGTTTGTTTGTTTTTTTTCTTTCTGGAATATGGGAGAATGTCACAGAAATGCATAACTTCACTCAAAACAAATTTAAAAAATTGTGGCTTTGGTGATCCAGTAATGACTCTATCAAACAGCTGAAATAAGCAGTTAAAATTCACAGAATTCGGAAGGGCCTTCTGTGCTGGGACAGACCTGAGGACCGCCCAAGACCCTCATTTTACAATTGGATCATCTCAAGTCTGGAGAAGCCAACCACAAAGGGGCAACGGTTAGGAGGAGGGCATCAGGATGTGGATGGATATGCAAAACAAGTGAGAGGGGATTCAGAGGTCAGAGCGAAAGCACTCTGTAGCCAGATCTGTGGGGCAGTCAGGAAGGCTCAGCCTCAGGAGATGGAGGAAGACCATGACCCGCGGGCAGTGCAGATACAAATTTCAGCTCAGCTCAGTGGCCTGTGGACCTAACGGGCACATTATCATTAGTCCTCACAATGAGCCCGGCAAGGCCTTTACTGATGGCTCCATTTTGCAAAGGGGAAGAGGAAGCCAGAGCAGCTTCTGGCCACAGAGCACAAAGCTAGTAAGTGACAGAGACAGAAGATGAAGCCTGACCTCTCTGCCCCAGAGCCATGACTTTTCTACCTTAATATACTGCAAATTATTTTACTTCTCTGGAAAACTTCTCCCTACCTTTGGACTGCTCTCGCTCTCAGAGTTGTAACAGGAAGAGGCCTCAGTGGCCTTGAGTTGACACAAAACCCCCACCCCTAACATCTCTGGGAGCAGGCAGTAGACCCAATGCCATGACTTCACTGTAAATTAAGATGCACAGAAAGTTTCAAAGAGAGTATAGAGCATTCTCAAATAACCCTCGTCCAGTTTTCCCCACTGTTAACACCTTACGTTTCCGTGGTACATCACTGGTACATTACTAGCAACTAAGTTCCACACTTTGATTTGGATTTCTCCATTATTTCTCCAGTATTGTCTTCTTTCTCTTGGGAGATCCAATCCTGAGTGCCCAGTGCATATAGCTGTCATGCCTTCCTAGTCTCCTTTGTTCTGTGACAGTTCCCTCAGCCTTTCCTCATTTTTCATAAAGAAGAGTATTTTTAAATTCATAAAATAATACATATAGGTTCACAGAGGAAATGAATTATATTAATATAGTTATCAAAATATTAAAAAACAAATTTGCATGTGATTATTAACACATTGAAAGGGCTCTAACAGAAGGTCAAATACCTTCAGTAACTTTGCAGTGGTGAAGAATAAACAGTATTCTGTTACCTGTGATTTCTGTGGGTGAGAAAGTCACTACATATATTTATATACTTATTTTTTATGTTAAATTTTAGTTAGAAGTGCCTAAAAATAAAGTTGTCATGTGTTTTCCCACCCTGGCTCACAGACTCCTTGATGCTACCATGGACCCCACGTTAGAAACCTCTGCTCCAGAACAAAGAGACAAATAGCACAGAGAGCTCTGAAACTTTGCAAAGCTGTCTGATCAATACGGCTGCAACGCTTCAGGGTCCTGACATGGGCTGGAGTTTCTCAAAATTATTAACCCAATTTGCAAAGGGCTGTTACACAATGACACACACAACAGGCTGTGATGAGCTGAATTTTGGCAGCATAATTCAAAGCTGGCTGCAGTGAGAAGCACTGTCCCTTCAACCCTTGTCCACTCTGAAGGGTACCCATTAGTAGAAAAATGTAACTGCATAATATAGAGTTTGCGCTGCTTCCATAACCAAGAGAGACAGGCATTTTCTTTCGGAACCACGGAGAGAACACTATTGCTAACTTGGGGTTGTGACATATTTTTTAAAAGTCACTTTTGTTCCAAAGCTATCTAAATAACAGCATTTTACTTCAAACTTTTCTTCTGAATGAAACAGTGACTATTTACAGTCTGTGGCAATTTTTCTAACATGCCTATGTGGTGCACTAATTAGTACCAACGAAAGTTCAGCACAGCTCACTGTAATTAGAAAAACGAATGTTTACAGGTATTACATATTGGCCCTAGGCTTTCTCCTAAAATACCCTGTACCTTGATCACCTCTTTAGGAATGTAGTTGAATGCCCTGTTTCTTGGTTTTCTCCACAATTCAACCTTTTTTTTCTTTTCCATCAAAAATAAAAAGGCGACTTTCAGTGAATCTGTAACAAGCTTGTATTAAAATCAATTCAACTGAAATAGGAATCCGAAAAAGCATTCAATTATCCTCTTTAAAATCCTTTTGTCTAAATAAGGAAGCCAGGAAAACTGCAGGGCCTCGGGAGTGCATCTGCTGGACAGGAACGACTCTGCTCAGAAGCCCCATCTCCTCCAAACTGTCCGAGACCAAAGCTGTGACTGCGCTGCTCTCTAGGACGTCCATGTTTGCACTGAGCTCTCCCCACGAGAGCGAAGCTTCTCAAAGCAACATGGAATGAAGGAGTTGGCACAATTTTCAGTCTATTTGCTTTAAAAATCTGTGTTGTTTCTGGAAGGGGTTGTAGTTAAAACAAGAGACCCTCCAGGTGGAAGGAAGCTTGCAGGGGATTGGTACAAGCTCCTTCCACATTCAAATTCCCTCTACCTCATCTACGGCAAAGAAACGTCCAGTGAGGCCTGAACAACTCGTCCCCTGGAATGCATGTGATCATGTCTTATGGGATTAAATGCAGATGGGTAAATTCATTCCAAAACATCTCCTGGGCACCTGCTAGGTGCCAGGCGGTGGGCTGGAAGCACGGTCCTCACAGATGAAGTGCACAGAGGCTGCCCCCAGGACCACACTGGCCGGGTGGGAACACAAGCTAATAATTAAATAATCAAAACATAAAAGTGATGGCCACAAAATATGTAGGTTCTAAGTACTGAGGGAACAGACATGTCCGTGGGAAGGTCAGGGAAGGCTCTGTAAAAGAGGTAACATCTCAGCTATGTCTTAAAGCACAGGGAGGCAAAAAAATAACATAAAATAAAGCACTATGGTAAGACTCAGCTCCAAATTCACCATCTCTGTGGACCTCCAGATATCCTCTTTCCTTTGCTGGAATCCTTTCTCCTTGTTTGCCTGGTGAGTTCTTCCCCAACCAGGGGAGCAAAGGCAGTGAGCAAGACCACAGGTGAGGAAGGAGGAAGAGCTGAGGCTGGAAGGGTGTACTAGGTTGAACGGTGTCCCGCGCACCTGGAACCTCAGAACATGACACTGTTGGGAAATAGAGTTTCTGCAGATGTAATTAGTTGAAATGAGGTCATACTAACTTAGGGTGGGCCCTAATCCAGTGACTAGTATCCCTGTAAGAAGGCCATATGATGACACAGAGACACACAGGGGAGAGGCCATGTGGAGATGGAGGCAGAGATTGGAGTGATGCATCCATGAGCCAAGGAACACCAAGGATCGCCAGCAACTGCCAGAAACTATAAGAGAGGCAAGCAGCAGATTCTCCCTCTGAGCCCTCAGGAGAGAGCCAACTCTGCTGACACCTTGATTTCTAACTTCTGGCCTCCAGAACTATGAGAGAACAAATTTGTGCTGTTTCAAGCTACTGAGTTTGTGGTAATCTGTTCTAGTAGTCCTAGGAAACTCACAGAAAGGGTACGCAGGGACCAAATTACGAAGCTTTCGGCTTCTACATTATTCATAATAGGAAGCTCCTAGAGGAGGGCATGATCAAAATTCACCTAAGAAAGATTACAGCAGCCGTGGAGAAGGGAACGCACTGGAGAGGAGAGAGACAAGGCAGGAGGTTGCTGAGCAAAGAGGTGGGAAGTGACGAGCACTGAACTAAGTCAGCGATGGGGAGAGGGAAGCCAGATTGGAAAGCTGCGTAGAGAGGGAAACAGACTTGGAAGTGACAGAAGGAAAAGGGGAAGAACTGAGGCTAATTCTAGGTTTCCAGTTTACGCAAGGGTGTGGATTGCGGTACCATTAGTTGAAATAAAGAAACAAGGAGGAACAGAGTCAGAGCAGAGGAGAGTGAGGTGGGAGGCAGACGTAAGAAGATGAGAAATTTTGAACATGATATACCTGTAGTCATCTACCTGGTAGAGACATGTAGTAGGTAACTGAAAATGAAGGAAGAAAATCTAGCCAGCTTTCCATTTCAGGATCATGTAACATATAGATGGTTGAAGCCAAGAGCACGGTTGAGATTATCCAAGGAGAATGTGTAGAAGAAAACAAGAGGAACAGGGAGGGACACGAGACCCTACCACTTAAAGGACAGGCAGAAAGAGAATTTTGGAAGAGATGGGAAGGAATGGTCAGAAGGTAGGAAGCATGTAAGCCAAGAACAAATTCCAGTGGGGGAAGTCACACATAAAGATGCATGAAAGATGTTTGTTCTTGGCTGCATGTTGTTCAGACAGTAACCCACTTAAAGATAATCCCAAATATGGAAGTCCAAAGAGTGAAAGGCCACGAAGCAAGGTTAATGCACTCCACGAGCAGCTTCCAGAGGCCAGAGAAGAAAGATGGTAGCCCATTCTATCCTGCACTCGAGGGAACACACCTCAGGTAGCAGGCTTCATGATTCATGACATTCTGGGAGGGATCTAATATGAGGAAAGAAGATGGTAAGCAAAGCATTTGTGCGTAGAAGAAGAAAAAGACTCCTGTCCAGAATTAGAACCAAGTTACAAGGAAGCAAGGAAAAACTTTCCTAAAGATCTGCACAAAAAGGGAATGTCCCATGAGGCAGGGAGTTCCCTTCCAATGGATCCTCTGGAAGGGCTTTAGAACTCTAGATCAGGGGTGAGCAAACGTTTTCCTGCAAACAGCAAGACAGAAAATGTCTATGAGCCGTATGAGCTCTGTTGCAACTATTTAACTCTGTCATAGAGTGAAAACGGACACAGGTAATGTGTAAATGAATGGGCAAGGTTGTATTCCGATAAAACTATTTGCAGAAACAGGCAATGGGCTGGATTTGGCTGGAGTGTGTATGTCATAGTTTGTCAACCCCTGCTCTGGATTCTTGCTTCTCAAGGAGTGGTCCACAGACCAGCAACTTCAGCATCACCCAGGAGCTTGTTAGAAATGCAGAATGCAGGCCCCCATCAGACCTACTCAATCTGAGTCTACATTTCAACAAGATCCCCAGGTGATTTGTATGCACATAGAATGTGGGGAAACTGATCTAGAGGAATGCTGCCCACATGGAACCCAAGTTGGGCCAGCAGCATCAGGATATCCTGGGAAACTGATAAAAACCATATTCCTGGGAGCTGGCCCCATGGCATGGTGGTTGAGTTCCCACACGCTGTTTTGGCAGCCCGGGGTTCGCAGGTTTGGATCCAGGGCACGGGCACAGCACCACTCCTCAAGCCGCGCTGTGGCGACATCCCACATAAAATAGAGGAAGATTGGCACAGATGTTAGCTCAGTGACAATATTCCTCAAACAAAAAGAGGAAGATTAGCAACAGATGTTAGCTCAGGGCCACTCTTCCTCAAACACACAAAAAACACACAAACAAACCCCAAAACTCCCATATTCCTGGCGTTAACTCCACAGGTTTCAACCTAGTGGTCTGGATAGGGCTCAGGATCCTGTATTTTCACAAGCCACCCCGTAGGTAATGCTAAGGTTTGCAAACATCTGGTTTGAGAGCCTCAGAGGTCCCCCTCTGGCTAAGTTTCTGTAATCCACTTAGGAGAAATAAAGATTTGTTTACTCTGCTAATTTTATTTTCTTGTTCTTGCTGTTCTTATTTTGTTTTGCAATCAAAATTCTGCTTCTCTGTTTCAGAAAGAAATCTTGCCAAACAGTTATGAACTTGAACAAAGAGAACAGAACACTCAAAAGAAGCCCAGTTATCAAACAGTCTTAGAGCACCACCTGTCGGTCCCCTTGACTGCACCACCTTTCCACCAAAGACTCTTCCTTAGAGGTACTAGAAACCACCAGAAACAAATGGAGAGGGAAAGAAACAGAGAAGAGGCAAGGAGAAATGAAAGGAGTAGGTGGGGAGAAATTGCAGCATTAATTATACCAATGCCATCAACTCTACACTGCCACACACTTAAACATGACACTGAGTAATTCCTCTGGGGGGAATTTGGGTCTCCTGGTTTTAAATCTGGCATCACAACTGACTTGAGGAGTGTTCACTAAACCCTGTGCCTATAATCCACTGAGCACCACTCAGAGCGCTCCTAGAGAGCTGAGTCTGGCTCTAAACACGATGTACCAGCCACATTCTGCCCTTCCCTCCCACCTATGAGCACCCACTATGGACTATGTGTTGTCCCAGGGGTACGCTGATGAACGAGACATGGGCATGGTCTCTGCCAGCATGGAACTTACTTACAATCTTAGAAAGGAAGAATCAATTAAGTAGAATTAACGCAAGTAATTACCATATCCCAGGGTGACTCCAGGAAAAGCACAAGCTGCTCTGGGAATGTACAACCAAGCAACACAGACCAGGGTGGGGTGCAGCTGATGTCCTACTTGGGTAGCATTCCCCTTTTTACAATCTGACTGTCTTTAGGCAGAGTGTGTGCTCTGCCGTCCACACAGGGGCCCTATGGGCTTATTCCTGGAGGCTTCATGTTGACCCACCTGGCCCTTGAAGCAATGTGACCTGGCAACAACTCTCAATCTAGAAATGAAGGGGAAGCTTCTAGGTGGAAATGACATTTAAGCTGAGACCAGAATAATACCTTAGGAGTTAGCCAGCCTGGTGGGGTGGGGGGAGGGTATGTGTCAGGGGAAGGCTCTTCAAAGGAGAGTGTGTGAAACAGCCAAGAAATATGAGACCTGTGGGAAGTTAGGGTCCCCGGGTCTGTTTCTAGTTCTGATTTTTCCCTTGATTTTCTTGTATGCCTGTTATTTTTGATTGAGTGCTGAACATTACATGTGAAAAACTGAAGCAAGAATTTGAGATTCTGGGGGCCTGGCCCTGTGGCTTAGTGGTTGAGTTCAGCATGCTCCACTTTAGCGGCCCAGGTTCAGTTCCTGGGTGCAGACCTACACTGCTTGTTAGTGGCCATGCTGCTGTGGCCCACATACAAAACAGAGGAAGACTGGCACAGATGTTAGCTCAGGGTGAATCTTCCTAAGCAAAAAGAGGAAGATTGACAACAGATGTTAGCTCAGGGTCAATCTTCTTCAGCAAAACAAAACAAAAAACAGAATCTGAGACTCTGGAGGAAGTTACCTTCCTCCAGAGGATTTACTTTTGCTTCTGGCTGGCAGATAGGCTAGAGATTCTGACAATTCCATATCTCCTTCATTCAAACAGTATTGAAATGATTCAAACCAGGACTCTAGTCCCTGTGAGGGCTGGTTTAATTCTGGATCACCCCTTACTCTTCAGCAATGGCCTTTCAAGCTGGGGGTGTTGACCAGGGTCCTTCCAACTTGGCAGGTCCCAACTTCAATTTTTGTCTCTAGCCCTGTGAATCTGGCAAGAACTCTGCTTAGACCCTCGGCCAAACTTCCATCCAAACAAACTAGACTACCACCACCAGAAAGAGGGCGCCTTACTCTCTCACTACTGGAAACCTAAGGCCTGGCCACCCACGCTGTTCTATAAGATTTCCTCTCCTACCCTACAGGGGCCATGGGCTGGGAGCCCAGAGACCTGATTCTAGTCTTACAGCCAGCACTAGTCCTGTGACTCCTGGGCTTAACCCCTAAAGTTGCCCCTATCTTTAAATGTAAAATGCGTCTGGATCAGAATCTTCGAGTTTCTTCCTGCTCTAAAGTTCTGCAATCTCTAACATCCTTGCCAACTCTTCCATTAGACAATCCTAGATTACACATTCTTCTTCTGTAGCTCCATCAATGCCGAGCCCAGCAACTGATTATAACCTTCCATTCTCCTAAGAGCATTGTAACAAAGGGAGTGAAACTACCACAGTATGGATTCAGACTTGCAAACTAGGCTGTTCAATTTCTGGAACTGTGCCCATTCATACTAAAGATCCTTGTCATTTGTTGCCCTGGCTACTAAGTCATGCAAAGTTGCTGAGGACCCAACTAACGCGAAGGCTGAAAGTCAAAGAGAAGAGAGAACCCAGAAGAAGAAAGGAGCCACTGTAGGGCAGCACTGTGCTGAGTGGCACAGAATAAATAACCATGAAAGGAACAGGCCTGAGTCAGAGCAAAGGATTTAAACTGTTCTTTCCAAAAAGAAAGATGCTGACTGTGTTTTCGGCAGCAGGTCAAAGCAGGAGAGAGTCACACAAACTTCAGCCTTTGGTTTTTCAGAAGCTAAAATACCATGTTTTCCTAAGTAGATGAGAATACCAGAAGATACACAAATGTTCTATTTGTTTTCATGATGGACAAAAGAACCAGTGGTTGAAAATAAGGACAGGCTGAAACAAAGTTCTACTTTCATAAGCACAGAGAAGACCTAATGGAGACACTTCACTACGCACAGAACGTTCTCCTGCACAAAAGTGCCAACTCTGGCCCACGTTCTTCACTGCCCAGCCTCTGTACACCCCCCACCTCCACCACACCCCGATCCTGGGGCTCTTGACCTGCACCTCCTCTGTGTGGGACACTGGTGTCTTCAGTGCAGTGTTTCCCGTTCCTTGCAGTATCTGGATCCATCAGAAAGTAAAGGAATCTATTCCAGAAGTTGTGCTGCAGCCAACACACCCAGAAGGAGTCATCACTGTGCTTCTCGCTGCTCCAGTAACACACTGGCTAGAAGCAGCTGAACTCTGTGTTGGTCCTTACTTTTTCCAAGAGACGCTGTGTGTGTGGTGGACAAGACCCTGGCCAAAGCAGTGTTTCAGTCCTACCTCTACTACTATCAAACAGCGCTCACTGAGGCACTAGAAATGTACTGAGGACCTGCCATGGGCCAGACACTCTGCTGGGCATGAAGAATAGAAAGGTGACTAAGACACATGAGGTGCCTGCCATTAAGGAGGTATAATCCAAAGAGTGCCTCAGTTTCCCCATCTGCTAAATTAAGGTGCTAGATCAAGTAATCTCTGAGGCTCCTTTTGACTTGAAAGTGCTGTGGTGGTACGAGCTGAGTGACCATCCATATCTGTGTGGCCGTGGACTGGCACAGTCTCTCTGGGCCTCAGTTCCCACACCTATAGAGCAAACAGGTGAGATTTCAAAATGTCCCCAGTTACCTTATGCAGCCACAATGGCAGGTTTCCAGAATCGCCCTGCAAGGACTCCTTCTGCTGAACAGCAGCCCAACAGTAAGAATCCACGAAGGCAGCCTGACGCCAGGAGAAAGAACTTGGGGAGAAACAGCTTATTTGTGTACCTGAGAAACAAAAACAGATTGTTCCAGATAAATGAAAGCACAGGTGTCTGGACCCTTCCCACCCCACCCACCTCCCCCTCCCTGCCTGAGGTTTCCAGCGTTAGCTAAGTCCTGGAGCACCACGACAGGGTGAGGACAGAAGTGAAACCAAACACCCACGACTGTACTAAAGCTGAGTACTGGCGAGCCTTCTGGCCAACACTGGTCACGACAGCAGCCTGGGCTCAGTTGAGGAAAAACCCTTGAAAGAAGTGAACCCACCATAAAAAGAAAAAGTGAGCAAGAAAAGAACCAGAGGCAAAAATGTACAAAGAAGACATGCAGCGAGCTGGTTCAGTTTGGGGTGAGAGTTGAGAGAGGGGAGGGGGATAGGGTGGGGAGGGGAGAAGGGAGGAGGAGAGTCAACGAAGAAAACTGGACTAGAAAAGGAGTCCTTTTAGGCAAAAAACAGAGAACTTTCAGCCTGAGAAAGAGAAGGCTGATGGAACCTTTGGTAATCCATCACTGGATGGCCAATCAGCAGTCTTCCTTCTCCTCTAAGAAAAGAAGGCACAGGCTGAAGCTGCAGCCTGTTCTCAAGTGGTTCACATTCGGAAGGCACATGCTTGAGACTGCAGACCTCCAGACAAGGAGATGGTCGCCGGACGGGGAACCGGGAACCGGGAAAGCTGGGTCCCAATGAGGCTCTGCTGTTAACTCGCTAACTTGCTCTCCTGGGAAGGAGCTCTGGGACTCGGTTTTCTCCTCTGCAAACTGAGGACTACATTACTTACTACGTGGAAGACTCTTCAAGCTCTCGAGTGCCTTGGACTCCTAAAGAGGCCAACAGACCTTTTGGGGTGCAGGGCAGAAGCCGTGTACCCCCTCCTTGCCAGCCAGCAGAGGGCCTGGCGCTGAGCTTCTCCTGGCGGCCCCTAGCCCAGCCCCACTCCCCCATCCCATCAAGCACCTACAGGAGCGTGTGTTTGTCACAGGCTCCACGACCAGCTGCTGTCGCCCACAGCAGGCACACTCTCTCCCACATCCATGCAGCGTGAGACAGTGCTAAGTTCTTGGGCTCTGACATTAGTTGTATTTAAATCTAACTCTGTCACTCATAGCTGTGGCCTCAGGTCACATAGCCTTCCAAAGACAGGAATCTTCAAAAAGGGAATGACATTAATGTCTACATACTTAGCATAGTGCCTGGTTTCTAGCAGTTGCTCAGTAAGTGTTACATTCTTCTATATGAAGTAACTAGAAGATTCTGTTAAAGCTTTAAAGATTGGGGGCCTGGCCACCATTCTCCCTGACCACCCTATGGAGAGAACAAGACAATGGGAAGACACCGAGCTGGACTTCCCTAGTCTCTGGGACATAAAAAGCCTCAAAGGGTCACCTGCCTCTGGGGAGGGGGTGGCCTCCTTTATCCTTGTGGGAGGAGAGGGCAGTGACAGGAATTCTGTCCAGAGAGTAGATTCTTGTGGTGGAGAGGGTGCAAGGAGCAAGGCCCTGAGTCCCCCCTCTTCTTCATCAGGTGCCTTTATGCCCACAGACATCAGGAAACGACTTCTCAGCAAGAGTTCTCAGAGGAGATCACCGTGAAAACCCAAATACCATCAGAAAGTGTCCTATAACAGGGTAAGTTCTTGCCAACCAGGAATGGCTTAAATATGTGTTGGGGATGAGGAAAATATTTCAAGGTCCCTTCCAGCTCTCTTATCCCATTAAACTTGAGTCCTTCCATTTTATTTTTAAAAAATAGAGTAGTCAGGACAGCACAGGACCACACGGCTAGCCTCACACTGCTCTCGCATGAGCATGCTTTCTCAAATGCTTCCTAAGAGGTCCCACACACCAAGGCTTACTGGGTGTAAGAGCAGATACTACAAGAGGGACAGGAAGGCCCCAGGTTATAAATGGATGGCTTCTGGCAAGTTGCAGCATCTGTCCAAATACTTTCTCAAGAAAACAGACAATGCCATTAGGATTTTATGAAAACCTGTCTGGTCGTAAGTTCCTTAGGTACAGCTCTCATAGCGCATGTTGCCAACACGTAGTAACATTCTTTCCATAGGAAAAGGTGCTTCAAGGTCTGTGTTGAGACCTCAGGGGCCTCCCCCAGGCAGTGGTAGAAACTGTTAGAACATAAATAACTAAACTTATGGTACCACAGCTTTTGCAAAAGAGGAAGAAAGGAAATATAACTAAGTCTGGAGACAGAGATTGAGGACTTGCTGAGCTCATAAGTAAATGTTCTTCATCTGGAATGCAAGGTCAGAAGACAAGAGAGCAGACAACCAATATTCATGGCATACCAGGCAGCCCTTAAATCATTACCTCATTTAAACTTCACAACCAAATTGTGTTTGTGTGTATGTGTGTGTGTGCGTGCGATAGAGAGAGAGAGAGAGACAGAGAGACAGAGAGAGAGAAATCTTATCTTTATTTTACGCTGGACGAAACCAAAGCTCAACATAGTTCAGTAATCGGTCACCCAAGCTAGTAAACGCTAGCACCAAAATTTGAATCTACATGTATCTCTTAGTCTTTTAAAACACTCCTCTCTGGGCCAGTCACTCCAGCAAGGCCATGCTAGAGGAGGTCCTAGGAGCCAGGGCTCTGTCACACTGGGGGTGGTTTGAACAGATGGTTCCTCCAAGTGACCAAGCCAGCCAGAGCTTCCTAGGAAGGGTCAAGGACAAGTCCACGAAAAGTAATAGATCAAGTCCTGGGTATTGGGTATTCCCAGGCTAGAAATGAGAAACAGAGGAAGTCAAGAGCCAGGCAGGGCAAGAGCCAAATTGGGAATGAAGCGCAGGAGTAAAGGGAGGGGCAAAGCAGGAGGGTGCAGGAGGACCAGAGCAAGCTGGGCTGCGTAGCCCTAGAACTTCCCCCCAGGTGTGACAGCTCGGCCTGGCTTACAGGCACCATGTCAGGGTGTTCAGCTGCTGCCATGGGGCTAGGATGCTTGGGACCTGGACCATCCCGACTCATCTCTCCAAATGTAACTCCACATCTTTTATCTCATCCACTCTTTGAAATAATATTGGGAGGGAAACAGACAGTGTTTTCCTAGTAGTCTTTCAGTAAGGAGAGCTTCTAGTCTTTCCCTATTCCATTTTTTTAAAGTGTTGCCAGATTATTCATCCTAAAACTCAGTTCTGATCTTGTCACTCCCTTGGCTCAACGTTTTCACTGGTTCCCCATTGCCTGGAGTACAAATCCAAACTGATGCTGTCACTAGCTCAGGCCTGAGTTACTTAACGGAAGTTTCAACAGCACTTAATGGTTCCTCAAAGTTGTCTTTCAGGTCTTTTCCAGGAAGACAAGCAACCATGAAGTGCTTCAAACCCAACTCCAAGAGTGACGCCTGCACAGACGGGCTGAGTAGTGCCCCAAAAGTTACCTTTGCTTCATTTTAATGCTAATATCTCTGCCCCAGGAGGAGCCTACGGCTTATTAGCATAACATGCGATGTATGTGAGAGCAAGCTTTCAAACCACACCTGTATGAGCTTATACCCACCTCTACACGTAATGATGAAACTTCCCTTTTGAACATTCATTCCCCCTCTGAAATAAAAGACACTTGCTTTCCCTTGCTTGAGGAGCCACAGCTTTGGAAATGATTCCCTGTGGTCTCCTTATTTGCTGCAAATAAAATTTACTTTGTGTGACAACTACTTCTGGTGAAGGCTTTAATTTCAACTCACCAAAAAGTGAACCCATGTTGGTTTGGTAACAATGCTCCAATCCAATCCAATTATTGCTATAGTTTGCATAGGCTTGATTTGTTCCTAAATGGCTGCCTTTCCTTACACTATTCCCTCAGCCCGGGGGACCTCTGTCCAATACTTGTTTAAGTTAATGCCCCTCCCTGTCCACCTCCATGGCCCACCCTTTAAGCCCAGCTCAAATGTCACCCTCTCCATGAAGTTTCCTTCCCGCTGAGCTCCCACCACTCTTTAAAGCCATCAGAGACACCTTCAACCATGCTGTACACACATATATGTATATCTTATCTCCTCTAGGAATATCTCAACTCTTGGCTGGCAGGATGAAAACACACACACACACACACACACAAACATACACTTTGTCTCTCTCGACTTCACACAGCACTCTGTATCAAATAAATAACACCTGTCTGGTGCTTTAAATGTTTCAAAGTACTATCATAAATGCTGCCTCAATTAATGTTCAAGTACCCCTGTAAGATATCACTATCCCAGTTGATAGCTGAGAAAGCAGAGCCCCCTGACCCACAGCGATCCTCCAGCCAGAGTCCCATGTTCTTCCCACTCCACACTGCTGCGTGTTGGCTGTATGAGTGCTCGCTGATTTCTAGAGAGTAGCTTTAGTGAGATATGTACTGCCTTTCACAACTATATAGAAAGCAAGAAACGAGTTTCAGGTTTACACCAGGAATACTAAATAACATAACTGGATCAAAGTGAGTCTCCTCCTTAGAGAGTTAAAATCAAAACCTACAAGGGGCTGGCCCAGAGCTCACACGTTTGGATCCCAGGCATGGACCTTGCACTGCTCATCAAGCCATGATGTGGCAGCATCCCACATAAAAAATGGAACATGATTGGCACAGATGTTAGCTCAGGGTCAATCTTCCTCACAAAAAAAAAATTAAATTAAAAAAATTTTTTAAAAAACCCTACAATAGAAATAGTTGTCACACAAAGCTTAATGTTATTCACAGCATGCAGCAAACAAAATGGAGACCACAGGGAATAATTTCACAAAGCTATGGTTCCCCAAACAGGGAGAGCAGGTGCCCTTTTTTTCTTTTTTGCAAGGAAGATTGGCCCTGAACTAACATCTGTGCCAGTCCTCCTCCACCTTGTACGTGGCATGCTGCCACGGCAGGGCTTGACGAGTGGGGTGTAGGTCTGCCCCTGGGATCCAAGCCCGTGAAGCTCAGGCCGCTGAAGTGGAGTGTAGGAACTCAACCACTACACCACCAAGCTGGCCCCAGCAGGGGGCTTTTATTTGGGGCAGAGAATGAATATGTAAGAGGGAAGTTTTGTCATTCCCTGTAGAGGTGGGCATAGGCTGGCACATGTGTGGTTCAAATACAAGCCTCCACGTACATGGCATGTTATGTTACTAAGGCTTAAGCTCTTCCAGGGGCAGTGATTTTAGTATTATCATGAAGTAAAGGTTGCTTTTTTACACTTTTCCATTCTTCTGAGCATGCATCATTCCTGAAGTGAGGTTAGGACTGGTCTGAGTTGGTTCAAGCCAATGGGTAGCTGTTCATCCTCCTGAAAAACAACTTTGAGGAACTACGGAACGCTGACGGCACTTGTGAAGCAGCTCTTTAAGCAACTCAGGGCAGATAGCTGGTGACAATAACACTACTTTGGACTGGCTGAGAGTGCAGAGAGAGCTGCAGGCTTTATGTTTGTGTCTGGCCAAATATAACGAAAGATCAAGAGAGGAAACGCCTGCTCACTGGGCCCTGTGGAAGGAGCCACAACATCTGCTGAGTAAGCAACCCACACCACAGACATCCCCCTCACCCACCCTCCTGGCTTCGGCCTGGAGCCCAGGGCAGGGATCACACCTTCCCCCTGAGTGGCAGCCCAGGTGGCCTTTGGTGCAGCTTAGACCTGCACTTGTACCGCAGAAGCAGCTGGTGGAGAACCAGAGGGCAACACACACACTGAGAGGAGACAGGACTGGGACGAGGGAGGGCAAGCCAGTCCAGCGGTTTCTCAATGGCATCCACCACCGCTTGTGGACTGGCTCTCTCTTCCTGGTCCGACTTCACCAGAAGGGGCTTTAGCCCAGTTTTGCTAGTGTTCCTCTCTCTCTTAATAAGCTTTCTTTTCTTTCTTATGCATTACTAACACCCAGCTGGTTAGGCGGGCTCGCAACCAAAGGGCTGTGAGTTCTGAGCAAGCCTCAGGCCCCCTTCAGGTAAACACTTCCATCCTCCCTTGAGGGTGCCATGTGGGAATAAGTTTACCACCTTGCTTCTGTATTTAAATGCCACACACAACTGGGGGTGGCAAAGGAATCAGGCCTCCTGAGGAAGTTTCCTTAACAAAAGAAAACATGAATAGAAAGATCCAGTTAACTGGCTGGGAGGACTTGAGAGGAACTTTCAAAAGGAAGAGATTCTAAGCTGAAGTAACCAACATATTGAAGCGACTGAGGGGGCAGCAGAAAGCGAGCAAAGGGAAGGACCTCGTTGTGTACTTTTACCCCCTCTTTAGAGATGGGCAAAGTGAGGCTCTAAGACCCTGTGGCTAGTCGGGGGTAGAGCTGGGACATCCATCCGGGTCTCCATCTTTAACTCCCAAACACAAGAAAGAGGAGGCAAAAAGTACACGTTATTTGATGAAATTCGGGTCAGAGATGGTGGAATGAGAAGGAAAGAGCCAGGAGAGTTTCTTTGAGGGGAAGAATAATTCCTGGGGTTGCCTTTCTGAAAAGCACAGAGGGAAAACAGAATGTAATAATGATCATATCAATTATCATTAGTATCTATATGCATTTTAAAAGTTTGCAAAATGTTTTCATTTTGCAAAAAAAAAAAAATGAGTTCTAATTCACTTTAATGTAAAATATACACACACATATTTCACACATATGTAAACACACATAGGGGATCCAGGTAGATCATAACATAACCTATAAAGTAATGAACTTGAAAGTTCTGGCTATTATTTTAAGGTTGCCAAAAAAACTGAAAACTCCTCTCTTATAAACCCTCAAGTTCAATGAGAATAATTGCATCACAAGGACCCTGAATGTGTGGTATAAAGAGGAGATAGGAAGCAGTCAGCTCTTAAAAATAAACAGAACAATAACAAGCACTCATAGGGATGAAACAGGTCTAAATGACCCCAACATACTGTCATCAAATGAATCTGCCTAAAGGATCCTTTCTTGCCACACACTCATAGCTGCCAAACACCATAAAATACAGTAAAATTCCAAGAATCTCAGAGTAACTTCTCTTTCTAAAAAAAGAGACAAATCCCTCCCCATTTACCTCTCCGACAGACTTCAACCCAAACTCATCTCTAGCTTCAAACACAAGCAAATAAATATATTCTGGGAAGTCCCAAATTGTCCGTTACTGCCTTCACTTTCCCTTTGCAGGAAACGACCCCAAGGCACACATGTGTTTTAAACCAGTGTGAAAACAGAAGTATTCCCTGTAGTCCAAACTGAAAAAAAAATACGCTGAATTGATAGTTTTCCTTTCCTTTAAACCAAGTTGAATCACCATCTCTCTTTTTCCCACAGCTAAGCCTGGCTTTTACAGAGAACTCAACCAGGGCTAGCATCTGCTCCTTTGCTCAAATGGGCATAATCAAATGCCATCCGCTAAACGAGTTCCAGTAAGTCCCCAGATACTTGACTACCCATCCCCTATTGCACAGAGCAACAAACAACTGCCTGCCATTTCAGAATTAATGGCTTTCCTTTCAGGGTCTAACAGACTAGACAAAGGCCCCATCGGTACACAGTGCTCTTGCTAATGGAGAGGAATAATGGACCTGCCGACCACATGGTCCAGGATGTGTGACCACAGGGCAACACAGCCAAAGGAAACATACAACCAAGCTGGCGAGCCTTGGAAAGAACCTACAAGGCTCCTTTAATTCTGCCAAGAACAATGGCATAAACACTATCACATTTTAGAGACTGCCAAACACAAGAGCAGAAGCGAAAAGGAAGCTGGACTGAGACCACAGCCTCAAGGAACCATGAAGCCAGATTACACGCAGAAGAACAGACTAGAGAAGTCAGTCGTGCTTTGAGGGGTTCCTTTCCTGTGGTGGAGAGTCCAGTCCCTTAGCACATCCAGGAAGTCTAAACCACATTGAAGAAGAACTTGTATAAATTCAATGGGAAAACCTGACAGTTCTCCAGTCAATAAAATTTCCATGACCTGGGTACCAGGGAAAAAAAGGCATAAAAAGAACTCAATGTTCTAGTAAAGATGTAAAAAACTACTCAATATATTTAAATATCATTTCATTTTCTAAATTTTTGTCATCTGAGATTAACTAACTCAAAATACAGGAACTGATATAACAGACACCTAGGAGCTTACAGAGATATTGACATTTTGCTGTATTTACCTCATCTCTTTCTTTTTAATTAAACATTTAATTTTGAATTTTTTTCAGACCTACAGTAAAGTTCCATTAATACTATAATGATATTCAGCATAAAAAAGAAGGAAATCTTGCCATTTCAACAACACGTGTGGACCCTGAGGGCATTATGCTAAGTTAGATAAGGCAGACAGAGAAAGACATATACTGGGTGATCTCACTTACATGTTTTATCTAATAAAACTGAACTCATGGGGCCGGCCCCGTGGCTGAGTGGTTAAGTTCCCTCACTCTGCTTCAGCGGCCCAGGGTTTCGCCAGTTTGGATCCTGGGTGCGGACATGGCACCACTCATCAGGCCACACTGAGGTGGTGTCCCACATAGCACAACCAGAAGCACTCACAACTAGAATATACAACTGTGTATTGGGGGGCTTTGGGGAGAAGAAAAAGGGAAAAAAAAGAAACGAAAAAAAAACTAAACTAAACCCATGGATACAGAGAACAAATTGGTCGTTGTCAGAAGAGGGGGAAATTGGTCAAGGTGGTCAAGAGGTACAAACTTCCAGTTGGAAGATAAATAAGTCTGGGGGATGTAATGCATATATAACACAGTGACTACAGTTAACAAAACTGTATTATATATTTGGAAGCTACTGAGAGAGTGGATCTTAACAGTTCTCATCACAAGAAAAAAACTGTAACTATGTAAGGTGATGGATATTAACTAAACTTATTGTGATAATCATTTCTATATATATAGTTGAGATATATATAAACTAAACAATGCTATGTGTCAATTACATCCCAATAAAACTGGAAGAAAAAATAAATAAAATTTGTAAAAATGAATAAAATACAGTATCACCATTAAAAGAAAAGAATATTACAGTGAAATCCAATACACTCTGGCATTTAGATTCAACTGTTATTAACACTCTGCCACACATCCTCTCTCTTTATTTATGTATATATAATACATACATTCTTTTTTTTCTGAACCACTTTCCTCTCTCTATATATGTATATATAACATACGCATTCTTTTTTTTTCTGAACCATTTGAGAGTAAGTTACAGAGGTCATGACCCTTTACTCTTAGAAGTATATATCTTCTAAGAACAAGATATTCTTTTATATCACCCAATGAAATTACCAAATTAAAAAAAAATGATACAATACTGCTACCTCTATTTGGATTTCCCAAACTATCTTGTAAAGTAATTTTTTTCCCTCCAGTCAGGATCCAATCCTGCACCATCTGCTGCATTTAGTTGTTATGTCCCCTTGGTCACCTTATTCTGGAAGGCGCCTTTCTCTCATTCACGACTCTAACATGTGTGAAGAACACAGCCCCTCTGTTCTGTGTGATGCCCCTTAATCTGTGTTCGCGTGATTGTTTCTCCAAGCTCCATTCCTCACAGGAATCCCATGGAAGGGTTGTGGGTCCTCTGCAGGACATGCTGGGAGGAACCTGACAACAGTTTCCCCCATGATGGGTCATGTCACCTATAACGGTCACTTGGTTAAGGTGTTGTCTGCCAGGCCTCTGCTATAAAAATGCCTTTTCCCTGTGAAATAAGTGGTCTGCGGGGAGACCCTCGGAGACTGTGTACGTATTCTGTTCCCCAACAAACTTTCACCCAGTGGTGAATCAAATACTTCAACTGCGGTTACAAAATGAAGATTTTCCAACTTTATCCTTCCCTCTACATTTTAGCATTTTACTCAAAAGAGGAGCTTCCACTTCCTGTCATTTACGTGTTTGTTAGTATCAATATGGACTCGTGCTGTGTTTCGTTTTTCAGTATTTTATAATCTGTCACTGTTATCCATTTTGATGCTCAAATTGTTTCAGTCCAACTAGCTCCTGTGTCCTTCTGGCATGTGCTCCCCTTGCTTTGAGCACTTCCTTACTTCTTGGCACAAGATGTTCTGAGCTTATCCTGTACTTTCCCTGCCCCAGGTCTGCAACTGGCCATTTCGCCAAGGAGCCCTCGGTTCCTTTTGGTGGGTAATAAAGTTTTAACACCACGATTTGGATGCTAGATGTGCTCATTGCTACTGGGATGTCATTTCTCCTCGGCCCTTTCAGCAGACACAGCTAGGAACTCGATTTGTGTGTGTGTGTGTGAGAGAGAGAGAGAGAGAGAGAATTCATACTGAGACTTCTAATTCCAATCCAACACCACCGGATTCTTCCTTACCTCCCCTTATTCCATGTTTGTATCTTTTTTCTTATACAGTGAGACCTCTAGCTCCCAAATATCTCAACATAGTTACTCATTTGCTCAATCCTAAAATCAACACAAAATAATTTCAGAATTTTTAAAGCAAAGACATCTGATTTCATTTTAAAAGATTCACTCTGTATGTTATGTCAATAATTGGACATTTGGAATCAAGGATAGAAGCAGAGAGCAGTCAGGAATCTACTGCAATAGTCCAGGAGAGAGACGGTACGAAGAAACAGTCACGGCACACGTCTACCTGAAGTCTCTTCCATTACCTCTAGGTCTTAGCCTGATCCAAGCTAAAGGCTTTGGTTCTGTGAAATGAAGATTAATGCAAAAGGTCAGATGCAAAGTAGAAAGGGAAATCAACACAAAGATGTCTGCTATAATACTATTTATATGTGAAAAAAAGTGTTCTGCAAAATCACTAAAATAACAGAGCTTATGGAGCATAAAGGCTTGAGGCAGATCATTCAAAATTTCTGAGGACTTTGTACCTAGAACACGAAGCAAACAACACCAATCCTGATGAAAACATATTAGTGTGATGAAGGGGTGTATAAGGAAGGCTGCTGAGTTATGCACAAAAGTACAGGAGCAAAATGCACAGAGACCAGAGAGAACCGCCTGGATGCACTTCCACAACAGGGCACGGGACCAAATGGAGCCAAGAGGAAGAGCATAGGGTGAATGGGCATCATGTGAACACCATATTTCTCTGCAGCTTGCTTCATCCAGATCTTCTTACTTGGTGACACAAATCATTCACATGCTGGATAAAAGGCAAATGAACCAATGTGACTCCCACATTATACTGGTATTCCCCTATGGACTGCTCGCATATATGCTAATTCAAAGCACAGAATCATGTATTGAAGACCTGATGTCATTTACTAAATACCATTAGGTAGGAATTAGATGCTCTCATTCAACAGAATAAAAAAACCTGTGGACTAGTTATCATTTAGTCCCATTTGTCAGATGAGGAAACAGAGGCTCAGAGAGGTTAAGTAACTTCCCAAGTCAGACAGCTAATACTCGATATAGGTGCAACACAATCCCAAGTATGTGGCCATAGCCTTTTCCCCAATGTGGTGACACCCTGGGAACAAGTGATCAGGGAGGAGAGAAGGTGGAGGCTGGGTGAAGTGGAGAACAGGCGTGTGGAATGCAAGGCCAGCCAATAACACAAGCAGCAGCAGGAAAGGGCCAGCTTCAATCTCCCCAGCAGCCTGGTCCTGAGCGCTAGGCTCCAATTCATAACAATGTATCATCAACAACCACAGAGACAAGGAGAGCAGCCCCATGTGGTCAATGGCTGGTGTGTGACGACCTAACCCAGAGCATCTACTGCTGCTCTGTGTGGAGCTTTGTGTGGAAGCTTGCTGGCAGGGTAGAGGGGACTGCAGGCATGGAATTCACCCAGTAGGGACGGAGGCTGGACCCAAGGAATGGAAAGGCCAGATCAAATAAACTATATCAACAAAAACATCACAGTAGGAATACAAGATGTGACAGCCAAGAAACAAATTCTTGCAGCAACTCCAGACTAGCCACACTTCCACTAGAGGAAATGTGGTCTTGCTTATCGCATTTGTAAGAGGGCAGTGGGGAAACCAGGCACTTTCCCGAAATGAACATGAGAAACGGATGTTGCCCGAAAGGGAGGGAGGGGGTCAGCTTAAGAAGAACATTAAAGAAACAGACCACTGAAGGCCAAGGGGCAACTTGGACATGTTTAAGAATAAAAAGGGTTAGAATAAAATAACTGTCTAGCTGGTCTTCACTGACACAGAGGCCTATCGTGTGAGAAACAATAGGGAAGTTTGGTTAGGTATGGGGAACAGATTTTAGCCTAAAGGGGAAAAATTAGGTAAATCTTCTATAAAAAGGGGTTCTGGAATCTTTATTCCTGAACATTGCTTTAAAAAAGATCCCATTATATCCAATAAGCATTGGGGTTTCTCTTTTACTTAGTAGCAAGTTACTTAACCTCTCTGAACCTAATTTTTCTCATAGAATTCCTCTAAGAATTACATGAAATGTCTGCCACAGTGCCAGCACACAGCAAGAACTCAATAAACAGTAGTTCCTGTTTTTATTTCTGTGTGTCAGGCACCATGGTGAGCACTGGAGATACAAAGGTATACAGGGTTCCTTTGTCACATCCTGTATTGTTTTCTTCAATGCACTCACAATTATTTGAATTTCACCTGTTCTTACTGGTTTACTTGTTTGTGTTATCTTCCACAAGTCTTGAACATTCACACCATGAAACCATGCCTTGGATAACTGGGATCTTAGATTTAATTGAGCCGCAGCCTGAAACTAGATCCAACTTTGTTAAGTCCTTTTGCATCATCTCTCCTTCAAAGACACCTTTTAAAAGCTAGCTTTTGTAGTTCTTGCAACAAAGAAACCCTATTGTGTAGGAGAAGGACTGAGTGTCTAAATTCAGTACTGAATCAAAGATTTAGTGACTCCAAAATGAAAAGAACTTACAATGACTGTTACCATTCTGTAGACAACTGGTCATGAGACATCTCTGCAAATATAAGGACATTCTAAATAGACCATCACAGATTTCACATGACAGATGCAAATGTTGAAGTGGCAAATGCTCTTTTCTCAAGGAAGCTCAAAAAAGAAAAGGGACATCCAAGCTCATCAGAATTGGGTATTTAATGTCACCAGCATGCCAGAGACAGCCAAGGACCCTTGCCTTCCCCGAGGGCTCCATGCTGGTATGCAAGGAATGGAAACATGATCCCATGGCAGCAGGGTCTGAGACCCAGCACACACTAGCAGCTTCTGTGCTGGGTTGTGAGCTCACTCTGCTCTCAGTCCACTGTCCCTCATACACCCGACAAGCAAAGGTCAGAGTCCACGGCGGTGCCCGAGAACTCAGGCTTTCGAATCAGAGCTGCACGCCAGCCCCTCTGTGCCCCTGGGCATTTTATCCCACTTCTATCAGCCTCTATTCTTTATCTGTCAGTCATAAACGTGTTGGAGTGTGTTTAGTAGTGGATAACCTTTACTAAGTGCTTCTTATGTCCCAGACACTGTTCCAGCACTCACGTGTGTGTGTTAATCCACTCAATCACCACCACCCTGTGAGACAGGTTCTATTATTACCCCATTTAATTGATGAAAAAACTGGGGCACAGAGAAATTAACTAAACTTGCCCAAGGTCTCAAAGTGAACGTGTGACATGCCAGGACTGGAAGCCAGGCAGTCTGGCTCCAAAACTCACGTCTTAACCACTATTCCACAAAATCTCTCAAAAGTGAGAAAATATAACTGTTTTGAACGATTGCTGCTGGCAAAAATATTATGCTTAAAGGACCTAGAACACAGGTGATATCCATATATGGTGGAGATTCCTCAAAAGATTAAAAATAGAACTACCATATGATCCAGCTATTTCATTTCTGGGTATTTCTCCAAAGAACATGAAAACACTAATTTCAAAAGATATATGCACCCCTATGTTCACCGCAGCAATTATTCACAACACTTGGAAACAATCAAAGTGGCCATCAATGGATGAATGGATACAGAAGATGTGGTATATATATATATATAACAGACTACTCCTCAGTCATAAAAACGATGAAATCTTGTCATTTGCGACAACATGGATGAACCTTGAGGGGATTATGCTAAGCGAAATAAGTCAGACCGTATGATCTCACTCATAACAAGAAACAAACACATAGATGCAAAGAAGAGACTGGTGGCTACCAAAGGGGAAGGGGAGTGGGTGGAGGGCAAAAGGGATAAAGGGGCACATTTGTACAGTGACAGAAACTAGATTTTTGGTGGCAAACACAATGTAGTCTATGCAGAAGTCAAAATATAATGATGTACACCTAAAATGTATACAATGTTATAAACTAATGTCATGTCAATAAAAAAAAGAAAAAAATACAGTGGCTTCATGTGATAAAGGACTGTTATCCAAAATACATATAGAACTCTTAAAATTCAACAATAAGAAAACAAACAGCTTGATTAAAAATGGGCCAAAGACCTTAACAGACACCCAAGCAGATATACAGATGGCAAGTAAGCATATGAAAAGATGCTCCACGTCATACATCATTGGGAAAATACAAATTAAAACGAGATACCACTACACACCTCTTAGAATCGTCAAAGTCTGGTACACAGACAACAGCAAATGCTGACGAGGATGTGGAGTAACAGGAACTGTTATTCATTGCTGGTGGGAATACAAAATGGTAGACACTTTGAAAAGTAGTTTGGCCGTTCATTAAAAAACTAAACATACTCTTACCATGTGAGCCAGCAATCACACTCCTTGGTATTAACCCAAAGGACTTGAAAACTTATGTCCACACAAAAACCTGAATATGGATGTTCACAGCAGCTTTATTCATAATCGACAAATCTTAGAAGCAACCAAGACGTCCTTCAGTAGGTGAATGGATAAATAAACTGTGGTACATCCAGACAATGAGATATTATTCAGTCCTAAAAAGAAGTGAGCTACCAAGCCATGAAAAGACATGGAGGAACCTTAAGTGCATATTAATAAGTGAAAGAAGCCAATCTGAGAAGGCTACATACTATGTGATTCCAACTATAAGACATTCTGGAAAAGGCAAAACTATGGAGAGTGGTTGTCAGGGATTGAAAGGGTGGAGATTGAATTGGCAGAGCACAGAGGATTTTTAGGGCAGTGAAAATACTCTGTATGATACCATAATGATGGATACATGCCAACACACATTTGTCTAAAACCACAGACTGTATCACTCTGGTGGGGATACTGACAACGGTGAGGTTCTGCATGTGTAGGGGCAGGGAGTATAATAGCAAATTTACAAACCTTCCCCTCAATTTTGCTGTGAGCCTAAAACTGCTGTAAAAGGTAAAGTCAATTAAAAACAATATATATATATATATATATATATATACCACACACACATATAGAGACAAATACATGTATATGGTGGCTATTAACATTGGGCCTAAGGACAGCAGGGGACGGAAGGCATTAGGAGCAATTGCCTAAGTGCAGAGGTTAGTGGCAACATTTCCCCTCAGGACACCAACCCCTTCAGGTGTCCACCTCCAGGCCCCGGCCAGGCCCTCCCAGAGCTGCAGCTTCTCACAGGCCCTCAGCAGACAGGCCCTCCTGCTCTGCCAGGTGAGGAGAGCCCACTGCTGGAGCCCAGCCAGGACCACGCTTCCAGGCACCGCCTTCTTCCTCACCATCCACTGCGCCAGGTGGGGCTTCAAAGGCGACCATGAAACCCCAGAGCAGAGTCGCTGAATGTGACCAGCTTGGGTCCTTCCCAAATCAGCTCCAGCATCCCCAGGACAAGCGGGAGGCACTGGGAATGCCCACAGAGCTCCAGCAAGGGCTCCCGATAAACTTTTATAAAATATCTGCCCCATACAAAGTGCTATGGCGGATTCTAAGACATAAGACAGTCCTGGTCCTCGAAGCAGATAGAAGTTAGTAAGTCTGAATTTAACTGTGGTAGCCTCTAACTAGTCTCTCCACATGGTCATTCCATTCTCCACAATGTACCTGGGGTGAGATTTAAAAATGCCTATCTGACTATGTCACTCGTCGCTAAAAGCCCTCTGGCTGCTATGGATAAACTCTAAAATCCAAATCCCCAGGGCCTCCATAACTGGACACCTGGCATCTCTCTAGTCTCTGACTCACTCTTCCCCTCTGCTCAACCGATTCCAGTAACACTGAACTTTCCATTTCTCCAAGAAACCATCTGTCCTCCCCAGAGAGGCTTCACATGCGCTGATGTCTAACTCAGCCCAAGTGTTGCTTCCTCGGAAAGCCATCCCCAACACCCCCGACCGGGCAAGGCTCCCCACCATGGCACCTGTTCCAAAGCACTTACAGCCAGAATTCTGTAATTATTGGGAAGCCAGCGCCCCTGCCAGGCTGCAAGCTCCCGGGACCACACCTGCCTCCTTCACTGACAGGTCCTAGTACACAGCGCAGTGCATGAACAAGTGTCCAATGAAGGAGAACATGAATCAATGGAGGCAAAAGGTGAGAAAGAATAATTACCATAAGGCGGGGTATGAACCATCAGGCCGGAATCAGAAGGATACTGAAGTGCATCTGATAACTAATTTTAGTCCAGTGTCCTCATGTTACAAGGGGTGAAACTGATTCTAAGGGGAGATGCCTTCTGGACACACATGCTCCAGCCAGCTGTTCCTTGCTGTTAAGCCAGTAAGTGCCCTAAGAGTGTTCCTTCAGTTCTTAAAAGGGCATCATTTTTCTGTTCCAGTTTTTACTTCAATGTGCACAACAAAGAAATCAAACTGAGAACATAAAGGCTTAGAGTGTTTATAGAGACTTAAAAGGAATGAAGCCTTATTAAGAAGAAGAATGTCAAGACCACAGCCTCTGGACTCTCCTCCCTGGAGACAATGGGGAAGGGAAAGGAGGCAAGTCACAGCTACCATCACCCAGATTCTGAGCAGAACCTCCAGCGCCAGGTAGCACCGGATTCTGAGTGAGAGCTGGAGAGAAGCGTGAGGCCTCTTGTCTCAGCTTTCTTGGCTGCTCACAATCTTGCAAAGTACCTTTAGATTGTAGATGCTTAATGTACGCTAGTTTCAGAGTCAACCTACATAATTCTGAATTTATACAAATGTATACAAATACAATTCTGTATTTGTACTGAATGTAAACCATGTGTCAGGCCTCTTTCCACGTATCATCTCATTTAATAGACATCATTGTCTGTTTTGCAGAAGAAAACCTAGTCAGAAAGGAGAGGTGAACCTCATAAAGCAAGGGTAGAGCTGAATAAGAACTTCTCTCTCTGAAAAGTAAACTTTCCATGTGGGAGCGACCGTGCTTTTTGAAAACTTGACAAACCTTTACCGATGATCATCAAATGTGGAGCAGATGTTAATATTTAAAAGAAAGAATTGGTGGGCCGGCCCAGTGGTGCAATGGTTAAGTAAGCACAGTCCCCTTCGGCGGCCCGGGGTTTGCTGGTTTGGATCCTGGGTGCGGACATGGCGCCACTTAACAAGCCATTGTGGTAGGTGTCCCACATATAATAGTAGAGGAAGATGGGCACGGATGTTAGCTCAGAGCCAGTCTTCCTCAGCAAGAAGAGGAGGATTGGCAGCAGATGTTAGCTCAGAGCTGATCCTCCTCAAAAAAAAAAAAAAGTAAAAAAAAAAAAGAACTGTTTAAAGACAACTTTACGTGTCCTCTTAAAGGATATTTGCTAGTTTCGCTGGCTGACTAAACTTAAACAGGAAATAGAGGGCTCAGAAGGGAAACAACCTTTTTCCCCCTTAAGTTCTAGCTTCAAAAAAAGAGAAAAAGATAAAAAGGGCTAATTAAGATAGACGGGGGGGGGGGGGGGGGGGGGGGGGGAGGGAGTGGATTTCCTAAGCCAATGGTAACCAGCTGAGACTTGACATCTCTCTAGGATCAAACACCCCAACAGGCAAGGGTAAGCAGCCTGGAGCGAATAAGTAGTCCCTAGAACACGGCCAAGTGTTATAGCAAGAGACCAGAATGACGTCTTGTGAAATCCCCTTGTAAATACGGAACTACAAACTGAAACGGTGAGATGCCATTTCCATCATTAGAAGGGAACTTGAAAACACTGAAAACGTGAAGCATCATGAAGAAGTGGGGAAAGGGCTGCTCCCTTACATTGCTGATAGGATTGTAAACTGCATTCTGGAGGGCAACCGGAAGCACCTTTAAATTTGAACTGTGCACACCTTGTGACCCTCTACCTGCAAACTCCACCCCCAAGTTTGACCCCAGAACAATGGTTCTCACCGTGTGGTCTGGAACCTGAGACTCTCAGGAGGCTCATGATGTTAACCCTATTTTCACAACAATATGAAGTTGTTATTTGCTTTCTCACTCTCATTCTCTCACAAGTGTATGCAATGGAGTTTCCAGAAGATACACAGGATACCACCATGTAATGAACAAGAAGCAGACATGAGAAAGCAGTGGTCTTCTATTAAGCCAGACATTAAAAACATTAAATTAAATTAAGTGAGGATTTTAAAAAAAGTTCTCAGTTTTAATTTCTAATATGATAAACACCAATAGATGTAACTCACAAACAAAAGCTTTTGGAATCCTCAATAAAATTTAAAACTGTAAAGTGTAAAGGGTCCTGAGATCTGAGAACCAATGCTCTAGAGAACACACTTTGCAAGAGGAAGCAGATCAAGGATGTTCACTGAACCACTGTTTGTAGTAGAAAACAGTGAAATGAATCCACATGTCCCTCAATAAAATGATCCAGTGAACTGAGGTGTAGTCATACTATGGACAATTACGATACATCTAAAAAGAAGAGGCAGATCTACATGCACTGACATGAAAATATCTCCAGGACACATTACAGATAAATGAGCAAATTGCAAAATATTAAGGCATGGCATACTTTTGTGAAAAGTTCAATAATGACAAAACGTTAATAAAATCATGTTTTTCCATAGGACCATAGAGCCATGTAGAAGGATACACACTGAAGAGTAACAACAGTTACCTCTAGGGAAGAGACCAAGATTGAAGCATGTCAAAAAATAAAGCTTTAATGTTCCCTTACCACCTGAACTTTAACACAGACACACGCAAACACACACACATACAGACATTTGGCAAATTCAAATAATCTGGAAAATTCCGTCCGCTGCTACAGCAGCAGCATGGTGGTGGGACCTACTGGGGTTGGTGCAATGAGCATCTCAGACTGCCCCACTGCCCACCGCCTGTCTCATCAGCTGAAGCACTGAGTCCACGTATAGCTGATCCATCCTTCTTGCCAGAACATTTACCACTTTCCAAACCAATCTGGAAGCTGTAATAATTCTCAAAGCACTTCTACTTTATTTAGCCCATCCATCATCTGTTACAGCTTCCCGCAATCACAAAGGCAGTAGTAACAGCAGTGATCAAATACAAAAAGAAAGCGGTAACCTTAATGACACCCCAAAATGTAGAGAGATAGTGGTTCTCATAACTATCAAAAAGAAAAATATCCAATAGTTGAGATAACCTGACATATTCTCAACAAGGATCTTGCCGATAATGATCCTCTTCCTATAATTCACAAGTTACATTTTAAATATTTAATATATTGTGAGGAATTGATCTCCTAAAGATGCAACAATTTGTGCTAGACAAGGTAGTCACTTCGATTGCCAAGTTTTGGTTTCCTTGCTCATGGTTCCAATATTCTACAATTTTACTTATTTAATTTACCCAGGTATCTCCTTGCATCTAGAAACAAGCTAGCATGAAAGCAATAACAGAATGATCTGGTATTTTGTGAGAATTAATAGCCCCGTGGAACAATACAAATAGCCCTAAAAAAGGCTCCCTTTCAAAAGAGTTTTCTACACAATAAGGAAATCATCCTAGATCAATGGATAAGGAACGAGTTCCTCAATGACAATGAGGGAATCACCAACTAGAGTCTTGACTTATTCCACAGAAAGGATAAAACAGATTGAAGAGAGAAATGTTTAAGTAAAATCTTTGAAGATAATTAGGGAAAAAAATAGATGGATATTTAACTGCTCTAAGGATGAGCTCCATCAGTCTAATCAGAATGGAATCAAAGAAATAAAAATTAAAAGATGGACAGTTTTGACAACGTAACTTCTGTTCATCAACTTACCATAACCAAAATTCAACTGGGAAAAAAGTTATCTGCAATAAAAGACAGCCAAAACCCATATGAAACTATGTTATCCGTACATATAGTTAATAAAATCCATTAAGAAGCCCACATCCCCTTTGAAAGGTAAGCAAAAGACAGGAACAGACAATTCACAGAATTATATAAATGGTAAAAATACATATGGAAAAATTTTCAATGCCATAATTGAATAAATGTGACTTAAAACAAGGGCATACCTTTATTCGTCTATTAAACTGTCAGCAATAATCCCTCAATGCTGCCGGTGAGAAGGGTGTCCTCTAACTGCTGGTGGAAGGGCCACAATGAACTGACTGGAGGGTGACCCTACGTGAATCAAGAGTCCCGAGAACGTTCACACGCTGTGACCTCATGATCAGATTTACACAATTGTTGAAATACTGAGATTTCCATAGCAAAGAAGTTTATGTTATTTATATATACTATTTATAACACTATTAATATTTACATTTACATACTATTTATACATGTTTATATATGTTATATGTATTATATTATGTGTACTATATTATTAAGATATTATTTACACATTATATAATATATTATATTAATACAATATATATTATTATATAGTATACATATTTACAATGCTTTTTATATAGGCCAAAAAATTGAAAAATGGTTCAATTTTGATACACCCAGACAACATTCAATTTTATAGCCAACAAAAGCAAGTTTACAAGATTTAAGAAAGTGGTGAAATGGCCCCGATTTCGTGTTCGGTTTTTAAAAAGGAGAATACAAGTTGTCAACCACGTATACATAAAAAAGCCTAAGGGAAGATACACCAAGATATAACAGTGGTTATCTTCGGTGGTGGAATGACTGCTATTTTCTCTTCTTTCAACATTTTCCGTATTTTCAAGAGTAAGCTTTATCTTTATAATCAGACAAATACACATATGTATAAATATAAAGAAAGGGAGTGCAAGCTTTAGAGAATGGATAAACACAGGAGAAGGAGAAGCAGCCCCTTTCTTCCAACATACCCCTTGAACCTCACACAGAGCCAGGCTTGCACACACAGCTTCTCCTTAGGTCCCTTCCCCCCAGCAACCTCCATCTCCAGCGCTGCCCTCAGTACCCCCAAGGCACACAGCTGTGCCTGCCTCACTCAGCCAGGGCACAACGCTCCCAAACTGCCTCACCCTCTCCCCTCTGGCCCACACTCTCACTGCCTCAGTCAAGGGTTTAAGACAAAAACAATCCAATGGAGCAACTGGCAGCTGGTGTCTGCACGGTGTTTTAAAAGGATGTCACTAATCCAAACCCAGATTCTGCCAAGTTTCCAAGACGTACGTTCAGTTTTCACTAGGGATGGGAGTTTCGCCTATGTCGAAATAATGGATTATTTTCCATAGCCTCATTTTCTTTTTCTTCTTTCTCATCCTTACAAAATGTTGGCTTATTTTCCGTCAGTTCATATTCCTTGCTCTATTACTGCTATTCTAGTCAGTTCCAGTGACATTATACAGAGTTTTGAAATATTTTTGAAGGAAATTTTTTTTTTAAGATTGGCACCTGCACTAACATCTGTTGTCAATCTTTTTTTTTCTTCTTCCCCGCAAAACCCCCCGGTACATAGTTGTATATTCTAATTGTGAGTGCCTCTGGTTGTGCTATATGGGATGCCACCTCAGCATGGCCTGATGAGCGGTGCCATGTTCATGCCCAGGATCCAAACTGGTGAAACCGTGGACCACCAAAGCAGAGCATGTGAACTTAACCACTCGGCACCAGGGCCAGCCCCTGAAGGAAATTTTTTTAACAGCAACTCTTTCAAGATACATAAAACTTCCATTTTATAGACAGTATAATAACTAACACTCAGGATCCAAAAATGCTAAAATCCTACTGGCATCCCTGATGATTCTGTTCATTTACATACTCTATTGAACGCCTACTATGGACCAGGTTTTCTGCTGGAAGCTATGGACAGAGCAGTCAACTCGACAGAGGACAGATGGTCCCTGTCCCCAGTGAATTTAAAGTCTACTGGGGAGACAGTATTCAACAAATAATTACCTAATTGCAACTTGTGGTAAGTGCCTGGAAAGAAACTAACAGCGTGCTATGAGTACACATGAGGAAGTCCACCGAAAGTTGCCATTTTACCCCTGAAAGAGGCTATTTCCTTCTTAAAACCATGAACACATCAAAATGCCTCTTCCAATCTTCTGATAGGGTCACACAGAGGGAGTCAGAGGTGGAGGGTATACAAGGCAGCGTTTCTTCCTACTTACTGAAATAAGAACTCAGGAACGCGAAACTATCCTGGAAAATGATTTCATCCTTCTGGAAATTGATCCTGCTCTCTTCTCCTTTCCTTTCAGTATTGGGAGGAGGGCAGTATTTATATAGATTTATGTACAAACAAACTTTACGTGTAATAGGTGAAATTTTGAAAGAACCTAAAGGTACATCACTAGAAGAGTGCTTAGATGAATTACGTTAAGAATATATTACGCTATGGAATATTATTCTGCCTGCCTATTGAAAATAGTGACGGAACACTTATATACTGACATAGAATGCTCTTCAAAATACACTAAGTGGGGAAAAAGCAAACCACTACGGTATGACTCGATTTGTTTAAAAAAAATGTGTACACATTATATTCATGCAGAGAAAGGGGACTTTCAGGCTGTGCAAGTGTCCACGGTGGTCCCATCCAGCTCACAGTGAAGTAGGTTTATGAATCCTTTGCCATGAGAATGTATTTAGGCACTATTTGTACAATAGAAATACGACAAAAACATTAAAAAGAAAACCACATACGCATCAGTACGCTCTCTGGACAGCAGGCATCCTTCTGGAAGGGGGCCAGGAGGCTCTCTTGGCTCTCTGATTTTAAGTGTGAGGTAAGGATGTGTTCTTAGGGGGCCTATGTCCCGAGACCCTAAATATTAGCCCATTCTTATAGACACCCTTCAAAAGAATCAATCAGCTTTGCCATCTAGCACATGCTGAAAAGCAGCCTGAATATATTCCCAAAAATGTGCCTAAATTCAGCCACAGCAGAGCAGATGACTGAAGCCACTCTGCTGCTGGCTCAGTTGGAGGAAACAAGAGGAAGCGTAAGCCAACAGTACTGGAAGCAGCCGCAGTTCTATCTGTCCTTTGGGTCACTGTGGCTGGACCAGCGCTGCCCTGTAATGACAGCCGCAGAACAGAGAAGGCTCCCTGGTCAGACCAGACACCCTTTCCAGGGATCCACTGGCTTCCCCCGCTGCTCATCTGGTCCAGCCAGCCTGGCTCAGGGCAAGAAGCATCCCGGCAGGAGTCAGAGGTTCTCCTCTCCCAGGGTCTCCTAACATGCCAGGTTATGGCACCTAGGCATTCTCATCAAAGCAGCCCCTGAGGAGGGACATCTCGGCATCAGGCCCCATACAGCCCTAAGCCTAGGGAACTGAAAACCCTATCAAAAGAGCCCAAGAACATGAATGCCACTCAGAGTCTGGTCTGTTGAAAGGTAGCACACTTAAGGAATTCGTTTCTTCGATAGTTTAGATAAGTACTCCAAGAATTTCAGAGCTGGAAGGCCATGCAGTCCACTTATGCCTGTCTTCTACACGGAGGTGTCACCTAGCTATTTCCTCAATCTCTCTCTCTCTGTCTGTCTGTCTGTCTCAGGGAGAAACGTGCTGCACATCTAGAGGCATCTGGGGACAGGTGTCTTAGAAATTGGGGTCCCACCGTGGCACAGAACTCTTGTCTCCCTGCAGCTTCCACACTGGTGACACCTGCATGGTCTCCGAGCCACACAGAATGACACTCCTCTGTCTTCCACAGAAGAGCCCTTCAACATTTCGAAGACAGATTCCTCCTCGCCACAAAAATACTGCAAAAGGGCATTTAAGATACTTGCAGTAAAACCTAAGCTTATAAGTCAAGTGGGGCAACTTTGCCCCTCCCACGATGACCTGCACTCATGCATGCGATTATCAGGGGCGGACATCTGGGAGGAACGTCCTGGCCTCACCAGGACAGCACTTGTGTTACTAAAGGACATGGGTACCACAGCAACCGGGAAGCCTCCCTCCCCACACCATGGACCCCTTGCCTCCAGCTGGTGAATTCCAGGCACTGGCTGGGACCTGGCAACTGTAACCTTTGGCCAGATCTCAGCATCCTTCTTCCATGCTGCCCCTGCCCTGGGAGCCGTGCCCCACCCCACCCCCTCAGCCCAGCCATTCTCCAAGGGAGAACTCTGGAGAATGTGCTTCCAATGTGCTCTGGCATTTCCTTCACTACATTTTTATTGAGCACTTGTTGTACACCAGACATGATGCAAGGCGAGGGAGGGAAAAAGTGAGGGCTGGTAAAACCGATTTAGTGCTGACTATCCCCTCTCTGGCTCCCAGTGGACAGTTTTGTAGCCCAAAGTCACAATTACATTTAAGCTGTCTTCTGCTGTGTGCCAGTTAACACATAATTGGGTATTTCCCCCTACCCAACTAATCTTACCCTCTAGGGGAGCCAGGCCTGCAGTATTTTGGAAGAGCCAACCAGAAGCAGCAGCCTAACCAGAACAGGTGTACGTTTTAACTCTTACATCAATGCGACAGTCAGAAGCTCACTATCCAAAAGCCTTCAAAATGCTCCCAGACACAACTCAGAAGATTCTCCCAGCAACTCCCTCCAGAATATTTCTGCTGGCAATTCTCACCATCACAGGGCTGTCAGGATCCATGAGCAGCCACAGACCCAGGCTGCCACAAAGGCTACCAGCGTTGCCCTCCACCTTGACAGTAGGCACCAGCCCTGCTCTGCCCTTCTGCCCCTCACCACTTCTATGATGACTCATAACCCATGAGCAGATGAGCAAGGGAAAGCCCCTTCTGCTCTCCAACCCCACAGCAATCCTCACCGGTCCAGGCAGCCCTACACCAGCACCCTCCACGCTGGCCAGTGCGAGTTGCCTGGGAAGTGAAAGGGCCAGAATTCTCATAGAGTGCACTCTACCTGCAGCCACCATGCTGGGACCCCGCAGAGCCTGCATAAAGGTCAGTTCCCTGCCCTGCCATAGGGCTCTGTGGCCTGGGCAGGGTCTGTCCCTCTTTTCTGAGAGGAACCCAGTGGGCTGAAATACTGAGACAATGGGCCAAAGACTAAGGAGAAGCCTTTAAATGAAGCCCAATATGTTTTATCACATGAGGACATTCTCTCTCTCTAACCTTCAACACCCCTTTTATACACACAGAGAGCCCGCCCTTAATTCTAAAAAACAGTCTATGCAAATTTTCAGATTTATTGGAATCTTTTCTCTAAAGTAAAAGTGTTTCCTTAAAGTAAAAATTGTCACCCAGTTACAACTTGAATCCTATTTTACGGAATGCCAGTTAACGGAAAATTTAGTTTTCAGAAAGTAACTGGAAAAGAAAATTTATTTTATGCTTAAGAGGATTTTATATCACAATCAATGGATTTTTATATATACTAGTTTATCACTACAAGTGGAAAGAAGAAATTTGATGTGTCATCATTCAAGGTGATTTTCTTGTTTCCAATTCTATATACACACGCCAGCTCAGATGAGACTCACTGCATCCTCTTCCATATCAGGCCCTCCAGACTGACCTGACTCCCACTTTCATGCGACCGTGCCCTTACAGCTCCCATGCCACACACCATCTCACGCCTCCCTGTTTCAGCTCACACTGCTCCATACAGTTGAAATGCTGCCTCAGAGTTCAGTTCAAACTCTTCCTCGCCCTGAACCCCTGGCTGTTCCTCCAAGTCAAAAGCAACCCCCGCCCCCTGCCGCCTTCCACTGTACCAGGCTTTAGCACACACCTCTGACACCACCCAGATTCCATGAATCCTGTACTAGGAGGGTTATGTGTCCATCTTTTCTGCTCGATCGTGCTTCCAGGGGGCAGGTCCTATGTCTTACATGTGCTTGTCACCCCATTGCCAAGAAGAGCACCATGCACACCAGGCTCAATAAACTTGTGATGATCCCAAAGATATATCATCTTTCATTCACTCAATAAATGTTTATAGAGTGGCTTCAATGTGCCACGCAAAATGCCAGCTTCTAGGGATCAACATAAGATCAAATATCTTGTAGGTGAGGCAGCCAAATAGACAGGTCACAGTGCAATGTGCAAACTACAACAGAGCATATTCCAGGCACCAGAGAGGCAGGGAGCAGTTTTCATGAGAGGGACAATGAAGCCATGTTTTAAGCTTGCAGGCTCACCTCACACTCCTCCTAGGGCCAGTACCCACTGACCAAAGTGGTGGGCAAAAGTGCCTGCTCCATTTAAATTATTCCTCTCTCTGTTGTCACTGTTCTCCTTTATTGCTTTGTCTTCATTTTTGCACAAAAGCTCAATTTGCACAAAATCAAATGCTGCATGACGTGACCCCACTGGACAGACTCCAGGCATTAATTTATGTCCCTCTCCTCTCTAAGCCATTCCTCTGTCTTTATCTCATGTGTACTCAACCTGAGAGGTCTTCCCTGGTCCTGCTGGCTTCATCCCACACGCCTGTCCTCTCCTTGGAAGCGTCTGAGAAGACGTAGAAGTCTGCTTGACAGCACTTCACTCAAATCCCTGCCAGCCTTCACCTGCCTGCTGCTCAGAGCTCGACACTATCTTGTCATTGAATCACACACTGCTGGATGATGTTACCCTTCTAGCACCTGGCTGGTTGGTAAACTCCCAAAAGGCAGGAAGAGAACCATGCCCCAGACTCCTTTCACGTCCCCCTCAATGCACAGCAGTGCTATGCACACAGCACAAGGTCAAGATCCTTGCTGGGTAAACCCACTCCCAACGCCAACCAAGTGACTCTCAGACAACCCACCAATTTGGATGTGTCTAGAGCATTACTGGTGCAGGCGCCTCAGGAACCCCTCTAAAATGTGAGCTGGAGGTGAAGTTTAATCACGGAGGGTAACCAGCTCCTCCCTCCTGGCATCAGGTGTCCAAGACTCGTGCTCCTCTTAAGAGAGACCAAGCCTCATTTACTCCTAGCACTGGGTCCAGCCCACAGCTGCTACTCAAGGAACATTTGCTGAAGGGAGAGATTACCTCCAGGACCCAGGCTACTCGGTGGGTACAGAAGCCTCAACTCCCGGCCATCTGGAGGGAAAAGAAAGCCCGTGACTATGGCTGTCCAAAACAAGGGAAATTGAACTTTTATTTTTCCACAATGAATTTGGCAACTTCCTGCCAAGTTGAACTACTTGGTGCCGTAGATCACAAAATCAAACTCATTGTAACCCTGTTCTATGTGACACTTCCCTCAACTTCACTATTTCTATCAACACCACCACCGTTTTCCACTCCCCCAGGCCTGCAGCCTTTCCATCAACTCAGATCGCTCTCTGCCCCTCACGGCCTATTAAAATCGAGGTACCCAAGTGCTGCTTATTGCTGCTTGCTCTCTCAGAAATCCCCCTTCCACTCTTGGCCCCAATCAGGCACAAGACCTCAAGTGACGCCCCATCATACGGCAACCAGCCTCCCTTGTTCCAACTCCCCTCCATCACAGACCCTACATGCTACCGTGAAGCTATTTACTAAATAAGTGCTGTTTTCAATCAGTCCACCTCTGTTCAAATAATAACTTCACACTTTTTAAACCAACAAAGCTGTACTCGTCTGTTCTAACTGACCCAGGCTCATATTCACTTTCATAACCCAGGAACCCTAACTAACCTTCCTGCCTCAGTCACAGCCTGTTCTCTTCCAGGAACATGTAACATTTTCTACCATCTCAAAATCTTGGCAAAGGTCTCCCCTCTCCTTATCCAAATCCCACACACACACTGTGGGCTCAGGGCCAGCCCAATCTCTCACATAAGCTTTCCCCAACATTCAGCCCCACCAGCCTCTCTCTCTTTCCCCATTCAGAAGTGTTTCTAGCTGTCAAACACTGCCTTCCTGTTGACTCTTGAACAGTCTCTCCCGTACTGAAAGTCAGAACCGCCAATGAGGAAGACCCGACACTTATTGGCCATGTGATGCTGCCCAAACCAGTAGACTTTCCAAATCCACAGAACTGTTATTATGATCAAATGAGAATTTACATGATGGAGACTCCATCGCACATTCATAAGGCCCACCAGGTGGAGGATTTCGGCTTCCATCCAATACCTGCCAAGTGCAGGTATCTCGTGTCATTCACAACCCTGCAGAACTAACGCTTCAGTAAATATCAATTAAAATAAGATAATGAAGAGAGAACACACTTTCCATGGAGCGCTTGTCTTCACATCCTCCGTTCAGCCACTCAGGAGCTTCTCTGGTACAAAATTTTAGGTGACTACACAAATGCTTGTAGGGAAAAAGAGAGGAGACAGTTGTTCTGGACCGCAAGGGCGCCGGTCATGGATGGCACATGAACACGAAGCCCCAGTCGGGATCAGTGGGGCGCAGGGAACAGAAGGACTGAGGAGTAGAGATACGAGCACAGTCCACAGGAGGACAAATGAAGCACGTGGACAAAGAATGTTTCAGACCATAAAACTGGGGCTACCTTCCTTCCCAACGGTCACGCCCATCGCACCTGTGAGCGCTGTCAGGGGCTGGCGGAGATTTACGGCGGCGCGCGGTAAAATCACTTCTCCCCAGACCTGGGCACCTCTGATAAGGCTGGCTCAGCCCGGCCGGGCCTGCCCCGCCCCTCTGGCTCCCAGGCCTTACCGATCGAGATTTCCTGCGCGAAGGCCAGCGAGATGAGCAGCAGCGGCAGCCCCACGGCGATGCACGTGACCATCTTGTCCACGGCCAGCTCCAGCCGAAGCCCCTTGAACTTGAGGTCCGAGGGCTCCTTCAGCAAGAAGTCCGAGAATACGTATTCGGTGGCCAGGTGGGCGATGGCCATGGCTGTGGCGCGCTGGGCTCGGCCAGGCAGGGCCTGGAGGGTAGGCCCTGGTACCGCCGGCGTCGGGAGCGCTGCGCGGCGCCTTCAACCTGTCATCGGCCAAACCTGCGGCTTTCGCTTTCCCTTTGCCGGCTCCCCAGTTGCTCCTATATCCCACCAGACTCTGTGTCTCGATGCGTACGGCTCTCAGCGGCCCACAGCGCCGAAGCTGCCTCCGCGGGCGCCTGGGTGCACGAGCTCTCGCGCTCGCTCCTCCGCCGCCCGAGGGGCGCGGACACGCCCCCGCGCGCTCGCCGCCGCAGGTCCCTGGGACGCGCGCGCCACCCGGGCTCCGCGCCTGTCCCGCGCGCCGGCAAGCGCGGGAACCAACCACGGAACAAAGCGCTTCCCTCCCGCCCAGGCCCCTCCTCTCCGCCCCAGCAGCCAGAGCTCCTCTGGGGAGGCTCCTGCGCTCTTGGCGCGCTCCGCAGCGCTCTTCCGGAACCATGAGGGGGACTAAGTATCCAGGAGTGTGGGGTTTCCGGAAATCGCGGTGACGCGGGGCGGGGTGGGCGCGGCAGCATCGCGCGACCCTGAGATCTACCTGCGCGAAGGGATCTTCCCACCGAGCGAGCGGTACCTCTGAAAATCCTCGAGCCGATCCCATCCTCATTCTCCCACTTCCTGGCACCGGAGAGTTTTGAAATCGGCCCCTTTCTGAAAGAGGCCCCTTATCCTGTGGATAGGATGGCCCCCTTTTATGCCCCACTCTCTTTCTACCTGGAGGAATCAGGTTAAAAGGAGCTGCAAACGCTTCAAAAAGCAACGAGTGCCATAAAAGCCAATAGAGCTGTGTAGACAGCGTGTGTTGAAGAGGGAGCACTGGCCCCTTCCAGGAGCTCTGCGTGACAAGGAGGTTCTGCGGGGTCAGTGGTAGTGAGCCCTGTCATAACTAGGTCTCAGGCCTCCATTATCGCCGCTCGGTCTGCGCTGCTTCTCTTGCTCTCCCAATCAGAGCCTTGGTCCAGGAGCCAGCGGAGGAGTGTCCGCGGGTGAGTGGGTGTTGAGGGGGAGAACTACTCCTGAACCACTTAGAGAAAGTGGATGCTGACAAATAGACGAGAGATGCTCTAATCAACAGCCTTTGGAGCAGACAGGACCTTTAAACGTGAGGACTCCTTGGGCTGGACTGGGCTGCCTTCTCTTCTCTTTGTATGCGGGCGGGTCCATACATGCAAGCCTCTTCTATATTTTCTCAGCTCCTACGTGTAGATCTCCACCCTGGCCTGCCCTCCGAGCACGCATCCAAGGGCCTACACAACTCTTCGCTTGGATGGCTCACGGGACCTTAGTCTCATAATGGCCAGGACTGCAAGCTTCATCTTCCTCTCAACCGATAGTCCTCTTCCCCATCTTGCTAATGCACTGCCATCCACCCATAGGCCTGTTGAGGAGGGGGAAACCTCTCCCTCTTGAGTTCTTATGGCTGGACTAATAATAAAATTGTCAGGAGACCTGACTGACAGGAGAAAAAACAATTTAATACGTCCATATGGGGATCATTAAAATGATGTTCAGAGGGTAAAGGAGGCAAGCAACTTATATATATATCTTTTTACACAAAGACACAATACATTTGTGAGGAATTGACAGGACAAAGAAACTTAGGTTTGGGATATGTAGTTAGTTGTAATTAGTGAGGAACTGAGGTAGTAAATTGGTAAATCTAACAAGGTTTGTTTACATGGGCCTCTTGGCCCTGAATTCCCTAGCTCTGGCAGTAAGGATGTCTCTATCTCCTCCTCCTACAGGGAGGGTACCTTTCATATGGGAGATTTATTTCCTGCTTTCAGAAGGAACAGGGAGAGGACGATTGAAATTTTGCTTTATAAGTCAAAACGAGTAAACTTAATTCAAAAGAATCAATATGCCATTGTGGGATGTTTTGGGGTAGCCTGCCCTGGGCCCCAACATGCCCAAGCCAGAAACATGGAATGCCCTATTTAACGCTTCCATCTCTCCCAGCTGCCGTAATCAATTTCTAAATTCTCTTGCTTCTCTTTCCTAAATGTAGAAAATCTGACAGTGTTTCTCCACCTACACTGCCAATACCCCCATTCATCCTCTCTCCTAACCACGTACAGGGTTGTACCCCCTAGGCCCACAAGCCATTCTCCCCCACAGCTGCCAGAGGGAGCTTTTGAAAGCTCCAATCTGATCATATCACTCCCCTACTTAAAGCGTACATTGTTTTTAGAATAAAATTCAAATTTTTTAGCATGGCCACTGCCTGCCTCGCCAGCTTCCCCTTCAGTTCTTCAAGTTAGCCAGGCCCCTTGCCTCCTCCAGGCCTTCCCTTGCCCAAAGCACTCCCACCCGCTGTAGCCTCTTTGCCTGGCCCACTCTTATTCACCCTCCTGATCTCAGCTGCATGTCACTTCCCCAGGAAAGTCTTCTCTCATGATACTAAACCAGATTAGCCCCTTTATTGAATATTCTTGTGATACTGGCACTACCAGTTACCAGCTGTGGGCCTTGGAAAAGTTACTTGACCCTCCTGTGCCTCAGTTTTCTGATCTGCAAAGTGGTTCTATCTCTTAGGATTGTGATAAGGATCAAATGAGTTAATGTGTGCACAGTGCTTAGGACAGTGCTTTGCAACTGGTGAGTGTTGTGTAAATGTTATCTGGTACTGTTGCCCTCTTTCTCCTTCTTAATGATAATCGCAAATATAATTCAACTAGTATTTGTTTAACTGTTCATTTATTTAATGTTTGTCTTGCCATTTTTATGGTAAGCTTCGTGTGGGCAGGTCCATGTCCATGTATACCATTCTTGTCTCCAACACTTACCACAAATGCCTGGCACACGGTAGGTATTTTAATTAATATTTATTAAATGTCTGAAGGAATCTGAAAATATTCCACCATGAAAATTGTTTAAAAACAAGTGGCCCAAATTGCACTCATTTATCCATACATTCAAGGCATAGTAGAGGCCAGTGATGGACCAGTTCTGGGTTCGATGGATGGGGAAGCAAAGATGAAGTGGACATAATCCATTTTCTCAAAGACTTCATGGCTTAGTAAGAGAAATAAGGCATGTGCACAATTAACTATAATACAAGTTAGAAGGGGTAAGTAATATTGTGAAAGGTGGGGTGTGCCAAGGTGGAGGTGTATAGAAAGAGTGGGGCCTGGGACGATGAGTCAATTTGTGGCAGGCAGAGCTGAGACAAGAGCTTTCTAGGAGTGGATGAAAACATGGACCGTGTTTCCCTTCTCTCCTTGTCAAAATCTACAACAGGCTTAAAGGTCCCCTCTTCTGGAAGCCTTCCAGGATCCCCCTGCCCACCTTCTGCCCCACTCTCTCCCTCAGCACTTCCTTCCTCTGGTCTAGCATTTAGCTCATTTGCCTTGTGCAATGGTTGATTGCATGTCTGCTTTCTCATTAGGTATCAACTTCCTCTGAGCATCTGGATGGAATTTTAGCAGTTTTGTAAACTGCCCTCAACTCTGGCAGAGTTTTGTACGTTTAGCCGGAAGTCAATCTATGTTTGTTGAATTTACAATAAAGGCAAGAAAGAGAACTTGTCAGGAAATGGGAGGTAGAGACATCTGACACTGGTGTGGGCAAGATGAAGGCGAGGGAGTCAAAGATGAAAAGGTTGGGGCCAGAGAACTTAATTTGGACTTTTTTTCCGGCAGGCATTAGGGAATTTTTGGAGAGGAGTAATACAAATAGACTGTGCTTTAAAAAGATTAATCTTCCGTTCACACATAGAGTGGATCAGAATGCGGGGCCAAGTGAGAGGCTGCCGAAATTTTCCATGTGAGAAGTAATGCGAGTCCAAACAGGGGTGCTGTCTCTGAGGACAGAGAGAAATGGAACAGAAGACAGTGGTTATTAAGGGAGCCATTCTTCCTGCTGCAAAAACCAGATCAACCTGACATGCGTCAAGGTTCTTTGGGAGGAAACGAGAAAGCAAGAGCCTGGGTTCAACTCCTGGATTTGCCACCTACTTGCTGTGTGACCAAGGATATGTCGCTGAAAATCTCTAAGCCTCAATTTCCTCATTTGCCAAATAGGGATAATACTGCCTACCTCATTGGGTTGTTCTGAGGGTTACATGTGATAACATATGTAACAGTGCCTGCCACATCACAAGCACTTAGCGTTTGATAACTGTCATTACCAACCTCAGGAGTTTAAGGTGTCACGTGAGAGTGTATATAACATTGCCTTTTAAAAAAACAGACTTTAATTTTTAGAACAGTTTTAGATTTATAGAAAAAGTGAGCAGATGGTACAGAGAGTTCCCATATACCCCCACTCCTGCACCCGGTTTCGAAGCCACCAGAAATAGCATCATGGTTCTTGATGTTGACAACAGCAGATTGGGATGGGGAGGCAGGGCACACTGGATTGGAAACCGGTGGAATGAAGGATGCATGGGGTGAGGTGATACAGGCAGCAAGTGGACAGTGCTTTAAGTTCTGCTATCAAAGGAACAGAGAAGCTGGGTTCGAGGGGGTTATGGAGTTAAGGACAATGGCTCTTCGTTTGTTTTCTATTTCTAATGGTGGGTATTGCTGATGACGTTGTCGGGAAAGTGGGAGAATTCCCACCCACCGCTTTTCCTTACGGTTCTTACGGCTGGTCAAATAATCAAAGAGGCAGGTTAGCAAGAGAAAAATCAAACAAAGTTTAATAGCATGTATACATGGGAGAAACCCGGAAGAAACTGAGTAACTCGGCCATCTGGCTAAGTCCACCTGTTTAAGTATCCTCAGCTACAGACAAGGAGGGCATAGTGATCTGGGACTTCAAAGGGGAAGAAGACAATGTACATAGAGATGGAATGCAAATGTTTGTTCAACAGGTTTTGCTAGGCCCAAAAAATGGGTTTGTTGGTGTCCTTTTATCACACCTATTTTACATCATACTATAGCTATCACATGATATGAGCTCCTTCCTGAAACAGGCCTTTTGGCAGTTTGCAGGGTAGGGGTGGGGGGGGGGGGGGCGGGTCGGCTGCTCTTCCTGAGTCTTTTGAGCCTTTATTGTCTTCAGCTGGAAATAGTCTGCATGCTAAAGTGGCACATCTTGGGGTGGCCTGCCCTGAACCCTGTCAGTGTCATGCAGGAGGGAAAACTGATAAGTGAGGGAATGAAGTCCTTGAGAAAGCAAGAAGGGATGAGGTCCAGAGCCAAGTGAGGGACTGGCCCTGCTAGGAGCAGAACGCTTCTTCTGTTGCAACCAGAGGAAAAGATATATGTAAATATGGTTGATTTCCTCAAAGGAGTGAGGCTGAGAATGCGGAAGTGTGGTACACTTGAGCAAACAATGTTTGAGGAGAGTCATGTTATTTATGGAGATGTACTGTTATTTTGTTGAGGATTTTGTTTCATTTCCTCTAGCAGGTATAACTAGAATAGTTGCTAAATATCTAAGAGAAAATTCTCTAGCCAACTCCCTGCCCCAGGTCTAGTGATAGGTAATTTCTGGTGGAAAAAAAAGACATGCAAATCGCCATCTTAAAATATGTGAAACTTTATTACAAAGAGAAGTGGCGTAATCAAACTACTTTGTGGTTTCATTTTCATTAAAAAAATAAACTAAGAGAAAAGGAAAAAACTAACAACTAAATAATTTATTGTCTAAGTGAGTTATAAATAAGGCATTTATGATAATTATTATTATGAAATTATACAGCCTACACATGTATGAAAACTGTAGAGCACATACTACAAAATTGCATTATCAGTGGTTAGCAGGCTGGAATCATCCTTTGGGTACCCTGTTTGATATGACATTCAAGCAAACTATGAACATAACTATTAGCATTCACATCTTGTTTTACATAAGACTATAGCTTCTATCAAATTACCTGTTTCCCCTCACCAAGATGAAAATGAGAAGGTATGAAAGGTCCCTCCACCAGAGTATTTATTAGGTCCTAATCATTCACCTGGATATCCAAATGATCAACTGCTAAGGCAGATATACTAATAGCACTCATCTGGCATCGGCATTGGCATTGGCATTGGCATTCCAGGGCAACTTGCCCTGAGCTAGGGCAATTTCTGAGTCTAGTAATAAACAATATTGCTTTTATCAATCTTACATCTAACATTTAGGCTTGCATACAGACAGTATGAATTGCCTCGTAATGGGGTTAGTTGTTCAATATTTTATTTTTGCATTTGAGCCTTGAAAACTGTAATCAAATCTTCAAAGCTGATTTAATGGTTTAAAAAATTGCCATTGGGACTCTCTTTTTTTAGCCTTTTCTTTTTTTTCCCCTCCTCCAAAAAGGGCTATGTCTTTAAGAGGCATGGAATTGAGGATTTTGTGAAATTCCTGCTGACCCAACTGGTCAGCTGCATTGATGAATTCTTCCTGGTGTTTTTCACATGATGAGACTGTTTTTATTTCATAGAAGATGGAATCTTGGAAAGATCTCCCTAACTATGAAGCATCAGACTCAAGATTCAAGCCCAGACTTGCCTCCTGCAAGGCGTCCCTGCCTCTTAGAAGCTCCTGCTAAACTCTCAGGGAGTCTGACTCACCGTGGGAGAGCCGAGCCCGCTGTTTCACAGATTCCAGCCCTCCACATTCTGAAACACAGATACGAATTCGCTAGTTGATTTGAGAAAATACAAACATTGCCAAGGAAACATATTGTAAAAATATATAACATGAAGTGAGTCATAAACATTCAAGTATCTCTACAGGTTTGCATGCAAACAGCAGCAATTTAAAAAAATGCTTATCACTTTGCCTTTTGTTGCAAACAGTGCACAGGCTCTTTCTATTAAAGGGGAAAAGGCCAAGAGAGTTGGCTAAAGCCTCCAGAAAATTCATTTGGTTAAATTCCATCAGCAGATACTGATTTAGACATTTCCATGCACTCCTCAGAAAGTTATTTTCCCTGGAATAACTAAGGGAAGCATTTTACATAACAGTGCTGAAAACTTAGTGCCGTTAGATGTCTGAGGCAGTATAAACTCTTTCCCAAAGGTGTCCATCTAGAAACCATCTAGAAATGGTTGGCTAAGGAAGCACTGTCTAATCTAAGAATTACGAAAGATGGAAACTAAAGGCATCCTTCAGAGGTTCTCCCCACTTCAGCGAATTCATTCAGAGAACAGACTGAGCCTGTTTTCTCAGTCACGCCCGTTCTCCTCTTTCTGTATTTTATACCTGAGAATTATTCACAGCCCATTTAAAAATAAATAAATAAAAGCAAATCGATTTGATTGTGTCCCAGAGCATCAGAGCCTGGTCCAGGATACAGTGTGAGCCTTCCTCGGTGAACGATGTCTTGTCCAGTTTCCCTGGTGAGGAAGACCAGGCCGTTCACAGAGCATCCGTGGGGAGCGCGCAGGACTGGACTTCCCGGTATGCTGCCCGCATCCTTGCAGAGTGCAGTCTGAGGGAGAGAATCACCGTGGAGATCAGGAGGAGGAGTCCAATGATGAAAAGGATGACCAAGGCTGCTTTGGCTCCTCTAGGACCCAGATTCTTGCCAAAGAAATAGAGCTGCTCCTTGCCAGATTCTTCTGTGAAAAGAACAAGTGAGGTGTCAGGCCTCTGCCTTTCCCTGGGGGGTGAACACTGACCATTCACCTGCAGGATTCGGGGAGGGATCATTACCATTGGAGGGCACCGTGGCCGGCTGTGATGCTCCTCCAGGAGACTTGGTGGAGTAAGGAATCCGGTTATCTGGACAAAGAAGACAAATTGATTGTTTTATAAACAACGGAAGGCAAAGTGGATTCTTTTCATGGCATGAGTTGTTTCAAGAATTATGTCATTTCACCAATGAGGACTTTATCCCATCAGTATCTGCAAGTCTTCCTTGGATTCCCACTATGGTACTCTTCAGAGCAGTACACATGCTGTTCCTATCCCATCCACCTTTCAAGCTTCTGCTGACCCCTTAAGATCCATCTGAAGCATTATGGCCTCTATGGAATCTTGGCTCATATCCCCAAACTATTAACCATTGCCTCCTACTGCTGCCATTGAATCCTGTACACTGCATGCTATTTTGGCAAGTATCATATTCTATCATAGTTATTATTTATATATCTGTCTCTCTTACGTGAATCTGAGCTCCTGATGGGGTCTCTCCTGCCTGCTGTTTTCAGGGTCTATAGGAGGGCTGGGCTATCACCTAGCATCACTGACAGACAATAGTACCTATGTTCCGAAGGACCGTATAGGTTGTCTCCATGCCAGCATGGATGTGGTCAGACACGTGACAATGTAATAGCCATGTCCCTGGGTGATCTGCAAACAGTTCGATGGTTTGGAATGTCCCGGGAAAGAGATCATACACGTCTTCTCGGTACGATTTATCTATCTGTATAAGGAAGGAAAAAATAAAGAGCAGAAATCAATCAAATCGAGAATAGAAACATAGTAGAGATAAATCATAGAAACCAAAAGCTGGTTCTTTGAACAGATCAATAAAATTGATAATCCTTATGGTAGCCAGCCTCCACAATGGCCCCCAATGATTCTCACCTGCTGGTATCCATAACCTTTGTAGTCCCCTCCTACATTCTGTGAGGGTTGGTCTGTGAGACCAATAACATATGGCAGAAGTGATGGCATTCTACTTCCAAGAATCTTAGGCTCTCTCTCTCTTGCTTTCTCTTCTTGGATCACTCACTCTGGGGGAAGCCAGCTCCCACGCCATACCCACATGTTGAGGAACTGAAGCCTCTAGTGAATAGCCCTGTGAGTGAGTTTGGAAGTGGATCCTCTAGCCCCAGTCAAACCTGATGACTGCAGCTCCAGCTCACATATTGATTGCAGCCTCATGAAAGATGCTGAATCAGAACCAACTAGCTAGACTACTCCCAGATTCCCAACTCAGAGAAATTGTAAGATAATAAGTGTTTGTTGCTTTAGGCCACTAAGTTTTGGAGTAATTTGTTATGCAGCAATAGATAACTAATACAAACCTCTAGACAAACTGAAAAAAGACACAAACTACAAAAATCAGGAATGAAAGAGAGGACATCACTAAGACCTTATAGACATTAAAAAGGATAATAAAGCAATATTATGAACAACTGTTTATCAATGAATTCTACAACTTGAATCGATGAATTTGTTAGGATGAAAACCGCTGAAGATCACTATTCAGGTTATCTATTAAAGAAACTGAAATTATATCTATTAAAGGAACTGAAATTGTTTTAAGACCTTCCGACAAATTAAACTCCAGGTCCAGATGGCTTCATTGGCAAATGCTACCAAACATTTAAAGAAGAAATAACACCAATTCTAAGTAAACTCTTGCAGAAAATGGAAGAGGGAGGAATACCAACTCATTTTATGAGGCCAGCATTACCCTGATACAAAAACCAGACAAATACTTTACAAGAAAAGAAAGCTACAACCAATATTCTTCATGAACACAGATGCAAAATTCCTTAACACTAGCAAATTGAATCCAGCAATATATAAAAAGAATAATGCATCATGGCAACTGGTGTTTGTCATTATGGTTCAACATTTTTCTCAAAGCTGGTTGTCAAAGCTGGGTCAACATTTGAAAATCAATCATTGTAATTTACCAGTGTACTAAAGAAAATCATCTATAGACTAAAGAAGAGAAATATGATAATCTCAATAGATGCAGAAGAAGCCTTTGATAGTATTTAGCATCTGTTCATGATAAAAAAAGAAAACCCTCAGCAAACCAAGAATAGAAGGAAACTTCCTCAACTTGGTAATAGGATCTACTAAAAACCGACAGCTAAGTTTAAATTCAATGGTGAATGACGATGCATTCCCCCTAAGATTAAGAATAAGGCAAGGATGTCCACTTTCACCACTTATATTCAACAGTATAGTAGAGGTCTTAGCCATTGCAATAAGGCAAGAAATAAAAGGCATACTATTTGAAAATAAAAAAATAAAATGTCTCTATTCACAGGCAACATTATTGTCTACGTAGGAAACCATCCCCCCAAAATCTACAAAAAAGCTCCTAGAAGTAGTTTAGCAGAGTTGTGGGATACAAGATCAATTATGCAAAAATCAATTATATTTGTCAATGAGCAATTAGAAATTGTCAATGAGCAATTAGAAATTGAAATGAAAACAGTATCATTTACACTATCACCAAAACCCATAATATACTTAGGTAATAATCTAACAAAATCTATGCAAGATTTGTATGCTGAAAACTATAAAACACTATGAAAGAAATAAAAAAAAATCTAAAAAATAGTCAGATATGCCATGATCATAGATTGGAATGCTCAATATTGTTAAGATATCAATTCTTCCCTAAACCAATGTATAGAGTCAATGCCATTCCAATCACAACCCCAGCAGGAAGATTTGTGTGTGTGTGTGAGGAAGATTGGCCTTTAGCTAACATTCCTTGATGTTATGTGGGATGCCACCACAGCACGGCTTGATGAGCAGTACTAGGTCCATGCCTGGGATCTGAACCTGTGAACCCCAGGCCCCTGAAGCAGATGACATGAACTTAACCACTACGCCACTAGGCCGGCCCCATGAAGGAATTTTTAAATCAAAATCAACAAGCTGTTTCTAAAATTTATATAGGAAGGCAAAGATCTATAATAGTTAACACTATCACCACCTGATTTCAGGACAGTGTGGCATTCAAGAAAGGACAAACATATAGATCAATGTATCAGATTAGAAAGCCCAGAAGTAGGCCACATATATATGATCATTATGATTTTGACACCATGGGAGAAAGGGTAGTCTTTTCAATGTATGGTGATGGAGGGAACAATTGGACATCTATATGCAAAAAATAAACCTTGTACAATATATGTAAATTATCTGGATCAGAGGCCTAAATATAAAACCTAAAACTATAAAACTTCTAGAAGAAAACCTTTGTGACCTTAAGTTAGGCAAAAAATTCTTACATATGACACCACAAGCATGATCCATAAAGTTGGACTTCATCAAAATTAAGAATTTCTGCTTTTTGAAAGATAATGTTAAGGGAACAAAAAGGTAAACCAGAGACTGGGAGCAAATATTTATAGAGCACATAGCTGGTAAAGGATTTATATCCAGAATAGATTAAGCCCTCAAACTCAACAATAAGGAAATAAACAACCCAATTAAAAAATGGGCATAGAATTTGGACACTACACCAAAGAAGGTTTACAGATGGCAGATGATAAATAAACACATGAAAAGACGCCAATATCATTAGCCATTAGGAAAATGCAAATAAAAAATGAGATACCACTACACACTTAACATGATGGCAAAGCAAAAATAAAATAAAAATGGAAAATACCAAGTGCCAATGTGGATGTGTAATAAGTGGCATTCTCATGCATTTCTGGTGGAAATGCAAAATGGTCTGCGGAAAATCATTTGGCAGTTTCTTGTAATGTTAAGCATACACTTACCACATGGCCTACCAGTCTAACTCCTAGGTATCTTCTCAAAGGAAATGAAAACTTAGGTTCACACAAAAACACGTACACAAATGTTTATAATGACTTTACTGTAATAACCAAAAGCTGGAAACAATCTAAATGTCCTTCAACTGGGGAATGAATAACCAGGCTGTAATATGTATATCCATAGAACGGAATACTACTCAACAATCAAATGGAACAAACTATTGATATACACAACAGGATGGATGCAATTCAAATGCCTACGCTAAATGAAACAAGCCAGATTCAAAATGCTACAGACTGTACGATTCTATTTACGTGACATTTCAGAAAAAGGCAAAACTGTAGAAACAGAAAACAGATCAGTGGTTGCCAGGGGTTAAGCATGGGGAAGCAGCTCGCTCTAGAGGGTGCAATGGGGACAGTTTAGGGGGTGATAGAGGTGTTCTATATTGTGATCAGTGTTGGTTACATCACTGTATGTGCTGATCAAAACAGAACTGTACACTAAACAGGGTGAATTTTATTCCATGTAAATTATGCTTTATTTTTTAAGTTTATATGGATAGGAAATAATTTTGTATGTATATAAAATAATTTTTATAATTTCATATAAAATAATTTTTATAATTTTATTAGATTTTAATATAAGTTTTTAAATGTAGGTGGAAAAGTCAAGTTCTGAAAAGCAGCATAGCCATCTAATATGTGAAAATATAATCATTGCAGGCTAATACTTTGTGTCTTAAACTATGTTGAATTCAATATACAGAGAGGAAAAGATATTAGATGTTTTATTAAAGTTACTGTTTATTCCTGTATAACTAGAAAAAGACCAATGCAGGTTTTCCCCACAGATAAGATGTGATTATTCTTTTCTAGTCTACTTCCTTGTAGACTGCACTGAGCACCTGAGATGACAGACTATTTGGACCTTATGCCTGGAGATTCTGAATCAGCAGGTCTAGGGTGGGGCCTGGCAATCTGTTTCTTAAGCAGCTCCCCAGGTGCCTGTCTATGCAGCCAGCACTACCCATATGGTACAGCTTGATGCTAGAAAGGCAGGAGGCTGCACATGGTCTGGCCTAGCTCACTAGGGCAAAAGTCAAGATAAAGTTTTAGGCTCAAGCCAAAGCTTGAAATATCTCCTTTACTAGATAGGGCTATTCTGTTGGCTAATCACATAGAAAAGAAAGGGAAATGGAAAGGGAAAGAAAAAAAGGAAGGGAGAAGAAAAGAGACAAAATACTATGGGTGTTTGCATATACAATATTAACAGCATAATCGAGAGTGGTCAGAATTATCCCCATGTAACTGGTGAGAAAACTCTCATCTGAAGCTTGGAGAGTTTTCTACAAGCACAATAAATATATGTACATATTAAGCAATATATACCAGGAGAAAGGCATAACCACATTATTCTATTCCATTCTCTAAGATGAACCATCACCCCTCACAAGGCTTATTGTCAAATAACTCTCTTATTTCACAGTGGAAATGCATTGAATCTATTAGTTGAAAGTCTTCCCCAAAGCATGTTCCTTATACTTACTTTGAAAAGAAAGCTCTCAGCATGATAATGGATGGTATGTATGTCCACTTCACTTCCCATTCCTATCAAGTACCAGTTTGTCATTGTACCTTCATTCATGATGAGGCCATGAAGATTCCCAAAAATCTTTCCATTAATAGCTAGAAAGGTGAAAAGAAAATAACCTTTGATTAGTGAGAAGACACCCATTACTTAATCTGGTTTTAGAAATGGTTCAAGAAGATCTGTAGGTCACCAATATTTTCATTTGCTGGATAAACATGTAAAAATCTCACTCACATTTACCAATGTCCCCACCGTTCTAAACCCCAAATTCAGATTACTAAGAAATCCTTGTTTATTTGGCACATTCTCTCTATGAAGTGGATTACAGACTCGTTTGTAAAGAAGCCAGGTTTATACCATTCAACTGATGAGTGGACTAAAGGACAGAGAATCAAGTTCATATAAATAAAAATTGAATGAGTTAGAAGCTATTTCCTTAATATTTCACTTTCTGAGAACTAGTTTGGAGCAAGTTCTTGAGCCTGGCTGAATCTCCAGAAGAAGGAAATCTTCACATAGGCTGAACCCATGACCTTACAATGACCAAACCAAGCTCAAGCTGGGTTGACACGATGGGTCTCTCACTTCTCTGGTTTCTACTAACTTTTTATTTTGTGCATCATGACACAACCAAGTGAGTTACATTCATTAAAAAAAGAGAGCATACTAAAAAACTTTTGGGAGAAGAAAGCAAAATTGATAAGGGAAAGAGTAGCTGAATCAGAGATCAGGCTATTATATTCTTTTTTTTTTTTTTGGACAAAGATTAGCCATGAGCTAACATCTGCTGCCAATCCTCCTCTTTTTGCTGAGGAAGACTGGCCCTGAGTTAACATCCGTGCCCATCTTCCTCTACTTTATATGTGGGACACCTGCCACAACATGGCTTACCAAGTGGTGCCATGTCCGCACCCAGGATCCAAACCAGCAAAACCCAGGCTGCCAAAGTGGAACATGTGAACTTAACCACTGCACCACCAGGCTGGCCCCAGGCTATTATATTCTAATCAATGTTAGCAGTTAACTAGCTTTGTGACCTTGGGAAAGGCCTATCTTTCTGTATACTTTTGGTCAAAAGTAGATATTGGCGAGAGTATAGATTTTTCAATTAGAACACGTTACTCTCACTTTAAAAAAACTGCCTTAAATTACATAGAATTAAATAACATAGACACATTAAAATAGAAATTTTGTAATGGAGGCAGCTGAAACTCTAAAAAAAGAAACCAAACAAATTCTGGAGATGAAGAACACAATGAATGAGATAAAAAAAAAAAAAAATCTAGAAACCTTCAAAAACAGAGCTGACATTATGGAGGATAGAATTAGTAATTTAGAGGACAGAAATATAGACATGCTTCAGGTGGAGGAGAGAGAACTAAGAAAAAAAATGAAGAAATTCTTTCAGAAATATCTGACTTAACTAGAAATACAACATAAGGATTATAAGTATTCCAGAGGGAAAATTGAGGGAGAAAGGAGCAGAGAGCTTGTTCAAAGAAATAATAGCTGAGAACTTCCCAAACCTGGGGGAAAAACTGAACTTACAGATACATGAAACCAATAGAACTCCTAATTACATCAATGCAAAAAGACCTCAAGGCATATAATAGTAAAACTGGCAAAAGTAAATGACAAACAAAAAATATTAAGGTCAGCAAGGCAGTGAAAAATAATCTACAAAGGAACACCTATCAGGCTTTCAGTGGATATCTCAGCAGAAGCCTGAAAGACTACGAGAGATTGGAATGATATATTCAAAATACTGAATGACAAAAACTTTTAGCCAAAGATACTCTATCCAGTGAAACTATCATTCAGATACAATGGATAAATAAAATCTTTCCCAGATAAACAAAAGCTGAGGGAGTTCATTAACACTAAAGCTCCCTTACAAGAAATGATCAAGGATGACCTCATACCTGAAACAAAAAGGCAAAGGTTTACAAAGCCTTGAGCAGGGAGATAAAGAGACAAAATCAGACAATTGCAGCTCTCTATCAGAAAAGGTTAGCAAACAAGTATAACATAGAACATAAAGGGAAGAAAAGCACCAACAAATAACTATAAACACTTCATATTAATCATAAACTCACAAGACAAAACAGAATAATTTGTGATAACAATAACTTAGAAGGGGGGCCGGCCTGGTGGCACAGTGGTTAAGTGTGCATGTTCCACTTCTTGGCAGCCCGGGGTTTGCCAGTTCGGATCCTGGGTGCGGACATGGCACTGCTTAGCACGCCATGCTGTGGTAGGCATCCCACATATAAAGTAGAGGAAGATGGGCATGGATGTTAGCTCAGGGACAGGTTTCCTCAGCAAAAAAAGGAGGACTGGCAGTAGTTAGCTCAGGGCTAATCTTCCTCAAAAAAAAGAAAAAAAAAATATATATATATATAATAACTTAGAAGGGGAAGAGGTAAGGGATGGAACCTACTTAGGCTAATGGAAACAAGAGGCTATGAGAAAATGGACTATCTAATCTATGACATCTTTTATACAAACCTCATGGTAACCACTAAACAAAAAATCAGGGCAGAGACACAAATCAAAAATAAAGAGAAAACTGAGAAAACCATCACAGAAAACCACAGAACTGAAATGGGGGTCAGGAATACAAGGGAAGAAAAAAACACAAAATATAAACCAGAAAACAAGAGATAAAATGGCAGTATTAAGCCCTCATAAATCAATAATTTCTCTAAATGTAAATGGATTGAATTCTCTTATCAAAAGACGCAAAGTAGCTGGATGTATTAAAAAAGAAGACCCAACAATATACTGCCTCCAGGAAACACACCTCAGCTTTAAAGATAAACACAGGCTCAGAGTGAAGGAAATGACAAACAAAAGAAAGTAGGTGTTGCCATACTAGTATCAGACAAACCAGACTTCAAGATAAAAAAGGCAACGAGAGACAAAGAGGGGCAGTATATAATAATAAAAGGGACATTCCACCAAGAGGGCATAACACTTATGAATATATATGCACCTAACAGAGGAGTGCCAAAGTATATAAAGCAACTATTAACAGACCTAAAGGGAGAAATTAACAGCAACACAATAATAGTAGGGGACACCAACACTCCACTTCCATCAATGGATAGATTGTCTAGACAGAAAGTCAACAAGGAAATAGTGAGCCTAAATGAAACACTGGACCAAATGGACTTAACAGAGATATATAGAACATTCCATCGAAAAACAGCAGAATACACATTCTTCTCAAGTCCACATGGAACATTCTCAAAGATAGACTATGTGTTGGGAAATAAGGCAAACTTCAATAAATTTAAGAAGACTGAAATCATATCATGCATCTTTTCCAACCACAATGCTATGAAACTAGAAATCAACTACAAGAAAAAAGCTGGGAAAGTCATAAATATATGTAGACTAAACAACATGCTACTGAACAACCATTGGCTCAATGAAGAAATCAAAGGAGAAATAAAAAATACCTGGAGACAAATGAAAGTGAAAATACATCATACTAACTCTTGTGGGATGCAGCAAAAGCAATTCTAGGAGGGAAATTCATAGCAATACAGGACCACCTCAAGAAACAAGAAAAATCTTAAGTAAGTAATCTTAAGCTACACCTAACAGAAATAGAAAAAGAATAACAAACAAAGCCCAAAGTCAGCAGAAGGAGGGAAATAATAAAAATTAGAGCAGAAATAAATGAAATAGAGACCGAAAAAAAATAAAAACAGTAGAAAAGATCAATGAAACTAAGAGTTGGTTCATTAAGAAGATAAACAAAATTGACAAACTCTTAGCCAGACTCACTAAGAAAAAAAAAGAGAAGGCTCAGATAAATAAAATTAAAAATGAAAGTGGAGAAATTACAACAAATACCACAGATACACAAAGGATTATAAGAGAATACTATGAAAAACTATATTCCACAAATTGGATAACATGAAGAAATGGATAAATTCTTAGACTTGTAGAACCTCCCAAAACTAAATCAAGAAGAAATAGAGAATCTGAATAGACCAATCACAAGTAAAGAGATTAAAACAGTAATCAAAAACCTCCCAAAAAATTACCTAAAGCAATCTACAGATTCACTGCAATCCCAGTCAGAATCCCAATGACATTCTTCACGGAAACAGAACAAAGAAATCTAAAATTTATATGGAATAACAAGACCCTGAATAGCTAAAGCAATCCTGAGAAAAAAGAACAAAGCTGGAGGCATCACAATCTTTGACTTCAAAATATACTACAAAGCTATAGTAATCAAAGCAGCATGGTACTAGCAGAAAAAAACAGACACAAAGATAAATGGAACAGAATTGAAAGTCCAGAAATAAAACCACACATCTATGGATAGCTAATCTTTGACAAAGGAGCCAAGAACACACAATGGAGAAAGGAGTCTCTTGAATAAATGGTGTTGGGAAAACTGGACAGCCACATGCAAAAGAATGAAATTAGACCATTATCTTACACATACACAAAAATTAACTCTAAATGGATTAAAGACTTCAATTACATTGAAGATCTTAAACCATAAAACAACTAGAAGAAAATATAGGCAGTACACTCTTTGACTTCAGTCTTAGGAGCATCTTTTCAAACACCACGTCTACTCAGGCATGGGAAACAAAAGAAAAAATAAAAAAATGGGACTACATCATACTACAAAGCTTCTGCAAGGCAAAATAAACCACGGACAAAATGAAAAGACAACCCACCAACTTGGAGAAGATATTTTCAAATCATATATCCAACAAGGGGTTAATTTCCAAAATAAATTAAAAACTCAAAAAACTCAATGACAACAAAACAAACAACCTGATCAAAAAAATGAGCAGAGGATATGAGTAGACATTTTTCCAAAGAAGATATACTGCTGGCCAACATGCACATGAAAAGATGTTCAACATCCCTAATTATTAGGGAAATGCAAATCAAAACTACAATGAGATATCACCTTACATCCATCAGAATGGCTATAATTACCAAGACAAAAAATAACAAATGTTGGAGAGGATGTGGAGAAAAGGGAACCCTCATACACTGCTGGTGGAATGTAAACTGGTGCAGCCACTATGGAAAACACTATGAAGAACAGTAATCAAAAAATTAAAAATAGAGATAGCATGCGATCCAGCTATCCCATTGCTGGATATTTATCCCAAGAACTTGAAATCAACAATTCAAAGTGATTTACCTACCCCTGTGTTTATTGCAGCATTATTCACAATAGCCAAGACATGGAAGCAACCCAAGTTACCATAAACTGCTGAATGGATTAAAAAGATGTGAAATATATGTATATACTACTCAGCCATGAAAAAGACAAAATTGTCCAATTTGCAACAACATGGATGGACCTTGAGGGTATTACGTTAAGTGAAATAGAGAGAAAAACACCACGTGATTTCACTCACATGTGGAAGATAAACACATGGATAAAGAGAACAGATTAGTGGGTATCAGAGGGGAAGGGAGTTGGGGGGTGGGTGAAAGGGGTAAAGGGACACATATATATAATGATAGATAAAAATTAGACTATTGGTGAGCACAATGCAGTCTATACAGAAACTGATAAATAATCATGTCCACCTGAAATTATACAATGTCATAAACCATTATGATCTCAATAAATAATTGAAAAAAATTATTATTAAAATAATTGAAAAAATAAACCAATAAAATAATTGGAAAAAAAACAGGCCATTAAATTTGATCAACTAGAAATTGTGGTGTGTTCTTACAGAAATATACCAATCAGTGATGATTCACTTTTTAAGAATTACTTCACAGTCTTATAGCTTAGGGAGCTCAGCATTCAGAGATAGAGATCTCTAAACAGTTGATCCAAAGCCTCAATAAACCTTGGTGGCAGCCAACCAATGGCTTGGCTGTTTCCCCATGAGGGAAAGCTTTAAGGGATTTCTTCACTCCAGGTGCCCCTGAAATGGGAAAAGTCTCAGAGAAGGAGGCTGGGGACCACCTACAGTTAGAGCAGGCTCTATGAGTTTATCTCAACAAGGGTCTTCTTTTAAACCTCTGATATACCATGCATTTTGTTGCTCTCTTCAAAATCGTCAGTACGCTTAAAATCTCGTGGATCTTTATTGAGATACTTCTTAATATTGTCATCCAGATACCAAGATTCATTCTCATTAAATATCAAAAACAAGAGAACAAATTCGTAGTCAACATCACTTCTTCTTCCCTTTTCATTCAACACTCCTTCTCTGCATGTAATCAGAGGACCCATCAAACCACTATACGTATCCTGAAAAAAAAATAAAGTGAATTAGAAGAACCGTTAAATAACTAAATAATGCAGATTAGGTGCTAGTAAGAAAGTCATTGTAAAAAGACTATTGACCACGAAATAAGAAGAATCTGGGTGATCTTTATGAAAATTTTGGAGTATACCCAAAAATTTGCCACAAAATGAGCTCCTTAAGGCTGAGACTGTCATTCATTCATTACTAAGTCTCCAGAATATAGCCCAGAATCTAGTACATAGAAGGTGTGTTGAATAAATGAATGTTTATTTCTTTTCCTGTCTGCTTTCAAGTGAGACTGTATTTATAGCTATACAGATGCTTATATTCCACTTTCTATGGGTAAAAGTGGACAGGGTGATTAATAAATGATATGGGACCATGGATGACCTCCATGTCAAGTTGTTCAGCCCTGAACTTTCTTTGAGGAAAAACTGCCACATTTCCAGTTGCCTCCTTAGAGAGTCCTCCTGGATGTGTTTCCTGCAACAATTCAAACAACTGAGCATTTCTAAAATGAATTTTATTATTTCCCTCAAACCATTTCCTTCTTCCGAATTCTCAACTTTTGTTAATAGCACTGTGATTTTCACTGTCATTTAGGTCAGAAAACTTGATTTCAATGTTTAACTTCTCCTTCTTCCTCACTTTGTCCCATCTTGTTTGCTGTCAAATCATACATTTTGTTTCCTTTCACAATGCCCCTCCATCGTGTGACTTCCTTTCCATTCCATTTGCCACCCTTCTAGTGTAGGATCTTAACACCTCACCCTGGACTAGCAATTGTCTCCTCTCTGGTCTCTGGCTCACCTCACCTCCAGCCCATCCTGTTTACCTCTATCAGATTAAACTCCTCACTGCCATATCTAGAAGTCTTCAGTGATTTTCCAGTGAGAGTCCTACTAAATAAAATACAAATCCTCCACAGGTACTCAGGCCCCTTGTGGGCTCTCCCAATGGACTTTTCTAGCTTAAGCTCCCCCACTGCTTCCTTTTGTACCCTATAGGATCGCCAATGGGACTCTCAAGATTTCCCAAACACACTTTCTACTTTCCTATTTTCAGCTTTGCTCATAATGTTCTCTCTTTCTAGACTCTCTTTCCAATGCCTTCTATATAGCTCTGCACTCCTATAGAACTCACCAAAATCAGAGTTGTATTATAATTATGAGTGTGCACATGTATTATTTCCCCCAAAGATTCTAAGTTCCTTAAAGGCAAGAATATTTGCATCCCTCATAGAACTTGGTGGGGTCATTTGTACATCACAAGTGCTCAATAAATATTTGTTGGGATGCACAAAGGAATAAACAAATACATGTAGGTTTCCCATAATTCCAGTAGGTAAGCTTATTTTTTCAAGCGTCTTGTATGTCTCTCCTGAACTCTTGCACTATCCAATACAACTCAAGGACATTAATGCAGCCATCTATTAGTAAAGAGAAAGGTTAAGATAATCCTTTACTTTTTTTTAATAATGGATAATGCTTACGTTTTATATCGGATTTGACTTTACTTTGGACTTTGATTTATGACATATAATTAAAGATTAGTTGTTTTACACACACATATCTGACTCAAATTCAATATTAAATCTTTGACTTTAATTTCTACGTAAAGTTAGCTTTTTTATCATTCAAATAGTTAGTAATTTCAGTTACCATGTTTGGAGTGTGCCATCTTTCCTGGGCCCTGACAGCTGTGATAATGCCTTTTAAAATGACATATTTCACACATCAAAAACCCTGGTGTAAATTATATTAAAATATATTTTTATTTTATAGTTATCTACTTACATATCCTCTTTTGCTCCAAACTACACTGCAAGTTCTAAATTTCGTAATTGAAATATTGGGATTTGGTTTTTCCCTCTATAGATCAAAGGTCAGCAAACCTTTTTTGTAAAGTGTCAGATGCTAAATATTTTTTACTTTGCCAGCCATATTGTTTCTCAACTACTCAACTCCACCATGGATGATGTAAACAAACAGACATGCCGTTGTTTGCGACCCCTGCCCTAAACCCTAAACACCACTTCACATACACCCACAGAATTGTAATAACCTGAATAGTCAACTGAGAGCCATATTACTTAAGCATTATGGTTGCTCTCTTCACTTTACCTTCACAAAGTTTACTGTTGAATAGTAAACCCATGGAATACAATTTGGGTCAGATGGCCCTGGACCGGATCTTTTAGGGACATTCCATCTGTAAGTTCTTATTTCTCCTGAAATAAATAAGAAATAGGCAGAATTTACTAGTGTCACCTGTTCCAGATGATTTGCCTGAAGAAATACAAACAGATCTTTATGTATTTTGCTTAGTGTTTGTTGCTGGGGGGAATTATCCATTCATTAGAAATGTTCCCATTAAACTCGTATCTTGATTTTCTGAAGTTTCAAACTGGCAGATTTTTCATTTCAGATGACAGCCTTCCCTCTAGTTTGCCCTTTCTATTGTCACCTGATGTCTTTTCAGGAAATGCAGACATTTTATACCTCACTGCTTCTTCTACTCAAATTTTGTATCTCCGTCCCAAGAGCTATACTTGAACACACTTCAGTTACTGTGAGTCTCAGCCTTGGCTTCTTATGGAACCATCAGGGAGTTTGGTAAGCTCTCACTGCTCAGGCCTCACCCCAAACCAGTGAAATCAGAGAATCTGGGGTCTGGGACTAGGGCATCAGTATTGTTTTAGAGCTTCTTAGGTGATTCTAATGTGCAGGCCGGTGAGATCTAGTTAGAACCGGAGATAATCAGAAAGACTTAGGACTTCCTATTTACCCTATTTATCCAAGCTACTTAACCCTGCTGGCCTTTAGCTTCCTTACTTATAAAGTGAGTTAGTCATCCCAGTTTTCAGATTGTTGTGAAGATTAAACGAAATAAAATATCTAGGATAGTGCCTCCCACGGAAGGCAGTCAATAAAATGTTCATTTGTATGTATACTAACAACAAATATGCAGTCCCTGTGTGTAGGCACCACATCTATGTATCTTTTGTGGCTGACCCAGAGTCTTACAGAGGAATCATAAATAAACTCACATAAATTAGCGAGACAATCACATTGTAAAAGTCTCAAAAGTCACATTTAAATCATTATTTCCGTTTGAACCGTGTCCCATTCCCACCATAATGGGACAAATAACCTATAGCTGAATGTGAGCCACAAAGCAAAACAAAAGTAATGCTTCCATGGAACTTTACTCCACATTTGGTCATATGCCAGTGGGTTGGCAATACAACTTCAGGTCTAATTTCCATTAGGTTTCATTATAGCACCTATGCCTTGTTAATCACAAGATAAACTGCTGATATTTAGCTTCCTAAATGCAAGTGGCTACAGGGGTGGTGTTATTAAATTTGGAACATTCCACTGTTCACCCCAATGGGGAGCACAGCTCTAAACAAAAAGAAGATGCTCAGTAGATGTCTGTTGAGTTATTTAATAAAAGAAGAAGAAGGAGAAATTTGATAGAAGCTGCTTACTTTTCCTATGACGCTAGTTGGCTCTTATCTCATGCATGCCCAGATTAACCTTTCTTCTCCCACTTGCCTAGACATCCTGCTCAAGTTAGTTTCTTGCTCCTATCCCCAATCCCTGGGCTCTCCCAAACCTTTCAGCCTTGTCAGAGACCCTTGTGGGGATTCTCTTCCTTTGAGTTCCAATAAGGAAAATGCTCCTTTGCCATTTTCTAATCATTTTTCTCCCCACTCCCATGGCATCCATATCAAGGACTCTTTGAATGCCAGTCAGCATAGAGGAGCTGTGTCCCTTGCCAGTCTTCACCGTCAGTACAACAGCCTGTGAGCAATCACCCCGGCTTGCCCACAGCCCTACCAAAGCCCCCATGAGGGCCTGATTGGCACCTTTCTTGCTCCCTCCAGAGTCACTTTCAACCATCAAAAATGAATAACTTTACTTAATGGCCTTTTTGACCCATTTAAAACCCTTTCCCTCGGGGCCGGCTCTGTGGCCGAGTGATTAAGTTTGCACGCTCCGCTGCAGTGGCCTACGGTTCGGATCCTGGGTGCGGACATGGCACCGCTCATCAGGCCATGTTAAGACGGCATCCCACATCCCACAACTAGAAGGACATGCAACTAAGATATACAACTGTGTACGGGGGGGTTTGGGGAGATAAAGCAGAAAAAAAAAAAGGAAGATTGGCAACAGTTGTTAGCCCAGGTGCCAATCTTTAAAAAAAAAAACCTCTTTCCCTCTTCATCAAAGCAAGACACAATCATTATAGAAAATCTAGAAAATCAAAAAAGTGTGAGGTCGAAAAGACACTCACCCAATTACTACTCAAAATATCACCATGAAGATATAACCATCACTAACATTTTGGCTTATTTCCCTTCTGGTCTTTCTTCTACATTTTGCTTAACATGATGCCACAAGTCTTTCCCATGACATTAGAACCTTCTTAAATATCATTTAATGGCTGCAAAATAGCCCACTGTAAGGATATTCCAAAATTTGCTTAACTATTTCCCTATGGATAGACATTTAGGAGTTCATGAGAAGTTTCTTGAAGCAGCAAAACACAGGCTTCTGATACAGGGGATGCGGTGGGGTGGGGAGAGGCAGGAGAAGTTGGAAAAGTGGCTAATGAAGATTGTCCATCCCCAAACCCCATCCTTGTATAGGTACTATGCTGACTTTTTCTAGTGATGCATTAGATTGTTTTCTTTTCTTCCTTTTATGCATCTTTAATTTTTTTAAGTTTATATGACCTTTATTATAATATCTGTAGTGCTAAGCATTATAATGTTATTATACATAAGAGGTAAAATGGAATATAACTCCCCTATAATTATATCTATGGTTGCTGTCAAGTTCGTAATTGAAGGTCACAGTGGCTCTTGACATTTATTACAACTGCACTTCAAATGCGTAAATGTGATGAGAAGCCCCTTAAATTGTGAGATCTTCTCTCCCTTCTATGCATCTTTTAAAACCCAACTGGAGTTCTACCTCCTTTATAAAGCTTTCCCTAATTGCTTGTAATTTATCAATCAATCTTCATGAGATTTCCTTCCCTGAAAGTTTTATAAACACTTCCAGATACATTCCTGAAATTTTTCACCACTTAGAGTGTCATCCTGTATAATCTGCTATGTAACCAAAAGGATTCACCTTGGTTTGGTTTTTTTTCTTTCAAACTCATTTTAACCATCTTAAGAGAAATGTGTGGTTAAGAACTCAGGTTCTGAAGTCAAACTGGGGTTCCACCATTACTAACGTACAACCTGGTCAAGTTCTTTACCCCTCTGTGCTTCATCACCTGTTAACTGGACATAAAAATATCATATTTCATCAATTATAAGATGCACACTTTTCACATTTTAACAAAACTGAATTTAGGATGCGCTTTCAATCAGTAGCATGTTAAGGTTTAACTGGTGGCCTTTTTTTTCTTTTATTAGTAACGGATAAAATAATGATGGATATTGTAATCACTGGTATCAGATTCAATGAAATACGCCTATGTCTGCCTAGCTGGGTTATTGTAAGGATAAATGACTTTCATGGTTGTTTTAAAAATATAAAGCACAGCCCCTGGCACAAGACTAACATTCAATCTGTGTGAACTATTTTGATGTCTTACTACCCTTTCAGGTCCCTCATGCTGCCCTAGAAACTCCGTAAACACTTGGTCGTTGGAGGAATTATGATCTCATATTGGGGGTGACTAGGCGATGGCTGGAACACACTGACATTAAGATGAGCTCTCCAAGACCCTACAGAGATCATAAAAGAGCTGAGTCTGGCATCCTTATCAGGACAGACCAGATCTCCGTAATAACTTACCTGGCTTTGTGATGGGCACTTGGAGTTGCTTCCCACTATCCATGATCTCCACACCCTGGGCTAAGATGGAGAAGGGTTGCCTGGCTTTGTTCTTAAACACGATCAGGATGGAGTCGCCCACCTCAGCATGAATCATTGGGCCTAAAGGCAAAACACAGGCCTGTGTGCATTATCGTTGCTCTTTTCAACATTGATGTAATTTATATGTAGGTAGCGTGGCAAAATGAAACAAAGATTAGCATCTTCATTAATGTACTTCCTTTAGAGGGTGATATTGTCTAGTATTAAATATCACAGAGTGTTCAGCAATTTGACCAATCTGGCTTCAAATCCTGCCTCCTTCACTTATTAGAGAAGGCTTGAGTAAGTCAAGGCCTGCCTGAGTCTCGATTTCTTCATCTGTAAAATGGGTTTAATAACACCTTTCTCATAGGGTTACAGTAAGGACTAAATAAGATAATGTATGTAAAGTGCTTATTTCAGTGCACTGAACCACAGTAAGTACTCAATAAGTGCTTACATTTTTACTACTGCTCTGACATGATCTCTAGGAAAAGCCATATCCACATGACACACTGACTTTCAGTTGTAATCTCTCTGCGTGTAATCTTTGGTAAGTCTGAAATGGCTCACTATCTGGTAAATGGGTATAATAATAATAATGAGGATCCAATGAAATAATGTGTAAAAAACAGATTTGAAAGATAAGAACAAAACTGAAACATTTACATATTGATTTCTGATCAACAGAGTCATTTCACTAATGCATGTCCAGTGCTGCCCCTCAGTATCTAGATACCTTGATGAGACATAGAAAGAGAAACTCTTCAGCTTCTCACGTGCATATAATTCTGTTAGAAGCAACCAGCCTGGGTGCCAGTGGCACTCGGGTCCACATCCCACTGGAGAGGCCTGTGCCAGCATGACAGTGGGACACCCCTCACCCATGCCAGGTGCTTTTCACCTCTTGGTGCCCAGAATGTGACATAAATGCAGTTTGCCCAGCTCACACCCCACATTAACAGAGCATCAAACACTCTGGTCTTCACGAGGCCCCGCTTTGAGGAGGATGGAAACAGACTCCTTTGTGGAAGCACCTCAGACCTGAGCCCTATTTATTTGTGTTCTTGGGCATCTACGGTATTCTGCATTCACAGGGAGATAGAGTCATGGTAGGGGTCTGACCACACCTGTCCATTCTTCACTGATTCAAACCAAGACCTCTAAAGGCCTAAAAAAAATTCTAAAATTTCTTGGACTATTATTATCTTTGGAAGAAAATATTCAGTATGAATCAGAAAGTATTTGAAAAATGCTCATTTTTTAAAAAATGACAAAACTAGAAAAGAAATTTATAGGCATGTTTTTAAACAGTAAATTTGGGTATAGTTACAGATAGGTGCATGCGTATGCATACATTAAAATCATTATTTGTGTATTAACTCCCACTTAAATTGCACGTGCCTTGCTGTACAGGTGAGTAAGAGCGAATGCCTTCGATTCATGGCCTGGTAGGTCACGGGGAGCAGTCACGAATGGAGATGTGCCTGCCCTTTGCAACTTCAGGAGCACAGGCCTCTCCTGAGCTGCAGAAAACGAATGGGTGGGCCTCCCGCTCCCCTGGCTGCAGTGCCACTGGGTTTGCCTCTGATGAAGTCACTCGTTTGTGTCGTTTTACTGAACAGCCCCACACCAGAGCTCTTTGGGGGACAATTCAGCCTCCTTGGCAGGACCAGCACCTTTTCTTCAGAGCTCAGTTGAGACACATGGCTCTAAAGGAGGAATGTTCCCACCAGGGATGACTCATTTGGTGTGACAAACAAGCTTGCACGCCAGTGTTAATAGATGGTGATGATGTAGGGGAAGTTGGGTGGGGCATTTAATAATTCATCAAGCTGGCAGTCATGGTGCCCTATTTCAATATTAAGAAGCACTGTGTAAAGCCATAATATTAATGTAAGTTACCTTGTGATTTAAAAATGGGAATGGATTTCAAAATGTTGTCTAGAATAGCCCTCTGCCTTAAGATCTTATCTTCACAACGGGGTCAGGTTTGGTGACTCCCAGGTGAAGAAAAGTGGGGCAGGTCAGCAGGAAGAGCTTATCTGCTCACCAGATCAGGCAGCCCAGGGCATCAGACAGGGGGAGTCGGTTCTGAGAAGGCCATGAGTTAGCACCTCCAAAACTGAAAGCAGGCCTTTGCTCCTTAGCACTCCTCTCATGTAAGGGGTTCCTTTTTTGTCAGAATTATTTTTATGGCATATAGTTACAGCCCTGTGCATGGGTAATTGAAGACCTTGAAGAAATTATACAGACACTCTGCCTGCTATTCTGAGGCATCAATTTGTTTCAAACTAAAATTTCCTGGCTCAGCGGAGAGTGGGAAAGAAACTTCAGGACAACAGGTTCTGGTTAGACTGCCTGATGATACAGATTCCTGTTTTCACGTTATCTGGTAGTCCAATTATGATGATTCTCTAGGTGAGCCGAGCACACAGCGTGCTCCCTGACAATGGGAGAGCAGAAAGATGTCACACTTGGATGAATGTAGTCAAGCTCCTCTGTTCCTGCCTCCCTTCTTAGGTGTAAGTCTCACAGGATGTGTGTGTGTGTGTGTGTGCACGCTTGGGGCTGGCAGTGCACGGCTGAGATCGGTGCCATACCCAGCAGGCCTAAGTGCTCCTCTCGCGGTGGTCGGGCTTTGATCTCCACAAATTCTCCGTTGGTGTACTCCCTGTAAACCACCTTCTTGTACTGAGAGCCAATCCAGTTTTCAGTGTGGTTCATAAATATATCTCCGTGTCTGCAAATCAGAAGCACCAGAAATTAAAGTTGTCAGAAGGTAGAAAAAGCTTGAGTGCTTCTGAGTAATTTGGGGGTTCTCCAGAGCAGTGCTCCCCAGACCTAGCTGCGATCAGGGTCTCCCTGAGGACCTGGCCTTCTTCACTGGGTTCTCTGGGAGTGGGGCCAGGAATCTGCATTTGAAAGTGCCTCCGGGAGTTCTGATGTGGGCAGCACAGAACTAGCCCATGGTCTACTCTTGGGAGCCACTGCTCTAAAGCCCTGCTGGGTGCTGAATGCGGCCAGCCTTAGTTAGACACTCCTAAGATCCTCTTGAGGTTGCACTTCTCTTCTTGTCACTAACTAACTTCATACACGCCCATGCATGCACACACATGCACACCCACACTCTACCACCCAGCATTCCTCCAGATATCATATGTATCACTCTATACCTTGTTATGATTTTCCACTTTGAAAGAGCTCAAGAAAGTCTGTGGGTTGTGTATTATGCATATACCCGTATAAAAATATGGATACAGTTGATTCTTGTCACTCACAATAGTTATGTTCTAGAAAGTCACCACAAACACTGAATTAATGAATACTTAACCATTGTTCCTAATGGAATACAGGTTTCTAACCTCTGGCCACAATATTTTCAGTAAGAGATCAATATATAACTTTGTTTTGTATGTGTTTCTGTTTAAAGATGTCTTATATAATATATATTGCTGATTCATTGACACTGAATTCATGGCCAACAGCACTATAACTCATGCCTGATCAAGCTCATTTAACACAGGTATTTCCTCCATAAAGCACATCACAGCCTTCTTGTGCTTAGGAACGCTAGACGGTGCTTCAGCACTATGCTGGAGGGCCATTTTAAACAGCAAAATCACCTGAAAAGCACCAAAATGCAAAAAGACCAGCCAAACATGTGGCTCTAAATAAACCACCAAAAGGATCCTTATCGACAGTATGAGAGCTGAAACAGGAAGGCAGAATGAGGCCTTGTTTGACCTTAGTTGGGAACGTGCTCATCGGGTGACATAACATTTTCACTGCTTTATGCATCTCTGTGAGCAATCACAAAAGCACCATAAGAATTGATTTTGGGGTAACAAATAAATTTGAGCCAGGAGGCGAATTCACAAATATGGAATCTGTGAATAATGAGGATCAACTACATATTTAATCTATCACTGAGATAGATCATCGCAAAAGACAGAAAAAAAAGAAAAAACCCTGTCAATTTTATCTCCAAAATATAGTGGGTCTCACATCCTTCCATTTCCCACTGTTAAATTGCCCACACTCTAATCTAAGCCACGTACGTCACTTACCTGCATTAACCAGAATTATCCCTAATCATTTTCCCTGCCACCTATCCTCCTCCCTTCCCTTTTTTCTCTACACTGCAGGCAGAATGTGCATAAACTATAAATTCGACCAAGTCGGTCGTTATGGAAAACCTTCTTATGTCCCTCCACTGCCCAACTCCTCAGTTTGGCTCTCGCAGCCCTTCCCTACCTGCCTTTGCTAACCTCCCCAGCCTTGTTTCCCATCACTGGGCCCCACAGTCTCTGTCTGGGTCATTCTAAGCATTCATTCTCTTGAACCCCATGTGCCCTCCCCACCTCCAGGCCTTATGTGTGCCAAAAGCAAACTTCCTAACTCTTCAACTGGCCTACTCTTCACATCCCAGCTCAAAGACTACTTTCCCTGACCACCTACCCTCTCTCCACCATTCCCCCCAGACGGGGCTGTGTGCTCCTGCTGTGAGCTCCCTCTGCACCCTGCACTCCCCCTCCCATAGTGGTTGCCTCACTCAGTATGCTCATTCTAGTGTCTTCGCCAGGGACCATGAATTCTGTGTGGGAAAGGACCTTGTCTGCTTTTCTCAGCACTGTTTCACCAGCACTTTTCATGATGCCTAGCACACAGTAGGTATTTAACAAATGTATATACACCTTCTACCCTACACTGTATGCTTTCCAAGGGAAGAGGATTTTTCTTCTACTTTTATTTTCCAGGAGTCCTAGTAACATGTGTGGTGTGGCAAACACAGACTCTAGAGCCATACTCTGCTGTTTTCCAGCTTCCCTCCTCTGCAAAATGAGGTGACAATAATGCACCTACTTGCTAGGGTTGGTGTGAGGATTACGAGTTAAGATCTGTAAAGCACTGCATGAGACATATATTAAGTACCATGTAATCATTTGCCCTATCATCGTCTCACTAGGATGTCGTGTGAGATGCTGAGTCAAAGTTGATGAAATGGGTCAAGTGTGTTATGAGGGTCATATCAGATAGGGTTTGGAAAAGCCCTAGCAAAACGCCTGGCTCGTGGTGGGTGCTCCATACATGACAGCTATTATTTCGAATCCCAGGTTAGTTAAATTACATGAGTATCAGTCCACAAGCTCAGGAGTACTAGGAATACAACGTTAGTTCTCTATTGCAACTTAATCTGTTTTCAAATCCCCTCCTACTGTACAAACTCTGTCATTGAACCGATGGTCCCATTTGTTGCCTTTCTGGGATTCTGAGGCCTTCCCAGTGTGTTAGGAAGCCCCAGGGAAGGACGTCCAGGTCCCAAAGTAAGGCAGAGGGTCTGTGCTGACCAGGACAATAGATGTCTCAGGGCTAACCGGCACAGAGAGGTGGTTTGAAAACCAGATGTGTCCCATGCTCTGACCTTGGGTCAAAGGGCAGAGGCATAACAACTGGGGTGCAGAAAAGGCGTTTTGCTCTTGGGCTCTTATCTACAAAGGTACCACAGATGTGCTAATAACCTGTCATTTCAATTCTGTACTGCGTTTTTATCTACAGATCTGTTGTACTTGGAATATGTGAACATGCTATCATTTCACTTTGCTTTTGTTTATTTATGGGCAATATCCAGAGTGGCAGGAGCAGGGTGCAATCACACCTGGCACCCTCCATTACTCTGTGTCACTTGGGAGACATCCCAGAAGACTGAAGATAGAACATCCTGCCAGCCCAGAGGGATGGGGGACCTAAAACAGAAATTACACTGAGTATCAAGAAAATAATGAAGGCTATATTTCTTACACACTCACGGGCTTGAGACTGTACATGTGACAAAATTACTACACAATTATTTCTTTAGTTATGGCAGCCTTTTAATGAAACAATCAGTTTAGAAAAGGCCAAATTAGTATTTATTTCATTTTCCACTGCACCAGCATCAGTCTTTAACTTGTATTGGCAGCAGGGATTTGTATTTGCAAGAGAGGGGTGTCTGGTTTAACAACTGGATTGGTGAATAATCGAATTAATTTTAAATTGTCCTGTCCTTGAGGCAAATCTTTTGAAAATGGAGTCACTTTATTTCTTCATTTATCCATAAGGTGGCAGGGTTGTACTATGTTTTCCAGGAGTCTAAACCCTTGAAACAGGCCAACAAGTAAGAAGGGAAACCAAACACGATAAGGTTAGGGATAGTCGGATGTAGAGGAGTTTGTGTGTGGCTTAGCCATAGAGAAGGAGGTGAGGGTGGGGATGTGATAATAACGAACAAAGAGGAACAGGACAACGGTCAACCTGGCATGGGGTGAGGACTCAGATTTATCCTTCAAAAGGTCTATGTCCAACTCTAACTCTGCCAGTGACTAGTTGGACAACCGAACTCTGTGCACCGAGTCTTCTCGTCTGCAGTAGGGACAGTGATACTCCAGCCGATGGTTGCTGTGAAGTGGGGGCTATTGACCTTGGGGGAAGAGGTCTGCAGGTCTGAGACTCTATACCTTGACTCCACCCCAGTGCGCCCGGGGAGCTTAGGGCCGATAAAGGACCAGTGCTCACAAGCCTGCTTGCGGCTGCGCCTTGCTGATTCAGTGCTTAGCGCTGCCTGACCGCGCTGTCACCGGAGGGTCAATCTTGCGGACTTTCTAGGTACGAGGCTTAGCAGGGAGATCTGCTCTTTCAACCCCAACTCGGGGACCTCTGCCAAGGCAATGGCCTCCGACCCTTCCTTGGTTGTCCCCCACCATATCAGCGCTCTATCAATGACCCATCCTCAGTTCCCCTTCCCCGCGGTCCTCAATCTACACAGCCCACGTTCTCACCCCGAATCTACACATCATCCCTGCCTCCCGCTGCACCCTGTTGTCTTCCTTAAACCTTTTCCCTCTAGACTCTCCCTCAAACGCCCATCGTTAGTCCGACAGCCATGCTTGGAACCAGCCCCCGCTAGCGGAGGTGTACTGAGCCTTCCTCCAGCGTGCCCTCAAAACAACTTTAGACTCCCTTTCTGGGGGAGAGATGGGCAGTTTCCCTAAGCTTTTGTGCTCGTAAATAAAAGTCTCCGTCTGTGGGAACTGTCCAGACAAAACCAGGGCATTTTCAGTTTTCCACATTTGATAAACGTCCACAGAGCATGTGCAATCCCACCCAAGAGACTCGGCGGCTTCGCCTGTGGTACCTTTCCCCTCCTGCGTCCAAGTGCTGCTTTTCGAACTCCCAGTTTTTGTTAGGGGCATAATCCCATTCTACCTCTTCAGCGGCGATGTAAAAGGTTCTTATCATCCCGTACGGCTGCTCAGAAGGGTCCTTGTTGCCACAGCTGTTGACCTCGTATATCTGATTCATGCCTCTGGCGAAGTGGTGCAACGTGGAACAAAACAGCCTGAAAATACCTGAAAGAGAAACGGCATGGGCGGTGGGTGGCGCTCAGTTTTTCCGTTTTTGATTTTGGTTTGCTAACAAACGTACATATTTTATTCCGAAACAAATAATCAGTAAGGTGGATTTTTAAAATATCAATTTTATATAGTATTTTTAAATCAGACTGCAAGGGGAAGAAATTACTTTGAATATATTGATTTACAGGGGAAAAAATCTGAAATTTATCTGTAATGGAAAAATGAAACTTGCAGTTGCTACCAAGAAACGATTTCTCTAGGTCTTCCCTATTGTACACGTCTATAAGAAGATAGTCACGCCTGGAAAATCAATGGTAAGTATGATTATTTTAGCCCTGCCCAGTTTAAAAACATGTTATTACCTGCATGATTAAGATCCTAGACAAAGTTCACATTAGGTCACATTTCTGAAGTCATGTATTTTGACCTAAAGAATTTCATAAACTATAAAGCACAATACACATATAAGATATTATCTTTTTATTAAGGTCAAATATACTACTTCATTAAGCCCTTGAGCAAAGGAAGTTCTCATTTCCCAAGGTAGGTCTACATTATGCTAGATAAAAGAAAAAGAAAAAAAAAACAACTAAATTTCCCTCCATAATACCAACAATCCTGTCTGACTGGGAATCATGTAATTTTTTAAACTAAATTTTCTAGGTGCAATGGTATCAGGTAGGTATATCTTAGTTGAACTCACCATAAAATCGTGTGAAACAAAATTATTGGAAGATATTAACGCAGTGAAATTATTGGATTGATAAATCTTCCCTTCCTCTAGTGGACTCTGTTCTTAGTGTATGCCTCTCATTAACCATCCACAAGGCATAGAGAGAGATTTTATTGTGCTACACATGTCTACATATTGCCAAATTACGCCTCCAGGATGAACAAAAACCACTGGGTGTGGGTACCCCAGCACCCCCAGGCACTGACGAGGACCCTCATGAGGAAGGGTCTCTGTGAAATCACAGAGAAGACACCTCTGAAGACAGACTTGGAAAGAGCTCCCTCTGCATATGTTGCTTTCCAGGCAGTCCATTATTTCTGTGTTCATCATGTTCTTCAATAGTCGAGGAATTATATTCTCTAGGAACAAAGAGGAGTTTAAGGCCTCGATTGTGGTGATGGTTTCGCAGTTGTATACTTATCTCCAAGCTCATCAATTTGTATATATTAGATGAGCATACCTCAATAACATGGTTTAAGAAAAGAAAAAACAAAGAAAATGAGTTGCAGCCTACAGTCTACTCTACCCATGTCTTGGGCACTCTTTTTGACGTGGGGATATGAGACAGGAATTGTTGACATAACCAAGCTTCTAAGCAGTCTCAGATTTACACTCACCATCAAACATAAATCAGAAAACATTTTATGAAACTCTTTAGAAGCCTGTAGGTAATACTTAAAGCACTGGAAGAAGTAGCCAAGTCTCTAAAATTACTCCAGCTGCCTCTAGCATGAGTGCCTGTTTTATGGGTTAAAACTATTTGGCTGTTTCCCTCCCCTCCCTCTTTGGTCTTGAAGAGTGTTTTTACAAAGAAAAATCATTCTACAGTAATCAAAACAGCATGGTACTGGTACAAAACATGTGTACAGATCAATGGAACAGAACTGAAAGCCCAGAAATAAAACCACACATCTATGGACAGCTAATCTTCAACAAAGGAGCTGAGGGCATACAATGGAGAAAAGAAAATCTCTTCAACAAATGGTGCTGGGAAAACTGGACAGCGACATATAAAAGAATGAAAATTGACCATTCTTTTTCACCATTCACGAAAATAATCTCAAAATAGATCAAATACCTAAAGGTAAGACCTGAAACCATAAGGCTTCTAGAAGAAAATATAGGCAGTACACTCTTTGACATCAGTATCAAAGGGATTTTTTCAGACACCATATCTTCTCAGACAAGGGAAACAATAGAAAGAATAAACAAATGGGACTTCATCAGACTAAAGCGCTTTCTCAAGGCAAGGGAAAACAGGATTGAAACAAAAAGACAACGCACCAACTGGGAAAAAATATTTGCAAGTCATACATCTGACAAAGGGTTAATCTCCATACTATATAAAGAACTTACACAACTCAACAACAAAAAACCAAACGACCCAATCAATCAAAAAATGGGCAGGGGACATGAACAGACATTTCTCCAAAGAAGATATACGGATAACCAATAGGCACATGAAAAGATGCTCATCATCACTGATCATCAAGGAAATGCAAATCAAAACTACAATGAGACATCACCTTACACCCGTTAGAATGGCAAAAATAACCAAAACAAAAAGTAACAAATGTTGGAGAGGTTGTGGAGAAAAAAGGAACCCTCATACACTGCTGGTGGGAATGCAAACTAGTGCAGCCACTATGGAAAACAGTATGGAGATTTCTCAAAAAATTAAATATAGAAATACCATATGACCCAGCCGTCCCACTCCCGGGTATCTAGCCAAAGAACTTGAAATCAGCAATTCCAAAAGTCCCATGCAACCCTATGTTCATTACAGCATTATTTACAATAGCCAAGACGTGGAAGAAACCTATGTGCCCATCAACTGATGATTGGATAAAGAAGATATGGTATATATATGCAATGGAATACTACTCAGCCATAAAAAAGGATAAAATCGTCCCATTCACAACAACATGGATGGACCTTGAGGGTATCATGTTAAGTGAAATAAGCCAGATAGAGAAAGACAATCTCTGTTTGACTCCGCTCATAGATGGAAGTTAAACATGTAGACAAAGAGAACAGATTAGTGGTTACCAGGGGAAAGGGGGCATAGGGGGTGGGCACAAGGGGTGAAGTGGTGCACCTACAACACGACTGACAATAATGTACAACTGAAAGTTCACAAGGTTGTAAACTATCATAATCTTAATAAAAAGTTAAAAAAAAATCATTGTGTCCAACGCATCCCGTGTTTGGGTGGTTCATAATTGATTAATTATACTAATGTAGAGAGATTGAATGCTAGAAGTTTACAAGGCAAGGATCATGGAGCTCCCAGTCTCTGGCAGTTCTTGGGCAAAAGTTTTAAAGCCCAAACCTCAAGTTTTTAACCAGTGACACCAAGAAATATCTAAACTGCAGTTCCAGTATGATGCAAAGAAGTAAACATCCACTCATGGAGGAGACAGAGTCAGCAAGTACTCATCTTGGGTAGCATATTGGTTTCTTTTTAAGACTAATGGAAAAGTTGGGTTGGAGGAACATGTTGAATGCCCACAACATTTGCTTGCTATTCTTATGTTTTATGCAACAGCATATGATGTCATGTGTAGTTCTATACCTTTTATAAAAATGCCCAGATTATCTAATTAGCTTGGAAATCTCTAAGAGAAGGGACAGGTACTGGTACTTCAATGGGCCTTCCGTGGACTTTGGACCCAGTGCAGCTTGTCCTCTGGGGAAACCAAGGGAACCCACAGAATGAAAATAGAGAAGTCCCCAAGTAACTCATCAAGAGTCCACTAACAGTCTCCAGAGAAGGGAGACCAGGCCACGGCCATAACCTGGAAGCATCTGCTGGGCTGTCCATGCTTGGTAGATACTTCAGAGCAGCAACTAGAATGATGTTTGTGCTTAAAGAGAACAAAAAATATCCTCTTTCTCGGGGCTCAGTTGGTCATGGATATGAATCAAGAGCATTATCCTAGGATTTGTATGGCAAGGTCATTTCTGCTTTGTGGATGTTATTTTAAATGCCTCTCCAATAAAATAATTAGGATTCCCTGATTCTAATCAAGACTATATCTCCTCTATACCCTCTAAAGTGCCCAAATTCACCAATTTCTTCTCGGGGAGGATCCTAAGAGTATATGCCTGAAGACAGGAATTTGGTCACCTGAGATGGCCCTGTCAAGTTTACCTGCATGGTCCGGCTGCATGAAAGCCGTTGTGGAGATGTGGGGAAACAGGGCCAGCGTGTCACGGTGAGTCCCTCGTAGGTGGATGGTGTTCCCTTGAAAATAAACTCCATGCATGTCGGTGTCAGTGCCCATTCCAATCATATGCCAGGAAACTCTATCCTTTTTGCACATGGTTAGGCCTGGCTGGTTGCCATACATGTAGCCATTAATAGCTAAATGGAAGGAAAAAAGATAGAGCCCACTATAATTATGTACATATACTGAAAACACATCATGTTAGTGAAAGATTGTCAATGTGTATGGGGGTGGGGTGTTTATGTGTTCAAGTTCTAACTATTTACAGAAGATCCGTATTATCAGAGAATAAATAGTACTGGGGAAAAGCCACAAGGTGAATCAATTTAAAATGGAGACTAAAACTAACAATGAATAATGAAAATATACTAAAATTGTGAAAATGTTGTATTTAACAACATATACACAAAAGCACTAAGAATAATAAGGAATAAATCAGATTGTTTTCTGGCATAATTTTTTCTGACAAAATGGATTGATGATGTAATATGATATCCTTCTTTTCACATCGTTTTGAGGATTATAAAGAGCATCATACTTGTAAAACTATTTTATGGACTTCACGAATTTTCCCAAAATCTTCTCTAAAACTCTAGATATGAAAATCATTTTCCTTTGAGGTTCTTATCCTGTCACCTCCCTGAGAAAGTGTCTCTTTCTCAGTTACTAATTCATTTAATTTTGTCAGATCCTCATTTGCCGATGACTTTGCATTTGATTCTAGCAGTTATCAGACGTCCCTTTACTGATTTCATGGATCCTGCATCATTTGAAAGATTTGCAATTGATTGACATCGTATTTGCACGTCTGGTCAGTGGACAGGGATTTTTTAGGGGGAGAGGGATGCTAAGTTTCTAAGAGGTTAGTCTCTGAGTAGGTAATTTTGCCTTTGATAACTTTTATTTCCCTACCCAATAGAATAACTGAAGGGACTTTGAATAATGATTACTTAGATATGAAGACTCTCAGTATCTCCTGAAATGAAAACCATTTTTATCTTTTACATCAACCTCAATCCATGGATAGTGGCTGCCCGGAGCAGTGCCTTGAGAAGAGTTTAGAAATAACATTCCCACTCTGTGGGGGATGACTGCCATGATTGAATAGCACTGTCTGAGGGGTGAGTGTACATAATCACGTCTCATGCTTGATAGATAAAGATTCTATGCCCCTTACTCTCTATTAATGCCCATAGGAGGAAAGAGCAACTACCACGCACATGAAAGATGTTCTGTAATAATTCCATTGTCAATAAAATTACTTTTTATTTCTTTGTCTGCAGAACCAGTGGTGCTTGGCAATTTTACTCAGATATCTAGGGTTATTAGTAGAGCTTCCAAGAAGCCCTGGGGCTTCTGAGAAGAACATCACATTTTCTGAAAAAAAATCTTTAATAATGCTTTTTCAAATAAATTCTATAAATCTTGTCCATTGAAGGTTAAAGAGATACCACTGTAAATTGAGGTGCTAATAATTTAGTCTTTGGCTGGCTGGCAAGGAATCTTCTCTTGCCTTGGAACTCTAAAGCCTCTCTTTCTGGAATATTTATTCACTCATTCATTCATTCAACAAACACCTGTGAATGTAGACCATAGAATACATGCAATGCAGAGCATTGTATACTATGTGAGGCACTTTCTCTTTGGTGGTGTTGCCATTTTTCTTTGTCCCACTCCATGAAAGCAAGACCAGAAATAGAATTCAATTTATAATTAATGCAAAATCTGAAACGATACATTATTTTCCTTTAAAAATGACATATTCAGCATGTCCAAAATATGAAAGTGTGCTTCACATTGCCAAACCAGGATGGGGCTGGATTTGACAGGGTCCATTATGCTGTTTAATATTTTTTATATGCAAGCCTCTCTCATGATAAACTCCTTTTGCAGCTTAGTTTCTCCACTAAGGAATTGCTATGTTTCCTCATTTCTAGCTTAGTTTCCCTTTTTTACTGGCTACTAGAAAGGTTGGAAACAAATTTCATATTTGGTTATAACAAATCTTTTTGTGGAAGATGATACTGAAAATGCATTACTCCTTGCTTTCCGTTGGTCCAAGAGGGGACTCCGTTGGAACGGAGCATCCAGAAGCGTGTGAGTCTGTGAGCTGGCTGCCGTGAGTCACCTGGAATCTTGGACATTTTTGGACTTCCTTGGGGTTAGGGGGCGATTAGGGACTATTTTGTTATTTTCCCATAATGTTTTAAAGGCAATAAATAGAAGTTATGCTTAACCCTAAAACAAGCAGTTTAGCCCCTGTTATCCTACAGTGCCTGCTTTAGGCGCATTTGTTGACTACACATTCTCGTGGGCACCTGAGTTTGAACTCCGGCCCAGTACTCTGTTACCTTGGGTAACGTGCCCAAGTCTAACGAGAATCCTGTGTCAGTCACATCAGTTACAAGGTGGTTTACTAATGTAACAACTGATGTAAGAGAAACAGAGAAGGAGAATTAAGCAGTTCCTCCTAAACAAAGATCTAGGATAGGAACGGCCAGTATTTCACAAATTAACGCGTTAGACAGTCATTCATACTACCTGATAAGAGATACTTTGCTGTATAATGATTATCTCCAGTTATCACTTGGGTTATCAGACTTAATGATGCCATTGTGAACCCGAGGGAGGGCACTTTGTCAGTAATTTTTCTACATCTAAGATGTACTGTGATCTTTGCTAGTTCAAACTCTGTGTTGCTTCACCTAAGGCTGATACCGTGTTTTAGAGGTATTAATTAAATTTCACAACATCTGTGGGAGATAGGGAGGTTTCACCATACCCTGTGAGGCTGAAGCCATGAAATAATTTACTCATGACCGAAAATAATACCCAAGAAACCAAAATAAAGATAAAGTATTTCAAGTATTTTCACTTCGAATACAATTACGCCTTTCCTTGACAGGAGGGAGAGTCTTTTCTCATACCATGCATTTGGTTGGACTTCACAAACTCTTTGTCTTCTTTGTCAACACTGAAGGGACGCCAGGTAAACTTCTGAATGTTTTCATCAAGATACCTGCTCAGATTCTCATCGAAGACTGTGAACAGCAGGTAAAATTCCTTGTCTATTCCTTTCTACAGAGAAAAAAGAAATGAACACATAAGAAGTACAGCTGGGAGGAATTCTTAGTTCTGCTTCACTTGCAAAGAAACACAAAGTAAATTAGGATCAACATCAGCCATAGATTTCCTGGGTCATTTTGTGAATCAGGATTCTGAGCGTGATTCTGATAAATTCATTCCACACCCTAAAAATTCATGTTTCTCATTGTAACCTTCTCCCTCCCCATGTGACTTCCTGCTCAGAAGCTTTCCTACTCTGTGGTACTCCCATTGTCAGGCTGGTCATCACGATCTTCTTCTCCTTACCATGGCTTCCATATCCTGGCCCCAGCCTCTCTGACTTCATCTCCTTGTACTCACCCTCTAGCTTACTCCAACCTCCCCAGGCTTTTGCTCTTCTGTGAACACACCAACTTCATTCCTGCCTCAGGGCCTTTTCATGTGCTGTTCCTACTGCCTAGAAGGTTCTCCCAGGTCTTGCCCAGGTCACTCCCTTACTCCATTTAGTTCCCTGTACAAATGTCACCTCCTCAGAGTGCCCCTCCCTGACACCCTGTCTAAAACAGTCACACATCTGTCACTCTGCCTGCAAACTTACTTTATTTCACCCTACTTTACTCTTCTTCATAGCACTTGTCTCCACCTGAAATTACGTTTTATTTGTAAACTTTGTATTTGTGACTGTTTTCCCACTGCAATGTAGGCTTTGTGAGGGTGGCGATGTTTGAGGCTCCTCTCTGTATCCTGAGCTCCAAGAAAAAAGCCTGGAAAGGCAGGAACCCAATATGTGTTTGTGAACAAAATAAGGAAATCATATAACCCAGGAGACTTTGCTAAACTATGTTAGCTTGAGTTGATATTGGGGGAATCAGGGATTACTTCCACTGTGTGTATTCCTAATTCCTCATGTCTGAAAACATAGCATCCTAAATTGCTGAAATGTACTTTTCTTTAAAGCTCAACCAGAGAGGTGATTGTGTTTCATGCCCCTTGATGTCTTCCTACCTCTAATCAGCTCCCCTCCAATCCACCCTTCATCCTGCTGCCTGCTCCAGGGGGATCCTCAGCAATGCCATCTGATCACATCTCTCTCCTTCTTACACTGGACAATACAATCTAAGCTCACAGCGATCTGGTCCCTTCCTACCTTCAGCCTCCTCTCTTGGCCCTTCCCTCCTGGCTCTTTGAGGCGAGGCCAAGCTCCTTACAGCAATTTGAACTTGCTGTGTTCTGCAGGTCTCTGTCTTTCGTGTACGTATCCCCCAGCTTTGACCATCTGCCACCCCAAACCAACCTCAAGGGCCAGCTTAGCTGCCCCACCTCTGTGAGGCTTCCCTGACTCCTCATGGGAGACATGGATCCTCCTTGCTTTATGCTCCTGCTACACCTCATGTGCACTGACTGCTTTTATCACATGGTGTTTTAGGAGGCAATAGTTTAAGATCATAGGCTATGAAAAGAAACAATGTAGGCTTGAAATTTTTCAAAATAAAATATTAAAAAATTGGGGGGAAGTAGAGGGTCAGACTATATTTTTAAAAAGTATGGGCTATGGGAGCAGGCAGACCTGAGTTCTAATGCTGTTCTGCTTACCTGCTGTGGAAACTAGGGCAAGTGATTTATCCCCTATAAGCCCCAATTCCCTCATTTGCAAAATGAGCATAATAATAGTCCCCACCTCATATTTTTGTGAAGGTTAAATTAGATAATATAAGTAAAGTACTCAACACATCTGGCAAATAATAAGTAGACAATGTTAACTGTCATTATTCGCCGTGATTGCAATTGTCCATAGTATAAGAATAAACCATTGAAAAGAGTTGAGTTGAAGAACCTCATCATCTGAGAGGTATTTGGAGGGCAGCTGGGTCTGCAAGAGTGGGAAATCAGCCCAGAAAAGGGTTAAAAGAGAGAAGATAGGACCCTGTGTGATGGTTAATTTTATGTGTCAACTGAACTGGGCCATGAGATGCCTAGATATTTAGTCAAACGTTATTCTGGGCATTTTCATGAGAGTGTCTTGGGATGAGATTAACATTTGAATCAGTACACTGAGTAAAGCACTGCCCTCCCTAATGTGGGTGGGCCTCATCCAATCAGTTGAAGGCCTCAATAGAACAAAAGTCTGATCCTCCCACAAGTAAAAGGGAAGTCCTCCTGCCTGACTGCCTTCAAACTTGAACACTGGCTTTTTCCTGCCCTTAGCCTCACACTGAAACATTGGCTCTGCCTGGATCTGGAGCCTGCTGGCCTTTGGAGTAGAACTATACCCTTGGCTCCCCTGGTCTCCTGCTTGCTGAGTCAACCTGCAGATCTTAGAACTTATCAGCCTCCATAACTGTGTGAGCCAATTCCTTCCAGTAAATCTCTTTCTGTTTATGCATACATCCTAATGGTTCTGTTTTTCTGGAGAACTCTGATTAATATACTCTGCTACTTGTGTGTGGAATGCATCTGAGTGATGGCTTGAGTCTGCAGCACAAAGCTCTTTTGTGGAGAGCACCTATATCAGTACATTCTGGGCTCCCATGGCAGCAGGGAAGCCGGGAGGTATGAACCATAAGCCATCACACAACTCTGAGTGCTTAAATGAGGAAGTGGGAAACGAGTTTTGAAACGAGGCTGTCCTGGAATTTTCAGTGTCCATTTTCAGGCCACACATTTAACATTTGAGATGTGTATAATAGGGCATTTTCTGTTAACCAAACGTCTTAATACAACTTTGAAGATAAGAACGCTCACCCTGTATTTCATTTATTCAAACATAAATATTTTTAGAGTGTCAGCGATGCACCAGGCATTGTTCTGGGAAGTGAAGATAAGACAGACAAGGTCCCTGCTCCATGGCACTTACATTTTTGTAGGAGGAAATATACTATGCACATAAAAAATAAAGAAAGAAAGAAAATGTCCTAAGGTGGTAAGTGATATTAAAATCAGCTAATGTGATACTGACTTTAGCTTAGTGAGCAGGGAAGGCTTCTCTAAGGAGGTGACAAGAAGAGCCAGCCTTGCGAAGGGAAGGCATTCCAAACAGAGGCAGCCTAGTAGAGAGGTGCTAAGCCAAGGGTAAGCTTGACCACTTTGATGAACAGAAGGGTAGTGTGGCTGGAGCATAAGCAGGCAAGAGGGAGTGTAGTGAGAGAGATCAAAGAAGGAGTCAGAGGCTGGGACGCACAGGCCTAGGCTAAGAAATGTACATTTTTGTTCTAAGTGTGATAGGAAACCACTGGAGGGTGTTAAACATGGAAGTGACTTGATCTTATTTGCATTTTAGAAAAGTCACACTTGCCGCCCTGTGATGAAATAGATCATAGAGAAAAGACAGGACATGAAGAGGAGACAACATGTGATCCTAGATCAGAGCCTGGACCAAGAAAAACGTATTTTTTCTTTTGCTGTAAAGGTCACCCATCAGACAGCAAAATTTTAAAAGGTGTGAAAATTTGATAATAGTACGTATCAAGGTTAATTTCCTGACTTGGATAATTCTACTGTGTTTATGTCAGGGAGTGACCTTGTTTTTCAGAAACTATACACTGAAGAGATATCATGTCTGCCACCTACTCTCAACCAATTCAGGAAGAAAAATAGTCTAGAAAAATAAAAATGAGAGAATAATAAAGCAAACAAAGTAAAATGTTTATATTTGGGGAATCTGGGTGAAAGATATATGGAGAATTCTTTGCAACCTTTCCATAAGCCTAAAATTATTTCAAAATAAAATGTATCGGATAGATATAGATGGATGGATGGGTGGATGGATGAATGGATGAATGAATAGATAGATAGACTGATTGATTGATTGATAGATAATAGAGAAGGGAAGTAGGAAGTTTGATTGAACAGTTATTGTGGAAGGTCATCAGTTTTAGAAAAGGGCCTACTATCACTCGGTATGTTTTATGACATCCATTTGCCACTGGGAGAATTTATGGCAATTTACTGGAAGGAGATGCAAACTCCTCTTTACACGTTCATCTCTCTACCTGCCTAGAAGAGGCCTAAGTTTTTACCTTAGAGGGTCTGGCTTAGTATGTGTTTCATAAATATTCCTTGCATTGAAAAGAACTTTCTGTGTGGTCAAATGGATTTCTCTCTCAGGCAAATCCCAGGTATGGGGTGTTTTAAGTTACAATTTTTTTTGTAAATTTTGTATAAGTGACCATGAATGGTACTTGGCTCACGCAACAACTCCCAGAGATTAGAAGGTGCTTCTGGCAAACCTCAAAGTCACCATTCAATGGATGCAACAGGGGCAGAATCAGAACTACCTAACGAAAGTTTTCTGGCACTAATTTCCTTGGCTCAGGGATTTAGCTAGTAGGAAGCAGGGTAGTGTATTGGAAAAAGAACAAAGCTGGATGCTCGAAGTTCCATGATCTACTGCTGGCTTTCACTACTTCCTAGGTGTGTTTCCTGGGCTGTCAAAGTCTCTGAGCCTCAGTTTCTTCAGCTTTAAAATAGGGTTACTCATTCTGCTTTGCCTTCTACGGTTGTTGAAGTACAGTGTAAATATTCAGTCTTGTTGCACAAGCATTGTTGAGGGCCATTCAGAGGTCCAGGGACACACTGAGCTTCTAATAGACATTTCCAGGATTGGTCCTTTGTGCAGGGAAATAAAAATCTGAGATGGACCAAGATACTCTGTCCTCTATCTAGAAATTCCTTTGAGCCCAGAAGCGGGTCTGTACAATGCAAAACATAAAATATGCCATTTAAATAAATAGCCTTGATATTTCTGATTGGTGAAGTAATTCGAAATGGTTAAATGACTGGATTTTCCTCTTTTCATCAATGTGTTTTTTTGTTTTATTTTTTTGAGGAAGATTAGCCCTGAGCCAACATCTGCTGCCAATCTCTTCTTTTTGCTGAGGAAGACTGGCCCTGAGCTAACATCCATGCCCATCTTCCTCTACTTTATATGTGGGACGCCTACCACAGCATGGTGTGCCAAGGGGTGCCATGTCTGCACCAGCAAACCCTGGGCCATCAAAGCAGAACGTGTGCACTTAACTACTGCGCCACAGGGCCAGCCCCCATTGATGTGTTTGATATCACGTAGACATGGCTTGAAATGTTATTTTTTGCCACACCCATCAGTGCAGCTGTCTAGGCCTCTAAAGTGGGACTAACAAGAAATTATCGACATGCTTTCTTGTTCCCTCAGCCATCGTGGTTAACTTCTGGTTTGCAATGGTGAGTTACAGCGCTTCTCAATCCTGGCTGCATGTTGGAATCACCTGGAGACTCTGATTTAATTGGTCTGGAGCACCTGAAGAAAAGATGGGTAAAAGGTCCCCAGGTGATTCTAATGTGCCGCCAAGTTTGAGGAAGCTTGTCCAAGGAAAAAGCATCCCAATTTGCATTCCATGTGGATCTCTGAAGATTCTAGAATCAAAGCAATGCACAGGGAAAGAGACCTACTGAATCCTAGCCACAACAAGCAGAAACCCTGGGTTTGTGGGTGAACATCTATAACTTTGTGAAGTCTGATCTTAAATCTACAAAAACATAAAGGAAAATTCCCATAATGTAGAAGTCAATTTCAAGAGGAAGGAAGAAAAAGTGCTTTTTGTGACTGCCTCTTTATTACTATCTAATCTCCAGCCATATTACTGATTTCTCCCACATACAACCCTAAGAAGAACCTGGTGACATCTGTTGGCCTACCTGTGTCCCATCAGCATTGAGAGCGCCCTTTTTACAGACTAGCAAAGGCCCTACGAGGCCAGAGCTGGTATCCTTGATTGGCTCAACCGCTGAGAAGTAAAGATAAGTCAGACAGGGGGGGTCACCAGCTGCTGGGCTCACGCTTTCAGGCACCATCCACCTGTATGTGAAGCTTTCACCTGGCTTAACATGTGCCCCTGGCTTCAGGAATCCTGAGGAGATAAATGAAACAATTACTCAAAGCGACAGCCGAGGACATTAAACATGTCAGACTGGGTCTTCCAGCTGTGGGTGTCTCTCTCTGATGATGTGTTTTGCAAAAGGGTAGTTGTTTTTGCTTATGCATCTTACCAGGGGAGGCCACTGCCACAGTCTGCTGTTTCATGAGATAGAAGTTATATCCAAGGATTGTCTTTTTCATAAATTACGTTTAGTATCTTCACAGATACTCTTTCTTACTCAAATACCAGGTTTAGCAAATATTAAAAGAGTGATAATTGCCCATTTAGCAATTAAATATAAAGCCATAAAATATCTTTGGGTGCCTTCCATGTGGAATATATCATACTTGGCCTTCTATGTGGAATGTATTGTATCACAGAGGATAGCCCAAAAAGTTAAGCAAGAGACTCATCTTTAAAGAGTTTGAAATCCAGAAGGGAGAACTAGGAAATAACTCAAATAACTACAAGATAGAGGAGGTAAGTGAATGCCCTAGGTTGCAAAACTGATAAATAGCAGATCTGGGATTCACACTCAGGACTGATTCTGCAGACTGTGCACTCAATCCTCACGTTGTATTGCCAAATGAACACATTGAATCTCTCCAAGTAGACTGAGGCCAGAGACTCTGTATCTTGTCCAGAGCTTTGCAACAAGGTGCCTAATAAGTTTGCTGTGTTAAACAACAGAAAATATAAACATTTGGGCTAGCGCTGGCATTCTTTCTGTGCACACACAAGAAGTCATTGTGAGCATTTTGACCAAGGAAGAGAGTGCAGGTGCAGGAGACACTGCTGTAACAGAGGAGGGTGAGGATGGGTCTGGGGAGGGGGGGTTCTCCCTCTATTCCTTCCTTCTCTGTCCCCTCACCATCACCACAAAGCCTGCTCCAGACTGGGCCCAGTGTCACACTGGGGTGCAAAGAGGTATCCCAGGCAGCCATGACATCTGTTACAGTGACGGGAAGGCTTCCAAGGAGACCAGCAGTTTCCCAAGAGCAGTATCATGAAGGATGTCATGGACAGTAGCTCCTGCAACCACTGGGCAGAAGCTACCTTTCTTACATGCAGAGAGCCTGTGCTACCTACTCTGTGATGGGGAGAGTCCATACATGATGATAAGCACATAATACTGGTTTTAAATAAATATTTGTTGAAAGATACAGAGAAAGACCATGTGTAAGATTTTGATGTCCACAGAACATTGGCAATCAGATTTTCCTCTTAGCCTTCACCCCCAGGATCACATGCGACCTGCAGCAAGAAAGCTCTCCATCTTAGAGAAGTCGGGGTGACTATGAACATAGTTTGTTTTGAAATTTATTACATTACTGAGGGAAAAGGAAAGGAATTAACATTTCCTAAGAAGCTGCTGGAGGCCAGACCTACAGTCCTGAATTCTCTCCATCTCTTCACGGAGACTTGTGAGGTATCATTATCTGTGTTGATAGGTGAGAATAATAAGGTTTAAAAAGTTGAAGTAATTCCCTGAGCTCACAGGGCTGATAAGTGAAGGGACCAGCTCGCTCATCCTGTTTCCTCCCTAAGCTCAGGCTGAGACTTACCATCGACGTTTGGGGCTGCATCAGAGGCCTTGTCATAGATCACACCATGGGGCAAAATACTGTAGACTTTGTCAGCTTTGTTAGCAAAGGTCACCAACAGGGTATCGCCCACCTCTGCCCTGATGACTGGACCTGAAAAATATTGAGAGGAGGAGAGACGAGATGACGGAAAGAGACAGAGAGAAGTGAATATGGGCAAGAGAAGTGACATCCCATGTAGGTATATGCCCAGCTTAAACCTCCCCTTCAATTCAAAACATGATGGATGGTTTTACTCTACCAAGAATTCCAAGATGGGCTTCTGCCTCAGAGAGTCTCTTTCTTTGAGTAAAAGTTGCATCAACATATTCCACATACTGAGCCTTCCAATATTTTCCTCCTATTCTGTTGTCCCCTTGTGTGAAGTAGAGTTCAGAGTCACTGTGGAAAGAATAGGAACCTGGCTGAGAATACATCTCTGCATATCCACCAAATGCCTTAATTATGGAGCTTTATTGTCTTTTGCCCATGTTCACCAACCCATCTTCCCCAAAAAGATGGCACAGTCTTCAACAAAGTTCCCAGGAATAGCCAACCAGCCTTAAAAGTCTTCAGAAGCTGGATGATGCTCAAGTTCATTTCTCTCTTAGCCATTGTACTTTCTTTCCCAGAAGTCCAGCAACTGACAAAGGCACAAGTAAACTCCTTACTTACCAGTACTGGGGTCCCAGAAGGGTGTCCTACAAAGTAACAAAGAGCTAACCAGTTTCTTTGCAGAGTGAACATCCCTCTATCTCTTGCTGATGTCAATATGAATAGTCTCTGCATCTAGTAAGCTCTTTGAGATCTGGGATGGTTAAGGAATGCAGTGTCTAGTTAACCAAATAGTTTAATTAAATGAGAGTTATCATATAAACTATATACACTAAATACCAAATTTCAAAGTATTATTGAAATACAATAATATAAATTCTGACTGGCACTATCGCTGTCTTATTTCATCTCTGTCAATGGTACCATCACTTTTGCAATCATGCAGGTTGCCTTTGTCCTCTTTTTCTGCTCATCCCCTTATCTTGCCCATCCTGACTTTGTAGCTTTTTATTGCATCTCTCCTTTTCTGTACCTTTTTTTCATCTTTCCTTTCCTTTCTTCCCACTGCCACAACCCTAGTTCATGCCTTCATCACCTTATGTGTGGACCATGATATGAAGCCCCTGAGTGCACGCTCTGCATCCTCTATCTCACATCGGCTCACTCAGTATACAAACTTTGACAACATTAGTCTCCAAAATGATAATTTTCATTGTCATTTACCTACTGCAACATCTTCAATTGCTTCCACTTGCCAATCAAATAAAGTTCAAAAGGATTATAAGCCCTCTGCAACCGATATCCAGTTTACTTTACCCCAATTCTCTCTCTACTGCTCCATGCAAATGCCTGTTCCCCTAGGCAAATCCTCCACTCCAGACATTCTGATGTCATCACTCTCCCCTATATGGTAGGTACTTTGCATCTACTCCTACGTCTAAAATTTCCTTCTCTTCACTGTTCACTTATATAAATTCTATGACTCTTCAAGACCCTGTTTAAGTCCTACTTCCTCTGTGAAGTGTTCCTGGCTATCTTAGTTCTCTGAATGCCCAGAGAACTCACTGGCTGGATGGTTCATCTTAGTCTTATTCGTAACCTGCAAAGTTGCTTCTCTTCCCCTGTGCATACAGCTTCTTCACCTGATGGTAGGAAGATTGTCTTAGACCTCTTTGCATCCCTCATGTCGCTTAGAACATTGTGCTTTCATATATTAAATTAAATATTGATTGAATATAGCTTAATATTTCATATCTTATAAGGTGCTCCAGAATTCTGGAAAGCTTCTAAGACATAATTTTCAATGCTAATTCTTATTATTCTGTTTATGGAGAAATACTGGTAAATAGAGAATATTGAGATCAAAGTTTTTCATATATGGTTCACACAAATTTTTAGGCAAGGCTAAAGTGCATCAGTTTGGTGGAAGAATGAATGAATAAATGAATGAAATTTACAAAGAAAGAAACAAAGGGTATCTTATTGATCACAAAGAGAATTTTTAAAACATTATCTCAAAGATAAAAAGAATCACAGGGTTATAGCAATACTTCTTGGTATCACATTGTACAGTTTTTAGTGCTTTCACAGACATCATTGCATATGAGTCTACAATAACAAGTCACAGGAATCCACATTCACTTAATGAATTGGTAGATTCAACTTGAAAAATACTATGTGCCATGGGAGCCCAGAGAGAAAATGATTAACTGTGACTCAGGAGTCAGGGGAGGCTTCACTTAAGAGGTGACATTAGAGTTAAATTTTGGAGGAAAAATGTCATTCTACTGGACAGGGAGGAAAAGGACATTCTGGATAGAGGGGGTGTAACTTGTGTCAGGCTGTCCTTGAACCAAAAAGGATAACCTTCCTTGGTCAGTTCATTTCCTTTGAGATTCCTGTCTTATTCCCTCTTCAAAACTGTCTGTTCGATGTATACAAAAGCCTAATTCTGTTCTCTGTTAGCTTAGTATTTCTCGTGGCAGTTTGCACATAGTAGGTGCTCAAGAGAAGAGGAATGAATGAATGAATGACTCTAGTGCTTTGATTTAGCCAAGAAACCACAGAGCAATAAATACTCTGCCAATTCTCAGCAACATATCTGGGGCTCAGAACTCCTTAAGGAGTGTCATTATGCCATCTACGCAGTATGTGCTCGCAAGAACAGTGCCTGGAATACAAATGAGATCACAGGAAAAAGCCTAGCGGATGCCTCTCTTATGAGAGGCTTAGAAACACCAGCAAAGAGAGCTTACCTGCCGGAGGTATTTAGGGGAAGACCATTGAATTTGTTATAGCCTTGAGGACCATAATCCCAGAGAATTTTTTCAGCTGCTATAAAGTAGTGCCTCTGTTTCCCTTTCATCTTGGGGTGAGAAATACCACTTTTGCAATTCCCAACATTGTATTGCCCCAGCATACCAGCTGCAGAAGAGAGGAAAACCACAAGACAAGGTATAAATGCTCTCAAAAGAAATGATACAGGAAAAGATTGATAGATTTGACTTCATGAACATTGAAAACTTTTGTACAGGAAATAAAACCATAAATGAAGTTAAAAGTAAAGGATAAATGGTGGGGAGAGGGATATTGTAACACATATGACAAAAGATTGATATGTAAATAATCTGACAAATAAGAAGGAGAAAAGTAAATTTCCTAATAGAAAATGGACAGAGGACATAAATAGGTTATTCACAAAAGATATACAATTGGCCCACAAACAAATGAAGAAAAAAAAGTTCACCCTTAGCAATCAAGTGACACTTGTTCATTTATCAGATTGGCAAAGATTAGGAAGACTGATCATTCTCAGGGTTGGCAGATGAATGGGGAAAAGGGAATGCTCACACACCACGGTGAAGAGTAACAATTTCTCAAAGGGAATTTGGCAATATAGGTCCATAGCTTAAAAAAAAGGGTCAAACTCTTTGACCCCAGGAATTCCAAATCGAGGAGTTTTCCTAAGAAAATATCAGACAAAAGTATAAACACATCTGTAAATTGATGTTTATCATTATTATAATAGCAAAAAAAATAGGGGAAATCTAATTGTTAAGCAATACAGTGCTGGTTAAGTAAATTGTAATCTCCTTATAAAAGACACTGAAAGGATTAACAATGACGTAGTAGATCTATATTCATCAACATGGAAGTATATTTCCGATATATTAATAAGCAGGAAAAGTGAGATATCGGGAACTATTAATAAATTGATGTCATTTTATAGATAACATATGCATTTGTGTATAAAGTTCTAGAAAATAGTGAGGGAGGATATCATCAAAATGTGATACCATTATTTTTAGATGGGATTCTGATTTAAAAATTGAATTACATGTATTTTCTAATTTTTTTACAATAATTTTTTCTTAGGGTATGGACAATTTAGGAATACTATATTTCAGTAATGTATAAACATCAGTGTATGTCCACAGCTACTGGCCAAGCTTAGCAATCTTCCTAGTCTCAAATGACTGCTAATGCCTTGATTTTAAAACTAGTCTCTTCCCAGATTTAACAGCGTGAGACCCTTTAAGAATAGGGATTCTGTGTGTAGGGCACTTAAGATCTACCCTATTAGGAAATTTCAACTGTGCAACGTAGTATTGTTGACTGTAGTCGCTGTCGCTGTTCCGTATATGAGATCTCCAGAACTCATTCATCCTGCAAAACTGAAACTTTGTACTCTGAGATCTGGTGTTCTCACCATACATACACAAAGGTAATTATGTGAGGTAATTGATATGTTAGTTAGCTTGAGTGTGGTGATCAGTTCACAATGTATAATACACCAAAACATCAAGTTGTATATCTTAAATATATACAATTCCTTTTTGCCAATTATACCTCAATAAGCTGGGGGAAAAAAATAGGAAGCTCATCTTGTTCATCTTTGTCTTCCCAGAACGGTGACTGTACATATTAATTGATCAGCTCAATATTTGTTGAATTGACTTGAATTGGAATAACCCAGCTGCCTAATGCTAAGATTAGCTGCTTAAGGTGGATGGGGACAAGAACGCGTTAGGAAAGCAGTGTTGAAAAGTTGCAGCCTTGTACTTGTTGGTGACTCTGTGTAGTATCCAAATTGATTCACGCATTATTTCTTCTGTGTCTTTCCCATTGACACATTTTCTTTTCCTATTCTTTTTTTACCATCTTAGGCCAGACCCTTTATATGCCGTAACTGTAATGTTGCCAATGCTTCTTAACTAGTATCCAGTGGCCAGAATCTCTCCATCAAATCCTTTCTGCACACAGACGTCATGTTTATCTCCCTAAATCGCTGCCCTGATTACGTTACTAATCAGAGGATCTAGAAGGACTCACTATTGCCTTCCAGACATAATCCCACCTCCTTAGCATTACCATTTGAAGATGCTCCCACTGAGACTCAATCTGCCTCCCCCGGCTTCTCTCTCCTCACTACTCTGGCATAAGCCTATAGTCCAGCCAAGTAAAGACCTATTCTATGTGGTCCCAAGGAATTAGGACCAAGTCATTCAATAGGCATTCAAGTCAATGTTTATGGTGCATCTCTCACTGGATTTTGTCTCAGTATAAGGAAGAACATTCCAACAGAACAGCCCAGAGATGAAACAGGCTGCTACAATTACTTAAAAGAGATGTTCCAAAGGAAATTCAAGAATTAAATGGGGGATCGGTCCAGATTATCTCTAAATTTCTTTCCAATGCTAAAAATTTGTTATTCTATTTATTCTATTTACAGTTGCTCATATAGAACATGCATTTTTCCCAGTTCATGTTGCTTCCTCTACCTGGAAAGCCTTTCTTCCCTTCTTCACCTATTCAATTCCTACTCATGTTTCAAGGCTCAGATTAGGAGCCAACTCTTCAGGGAGCCTCTCTGCTCCAGAGAAGTGAATATAGCACCCAAAGAACATTTATCTCAGTGTCCCTCAAATTTTATTCATTTTGTAACTATCTAACTACCTTTAAGTACTAGATTATAGGCTCCTTGAAGGTCTTATCATTTCCTTCAATCACCTCCTGCCTTATTCATAGGGAGGTGATCAATAAACATCCGTTGATAAGAGGCCAAATAAATGAGCATTGTGCACTTTCCTGTATATTTAATATTTAATTAGATATACTACATAAAAGAATCTATCTAACAGCAGGCACTAAATGAGCACCATTGACTATGTGGTTTAACTGTACCATTCTAAGCATCTCCACACTGGTCTTTGTCCTTTTTTTACCTTGTAGGTGATCACTGACTTGGCAGGTTATCATCCACTTCCCAGGATTCTCAACTATCATTTCTGTTGTCAGAAAGGTGGCTGGGAACAGGTTGACAACATCAGTCCGGTGCCCTCTGCTGATGAAGGTGTTACCATAGAAATAGATGGAATGGATGTCTATCTCATTCCCCATCCCAAACAGGTGCCAGGACACCGATTCACCAACACACATTTCAGGCTCAGGGAAGTTTCCAAAGAGGTATCCATTGAGGGCTGAAAAACAGAAGCACAGTAGTGTCGGGGACTCCCCTGCAGAGGCGAGGGGAACCAGAAACGATGGTAATACACTGTCTAGCACAGCTGGAAAATCAGCACAGATCATTGCTTGTAATGAATTTGTACAGAAACGCATGGCTCCCTTCATAAAATATAGTCCCAGCAAGGAATGAAAGGCATTAGTCTTTTCAAGAGAAAAGCACGCAATCAAAGTGAAGATCAGCACACAGGAAAACAGCCTGGGAGCTGCTATGTGAACACAATAATGAGATCAGGAGGAAACAGAGCCTGCTCACATCTCCAGGATGGCTCAGCCACCTCCGATGGAGCTCCTTCATTTGCATATCTGCCTTCCCCATTGAACTCTGTTCCTCACAACTAGAAACCCTGTCTTGCCTATTTTACAGCAATCAGGACCTAGCAGAAAAGCTGGCTTTAGTAGCTACTTAATTTACATAATAAAAGCATGCCCTAAGGAGGAAAGGAAAAAAACTGATTAGAAGGGACTTATGAAATGTGTTAAAGTTTTGCTACTTTAAAAGCAGGGAGTAAAAACAGTTTTTACTAGGTCTTGCTGGAGGAGAATCTTACTGATTGAACTTACGCCATAAGTTCAAGACCCAGTATCTTTGAGTCATCTAAATGGCAGTAGGGACTTCACCAAGTACAAAAAAAACTTGTTTTGGGCTTTTAAAAAATCATAACATCACTTCTTAAATTCAAACTGAGTTAAAAAGCGATTGTTACTGAGATAATGATTAGGCAGCACAATTAATTTGAATAACTTTAGTAAATTTAAATACACTTATCAATAAATCTTGTATTGATTGAACATCTTCTATAGACTAGTTTGGCTTTTTTTAAAGGTAATTTTTTCTGTTCTTGGTTAGGTCTCCTTTGCCTGTCTGAAGAAAGATTGGTAGTTTTCAAATATCTACTTCGGCATACAGACTGATTTTTACTTTAAATGTAGTCTATATTTGCTTATGTATTTCATTCCTTTTTGTTGAATATTTTTCACTCCAAAAGAGTAAGAGGAATTATACGGGCAGCTGAGTCTTCAATCATTACAATTAGCGGTTTTCAGCACGGTTTGAGATCACCACTCCCGTTACGTCAAGAACGGGGAGAAAAGTTAACTGGTCGCAGCAATGATTTGAATTGAGGTCTTCATTTCTTCCATCCTTCACTTGTCCCCTGCCTCCCTCCCTCCCTTCTCTCCTCTCCTCTCACATCCTTCCCTCCTAAAGTATCCTCCAAGCATCCACTACACCCAAGGTTGCTGAAACATCACTAGAAGGAAAAGAGGGCATGTGATACAACAGAGACAGTCAGTGTACCGACAATCATGCCTCGAGGCACTTGGGAATCAAACAAAACCCAATTAAAATTTATTTGCTATGGCGTTGGAGGAGGTCATCGAGAGGACACGACCGTCAGGTGACCCGCAAGGTGAACCAGGCAGTGGGGTGTTTGTTTATACTGAAGATTGTCTTTATGTTCACTAGAACTCTCTAGGAAAGAGTGGAAGGAGACTACTCAATAATTCCCACATCCTGAAACTCTGCATTAAGCCACTGCTGCGCAAAACAGGATGGGCAAGTGTTCTGTCTCGACTGACAGGATAACTATAGAAATTCACTACTTTCAACAGATACAGGGTCTGGTGCATAATAAATCTTGTTGATTTAAAGAATGTCTGGGAAACATAACAAATTCACCAGTGTATATTTAAACCCCATGCATAGCATAGTTCTTAAAATTTAGCAGCCATCCGAAAAATGGTTACTGGATAAAGCAAGAGGTTGCAAACCATAGCACTATTATACGATGATGATTTCATTCTCAGTCTCCTGTCAATCCCCATCCTCTGGGCTCGGCTCCTGATTCTTTCCCTATTACAACATGAATCCTTCCACTTTCTGTATCACAGCTTTGTCCATATTTCATACCCAGTTAAGCTTTAGCTTATCTATTGCCCTGTCCCTCCTCAGATTGTTTTGGGTTTTGGCATGTATTGTGTTTCATATCACTTTCCAGTTAATCAAGTATAAATCTTGGAAAACTAAGTTTGACACTTCTGTGTTTATTGCATCCCTGGTAGTACCAGATATGGAAAAGGCACTCGGTACATATTCGATCACATGGGAGACACTCACCATGCATTTTGTTACTTCTCTGGAAGACAGCGTCTTCTTTGTCAACTGAATCAGGGTCAGTGCAGAAATGTCTGATATTTTCATCGAGGTACCAGCTTTGATTCTCATCCACCAGAGTAAACATTATAACAAATTCTCGGTCTACATCAGTCCTTGTCCCTGAATATGTATTCAGCATACCTATCAGGCACATTCAAAAGAGTAGAGAAAAAAGTTCAAGGTGGACTAAATCAAGATGAGCTTTTGGGGCAGCCGGTGGCATAATGGTTAAGTTCATGCGCTCCACTTCTGTGGCCTGGGGTTCACCGGTTTGGATCCTGGGTGCGGACCTAGCACTGCTTGCCAAGCTATGCTGAGGCAGCTTCCCACATAGAAGAACTAGAAGGACGTACAACTAGGATATACAGCTATGTACTGGAGCTTTGGGGAGAGAAAAAAAAAGAAAAGAAGAGGAAGATTGGCAACAGATGTTAGCTCAGGACCAATCTTCCTCACCAAAAAGGATAAAAAAAAAGATGAGCTTTGCTTCCTGCCAATGGTGTGAGATAAGTTTGAAGTTTGTCAAAGACCTGCATGTACAGGAGTACGTAAAAGCAGCAAAGGGCTTTAATGGAAATAACAGTACCATAGAAGAGAAAAGTCATAAAACAGAAATCTTCACAACTGCAGCCTCAAAAACCTGGCTATCCCTAAACGAAGTCAATTTCATCGATAGAGCACAGATACACTAAATTGACTAATTTGGACTAAAATAGCAAAGTGATTATGTGGGTGACATAATGAAGCACAAGCATCCTGGTCATTTGACTACCTTTGGGTGTCAGTGTGGTATGAACAGCTATTAACACGGAATATTCCTTAAAAATATATGTGTAAGTTTCAGAATGCTATGATGGTTCTTAGGCAGAAGACTGAATTATTGCCCCTGCTATGAGATCGTATTGATATTCTATGTTAGAATACAATTTTCCTAATTCTTTAAGAAAATTTGGAAGAAGAGGCACATTCTGTGTGGCACAAGGGAGGTAGGCAAGACAAGACCTGAAGTTCACATCCACTTTTCAAGACACTTGGTAACAGGCTCCTGGGGGGTTGAGGAAGGGGGTGAGGAGCCTCCTTACCTTCTTTGCATACCAACAGTGGGCCAATTAGCCCAGAGCAGATGTCCTTAGGGGCGTCAATGTGCGAATGGTACACCCAGGTCAGGCAGTTGGCATCTGCAGGAGCAGGGGCATATTCTTCTCTCACTGGCCAGACGTAGGTGTAGTTTTTGCCAGGAGGAACCATGTCATCATTCTTGTTCCTTCCAGACGTTCCATCTGGGTAGAGGGCTCCTTCCAAGAAAGGAGAAAACCTGGTTAAAATATAGAGATCGCATGCTATCGTGGAGAACCAGAGCTTTGGAATCAAACACGTATGAATTAAAACTTATTTTGCTATGGGACTTGAGGCAAGTTGCTTAAATTCTCAGTGTCTCAGTTTTCTACCAGCAAAGCTGGAATGTTGAGATCCACCCTACAGGAATGTGAGAACTAGATGAGGCAACATATGTGAAGTGCCCTGCACAGAACCAGATGCTTAATAAATGTCCTTAAAGAGCCCTTCTGATGGGCTTCCTGTACCAGTCAGAGAGATTTCAATTCACTTCACTCCTCATCAACTCACGAAGGAAAGGAGAAGCAGCAGTGGAAATAGTGAACTTCTGGGGCACTTATTACAGACTCAGCGCCTGTGTGAGGTCTCGTGAGAGATAGGAAGGAAGAATAAGACATTCCTCCTGCCACCAGCGATCTTAGACTTCTGTTGGGCAAACCGGAATATGTATTATGAACACATGGGACAACTGGAGAATAAAGTAAGGTGATGTGCTGAATGTAATTTTGAGCCTGTGCAAGGTGGAGGGTCTACCGCAGAGGGAGCAGGGGCGAATGGGCAGAGCACTCCCTTCCTCTGTTCTATCAACTACGATTGCACAAGACTTTTCAATTAAGGAAAGTCCACTGCCAAAAACAGTTCAAACACCACCTGGGCATAAGGCGGGAGACCAATGTGTATATGTTATAATTATCAGAAGCTTCAAAACAGAGTTGGGATTTGAGGAGCCTTGAAGGACTGGGAGGAGCTGGATGGTACTGAGAAGAAGCTGGAGGGTGAGAGGCAGAGAGAGAGATGGATGTGGACTCACCCCAAGTTCATTCTCCATTCTTTCATTTGTTTACTAATTCATTCGACAAACCTGTATTGGATGTTGACCACATGCCAGCAAACGTGCTAGGCCTTAGGAATACAAATCCAAATGAGAAAGCAAGAGCCAGTATAGCCAAGGCAAGCCAAAGAAGGATATAACTAAAAAATATAACATCGTCGGGGGTCGGCCCGGTGGCGCAGCGGTTAAGTTCGCACGTTCCGCTTCTCGGCGGCCCGGGGTTCGCTCGTTCGGATCCCGGGTGCAGACATGGCACTGCTTGGCAGCCATGCTGTGGTAGGCGTCCCACGTATAAACTAGAGGAACATGGGCACGGATGTTAGCTCAGAGCCAGGCTTCCTCAGCAAAAAGAGGAGGACTGGCAGTAGTTAGCTGAGGGCTAATCTTCCTCCAAAAAAAAAAAATATATATATATAACATTGTCTTTTTAACAAATTCTACCATGAGCCAGGCTTCCTCAGCAAAAAGAGGAGGACTGGCAGTAGTTAGCTGAGGGCTAATCTTCCTCCAAAAAAAAAAAATATATATATATATATATAACATTGTCTTTTTAACAAATTCTACCATGAAAACAGAATTTAATTTTTGGAAAAGGATGCCAGGAAAAAACAACAGCTAAACCCCTATTATGTGATACATATAGTGGGTACTTCGTGTTTATTATCTCACTCTTCAAGCCAACCCCATATGGTAGGTATTAGTATTCGTTTTTACATTAAATTAAGTAACACTGCCAGCAGGTGGCTGGGCCAGATTCCAGTCTAGTTGTGTCTGACTTCCCACTACACCATGATAACTCCCCGCAAATTATTGGGGATATGATGTATGGACTATTTTTACATATTTATTCACCTTATTTTTACATACTTTCTTTTTATGTATATGTTTATGTAAGACTTTCTTTTGCATGCTGGCATTTAATTCCTTTTATTCTGACAAGAATAGGAATCATTTTGCAAATTAAACCGATATCCTGTGTAATACTCAAAGGTAAGGTCAGAGAGCAAAACCTATACAAAGAAAGCAAGAGATGAATTTAATTAATTAGACCCTTTCAGTATTAAGTGTAGCTCTGACTTTCCTGGTTATATTTAGGTCATACTGATATATAGAGGTTTACAATATATATTATGTTTTTATAACTAGGTTATGCTGTTTCTAATAAAAGGAATCTTATCAGTTCCTTAAGAGAAAGGAACTTTTTGAGGCCAGCCTGGTGGCATAGTGATTGAGTTCGTGCATTCCACTTTGGTGGCCTGGGGTTCGCAGTTTGGGATCCTGGGCGTGGACCTACACACCACTCATCAAGCCATGTGGTGGCGGCATCCCACATACAAAAAAAAAAACAAAAATAGAGGAAGATTGGCACAGATATTAGCTTAGCAACAATCTTCCTCAAGCAAAAGGAGGAAGATTGGCAACAGAAAAAAAAGAGGAATTTTTTGCTGGTACTAAATTCTAAGAGAATATTTTCAAGAAAGCCATTTTATGCAAATTATTGAGTAATATAATGAATTATGTCTTTGATGTTTTCAAGAATGGTTTCCAAATGTGCAAAACTATTCTTTCTAAAAATAATTTCTTTCCTCATCTCTCAGTATAAGGTGAGACTGTAACATTGAAAAGTATTTGACAAAACCATTTTTACTCAAAGTTAAACTAATGTATTTCACTCCTTTCTAATTTGATAACTGATCTAACCTGATAGAGGAATAGGGAAAATCCAGAGTGCTACCCACCATTCATTAAATCCAAAAGGCATTTAAAAAATTCCTGTGTTACCTAGCCTCTCAGAGACATTTGATATTATTGTCGTTTTCCTCCCTCTTAAAAAGTTCTCCTCGCTTAGCTCCTGTGACATCACACTGTCCTCTCTGGAAACTCTTTTTCAATTTAGTTTTCCAGTTCATTCTCCTCTATTTGCCATTCAGTGTCAGAAATCCTCAAGGTATAATGCTGGCTCCCTTCCTTCCATGCCCAGAGCACCCTCCCTGGTTAATAGTACCCATCCCTGCAGTGCACCATCAGCTTCATGTCAGAGACTCCCACTTTTATCTCCTGCCTGACCTGACCTCTGAACTTTGCATTGATATCCTAATGTCTACTGGACATCTCCACTTGTAAATCTCAAAAAGATCTCAAAAGCAATCTTTTCCAAAGAACACTGGCCCTCCTCTCCCAAACCTGGTCCTCAACCACTGCTTCCTGACTCATGAAAGGCATCACCAGTACTCAGTGTCACAGCCAGAAACTAAGGAAACAATCTTATCTTCTTCCTCTTCCTCTCTCCCCATTTCCAAAGCACCATAGGTCCTGTCCTTGCTTCTTCTCAAATTCATCCATTTATATCCATCTCCACCATCATGACTGTAGTCCAAACAACATCATCTCTCATCACTCGACTTCTGCAGTGACCTCCTCGCTGGTTTGCTGCATCTCTTGCCTCTCTAATCCATTTTCCAAGTCAAAACAAGAGTTATCTTTTCAAATCTCAAATCTGATTATATTGCTCCCTACTTAAAATGATTCCATGGTTCCCCATCACTCTTGGGATGAAAGTCAAATGTGCTGAACATGGGTTGTAAGGTCCAGCATGGTCTGGCTCAGGAAATCTTGAACTCCCTGGACCAGGTCAGTTTTCTAAAATGCATTCACTCAGAGAGAAGGGCAGTAGAGCCAGTGGTTAATTCACAGCCACTGAAGTGAGACTGCATGGAATAAAATCCTATCTGCATCACTTGCTAGCTATGCGACTTAGGCGATTTCCTTCTCTTCTCTGAGTGTTAGCTCCTTATCTGTAAGATGATGATAATTATAATCCCTTCCTCATAAAGTTGTTGAGGCTTACATGACATAATATCTATAAAACATTTATCATGGTGCCTGGTATATAGTAAGCATTCAATAAATGTTAGTTATTATTTACTCATAGCATTTGCCTAATTTTTTAATATTATATATATGTGTGTGTGTATGTGTATATATATGGTATAATTGCTGAACATTAGTTGTTCTCATACTCCTGGATAAACTTGACACTGTGTGCAAGCAAAGAGGAGAGGCAAAGGGCCCAGCAAAAAATAAATGCCAAGGCAGACAAAAAATGCCTGAACTTTGAGTGTATTTCCTATCCACCTGTGGGTCCAATGGCAGAGAACAGAAGACTTACTGATGCTGAAGCATAACCTCTGTCCAGTCATTTGCTGACCTCTAAGCTAAGCAGATATAGAGGTGACCCCTAGCAGCCAGGCTTAAAAATAAAAGCAAGAAAAAAAAAAGAGCAGAAACCTTAGTGGCCACACCTATAGGGAAGACAGATTTCACAGATTTAGCCCAGGCAAGTTACTAAACAAAAAAGCAAACAAACAAACAAAAACAAACTTGGATGAGACAGCAATCCAAATCCAGAATTGCTACAATATATTCTCAATAATGTCCAGTGTTCAACAAAAACATCCGAAAAAATGAGACAGGCAAAGAAATAGGAAAGGGTGATACATACTCAGGAAAAAAAGCAGTCAATAGAAACTATCTCTAAGTGTATCCAGATGTAGAATTTAGCAGACAAAGACTTCAAAACAGCTAGTATAAATATGTTCAAGCAACTAAAAGAAATTCAGTTTAAATAATTAAGGGAAAGTAGAACAAAATGATTCAACAAATAGAGAATCTCAATAAGGAGATAGAAATTACAAAAAAGAACCAAGTTGGAGTTTGGGCATTGAAAAATACAAAAAATGAAATAAAACATCCTCTAGAGGGACGTGACAACAGATTCAAGATGGCAAAAGAAAGAACTAGTGAACTGGAAGATAGAGCATAGAATTATCCCATCTGAAGAAGACAGAAAAAAATTGAAGAAAATAAACAGAACCTCAGAGACCTGTGGGACAATATTAAGTGTATTCGTATATGTGTAATAGTAGTCTTCCAAAGGAGAGGAGAAAGAAAAAGGGGCAGAAAAATATATGAAGAAATAATGGCTGAAAAGTTTCCAAATTTGGTGAAAAACATTACACATCAAAGAAGAATAATGAACCACAAATAGAGTAAACACAAAGAATCTACACATAGACACATTGTCAAACTGTTGAAAGAAAAACGCAAAGAGGCAACATTGAAAACAGAACAGAAAAATACTCATCGTATACAAGGGAGCATCAACACAATTAATGGTTGACTTCTCATGTGAATATTGGAGATGAGAAGACAGTGGGATGACCTACTTCAAGTGCTAGGGAAAAAATGCCAACGAAGAAAACTATATCCAGCAAAACTATCCCTCAAAAAAAGAAGGCAAGATAAAGATGTCCTACATAAACACTGAGCGAATTTGTTGCTAGCAGACCTGTCTTATAAGGAATACTAAAGGAAGTCCTTCAGACTAACAGGAAATGACACCAGAGAGTAACTTGAATCTATAGGAAGAAAGGAAAAGCACCAGAAATGGGAAATGTGTGAGTTAATATACAAGACTCTGTTAATATATTTTTCCTTTCTTCTTTTAATTTCTTTAAAAGTCATAAGGTAATATAAAGTACTAAGTATAACATCATATTGTTGGGTTTAGTTAGAGAGAGATGTAATCTATGTGACAATAATAGCTCAAAAGAGGGGGAAGAGGATGGAGCTTTATTGGAGCAAAGCTTCTACGTTTTACCAGAACTAAGTTGGTAAAAATGTGAAGTATCTTGTGATGAGTTAAAATGTATATTACAATCTCTAGGCCAACTATTAAGAAAATAACTAAAAAGTATACAGTTAAAAAAATCAACAGAAGAATATAAATAGTACACTAAAAAATATTTGTTTAACCACAAAGAGGGCAGCAAAGGAGGACCAGAGGAACAAGAAAGACAGAAGGCATATAGAAAATAATTAGCAAAATGACAAATGTATATCAAACCAATCAATAATTACATTAAATGTGAATGTTCTAAATACCCCAATCAATATGCAGAGATTGTCAAACTGGACAACAAAAGCTAACATCCAACCATAAGCAGTCTATACCTTAGATTCAAAGACACAGATAGGTTGAAACCAAAAGAACGCAAATAGTAACAATATGAGAGCTAAAGTAACTCTCAGTAACAGGCAAAATAGACTTTAAGAAAGAAATATTGCTAGAGACAAAGATAAGTATTTTATAATGATAAGAGTCAATGTATCAGGAAGATATAACAATTATAAATATATTCATATCTAAGAAAAGAGTCTCAAAACACACAAAGCAAAAGTCGACTTCACTGGAAGGAGAAATACACAACTCAACAATAATTGTTGGAGATTTCAATACTCTTCTCTCAATAACTGATAGGACAACTAGGCAGAAAACCAGCAAGGATATAGGAGACTTCAACAACACTATCAACCAACTCAACCTGACATCTCTAGAACATTCCACTCAATGACTGCAGAATATACCTTCTTTACAAGAGCACATAGGACATTCTTCAGGATAGACAATAAGCTACATATAAAATAAATCTCAATAAATTTAAAACAACTGATAAGATGCAAAGTATATTCTCATACCACAATGGAATTCAATTTGATATCATGAACAGAAAGAAATCTTGCAAATCCTACAAATATTTTGAAATAAAATAATACATATCTAAATAACCCATAGGTCAAAAAAAGAATCAAAACATAAATTGTAAAATATTTTGAACCACATAAAAATGGAGAAAAAACATACCAAAATTTATGGTATACAGCTAAAGTAGTACATAAAAGGAAATTTAAGCTTTAAACATTTATGAAAAAGGGAAGAAAAGTTTCAAATCAATAACATAAGCTTCTCCTTTAAGAAACTAGAAAATGAAGAGGAAACTAAATTTAAAGCAAGGAGAAAGAAGGAAATGATAAAGACTGGAGCAGAAATCAATGAATGAGAAAACAGAAAAACAATATAAAGTAGATGAAACCAGAAGTTGGTTCTTTGAAAAAGATAAACAAAACTTTATTTAGAAGTTTCTAGTGAGAAAACTTTATCTAGACTGACCAAGAAAGAGAGAGGGCACAAATGACCAAACCAGGAATGAAAGATGGGGCATCACCCTGACCATACAGAAATCAAAAGGATCATAAGGGAATATTATAAACAATTTTATGCCAAAATATTAGACAATTTAGATGAAACTGACAAATTCATAGAAAGAAGCAAATTACCAAAACTGACTTAAGAATAAATTAAAAATTGGAATAGACTTATAATATGTAAGGAATGGAACTAGCAATCAAAAATATTCCCTCAAAGAAAAACACAAGCTGAGATTGTTTCACTTATAAATCCTATCAAATACTGAAAGAAGAAAAGATGCCAATCCTTTACAAAATCCATCAGAAAATAGAGGAAGGAATAGTTCTGAATTCATCCTATGAGGCAAATATTAGCTTGATACCAAAGCCAGATAAAGACATCACAAGAAAAGAAAACTACAAACTAATATTCCTCATGAATGTAGACACAAAAATTCTTAATAAAATATTAGCAAACTGACTTCAGCAACATATTTAGAGAATTATACCACGACCAAATAGGATTTATGCTATGATTGCAACATTGGTTTAATATTAAAAAATAAATCAATGTAACATAACACATTAATAGAATAAAGGGAAGAAAACTCACATGATCATCTCAACAGGTGCAGAAAAGTAATTAACAAAATCCAGTATTTATCAAATTAAAAGCTCTGAACAAACTAGGAATGGATGGGAACTTCCTCATAAAGCATGCCTAAGAAAACTCATGGCTGACATGTTTAATAGGAGGGAGACCGAATGCTTTCTTCCTAATATTGGGAACAAGGCAAGAATATCTGCTCTCACCACTATTATTAAATATTGTCCTGAAGGTTCCAGCCAGTGCAGTAAGGCCAAAGGAAAAAATTAAAGGTTTACAGACTGGTAATTAAGAAGTAAAACTGTCTTTATTCACAGCGATGTGAAGCTGTATGTAGAAAATTCCAAGGAACCTTCTAAACGTCTACTAATAGACAAATTTAACAAGATGGGAGGATACAAAATAAATATACAAAAAATCGATTGTATTTCAATACACTAACAACAAATACTCAAAAAATGAAATTAAGAAAACTATTCCATTTCTCACAGCATTAGAAAGAATAAAATACTTTGGGATAAATTTAACAAAAGAAATGCAAGTCTTGTACACTAAAAACTAAAACATCGTTGGGAGAAATCAAAGACTTAAATTTCATGTTCGTGGACTGGAAAACTCAATATTGTCAAGATGGCAATTCATCTTTAAAATGTAGATGGCAATTTTCCCCCAATTGATGAGTAAACTCAATGCAATCTTCATCAAAATCCCACTAGCTTTTTTTTTTGTAAAAATGAACAAGCTGACCTAAAATTTATATGGAAATACAAAGACCCAGAATAGCTAAGAAGTCTTGAAAAGAAGAACAAAGTTGGAAGACTTATACTACCTAATTTCAAAACTTACCATAAATCCACAGTAATTAAGACAGTATGGCATTGGTACAAGGATCAGCTTATAGATTAGTGGAACAGAATTAAGAGCTCTGAACCAAACCCTTACACTTAGAGTCAGTGATTTTCAATGATAGCTTCTGATTCATTCATCTTTTACTCCCGGGACCCACAGTCAGTCTCTGGCATCTACTGGATGTTCAAAGGAAGGTTTATAATTGAAGGCAAACCTTTTAAAAGCACTGAGAAGAAGTGAATTGGGGGCCCAAAAGCACATGAAGTAAGGACCTGGCCTTTGCTCCAAACTTTACCCAGAGTTCCTCTGGCAGAACTAGGAAGGTTAAGAATAAACCTGTATATCTTTTTTGGAAAAATGTCTGTTCATATCCTCTGCCCATTTTTTTTCTTTTTCTTTTTTTTTTTCTGAGGAAGATTAGCCCTGAGTTAACATCTGCCACGAATCCTCCTCTTTTTTGCAGAAGAAGACTGGCCCTAAGCTAATATCCATGCCCATCTTCTTCTACTTTATATATGGAAGAGCTGCCACAGCATGGCTTGAGAAGGTGTAGGTCTGCACCCGGCATCCGAACCAGCGAACCCTGGGGCTGTCAAAGTGGAACGTGTGAACTTAACTGCTGCACTACCAGGCCAGCCCCACTCTGCACATTTTTTGATCAGGTTGTTGGTCATGAGCAAGAGTGCAACAGGGGATGTGAAAAATACTTTAGTCTCAAAAGCCTAAGAATGTTGTTTAAAATTTTTTAAAAGCAGTAGGGAAGACTCAAGAAACCATACTATTGAAACTCTTAAAGCACACACAAGAAGACTATATTTTCCTTCAGAAAGGAAGCACTGAAGACAGGAGCCGTAAGCAGGGAAGTTGGGATCAATTTACACTGAGACACGATCCCCACAGCCAAGCCTGTTACTGGTGATGGGACACTGGAACCTGTTGGTGCCTGCTGCTCTTTATCCAGTGTGCCACCCAGTCATGACTGATGGACAAAGAAGGACGTTAGTGTGCTTCTGGGGTGCGGTGGGGCATGTGCTAAGGGCGCCCAGAACCCAGTTCTGTATTAACATAAAAAAGAGTGAGAAAGGAGGGAGGAAGGAAGGAAGGGAATAAAAAAGGAAGACGAGAGAGAGGAGGGGGGACAGATGGAGAGAGAAGGAGACTGGGAGAAGACAATGAACACGCATAACCATTGTGCTCTCAGAATCCCTTTCGCTGTAACTGACAGCTGCCTTACACTGGAAACAGAGACAAGACACCGATAATACAGGATTGACATTTACCTTCTGAATCTTTGTTGTAGAAGACTCCATGTGGGTGCAGAGAGTAAGGGCGGGAGGCAAAGTTCTTTAAATGGATGACGATCACATCACCCACTTCAGCCCTCAAGATGGGGCCCAGGAATCCAAGCCAGGGAGGTTTGGGGATCTCCGTGGAGTAGGTCTCATCTGTGTAGTGTCTGTAAACAGCCTTTTTGTAAAGACTGCCTATCCTGTTGGGCCCTCTTTCGAGAAATAAGGTTGCAAGTCTAAAAGTAAGAAGAAAAATATTCTATAATTAAAATTAAAAGAGAAGTCCAAATAGCTTACCTTAACAGTTCATGAAGTGCTTGCACGTATGAGTTCTCGTTTGGGGTTCACCATAACCCTGTGACCTCTGCAGAGCAGAGAAGATTTTCCTTAAGTTACTGATGAGGAAACTGAGGCTAAGAAAGTTAAGCGACAAGCCAAAAGGCAAAAAGAGTATTCACAACCAAACTAAAACAAAGCCAAAATACTCTAAATTTAGTCATACTGTCCATTTGCCCCTTTTCATTCAACACACTCCCCTTCACTTTTTCATTTAACAAACACTTAATATGCTCTTGCTGCATTCCAGCACTTTGCTGGGTGCTGTGGAGGAATACAGAAGAGTTTGTGTTGTAACAGTGGGAAAATCAAGGCACCACATAGATCAGCTATGATTAAGTAAGTGCCAATTCTGTGGTAGATACAATGGATATAGGCTCGATTTTTATAGGAATATATTCATTCAGAGAAGATTGCTGTGGGTCAAAGAGGTCAGAAAACACCTCGTGAAAAATGAGCGAATTAAGGAGAAGTCGGATTGGATAACAAGTGGAAAAATGAGGACACTAAGCAGGGACAGAGCATGAGCAAAGAGGAAGAAGTACACATGGAAGGAGGGGAAAGCAGGTTATAGGGTGGGCACAGGTCTGGAAGGTGAGGAGTGAGAATTTGGATACCTGTAAAATCTGGGGAAAGACTGACAATGAACTTTAATTCCATGTTGAAGAATTTATCTTAGAAGCACTGAGGGCTCACTGAGGTTTTTCATACAGTGAGTGACATGATAATTGGTGTTTATGGACTATTCTTATAGCACTGGTGTGCAAGTTTTAGAGGAGTCAGGCAAAGGCAAGGGGTAGGAGGGCTGTCAGGAGACCAGCAGGAGGTGGTACAATAGAAAGAAAGGGATGGATGTGAAAAGACAGGATTCTAAGATTTGATGTGACCAGATGCCTTCCTGGGGCCCCAGGGTGAGGGAGAGACTCAGTCCCATGGTCTGGGAGTCTGAGACAATAGCAGCACTGGTGACACCACTTCAGAGGTGGCCTTCTCCTGGGGAGGTGGAACCCTGTTCTCCACTCTCAGACTGTATGCTTAGTGTGGGGCTCCAATCCTAGCTCCAACCCCAGAAGTAGTGGCTTCTGCTTAAGAGAAAGCTTCACTACTCCTGGGCGCAGCCATCCCAATGTAGCTGTGTTCTCTCTGGGGATGAGAGGGAAGTCCCACTCTGGCACATACTCCTATATATGTGCATGCATGCATTATCTCTCGGTTATTGAACAAACTTTAGTCATGTCAAGCCCCATACTCAGTCCTGAGGATACATAGAAAAAAGGCAAAGCCTTGAAGGAGCTCTCATTCTAGAAGGGAGAGTTATGAACACACAGATTATGTTCTGGGGCGTCTAATCTTCTGTGGTTTCCAAGAGGAAATAATGCCTAAGATGGTTTCAAAGAGCAAAGGGGAGTTACCCAAGCAAAGAAGACGGAAAGTGCTGGTGTAACAGACATCTTGGAGTTTTGCCAACTCAGCTCTCACACTCCATTCTTTGGTCTAAGAGCACACTTTCCCCATTCTCATTCTATGTGCTTTGGATGGGGCTCCACCTCCAGCTCTAGAGATGGAGCAAGGGACTCAGCCTAACCTATCAGCACATGAAGTTGCTTCATACGTTGTTGACAGGAAGGGCTTGTGATCCAGGCATGGCCAGTTGGTGTTATTCCTCCCCCAACCAAGCCACCCTGGATCACAGTGATTGGTTCAGGAACAGCCACAGGGTGGCTGGTTGGTTTAATCTAGGGGACTCTAAGGACTTGTAAAGGATCTCTTTCTTGCGCACTTGGAACCAGGCGTGTGAGTCTAGAGCTTCTGGCAACTATATGGCCAACCGAAAGAGAGAGCCTGCTTGGGAGTTGTTGTATGTTCCTCTAATCTCTTAAATTTTACTATTTACTTCTTCCCTCTAATCAACTACTACTTGCTTCTATCACTACTTTCCTTTTCATTTTTCTCTTTTCCATTTATTGTATTTTCTATCCTCTTTTATTCACTTCCAATAATTCATTCTTTCAAAAAAAGTATTAAGCTCTTACCAGATGTCATTCAGACCTTCTCTTTTCTACTCTTTTGCACTCCCACCCTCCAACCTTTTTCTCTTTGTGTTTTTCCCCGTTCTCTTTCTCAATTCTTCCCAATAGAAAGCTATCCCAGCCTTTCCTAAAGGGTGCAATCCAAGGTATTTAAGAGTAATCAGGAAGCTTACTCTGGGTCAGGATGAGTGATTCTTGGAGTTCTGTTCATTTCAGGTCCACAGTGAGTGTCAGAGTAATTCTAGGAGGAGTAGACCAGTTGGATGGAGAAAACCCTTGTAGATCTGTTCTATGACATGGTGGCCCAAAGGGTTTTGAGGCGACTCCAATCTCCCAGGTTCCTCCAGAGTGCCCTGCACCTGTTCCTCCCTGACCTACTTTGATTCCTCCTCTTCCTTTCTGAGTCAGAAGCCTAGGCAGATGCCCTGATTCAGGAGCCTTGTCCTATCACAGGCCCCAGCGTCAGACATGAACAGGCAGAGCTATCAACCCGTAGAACTTTGTTGGAGTTCACCCTATAGCTAGACCTGAGCCACATTCTCATTCTACCCAGAGACAGACCCAGGGGCAGTGATCTTCCTGAGATAGACGTATTTCCTGGACCAGAATATATAAAATTTATATCCCTGTGTGACTGTGTCCCTACGATAGGACAAGCCCTTTACGACTTCTGTGACCACTGTGGATGGGGATCAAAGGGAAGACCCTCCTTGCCCTGTGATAGGCTCTGTCTTCATCTGTCAGCACACGTGACCCCTTTGAGAACTCTCCTGGTGAATCCTACATACATCTCCTCTATTTCAGTCCTGAGATGAGCTTGAAAACCTTTTTACTGACTTCCAACAAGTAAAGATTGAGGACCTAAAGCATGCAAGGTGCAGGGCTAGGTGCTGTTTTGGATAAAAATATGAACAAGACACAACCCCAGAATAAGTAAGTCTATGATCAAAAAGAAGGGACAAAGACATTGATGCCTACTTGAAAGAGACTAATAAGAATTGTAAGAGAACACCATGCTCTGGGGATTTAGAAGAGAGGGAGAAATAATGGGCACTCCAAGTGGAAGGGACAGTTTGAGTAAAATGTTCAGGGTGGGGAAATTAGAGGTCAATTCAGCGAATCTCAAGCAGCTTTCTATGCCAGAAAACTTGACGGGAGTGAAACTAGTAAAATGGGAATGCTGGGTTAAGGCGTTTGAATGTAGTTATATCTGCAACTAAGAGTCACTAAAGATTCTTGGGCAGGGAAATTTGACCAGATCTGTTTCAGGAAGAGAGTTTTGGCAGGTCCCACACCTAACTTCTCTCCATCATACCTGACCATATGATATTGCCCATCTGCTTCTGCTCACTGGACCAAGCCACTTGCTAAGCTTCTACCCTGAATACCTAGTCATGACACCTGTACAGCTGACCAAGGCTCTGTTTAACTTCATACCTGATTTGCGGAATTTTCTTCCTTGAGATCTGACCACAACCTAGCTGAGTCGCCCTCTCACAGTGGCCCAGACGTGGTGTCTGCTTGCCCAGTCTGGTCTGGGTCTTTCTTTGGCCAATGTGGGAAATTTCACTGTCTTTAATTCAAAATCTTTCCCCAGTGCTCCTCCTCTCCTTCTTTCTGGGTCTGGCCCAAGCAGAGAATTCATTTGTTGATGGAGCCACACTGGGTCTGATAGTCTCTGCATTAACTAATGGTTTTGTGTTCGCTTAGTTAAGATCAGCACTTCATTAAGCACTATAGATCAAAAAGCTAAGGAAGAGATATTTTCAGGTCTTCATGTTCATTTACTCGAAGAGATTATCAACTGTTCATATATCAGTGACTCAAATACAAGCTTCTAAGCAGTTCCTACTACAAAGCTCCCCCACAGTCTCTAGTATGAATGGCAGTTTTGCCCACTCTGCAGACTTTTCAGGATGATGGAGTCAGAGATCAACGTGTCGAGTAGGCAGGCATCCATCCTGCCATGGAGCAGAAGGTAAAAATAGGAGATAGAGGAGAGCGTGCCTGGGTCAAGCTAGTTAGAAGAATCCAAAGCCTCAAGTCAAAGCAGGAAAAATCTTTGGTGCAAATGGCCCAGCTTTCTTCTCCAGCCTCATTCCTTCCCTTTTTGCCCAACTCCCATGTCCTCATGCTTCTGTCCGGTTTGATGCTCACCCTTGTCAGAACAGACTGTGTCCTCTCAGCATTCCACGAATTCCACACATTCTTTTTCTTATGCCTGGGTGGTCTTTTTCATTCTTGACCAGCCAAATATCCTTTGAGTTCAGTTCAAACTCTTCCTCTTTACCTCATTAGAGCAGAACAGTGCTCTGTTCATGAACTAATAACACACTTGCCAAAATATGTTACAATAAGATATGTATATCCCTGGTTTGTGAGTTCATTGAAGACAAAAATCCTTCAAATATCTTTTTCATTATAATGCTTAGCAATTGCCTAGAAGAGTTGGAGCTTAACAGCTTAGAATTTAAAAAACCTTGAATTAGCCCCCAGATTGGCATTTGAAAAGTGGGATAGTTTTACAGGCTACATTTGCAGAAAGGTGTATGGTATTATATTTGACTTTGAATATCCTCTAGGCCCAGGATGGCAAATAGGTTGTAACTCATGCACCAGATCTGATTGATTGGTAGTGATTGCTTAGGAAAGAAGTCAAGATTGAGTTGAATCACAGGGAAAGAATGCCATGATCCCCTCAAGATGTCTACTGTGGACATGGCTCTGGGGACATACTCAGTACGTAGCTGCTCTCTCTGCTCTACGCAGACAGCCAGGTAGCACGGTTCTCCAGGGTCTTTGAGTGTGGCCTTCTCTACAACTAGAAGCCATAATAATATCACTACTGGCAGAATGTACACTGAGTTGCTTTCCCATAGCAGCAGTGGTTAGAGAATGATCTAGTCATGTTCATTTGCCAGCTCCCCTTTGTAGCCAAAACACAGAAGGCATTATATCCAATGATGCCTGGGTCCAGCATTTGTTCACAAATCCAGTGAACATCTTTTCAGAAATCCAACATGTGACCTTATGAGTTTTGGTTTGCTGGACCTGCCTTCCAAAGACTGTTTTCTTTCTCCCATGGACCTGCTGACAAATAGGGTTACAGCCACCTTGCCTTTTGGTAATTTATAAACTGAAACTTAAACCACAACAAAATTAAAAAGAAAGCATTTAATCAGAACATAGCATGATTTTGATGTCAAGTTAGAAAGTGGTTTCTTCACAACCTTGTTACTTCCTTGCTCTAACCAACTGAGGCATCCCGCCCTCCCTAGACAACCTAACATGATCACAGGCCATGGTCAAACCCATCAGCAGTGAAGCCCCTTTTAATGAGACTGGCCTTGGCCTCGGAGGCAGGAGAGTTTCCAAGGGTCCTCAGTTGATCCAGATTAAGAGGTGTTGCTGCTGGGCCTCAGCTCTAAAGGGCACTGAGACATCACTGGGGAGCTGGAGGCATCCCTGGAGGGACAAAATTCACCAGAAATGACATTGAAGGTGGAGAAAATGACAACTTCCAGAACTTCTCTAGGGTGAGTATTGTATGTGGTTGGAAAGGATCAGCTGCTTGAGATGGGGTTTGGGAGGTGGAAGGTGGAGACCCCAGGGGATGTGCTCTAGTAATAACAGGTGGTCACTGAAATCCCTCCCAAGGAGGATTGGTCCAGTGAAATGTAGGGTGGACTCCTTCTTCTTGCGACCAAGGGCAGGGTAAAAAACTGCCACCAGCAAGCCATCTTCTCCTCTCCCTGGCACTCAGCCTTTCCTTCAAATAAGAGTTGAACAAGTATTTTCGCAAATATCAATTGAAGGAGCCTCATATTATTTATCCGCCCAGAGCACCAGATTACTGCCTGCCCAGACACCCACACGTATCAACCCTGCCCTGCCCTGCCCTGGGTGTGGAGTCATTGGGGAGGACGGGCAGGGCCTGGGACAAAGGAGGAAGCCATGGATTCAGGCCCCTTAAGGAGGATCCAGGGACGGGCCTGACCAGAGAAAGACCGGCATCCCAGGCATCACATGGGCAGTCCTCCCAGGGGCAGCAAGACTCTCCCCACCAGCCGCCAAATTCAGCTTCCAAACCAGAGAATGGGCCCAACAAGACAGGAATCCTAACAAAAGGGTCAGAGGATTACAATGATTTTGGTAGCAAAAGCTTCGAAAGACCGAAATGTTCTTCAACTGGTGACAGGTAAATAAATTATGGCACATTCGTAACACATGGCCATACAAAAGAATAAGCTGGTTCTACAGGTGGTAATATGGTGTGATCACCAAGATACCAAATGCAAAAGACAAATTGCAGAGCAGCATGCAAAGTACGATCCCATTGGTGTGTTTTTAAGCAATATACATATACGTTTATGCAAAGAAAACATCTGGAAAGTGGTCAGGGGACACATGAAAGTGTAGCCTCTGGGCCATGGGACTGAAGTCACTGGCAGGAGAGAGAAGGGACGAGAAGTTTACTTTCACTCACCCTCTTCCATAATGTGGGCGTGTTTTACTCTGTACCTTTGTATTCACCTTCACAATAAAAACAAGCTCACGTTTCATTGAGAAAAGAGGTTACAGGCTGTTTGGCTACTGAAAGGCCAAATTTCTCTTCTCATGTGCCTTCTACTTCTGAAAACAAAGCTGCCACTGTGACATGTGTTGTTAGAGTAAGTTCCCTTCCACAGGAGGATTGGCATCCTGAGCAAGAAGCACAGTGCCTGCGCCCTTTTGGAGGGAAGAGAATCCCTGCTCACACTCTGGCTTGACAAGCCCACTCTCCAAGGCATCAGGATTGGCACACTCGGGTCTTTGTACCCTCGGTCTTCTGCCTCTGTTTATCCACCGAGCCTGCGTGTATCTGCCCAGGAGCAAGAGCTCACCGTCTTCTACTCCACAAGGCAGACGCCTATATTTCACTGTGCAGGGGAATGGGATAAAAAGCTTGGATGCCTGACATGGGGTTTTATGATAGAGGCTCTTATGCTTCCCAGCCTCACTTGCAGCTTGCATGGTCATACAACATAGTTCTAGCCAATGAGATGTAAACACATGTCACTCATTGGTACTTCTCTGGACTCAATTGGCAAATATTCTTTTTGTCCTTTGCTCTTCCCCGTATTCACGCCTGAAATGGAGATATGATGACTGGAGCTTCAGCAACCATCTGGAGAGAATGAGGCAGAAGGTCACACCCTAGAGGTGATCAAGTGGAAAACCAAAGGGAACCTGGGACCATGAAGATTGCCAACCTCTGGATCTCTTCTGTGTAAGCCAAAAAATATATTTTAGCCCGGGTTTTTCAAGTTTCTGTTAACCAGCAGCTGAACACAAGCCCTCACTGAACAGGCTGTTCAGAAGGAGAAGGAGGAGAAGAAGCAGCTCTTCCAAACTGAGTCAGCCTCAGGCTGGCTAATTAGCCTCGGAGTAGGCAGAGTTGCCTGGCTTTATAGCTGACACTGGGTCACACAGTAAGGCAATGACAGAGCAAGAATTAGATTCAGAATCTCTGATATCCCCTCCAGGTTAAGCCTGCTGTGTAAAAAGCTATTATGATGTTATTCATAGGGCCTTGTTGTTCCAACAGACTCTGCAAGGAAAGATGGACATCTGACCCTCCTCGCCTCTTTACTCTGGGTTCCCAGCACACACACACACACGCAAATGTATACTGAGCAAGAGCTCTTTACCATACGTTGTCTGGTAGAGCCACCCAAACAAGAGGAGAGCATATCAGAGGGAGGGGAGGTGTTCCCTGAATTCCTATAGCACTTATTGCATATGCTGCATATTTTAGCACTGAGTTATGTATTGACTTGTTTTGCACATTCCTGGACGTGTGTCAGTCTTATCACCTAAACAGCCACAAGACACCCCAATGGGGGATTAGAAATGCCCCCACTGTAAAGCAGTGGTTTCCAAATGTCTACCTAAGTGCCAACTGTATCAGAATTATCTGGGACATTTGCCAAAACTTTAGGTCCCCAGGTCTCATTTCAGGGCAATTGAATCAGACTTTCTGATGTCAGGGCCGTGGCATCTATATTTTTCCTGAGCTCACCAAATAATTCTTATGGCAGAGCTTTCTGGTGCTTGCCCATTCTGATTCATCTTTCCTCCCAGCAGAAGGGGAGAGCAAAGAGCTTTTACAATTAGGTGGAGCCATGGGATTTTGGCAGGTGGGCTTTGAGTGGAAATGACATGTGGTATTTCTGGGCCAGGGCATTTAAATGCCCATTGCAAGACCCTCTCACTTCCTCTGCTGCAGGGGAAGCCTCAAGTAAAGATAGTGAGGCCTCAAGATCCAAGCAGCCTGGTTGCCAGTTTCCTCATGGAGGTCAGTTGTCCTGGAGTCATGTGGTCCTCTGTGAACCCAAGCGTGTGAGAAATACACCTCTGTGGTGTTAATCCCCTGAGATTTGGGGATTGTTTGTCACTACAGCACAACCTGCCCTATTCTGACTAATATAATTCTGATGTTCACGCAGGTTTGGAAATCACATTTCTGTAGTACTTAGCACAAAAACCATGGAAACTATTTGAAACCACAGGGACTATTGAAAGTAGAAAGGTAGGGAGGGTTGGGAGTAACAAAAAGTAGTCTTTTTAGTGTCTAGGCAGCCAACCATCCCTAAGAACAAATTGTGCATTTGTAACAGTAGGACAGAAGCTCCAGATCCTATGAGTTCTAGAAGGTGCTAATTTTGCCCAAGAAACAAAGCAAGGGGGTAATGTAAAGGGAGCCATCCACAGGAAGCACCTCCAATTTAGTAAAGGGCACTCATTGGAATGGCTGCCATGGTGGGTTGTATATTATTTAGTGTAGCTCTAGGACAGCCCCACTGTGACGGACTAAGCCATCACTGCCCCTCAGGTTCATTCCCAACCTACATTCTGACATTTTGACTCAAGCTAAGGAGATATCTATTTCCTGCTGTGAAGGAATCCGTTTGGGCTGGGAAGCTTCACATTAGCAACTGCTTTAAAAACCAAAGGGAGGATATAATACATTCACATTGCCAAGACCAAGGCCAGTACTGTGAAGGGAGATACCTTCCAAAAGCAGGCAAGAGTAACATGCCTGTGGGGTCATCTAACCAGTGCAGAGATGGATTTCCAGGTTAGATTCTGAGGAGGTCATAGCTCATAAGGGTTGTGCACCTCACCAGCACCACCGTCCCAGACAAGCTGGATCTTTTAGTGGGATATTTTTCCCATCCATTCGACCATTGAGCAACTCTTGAACCTCTACTGTACATGAGACATTAATCTCGAACCTGGGGCCAAGATGTATGAGTCTGAGGTCCTTCACTCAAGAGATTTACCACCTGGTTGGGAAACAAAACATATGCATTGGAGAATGAATAGCAACACTTGGTTTTCTATATTAAGTGGCAACTACATCATATATAGCCTGAATGACTGAGAGTGTTGTGGGGGTGGGGGAATGGGGTGAAGAGAAACTGAGAAGTAACATCAGCAGAGGGTATGGTCAGAGAAGACGTGTGAGATCATTATAGTCACAATAAGGACAAGCAACATTGTTGTCTGAGCTTGAGATGGGACATTGTTCACAGAGGAGAAAACAGGAGTAAATTGGGACAAGTGCCACTTGGCAAAAAGAAGGATGGAAATGGTGATATGTTGCAATTCGAGTAAAGCCAAGCCTTCCTTAATTAGATTAATAATTTTAAAACCATCCCATCCATGCAGTGTGGTCCTGTACACATCCTGTCATCCTGCGTCCCCCGGCACCACCTAAATCTTGAATTCTTCCTTCTCACAATTCATTTCCACGGAAGTCCCTCAGAACACACACAAGGCATATTAAAAACAAATTCACATGATAAAGGGAAAAGAGAATGAGCTTGAATCCCAACTCCCCCACTTGAGGTTGTGAGATCTTGGGGAAGTGACTTAAGTTCTGTGAACCCCAGTTTCTTCCTCTGTAAACCAATGACCATGATAGAGCCATGGTGAGGAGTAAAGGAGACGAGATGTGGAGACCCACGCAGAGCGTCTGGGAGAGTGAGAGCTCCATCAGTGGGAGGAATGATCATTTCTGGCGAAGCTCTAATTAGAAAAGAGGAAAATGTGACCCTTCGAGTTCTGTTTCCCACAGTGCTCCTGCCCTCCAGAGAACCGTCAAGATAGGAGAGCTACTGCGATGACTAACATTTCTGAGGGCTAACCCAGTGCCAGGCACCACATCTGAGCGCTGACAAATCTCCTGTCATTTGAGCCTCCTGATACCCCCAGGGCAGGCTGATAATGGCTTCCAAAGATAAGTCCACATCCCCCTCTTTTTTTTTAAAGATTGGCACCTGAGCTAACATCTGTTGCCCATCTTCTTTTTTTTTTTTCCTTCTCCCCAAAGTCCCCCAGTCCATAGTTGTGTATTCTAGTTGTAGGTCCTTCTGGCTCTGCTATGTGGGACACTGCCTGAGCATGGCCCGATGAGTGGTGCCATATCTGCACCCAGGATCCAGCTGGTGAAACCCTGGGCCACCAAAGCGGAGAGCACGAACTTAACTGCTCGGCCACAGGGCCAGCCCAACACATCCCCCCTTATTTTAAAAAAGGGTCTTTGCAGATGTGGTTAAGGATTTTGAGATGATTGGATTATCTAAGTGGATCCTAAATGCCACCGAAAGTGTTCTTATAAGGGGGAGATTCGACACACACAGAGGAGGTGATATGAAAATGGAAGCAGAGAGTGGAGTGATGCCACCACAAGCCAAGGATTGCCAGCAGCCATGAGAAACTGGACTGGGCGATGAATGGATTCTCTCTTAGAGCGTCCAGAGGGAGCATGGCCCTGCCCACACCTTTGCTTCAGATTTCTGGCCTCCAGAACTGGGAGAGAATAAATTTCGGTTGTTTTAAGCCTTCCAGCTTGTGGTAATTTGTTACAGCAGCCGCAGGAAAATAATATACGCCTAGAAGCCAGTACTATCATTATCCCCACTTTACTGACGGGAAAATTGAGGCAAAGAAAGATTCAATTACTTGCTTAGCAAGTGGAGCAAGAATTCTAAGCTTCTCAGTTGATGCCAGAGCCCCATATTCGCCAGCAAGCCAGGCTGCCTTGGCTTCTCTGTTAGACTACTGCTGGGTGACATTTCACTGGGGAAACTACCCTGGGCCTCCTGGTACCCCTGACCAGGGCAGGAGATCTGTCACTCCTCTGCACGGCATGGAAAGCTTCTATGACAATGTCTGGAACATACTAAGGACTCACAGACAGTCAGCTACTATATTGTCTGTGAGTTCTCTCAACCCCCGCTAACCAGCTTTGGAGCCCCACCATCCGGAGATGGGAAAAGGAAGAGGGGGACTAAGAGATTGTTTGTCAAGGATGAGAAATGGGGAGCACTGAGGTAGGAGAAGGTGGCAGGGACTGCCAGCTACCTTGCAATATTCATGTTCCCCTTCTTTCTTTGCAACAGAATCAAATCTTGCTTTTATTCAGGCTGAAAAGGATAGCACTAAAAGACTATATTTCCAAGCCCCCTTTGTGACTTTGAGTATCCAATGAGATGTAAGTAGAATAGGTTGGATGGGGTTTCCATGAGAGCTGATACAGCAGCAATTGTGCCCTTCTACCTTTTCCCTTCCTCTCTTCCTTCCTGGGAACATAGACATGAGGACTGGAGTTCCAGCAGTCATCATGTGCCCATGAACTTCCTTGAGGAGTGAAGTCACAAGCTAAGGATGGTGGATCAGAAATATAGAAGTCTCCTAAAATCCTATCATACCAGCTGTCCCACCAGCCTTGGGTACCCGCCTCTGGATTTCTTTCATAGGAGAATACAAAAGTTAATTTATTTAAGCCACTTTTTCTTCTTGTCTCTACTGGCAGCCAAAAGCAATCATTAACTCATATAGGGAATAATAGTAACCCCAAGAGAGTCACATAGCATCATATCCAACTCATGATTTTTTTCTGCTGATAAGAAAGAAGTTGAGATTTGAAAGTTACCGTCTGTCTAAGATGAAGCCCAAACGAGATGATATCCTTCCTTTTATTTCAAAGCTTACAAAAGCCCAACTCTTCCCCTCCCTGCTTCCCTTCAGTTGGCTCACATAGACATATAGGTCTGTCCCTCACACCTGTCCTAGGCCCTGCTCCCAGGGTGTGCTCAAAACCCTTTGCCATCAACTGGGCTGACACAGTGATGTGGTTAGATAGACTCGCTCAACAGACCCTACAAACTTGGGGTTTGAGTAGTGGTCAGCCTCACTCATGTCCAATTGTGGCTCTGCATGTGAGTTAGCACCCGAGAAAACCTCTGCATTCCACTGGGAAGAAAAAGCCTGCATGTGTGTTAGTTGCATAATGAGGTCTTTGGTGAGAATTGTGGCTTTAAATAAAGTGACCCCACTCTGGTTCCATTAAAGATTAGGCTTTACCACCAAAGCACAGTCACACCTTAATTAAGCACTTTATGAGCCCAAGCAGGACTGGCTTGAACAGATCAAATGCTGACACCCTCCCCAGGCAAACCAAAGGAGCCCCGGGTCCCCATCAAGCACAATGGGGAAGAGGAGGAATTTTTCACCAGGAGAAAATATTTCTAAATAAAATGTAACTCCTAAATTCTAAACTTTCTAGGAAACATTAGTGCTTATAGTCTCAATTAATAGTTTTGAACCCTATGATCAAGCAAAGGTACCAAGTTGGAAAGTTAAACTGACCATCTGATTGCTATAGGGTCACAGTGAAATGATTTCAATGTGTTTCCTAGCTCATCCTTGGGAATCGGGTTTTACTAGGCCCTTGGCACTGCCTATCTTGGTTTCCAAGCTTTTCTACACCACTGAAACCTTGGCACTCACCTTCCCATTCCTCTAATTATTTGCCCATTCCGCTTATTCAAAGATAAAGTAACCAGAACAATGAATTTGACGAAGTGATTAGTTTTTACTTTAATGATTCCTGGTGACTGGCCTTGTGCTCAGTCCTCCATGGGTTATTGTCACTGACAAAGCTCTGTGTAGAGCAGGGAGATGATTAAATATATGCCAGGCCTTCCTCTCTACCATCATGGGACTTATCCTCCAGCTCAGAGGTGACCGTGTCCATCAAACAAACAGAGAGCAATGCAAGGAGAACAAATGCTGTGTCTGAGGCCTGAGAAAGACACCATGCTCCATGAGTGGCCAGGAAGGAAACAGATCAGAATAAGCCAGGGCTGTGGGAAAAGCTTTGTGCGTGAAGTGAAGACTTAGAGATAGTTCTTAACAGGGGGAAAAAATGGATAGGTGAATAAAAATATAGAATACCTCAAAAATTGTCACCTGTCTCCACTCTCAGGCCTTCTCCGATTCTGATTCCCAGGTTACACATTTGCAAATCATCTCTTACTTTTCACTCACTTTTGCAAAAATCTTTCTAGAACCGGCAAGTCAGGTAAGATGTTTTTCATTCAATTTCAAAAATTATTTCTGATGTCTTGGAATTACACTTTTCAAGTGACTTTAGGGATTATTTTTCAACTCTCTGGTTATACAAATTAAGGAAACTGATGTTCGAGAGATTATATGACATATCAAAGGTTACATAGCAAATTGGGGGCAGAGCAAGGACTAGAAGTCAGGTCTCCTGATTCCTATTTCAGGCTCTTTCCCTTCATAGTGGAATACCAGGCACCTGGCTCTCTTGGACCTCTAAATGTCAGGCATTTGTCTGGGTGTGAGTATCCTAACCAGCAGACTGTCCTCAGAAACACAGTCTACTCATCCTGCAGGAGGCCAAGTGAGAGGCATGGTCACATCATCCAAGATGACTTCTTGCCCCTGGGGAAATGACACAATGCAACACATACTGAACTCCATCTATGTCCCACAAATGTGGCATCTTCACATGTGACACCCGCGGCACCTGTGACACCTGTGAATTGTGGCACCTGAGACATGTCCTGTGGTCTTCCAGCAAGAGTCAGTAGCCTACCACAACTATGTCTTCTTAGGGACTTGCCCTGAGCCATCTGCCACCCCAGAAGCACTTCCTGACATGGTTGCTGATAAAAGGGAACATGCATTGCGTACTCACCCAGGCTCCCCTTTCAAGAGTCAGGAGTCAGCTCCACATAAACGCTGTTCCTTTTGGGGACTCTGGCATTCCAGGTATAACATCTAGTATGCCAGCTGCTCCTAAGTGGCAGGAGTCCTCTCATAAGGAAACCACAGCATTTGTTAAACCACCTCACCCTAATCTGATACCAAACAAACTGCGTGTTAGTCATGCCTATTTTCTTTCCCTATTTTCTTTTTCCCCAACATAACTATTTTCATATGTTTTATTGTACTTTCTTCAAAGCAACATCTTTGGGCTGAAGTGATCAACAGAGAGCCCCTACCATCTTCTTGTCGCCAGCTGTGAGGAAATAGCATTCTAGTATTTGCATACTTATAGTACTTTGAGCTTTTGAGTGAACCCAGGTAACCGGTCTGGTCACTGACAACAGTGATCATTTTCAATGTCTCTCTGGGAAGAATGGCAAAAGACACGAAACCTGCCTTTGGTAAGAATTGGGTCTTTCTAGAAAGTTCCTATTACTGGAATCCCTGGCTTCCCTCAAAGCTGAGTTTAATTCAGTGGGAAAGGATCTCCGTCGCCAAGAAACAGGTTGTATGGTGGAAAATACAGGCTCTGGAGCCAAAGCAATGTGAGTTTGGTGCTGCCTTGACTCTGTCAAGTACTTAACCTTGGAGCCTCGATTCCTGGTTTGTAAAGCGGGAATAACAACATCCGCAAGCAAGAATGAATGAAAGTTGCCGGTGGAATTCCTGTCAGAAGAAATGCTCACAAACAGCTGGACTGGCATTTTAGGAGAAAGAGAATGCTGTGCTTTTTACTCAGCCATATAGAAAGGCAGTCCAATAGCACATTAAGCTTGAAGGCCATGCTCACCGCACTAAACAGACACAGCTTGAATAGTCACCCTTCTAATAGCTGCTCACAACGACCATTTTCTGTTGAGCCATTTTTGAAGACAGTAGAGCTCTATTTTTAGGGAAGGCTACTGGCAGTTAGGGTAGCCTTTCAATCCCATATCCATTTGTCATAGTAAAGACTACCACTACCAGTGGTCAGAAGATGTGGGATTGGAAGATACAAGAGCTTTCTTTGGAAATAGCCCCTTGGACATGAAATTCCCTGGTACAAAGCTTAAGGAAAAGTCTTTCTTGGCAGCCTGGCTGGCATGAGCATTTTCTTTCTTTAATAAACAAAACATGACTATGCCATCTTTGTGTTGTTAGAAAACCTGGAAGCTGTGTGTCCCAGCCAAGTGGATCTGGGTCTTTCCACAGGGCAGGGGGACCTGGCTTTTAGAGACTTGCTGGCAGACCCCATGAATCTTAGCAATCAGCCTCATCTTTAGAAAATGGAACTTGGATATTGAATGCAATGGTCTCTGCCTATCAGAATAGAAACCAGTATCCAAATATCCAACAATGGTTGCCTGAACACTTCAAAAGATGTTCTAAGAACCACAAAGTTGAAAATATGCACAACAGCTTCTGGAGCCAGAAGGTGCCTTCATACGGAACTCCAGGGAACAAATAAGATGCATAAGACACTGGACTCAGAGTGGGAGAGGGGGAGCAAGGGCTATTTTCTGCCAAAATAAAACTCAGGGACACAGAAGACTCTGGCATTATCTCACCCAGCTGTACCATGGACTCTGGGGCTAGGAATATTGCCCTCAGATTGAATAAGTTGGGGCTGGAACAAACCTCTCACCTGTGAAAAAGCCATTTCTAAGTGGACACAAGGAAACTCTTAAAATACAAGCCAAATCTTTTGTAACTGTCCCCTCTTTAAAACATTGCAAAACAAAAATAAAACATAACTACCTGTAGCACCCTTATCTCCAACTAGGATGTTTCATTCTAAAATAAAACTAAGGAAACACTGTGTGTTTTAACAGTGAAGAATCCTTGAAAATTCTCAAATTCAAACTGAGTCCAAAACCCCCTGGAAGTTCCTGGTGGTGCCTAGTGAAAATTGTCCACACATAGAGTAAGCCATTACTGAAAACACCCAGCTGTGCATACGGCTCTTCACAGACAAGGCTGTGAATAGATAGAGCTAAGAAGGTCTCTTCCAAATTACACACCCACCCATGCTAGAGCTCTCCAAGCAAACACAAAACCCCTCCTGTTGATTTAGATCAACTCACCTCCATTATAACCACCCAAGGAATACAACCTTCCCCAAGCAGAGTCAAAAGGAAGCCAAACCTGGGAGTTTCTGGGGACCCCAAGTTCACTCACTTGTCTTCTGTGAAACTTTTCCCAGTAATAACGTTCTTTCCTTGGGGTACATAGTTCCAGTACTCTTCCACAATCCCAATGTGGTATGTTCTGGTAACTGCGCCAACCAGCCCAGACAGACCCAGGAATGTGAGGAGAAGTATGCAGTTAGCCTGCTGCTTCCGAGGCATTTGTGGATGTAACTCAGGCAAGCAGCCTGTGCTGGAGGCAACCCTGCCTGTCCCTCCCCCTCACTCACAGCTAGTTATAAATAAGGATTGGCCAAGGCCCAGCTCCTCCTCCTTAGGTAGCTTGGGGTTGGGACAGAGGCTGACAACTTGTGTAAGCACAGCAAACTCGATGGAGGAGTTGCTATGACGACAAACCTTTTGCCAGCCATCCAAAAAATGTGTAACTAGCTTATTTTTTTACTGCACCAGTTAGACAGGCCTGTTTCTGTAGGTTTTGGTGCTCTGCTCTGATGGTAGTCATTTATCTTTGTCAAGAATGGCAGGGCAACAAGTTGGGCTGATGTTTCTCCATTTCCTCCTCTTTTTTTCTCTATACCAAATACAGGAACATATTAAAATCTAGAAACTGGACTGGCTTGAGTGGAGCATCAGGAAATATCCCAAGCACTAAAGAAGGCTTCATCTCTTTCAGCAGTGCAGAGGAAGTGATGTAATCACCCTCTGCCATCTCCAACTTGTTTTATGAGGCTACATGAAACGATCAACTCACATCATAAAGTTCAGAACAACATTGTAAAACTTCACTAATTCTCCATTTGCTCATGCACCATCTCCCCCAAATTCTCTCAAATCCCCCCAACAAAAATGAGGAGGCTAATCACCAATTCAGCCAAAATTTGAGAGGCCATCACCCCCTAACAGTGAGCTGCCTTTCTCAGGATGATTCAAAATGATAAGAAAGGAGTACCCTTCAGGCACATGAAGACAAAATCCAGTAGCAGGTCTTAGGACAAAATTCAATAGCAGGTCTTTGGGTCCAAAAAAGGTGAAGGGAGTGCCTGTTCTGTGTGCTCTGATCTGTGACCTAGAATCTCGGTGTTGAAAGACCTCACCCAGCCCTGGGAGACAGCCAATCGGATCCCCACACAGAGTAGCTCTTGAGGCAGCAGCCGTGGAAGGAAGGAGACAGCCTCCTGGCTGGGTTTTGAGATTGGACAGACCTGTGTTTGAATCCAGTCTCACCACTTACTAACTTAGTAGAGTTGAAGAATCACTTGACCTCTCTAAGCCTGAGTCTGGAAAACAAGGATGGAGGGACTGTTAAGGAGATTTAAAGGATGACATAGAAGCAAAGCTAGATGACCCTGGGTTTGATGGTGATTTTTCAGATACAACACCGAAGACACAATCCATGAAAGAAATAATTGATGAGCTGGACTTTAAAAAAATTGACACTTTCTGCTCTGTGAAAGACACGGTTAAGAGAATGAGAAGAGAAACCAGAGACTGTGGAAAATATTTGCAAAAAACACATCTGATAAAGGACTGCAATTCAAAATATGCAAAGAACTCTTAAAACTCAGCAATAAGGAAACAAACCACCTAATTGGAAAATGGGCAAAAGACCTCAACAGATACCTGATCAAAGAAGATATATATACAAATTGAAAATAACCGTGTGAAAAGATGCTCCACATCATACGTCATCAGGGAAATGCAAATTAAAACAACAGTGAGACATCATTACACACCTATTAGAATGGCCAAAATCCAGAACACTGATAAGCTCAAATCCTGGTGAGGATGTGGAACAACAGGAACTCTCATTCATTGCTGGTGGGAATGCAAAACGGTACAGCCACTTTGGAAGACAGTTTGGCAGTTTCTTACAAAACTAAGCATACAGTACACATGAAATATCTTACCATTTTATTTGTCAATTATACCTCAACGAAACTAAGAAAAACTAAACATACTCTTACTGTGTGATACAGCAATCATGCTCTTTGTATTTACCCAAAAAACAAGAAAACAAGTCTACACGAAAACCTGCACACAGATGTTTGTAGCAGATTCATTCATAATTGCCAAAACTTGGAAACAACCAAGAAGTCTTTAATGAATAAATAAACTGTGGTACATATAGAAATGGAATATTATTCGGCACTAAAATGAAATAAGCTATCAAACAAGGAAAAGACATGGAGGAAACTTAAATGTGTATCACTAAGGTAAAGAGGCCAATCTGAAAATCTATGTATTGGGTAATTCCAACTAGGTGACATGCTGGAAAAGTCAAAACTGCGGAGATAGTAAAAAAATCAGGGGTTAGCAGGGAGGCAGGGATGAATAGATAGAGTACCCAGGCTTTTTAGGGCGGTGAAACTACTCTGTATGATGCCATAATGGTGGCTACACATCATTATGTGTTTGTCCAAATCCATAGAACGTACAACACCAAGAGTGAACCCTAATGTAAACTATGCGTTTTGAGCGATAATGATGTGTCAATGTAGGTTCATCAGTTGCAACAAATATATCACTGTGGTGAGGGATGTTGATAATAGGGGAGGCTAAGCATGTATGGGGGCAGGAGTATATGGCAAAACTCTGTACCTTCTGCTCAATATTGCTGTGAACCTAAAACTGCTCTAAAAACAATAAAATCTATTTTAAAAAAAGAAGATTTAAAGATAATGCCTGCAAAGTGCCTATCACAGCCCCCAGCACAGAGTAGCTGTGCAGTAAATGTGAAAGTCCTTCTTCCCTATCCACCCCCTCTAAGAGAGACTGCTTCCATCTATGTAATGAGAGACTTGTATTGCCACCAACATTCATCTTCTTCTTTCCCAGAGTCCCAGAATCCCATCTACCACACCTCTCACCAGCCTCAAGTAAGAGAGTTCTTTTTCTTTAAATGGTAGATACTCTATAGATGTGCTGTAGCACGAGTTTTGAAGTAATGCCCATCTTAGCCAATAAAATACATTCTGAGCATCCTGTTTCATAGCCAGGCTCTTAACATCTTTGATTTATTGATTTGTCTTTATGTCAGTACATTTGCAGAGCAATTGCCACAGCACATTTCCCTTTAACTCAAATCTGCTCTTCAATGTGGGTTGGAAAGCTTGGTGCAAGTTTATCATTTTAACAGCCATGATAGAGGAAAGACTCACAGGGCGAATCTGAGCACGGCCTCAAAATAAGTAGAGCTTTAGGAGTTCTTGGAATTTGGAAATGTCCCAGAATCAATAGTTTTTTGTTTATGTCCCAGAGAAGGAGGCTATTTGGGGCCAAACAGGCTTGATGGGGTACCAAAAACTTCATTATGCAGCATTCCACCCAAATTCTTTTAGATGGGAGAAACAGAGATATAAATGACATATCAAAAACACAAAAGAGTTAACTTTCCTACCCAGGATACTGAATGCATACAGCGAAAACCCTGAGGAAAGTGTCACCTACCTTCTGATTCAAAACTAGGCCCACAGGAGGCTCGAGGAGACAGGAGAACCAGGCAGCCATAGCAGATGTGGCCAATGCACTCAATCTATCCACAGCCGAGAACGTGATCACGAGGGGCGAAAGAATTAGGGAAAGAGTTTCCTAAAACCAGTGAAATAGTGTTCTGGAAACCTCTCTGAAATTCTTCCTTACTCTGGGACAATAAAGATGCTCAACAAGCATCTGAATTACATAAGAGCTAAAGAAAAGAAAAGGAACTGGTATAGGTGAATACAGTGTTTGTATAACATACATTTCTGAAAACCCACAGTTAAATACAAGATGAGATTGACAATGCCTGGAATTTGACTAGGAAATCTGTGAGTAATAGTGTTAACAAACACTTTCAACTTCGTTGGACATGATTCAGACATAAATAAAGCAGAGAAACTCAACATTTATAAAGCACCTACTATGTGAGATGGACAGTCCGAGATATTCACTCCCTTATTTCCTCAATAGACTCACCAGGTTTGAGATATGGTAAATTTGACGTCATGCCTCAATAGAAGACAAAGGTAATCTTGGATCAAACCCTTTTCTCTGAAACATAATACAGGATATCAAACAATAAAACTTTTAGTGAGAGAAACCAATTCAGAGAAATAGGATTTTAGCTAGCCTTCATTGGATTGTCATTTTAAATAATAAATAAAATGTGAATGATGAAATTGGCTACTCCATTCTTTAGACTTCTTGCATGTTTTAAGAGATACATCAAATGCTCCTTAAGAGATTCTCCGTATCCTGAACTCTGGTCTAAAACTCCCATCTGTGCAGCCCTCTCAGGGCCCTGCTACAGTAGAGCGCAGTTCTCTGACCTCACTGGGACCCTCAGCTCCTTGAAGGTACCTCATTATTTCTCACCTGGAGCCTTAGGGCTCCCTAACAGCTCTCACTGGGGCCAGAGTGACCTTCTTGAATGAAGATAGGCCCAGGTCTCTCCACTGCTTGAGATTTTTCAGCAGCTCCCCATGGCCTTCAGGATAAGGGCTGACAGCCTTGACCTGACTTTCAAGGCTGGTCCTGATCTGACTCCTGGGGACTGGGGATCTCTCCTCAACATTTAGTCCATGCTCTGAGCATCATCATCACCATGGCAACCAGGGTGCCCTTCGTCTGTGCTCCTGTCATCTCCGTGTGCACGGCTTTTCCATAGAACTTATCATATGACTCAGTAATCACCTGTTTATCTGTTCGCCCTCCCACACAAACACTCAGCACAGGCTTCCTATGGGCAGGGACTAGGCCTTGTTCATTCTTGGGTCCCCAGTGTCTGATGTTAAATGGTGAACCAATGCATGTGTGAATGAATGAATAAAAGAATATTAGATGTTTACCAATACATACCAAGTGCATGTTATGTAGGGTTTCTACACTAAGCCCTTTACATGCACTATCTCATTTAAGTAGTACAACAACCATATCAAGTGTGCACCATTTCTATCCCTTCTTTACAGATGAGAAAACTGTAAGTTCAGAGAGGGTAGGTCATTTTCTCAGTGCCCCACAACTGGTAAGTGGTAGAGTTATGTGAGACTCCAAAGCCAGCATTCTGACCCAAGGCCCCCAGACTGAGGAGAAGGGGGCACCAGAGATCATGGTTGCCTGCTTCAAACTACTGGGTGGGACCTGCTCTCTGTAAAGACATAAGAGCAGGACTCTTCAAGGATGTATCCATTGGAGGAGGATGCCAAAATTCCCCTCCAGCCCAGCGCATGCACCCTTGACAGCACAAGCAAAGCCTTGATCCTTACCTTGAAAACACCAAACATACCACACCGCTTCATTTCTCCATTTAATATTCCAGCCCTCCTCTCACCCCACTAAAATCCTTCTCATCCTCCCCAATCCTCCTAGGCTCTTCCTTTCTGGAGCCTTCCCTGGTTCCTGCCATACCCACCACGCCTTCCATCCCATGCCACAGCAGTGATCACTCCCTCCTCTGTGCTTCCTCTCAGCTTTGCACACGTGTTGTCCCTGTTTATATTCTTGTTTGCTTACGTGTCGGTCTCCCTTATTATACTCTAAACTCCTTAAGACTGACCCGCCCTCAACACCTCCTTCTCACTACACCTGAAGTCCCAAGGCTTTATTAAAAGAACCTGCTGCTCAGTGGCTGCTCCAGCCTCCACTTGCCATTCCTGGGTGCCCCATCTCCAGACTCTCAGTCTCTGAGAGTTTCACCCCTGCCCATCCTTTCTGGACCTTCCACTGGGCTGGGCTGGGCTGGGCTGGGCTGGGGTTTTGGGCTTCTCTCTCCCTTGCCTCCCTCCCTCCCCAAATCCTGTCTTTCACTCGTAACTCAGCTCCGAGGACTGAGATCTGAGAGCTAGTCCTGCCTTACCCTCACACCCAGGTCTGGTGCTCAGGCCACTTCCTGTCTGGATTGGGAGATTTGAATGGCATCTTGTTCATGTCTGTATTCCCAGTGGTTAGCACAGAACCAGTGGTTAGTAGCAGGCCCTGAGGAAAAAACAATATTAACAACTGTGGCATTTGCAAAAATCAGGCAGTGTATTTACTGTTTCACATAGATTATCTCTGGCTCCTTGTAATCATAACACTCTAGGAGGTAGATATTTTTACCCTTGTTTTGCAGATAGAGAAGCTGAGGGTTGGGAAGGTCAATAACTTGCCAAGCCCATACAGCTAGAAAATAGCAGAGCCAGGAATCAAACCCAGGTCTGTCTGACCATCACGCTCAATAGATGTTAGTGGAACTGGACTAAGTTGAGAGCCAAGGCCAGGTCAGGAGACCCTTTCAAGGAAGGAAACATTAGCAATATATGAGGAGTTTCTGTCACCAACTAGTTGCCCCATGAGAAACTCAAGGGTGGGTTTGGAAGCATTTAACTGTTTTTCCAAATTGTTCTTTTTCCTTTTGTTATGTTAATGAGATGCAATCACCAACCACCCTGAACCAGACCCAGCCTCACCACAAAAGCTACACCTATGACCTCAGCCTCACTTTTAATGCTATGATGTCTCCAGGAGGAGCTTAGGCCTTATTACCATAACTTGCAGTGTACATGGAAGCAGGTTTTCCAACTGAGTCTGTGCAAGCAAATACCCACATCTCCCTTTTGAATATTCATTCCCCATCCGAAATAAAAGGTCCCTGCTTCCCTTTGTTCAGGGACGTCATGACTCTGGAAATGATTCCATGTGGCCTCCCATTTGCTGCAAATATACTTTACTTTGTGAGACAACTCCTTCTGGTGGAGAGGCTGATTTAACTCGCCAGGAGGGAACCCACTTTGCTTCTGATAACATTTCTTCAAACGTGACCTAAGAATTTGAAAGGAACAGAAGGTAGAATGCACATGGGCAAACCCTCCACCAAACGAAAGTCCAGTGATGAAATCATTCATTCAACCACTTGAAAATATTTACTGAACACCTGCCTTGTTAACTTCTAGTCAACTGGGAATGAGACATGCATGTTTCCTGCCTTCAAAGAGGTTCTATTCTTGTGAGGGAGACAGATTGTAAACAAAAACAAGTTATAAAATATTAATTAAAAACTTTAACTACATATCATGATGAGTTCAGTGAAGTTCAAGTTAAAGCCACTGTGAATGGTGTAGGGAAAATGCCAGGACGACACTCTGGAGGTCGCTGAGATCTTTTGGGAGGTGGCCCCGCAGCTTGTTCTGAGGCAGGCTTATGTTTTATAAGGTGAATAGACCAGAATGAAGTTCCACCGCTAGAAGCCCCATCCACTGCCATCATCGAAAAAACCCAAGGTCGGGCCTGAGAGACGCTTTGGTTGAGGAAAGTTGACAGGCCACATCCCTGCCCGGTGGGAACTTTCACTGGGGAAGTGCCTGCTGATGCCTCATATCCCACAGTCCTGAGGCAAACCCTGGTGCCAGAGACTCAGGAGAGCCAGGCTTCAATCACAGATAGAAAAAGAAGAGCCGAGGAAATGGGCTCCCATCCACTCTCTCCTCAAACTCCTCTGTCTTCCCCTCCTTCCACGCAAACCAACTCAGCCAGGGGAGGTGATTCAAGCCCCTAATGCCCCTTTGATATGTGGATCTTCACAGGTTCAGGTAGGGGAGGGGAGAGGTCAATATAAACACTCAGAGTGTTAGCAACATTCTGGCAACCATTCTTACACAAGCCCACACAAGAAACATCAAGCCCACTAACAGGAGCAATCTGCCTGGCAGGCCACCCTCCTGGAACCAGAACTGGCTACAGGGCCCTGGGCAAGCACATAAGCACAAGTCCTAGAGCCCCAGAGGCATCTGGTCAACCCCATGCACAAGCTGGGGGGTTGGAGAGTGCCCCAAAGAGGAGAAATGGGACGAGAGACCAAGACCCATCCAGGTTCCCATCTGGGCTCAAAGTACCCTGTGCAGATGGCTCTGCTAGGCCCAAATAGTCCCAGACACCAGAAGGGAACCATCACTCCAAAATGAGGGTGCTCCTAAGGGCCAGGGGTCAGAGGAAGGACCTCATCGCCCAAGTCTAAGGACAGTACAGGGTTCAGCTCTCCTCTCAGCGCTAGTGTGTGTGTGTGTGTGTGTGTGTGTGTGTTTGGAGGGGAGGGGAACAATCTGGCCATTGTGGTTTGGACATAGGGTTTTCCCATAGCATGTCTTTGGTGACACTTCTAGACCCTCATTCTCATTCAAAGAGAAAAACCAAAGCAAAGAGCTGGAAAGTCCTCAGAGACCTACCCCATGTCTCTTACCATGAGTAAAGGATCACGCATTCATGCACTTCTCCATAGGACGAGGATTACCCTTCACTATCTCTGTCACATCCTATCTGTGCCCTGCTGTCCTGCGTACTCAAATCTCAGAGCCAGCTGTGTTGTAACTGGGGCACATGGCATGTGATTGTAACTTCTCCTAATCCCAGTCACTAAAGCTCTGAGACTCCCCATGTGTTCACAGTTCAGAAACAAACAAGACAATGGTCTGACAGCTCCCTGGGTGGTCAGTAAAAGCCAGATTCCATTGCAACAGAACTGCGGGGTTCTTTTGTGAGACCTCGAATTTTTACTGTAGATCCAATGCTCTCTTAAAATAGGTAGGTCCTCCCTGAGACTTGAAGCTTGTTTTGTGATGATCATGGTTGTAGTTGCCTTGCTTTGTACTAGTGGAGAAAGCTCCATTTCCTTTCATCATTACTGACCAGAGAAGAGGTCTTAGGGACTTAGAGAAAGTTCTCTTGCCTGAGGCCCCAGGGTTTCAGAGCCATGTCTGTGTGAAGGCATTTGGCAAATCAGGATGCTATATAGGACTGGCCGAAGGTCAATCCAGACTTGAGATCCTCCCCTTCTCCCACCCTTCCATGGTTCTTCCAGTAATGGCTCAATAGGGATGTCCTCAATACACCCCCAGTGACCTGGGCTTATGGAATGCAGAGGAGCAGGGCAAGGCACTCAGGAAGGGGGTTACCAACTCCCCAACCTGTTTTCTGGGAAGGTACCAGGCTGCTCATCTCAGCACTTCTGAAAAATCCCTCCTGAGGAACAGAGCTCTTCAGAAAGCCCTGTTATGTGGCATCAAAGATGCTGGTTAAGTGGAGCAAATTTCTGGGTGTGGGTGGCCACAGGAAGTAAATTCCTGTTAAAAAGGAGGGCCCTGGCTCCAGGTGGGGCCTGCCTTAGCTGAGACCTCCCCGGGACATAGATTCCCAGGAGAAATGCTTCTGACGATCAAAGCACCTGGTGATTCTGTAGAGAAGGTCTTTATAGGTAGTGCTTCAGCTCCCAGGTTCGGGCACGTAGGCACATGTGGCATGGGTTCTGGTCCCTGGCCAGGGCTCCCTGCTCTGGCCTGATCATTGACGCCCAAATTCCGCAATCAGAACTTCCCGATTTTTGCTTAAGATGAACCCTGTAAAAATGCAAATCTCTCATGGTATTGGTCTCACTGGTTGAAGTTGCCGTCAATGAATGAGTTTATTAGATCCTTTCCCATCCATAGGTTTAGATTGGGAGGAGAAAGAGAAGAAGCATGAAGCATATGGTCTTCCAGGAAGAGGTCCAGTAAAGCTCTGCTTCAAGTCAGAAGGAACCCAGGTGACCATCTGGTTCAGAAGTCCCAACTCAGAGCCCACAGGCCAAATCCAGCCTGGGTTCTCGGTTTAGAAGAGCATCTACTACAAAATCTAATTATTTCCTTTAAGTAGGATATAAGCCCTCCAGTTCATCATAGACACCCCCCTCCACTCCTCACTGTCTCGCATCTGTTCACTGCATCTATTCAGGACACCTGGTCCAAAGGTGACCTCTGAATTCTAGTCAAATTTTCCACTCAATGCAAATTCACCCTTCAACAACATCGTGCATTCTTTCTTCATTCATTTATTCATATAGTCATTCAAAAAATATGTACTGAGCGCCTACTACAGGCAGGCTTATAAATTCATAGAATTTTAAACCAGGAAGAGTCATTGAAGTTGTTTGGTGTTATCACTTCATTTCACAGGTAACACGACTGAGGCAGAGAGCTGCCTGAGTTGGGTAACCCCCCAAAGTTGCTCCGAGGCTGAGCTGCGTTTAGTGAGAAGGTGGGTGTCCAGATGTGGTTGTCTTGTTTGAGACTGCCAAGCTCCTCCCTGAAACCCAATCACGCTGTGACTCTGGCACTCCCCTAATGTGCCAGTTCAATGACTCTCAAAGTGTAGTCCAGGGGCCTCTGGGGTCCCTGAGATCCTTTCAGGGGATTTGTGAGGTTAAAACTATTTTCATAATGATACAAAACTATTATTCGCTTTTGAAACTTTCATTCTCTCATGAATATATATTGAAGAGTTCTGGAGGTGCACGTCGCGTGATATCAAAACAGATTGAAGGCAGAAGCAGATTCGAGATATGTCATTGAGCAAGTTGGCATAACTTGATAACTGTGTCACTGTTCTCACTAAATATCTTTTTGGAAAACATATTTTCATTTAAAAATCTGTTACTTATATTAACATTTAATGGGTTTTAGTTTGACATTTATTATTATTCTTTTAAAATGAGTTAATAAATTGTTTTGAAACATCTCAGTTTTAATTTCTAATGTGGTAAATATCAGTAGATATAACCCACATAAACTATAGCTTTTGGGGGTCTTCAATAATTTTTAAGAGTATAAAGAGTTACTGAGTTCGAAAGTTTGAAAACTGCTGATCTATTCTGATAAACCAAGCAAAGGTAAATTATATTACTTGAATTTTTCCAACAAGCATACAGTCACATGTAAGTTGTATAATTCTTTTTAAAAAGTGAATGTGGCTCTATTTTTGCTTCTTAGAAATGGAAAGAGGAGGGGCCGGCCCAGTGGCCCAGCGGTTAAGTTCGCACATTCCGCTTTGGTGGCCAGGGGTTCGCTGGTTTGCATCCCGAGTGCGAATATGGCACCACTTGGCAAGCCATGCTGTGGTAGGCGTCCCACATATAAAGTAGAGGAAGATGGGCACGGATGTTAGCTCAGGGCCAGTCTTCCTCTGCAAAAAGAGGAGAATTGGCAGTAGTTAGATCACGGCTAACCTTCCTTAAAAGAAAAAAAAGAAAGAAATGGAAAGAGGAGCTTTGCAGTGTGCTGGGCCTAGCGACTCCTTCAGTTATGTCAAGGCTCAGTCTGACTTGAGCTTTCCCACCACAAAAGACTTAGAGGAGTAACCCTGGCCCTGGTTATCAAAGGATGACATTGGGGCTGATGTTACCTGGATACACATCCCAACTTCCAAACCCTCTCCTCCTGCTCCATTTTAGCAACAGGTACCACCATCGCTAAGGACCGAGGCTTGGATTCCTGTTTGACTCTTTCCTCTCGCTCTCTGCCACACTCACCATTGCCATCGCCTTGAACAGCTCTAGTTCCTTTCCTCTTCATTGCAACAGCCATAGTTGAGACAGTCAATATCTTGTGCTTGGAGATGGCCCTCATGTCTTCACTGGTCTAAGGGCTCCTCTTGTTTCCTCTGTGGTGACTCCATTCTGTCCCCAGAGTAATCTTTCTATTATATGCATCTAATCATGATCCACCTTGCTCATCAAGAAGGCTCAACCTTCTTCATGACTTAAAAAGCCCTTTGTAATCTGGACCCTGAAGACCAACCAGTCTCACTGCCTCACATTCATCTTGCGATTGGGATTTGATGTCGTCAAACTCAGCAAGCACAAAGGGGCCTCAGGGCCTTTCCACAGACGGGTTGGAGTTCCCCCAGCCTAGAATACACTTCCTTCCTGCTTGTCTACCTGACAAACTCCATACCTCAAGTCTCAGCTCAAGAATTCCCATCGTCTGGAGAAATCTCCATGTCCTGAAAAGGATGGGTACAGAGTTAAGCACACAAAAAGCGTTTGCTAAAATAAATGAATAAATACTTTATTTGAAAAATCTTCCTGTGGTGTCTGTTCAATTTCCCTGCCTTATTAAGTGTAGCTAATGAACTGAATTGATAATTGCCACCAGCAGGGTCAGTGGTCTTTGCTCTGGACACCAGGCCTCATTGTACACTCTGTAAAGTAGAAATAGTGACCTCAAATAGAGGTTCATTGACCTCAGGACTTGACCTAGGAGTTATTTTTCTCTTAATAGATCTTAATATCAACTGTTTTCTTCTCTTTTGCTATTTCTCCTTAAAATAGAATCACAGGGTGAGATCGAGATAATGTGGTTCTAATAAATTGGTTTATGGTTAATTGGTTCTGTCATTTTAAGGTTAATAATACAATACTTACAAAGCTTTTATCTAATATAAATAATGCATGGATATTATTGTCATTTTCTCATTAAAAACAGTACTGCTTTATAACATTAATTCTGGCAGCATCTTTCTTGTAGCATCAACACGAAATAGGATAGGTTGTCATGGAGTCTTTTGCCTGATTAAAATGACCTGTGATCCCTATTTCTTATTTTTTTTTGCAGGGGAAAATTTGTGCTAAGCTAACATCTGTTGCCAATCTTCCTCCTTTTTCCCCTTGAAGCCCCAGTACGTAGTGTGTATAGTTGTATGTTCTCCTGGTTCTTCTATGTAAGCCGCCACCACGGCATAGCTTCTGACAAATGAGTGGTGTGGTTCTGTGCCTGGACACCAAATCCGGGCTGCCAAAGTGAAGCACACTGATCTTAACTGCTAGGCCATAGGGCTGGTTCCCTATTTCTTATTAATGAAAGAAACGTTATAGAAAGAAAATAGTCTGTTGAAATAACCCATGTCAAGCACCTAAAGGAGGGTTTGTCACACGGCAGTGAACAATAAATGCTAGCTCTTCTCCCTCATACCATTACGTCAAACCCAACAAAGTCCAGACTTTTCAGCATGGCATGGAAAGCCCTGCTGATTTGACCCCTGACCGCATCGGAAACCTGCTACTCTCCTTGTGAAACTTTGTATTCCAGCAACATACCCTGCCAGTGGTCCCTGGGTACACCAGGCCACACCTCCTCTTATCTCTGCCTTTACTCATTCAACTCCTCTTCTGCAAATGCCCTTGCCCCGTCTCACTCCTTCCTGTCATGCTGGACGCAGAGCAGGTGTCACCTTCGTTGGAAGCTCTTCTGGTCCTCGCCAGCTTGGGTTAGCTGCTTTGCCTTGAAGCTCCTGCCAGAACCTTAGGCTGACCTGTGCTAGAGCCATGTGACCTTTGGCACAGAACCTGACCTCCCTTATCTCAGTTTCCTCATCTATAAAATAGAATAATAACAGTTTTAACCTCTCAGGGCTATGGGCATAATTACTTGAGATTTATGTAAAGTGCTTAGAATAGTGCGTGGGACATATTAATCACCCCCTACACACTAGCTATTATATTTATTTTGGTAGCACTTACCACATTGAAAATATCTGTGCACTTATCTGGGTATCTATGACTTTGTCTTTTTTCTCTGTCTCCAAGAACCTAGCAGACCTCCTACTGTGCTCTCGAAACTGAACTACCTCTCTATATCACCCAAAACTCTCTTTTCTACCAATGTCTTTATACCATGGTATCAGTAGAGTCCAATATTCCACATTCTGATCCTTCCCTTTACATCATCCATACTTTGCCATTTTTAATAGCTATGTAAGTGTTTATTCCCTTTATATTTTTGTAATTGATCTTTTTATAAACATCTTTGGCATTAAAAAAGAAACGCTTCTGGGGCTGGCCCCGTGGCCGAGTGGTTAAGTTCGCGCGCTCCGCTGCAGGCGGCCCAGTGTTTCGTCGGTTCGAATCCTGGGCGCGGACATGGCACTGCTCGTCAGACCACGCTGAGGCGGCGTCCCACATGCCACAGCTAGAGGAACCCACAACGAAGAATACACAACTATATGTACCGGGGGGCTTTGGGGAGAAAAAGGAAAAAATAAAATCTTTAAAAAAAAAAAAAAAAAAAAACGCTTCCTGGTGGCAGCAAGGAATTATTTGGTCGAAACATATAAATGCTTTTACAGTCCTTGAGAAAGCTTATGACACTAATCTCCAAAGAGACCAGCCTAATAAACCATTTCTCAGGAACCTATTTCTCCCCCAGGCTTGTCATCACTGGATTTTATCACTGGTTTTGTTACTTTAATGGGGATGGAATAATACCTCCGAGATCTTATTTGCCTGTTTTTAATTACTAGCAAGGATGAACATTTTATCACGTAAGATACTGTATTTTTTCTATCAGCAACAAAACATCTACTCTTTTTTTTTTTTTAAAAGATTGGCATCTGAGCTAACATTTTTTGCCAATCCTCTTTTTTTTCCCTTTCTTCTTCTTCTCCCCTAAGCCCCCTAGTACCTAGCTGTATATTCTAGTTGTAGGTCCTTCTAGTTGTGCTATAGGGGATGCTGCCCCAGCGTGGCCTGACGAGCAGTGCCAGGTCCGTGCCCAGGATCTGAACTGGTGAAACCCCGGGCTGCCGAAGTTGGCACGGGAACTCAACCACCCGGCCATGGGGCCGGTTCCTATTCATTTCTTACTGCACTCAAGTGGAATTCAAATGGTAACGTTATACATTTCTATTGTCTTTATCCTTCTTCAGGTATAAGATTTTCCCCACTTATTCCTTTTCCTTTTAGTGTGTATTTTACAGCATTTTCTGCTACCACAGATTTTTGCACACGAATGGTGCCCCTGGAGTAGGACAACACGCTGATACTGACATTCAGGTTGTCCCACGACAGTTTTCAATAGTATTTGATTATGCTAATTTGTTTACTTCAAGCTCCTTTTTTGACAGGTGGTTTTCAAACAGTTCCTTCTTTGACTTATTGAGAATCTATTCCAATGTGCGGCTCTAAGTTCATTTTCTTCCCTGGTGAGATCCAGTTTCTTCAAACGCTGACTCAATAGTGATTCTTTTCCCTATTCCAATACTGCCTCCAGCACATTATAAAGTTCCATGCAATTTTGAATTTCTGAAATTTCTATTCTATCGCATTGGCCAATGTTTCAAATCAAAGCTATACGGTTTTAAGCAGTGTTACTTCGTAAAATGATTTACAATCTATTTGAGTAAGAAGAATGTTATTAGAGATCTAAAATAGCTTTGCTGTTTTTACCCCTATTTCTTCCTCTGGGGTGGAGAAGCGAGAACAGTGGGAGCCAGAGTGGTCAGGGAACCTTAACTTTCTTTCCCAGCCTCAGAGTTTGGGTGGCTGTGATGGCTAGCGCAGACATCAGAAACTGGCTGCCCCACCTGGCCCCCGGTCTTATTTTGTTCGCCCTACCAGGCTGCTTTTATTTTGGTTTGTTTCGACTTTGAATGTCTTCAGGTAAAGCACACTTGCACCAGTTCTCTACAATCCCCACCAATCCCTGGCACCTTACACTGGCCTACTTATCTCAGTTTTGTTACCTGCCTGATACCTGGAGCCATTTGAGTTTGCAACCCCTGGCAAAAAGTGTGTCTCAGTGGTTTTTAGTTGTGAGTTGGAAATAATAATGTATCTCCTCAGGTTTTTGAAAGGATTAGAAGAGCTATCATGGAACCATTGCCCACTGGGAGAAGTCTTTTACTTCAGTGAAATTTTCTTTTACTCTGTCCACCTGCAGGGGCAATGATAACCTTGTTCTTCTCTGAGGTCAGGAGAGGGATCTTGGTGATCTTTGTATCCCCACCCCATTGCACAGTGTCTACCACATGGCAGGGGTTCTATTGGCCAAAATCTATTGAATATGAGTATATGGATGCCAAGTGCCCAGGATCCATGTCGTACATATAAGGACCCCAAGTCACACTCTAAAAGGGCCTACACTCCAGCTTGCCATTCCCCAAACATGTGGCCACATTCCTGTGATAAGTCCCCTGTCATTGGACTCTAGCCATGCTCATGCCCATGCTGAATTGGTTTCCGTTTTTTACCTTGGTCTTAATTTACAATACACTAAGTAGCAGCTGCTCAGCCTATATTCACCTGTGTTTAGTCTTCATGGCCTCCAGTGGCTGCCTCTCCCATTCAGGCAGACAGAAGAACTCATTGTCAGACGAGGATCTTAGTTGTAAAAATGCTCTGCTCTCTAAATTATGGGTAGAGCCAGGTCACTGGAATTACCTAGAGTGTTAAGCTCTATCCATCTATTTTCATTTTGAATGATGCCTGAGAAGCCAAGATTTTACTTCATAACCTAAGGCAATGCTGCTAAAATGTTTCAGGCCAAATAAATAATACATATTTAAAGAAGTCTGCATATTACTGAGTGGAGAATTTTTAAGATTTACATTGTAATATACTAAATGAAACAAACTCATTATTACCAGTCCTATTCAATGAAGTATTATAAAAATGGTCAATAGATAATAGACAAGAATAAGAAATAAAAGGTACAAGACATGAAAGAAATAATCACTTTCTAAATTAAATGATGAGTGTTCTTTATCAAATTACATTTTTAAATACAATTATGTGTGATGCATAATGTTGTATGGCAGATCTCTAGAACTTACTCATCTTATATAATTGAAACATTCTACCTATGGAATAGCAAAGCCTCATTTCTCCCTTCCCCCAGCCCTGGCAACCATCGTTCTATTCCTTATTCCTATGCATTTGACTATGTCACCTACCCCTTATAAGTGAAATCATGCAGTATTTGCCCTGTGACTGGCTTATTTCACTTAGCATAATGCCCTCCAGTTTCACCCAAGTTAGGGAGTTTTCTTGTTTTGACCATGCGCATATTTCGAGATTCTCAGGTGACTATTACCATAGACTGAAAGTTATTTCTTCTGATGAAAATTATTTATTGGCAAATATCTGTAATTTGGTGTTTATGGAAATAAAATTTATGGCAATAAATAAAATTATGATGTCATTAAAGTTCGGTTGAGAAGCAATTTCTTTTTTGTTGTATTAAATGACATCAAAGACTCCTATTAAGAAATACCTTATTGGCAGAAAATCAATTGCTTCTAGACAACCGCTATTTTACGCTTTTCCAGTAGCGGAGGAGAGAATGGAATGGGGAATATGCTTGGAGAGAGAAGTAGGGGAAAGGAAGATCACAAGCCTATAAAAGAAAAGAGAGGGCTAGAGGGAGAATCTTGGGAAGCAGAGCTGAATATAAAAAGAAGTCACTGTGGGTCAAAGCAACAATGGGACATTGTTTTATATCTACTAAACTAGAAAGAATTAACGAAAATATATGTTCGAAAAAGGTGTTAAATCTAGTAAAATAATTTTTGGTAACATCATCAATTGGTTCAGCCTTTTGAAAGAAAATGTGTAGCACAGCCGTCTTTAAATATCATACCTTTTGAGCTGGTAACTTTTGTTTTTTATCTCCTAAGGAAATAATCCATGTTATTAGTGGGAAACAACAAAATCCACTTTGGCTAGTTTAGGCAGAAAGGGAATTTATAAAAGGACATTAGGAAATTTACAGAAACTCTGGGGTATGAGACAGAGAAGAGGCTTGGGATCCATGCATCCAGGGATAATGGCCAACCCCATCGTGAGGGCACCAGGACCTACTCTAGAAGCACCACCACTTGGACTGGGAAGACTCTGGAGTCTCCAGATGACATACGTCCTGGACAACCAACCCTCTGCTGTTGCCTACAAAGAGCCAGAAGCCTCTGCCCGCAAGCTCACCAATAAAATTGTATTTATACTGTGATTAAAAGAATGTAACATTTATATAAATGAAAAGGAGTAAAAGGATCAAGGATGATAAAAGTATAATATTTTAGGACTCTGGGATTATACGTGAATATTTTCTTTCTTTTATTTATAATTTTAATAATGATGGTATAGTATTTTCGATGTCATTTAAAATAAAGAATGAGGTAGTGATTGCCTACCCACCCCCTTCCTCAAATGCTGAACTTGAATAAAGGACAGTATCTAGATAAGCTAAAAAGTACACAGACACACCTTCTTCTACCTCCAGGGCTCAAGGAATAAAGGAGCCTGAAAATGCTTGAAGGGAACAGGAAAAAAAATTCTCCCCTGGATGCAGCCCTTGTTGGGCCCTGCCTAATAGAATGGCTGTCTATGGCTCTTCTTTAAATGTTTACTTTTTACTTGCTAGAGTGGACTAAAACGGCATCTTTTCAAATCACTTCCCGTATCAGCAGCAGTCCTGGTTAATATCTTGTCCAGTGAATGCCTTGAGAGGTCATGGTATTTACGACCCTAGATCCTTCTGCAGGTCCCTTGTGCAGAGTAGGGTGTACAGTAGCCATAGTACATTACAGTTCAAGAAGGAAATGAACGTTATTAGACCACTCAGTACTTACTAGGTGTCAGGTTCTGGAGCATGAATTTAGGTGAGTATTTTAGCTTAACTTTCAAAACAAGGCTGTGAGATAGGATCATTATTCCTGTTTCAAGGGTGAGGGAGTTGAGGTTCAAAGGATTCAGGAACTTGCTAGCAGCTTCCGATTCTGGCAACATAAAGAGAAAATGAAGGCACCTGAAAGTCCTCCACTCTCACACCTTGGAAATGTTGGATATATTTACTGCCAAAAAGAAAAGATTTTAATGAACTCACAAGAAAAAGGAAGAAATGTGCAGATGTCAGAGAAAGAGAAAGGCAAAAAGTAAAGTAGTGAGAATAATGAATAGTGAGAATGGACCCTGTGGCTTCCTAGGGAAGATGACAGAACTCAGAAACTTAGGGGTTTCAGTGTTACCCAAGCCTGTGAGAACTGGAAATGAGTTCTTGGTCCTGCAAAGACTAGAAAGTGGAACTGAGACACACATGCATAGCCGGGAACATCCACAAACAAAACGTTCAGTAAAAAGGCGAACTAGAAGGAACAATCCATTCACCAGCACTGAATGAGAGCAGAGAAAATCACTGTTTTTGCCCAGGATCTAAGTGAGGAAAAAAACTAAAATAGGGGCTGGCCCCACAGCTGAGTGGTTAGGTTCATGCACTCCACTTTGGTGGCCCAGAGTTCACCAGTTGGGATCCTGAGCATGGACCTAGCACCACTCATCAAGCCATGCTGTGGTGGCATCCGACATAGCAGAATGAGAAGGACTTACAACTAGAATATAGAACTATGTACTGGGGCTTTGGGGAGAAAACAAAAAAAAGGAAGATTGGCAGCAGATGTTAGCTCAGGGCCAATCTTCCTCACCAAACAAAAAAGCATAAAAACAAAAGAAACTACATTAAAAAATAATAATTTTTTTAAAGGCTTAATAATGGTCATTTTAAAACTGAAAGAAAATAAAACAGTCTCAGTCGAGACTTTGAAAACCTGGATCTTTGTTTCATGGGGCTTTAGGTTTGATTTTCTCTTAGTTATTTCTCTTTGGTTATTCTCATGGTCCCAGAACCCCAGGCCCAGAAATTCTCTTAATAATTGATCCCAAGCCACTGACGCCCCATTTAACATCAACAGAATTAAATGGCAAGCCTCTCTGGAGATGGGCTCTCACAATCCAGGCCATGAGAATTTCTCGCAGGAAAAACAAGTGCATCTCATCAGAGATGAGCTCACAATCAAGATTTTTAAAATGCGTAAGGAAAAAATTCACCACGTGCATGGGTCAGCAGACACAGTAAACAGCAGGATTGGAGCCCTAAAAACTTGTGATAATAGAATGGAAATCTAAAAGATATGACATGAGTATATTTAAATTAATTAGTGAAGAAATAAAACCCTAAGAAAATGGTATCATTAGGAAAAACAATGGGTAGATTTTTAAAAATAGAATTTCCAGAAATAAAAAATACAGTGATTGAAATTACAAATAGTAGATGAGTCAAACAGCTTATTAGATACCTGAAGAGAGAACAAATCAACTGGATGATAGATCTTAAAAAATTAACTGGGGGGGGCACTGCTTGGGCACAGGGAAGGCAATCTTTACACTGCTGCTGAGGCCCCAGGTGGCCAACAGGGCCTGGCAAGCACCCCCAAGTCTGTATGAAAACCCATGGACAATTCCAGATATGCTGTCAATGAGGAGAATTGGCTTGGCCCCAGTTTGGGGCTATTTAATTATTTCATATTGCACTATGAGTTTTTGCTTTCGCTGGGCTAACTGGTTTGTTGGATGGATTTATTGCTCAATACTGGGACAATCAAAAATCAGCTTTTGTCCACTTGTTGATAAAATACCTATTTGTACCACATACATTAGCTTGACCTATGCAGATCTTATTCCAGCTCCACTTACTTCTGTGATAGTTTCAAAAGATGCAATGCTGACTGCTGTCATTTTACCTCAGATATTGAACTCTTCCAAAACTGAGAGAACTTGCTAAGTATTTCAATCCTTGCTGTGCCACTGCTAAATTAAAACCAACCTTCATCAGCAAGGTAAACACAGCAGTCCAGTTAATCTTGATGACAGCTTCTTTCGTAGCTCTGGTTTTCAATTATGCTGACAGTATTTATCGTCAGGTAATAGATCTTGCAGCACAGCTGCATCAGCTTCCAGTTACCATCATTACACTCAGAATACTGGTCAGGTGAAAAAACGCAGACGAAAGTCATCCATCATCATTAGGAAGGAAGCAATATGCGTCACTAGCATCAGCGCCACATAGAATCTACAGGAGATTCCCATTTTGGTGTTCAGCTTGAAAAAGGACCTGTCAGAACAAACCGTGTCATCAAAATTGAAGTACTGTGCATTGAAAATAAGCTTTACCGTGGGCATATGCGGAAATTTCGATGTATTTTTAAATACAAATAAAACCATAACATAGAACTTTTTTATATTAGGGTTCTTGATAAATTTACAAAATAATTATGCCAATTATTGTCAATCATTTTTAATACAGTTTTCTAAAAAAAAATAATAATCCAGAGCATGGAAACTGAAATGGCCATCTCTCTTTAAAAAGAATTTGGATTACTCATAAAGCACTAGGAAATTTTGTGGGTTTAAATATATATCCTACACAACTTGGCTAAGTTTTGTAGGATATTTTTATGTTGGATATTTAGATTTTTGGTTAATATTTGATTGCTTAGGATAAAAATAGAATAAAGGAAGTTTAGCTATGGATAAAGAAAAGTTGTGAAGAGATTCAAAATGCAGGAAAATGTGAAAATAATAAATAAGAACAAATATAAAAAAGAAGGCGTTAAAGTTTGTGTTCAGTAAAGTCTTCCAACTCTCAGATGCCTAACAGTTTATGTATCAGGATAGCAAGTAACACAGGTAGTTAGAATATGAGAGCATGTTCATTACCCTTCGCGATTTAAGAGGCAGTGATTTACATCATGCCTTCACACTGTTTCTTACAAAGCAGTGTTTGTATTATATTGGAACTTGTGATCATGTGATAAATAAATAATATGAAACTGTATATTTTTCAAAGGTTTTTAACTTTGGAGAACCTTTTTTTGTTAAGATGTTAAAGGAAGAAGAGAGTTAGAAATAAATATAATTAACAAAATGCAACACAGAGATAATGAGATTAACAATCTGAAAGCATGGTTGAGATAGGAGGATAAGGTCTATTATATGTCTACTATATATTTAGTAGAAGTTCCACAAGGAAAGAAATACAAATATTTGAATTACAAAGGTTGAAATTTTCCAGAACCAAAGAAAGACGTCAATCCACAGACAAAGAGCATGACATGTCCAAACAGGATTTTAAAAATCCATCTCTTGGCATATTGTATTGAAACCACAAGACATCAAAGACATAAAAGAAGATTTTAAAGTAACCGGAGAGAACAGACAGATCACCACAAAGGAATGGTAATTAACGGACAGCATTCTTCCCAACAGCAACAAGAGAGGCTAGAAGAATAGCTTCAAACAGCTGAGAGAAAATAACTATCAACCTAGAACACTAGCCCCAGCTAAACTATCATATAAAGATAAAGTTAAAACATTTTCAGACAAATAAAAACTGCTAAAGTATATACTTCAGCAATAAAGAAATTGAATCCACATGGAAGGAATGATATGTAAGAAGCAAAATTAAGGGGAAAAAAGGAAAATTTGAACATGCATGATTGAATGAAATAATAATAGAAGTAATTTGGGAATATATTTTTTTAATATGGCACTAAAAAACTAGTAAACAACAACATAAGATGGAAGGGAGGAATCGGGTATAGCTGCTTAGTGTCCTTATAGTGTTTGAGAGAAAAGAAGAGATATTGGATAATAAGTTCAGTATGCATATTAAAATTTTAAGGGTAACTACTCAAAGAACAGAAATAGAATTAGAAGGAGTAAGAGAGGAGGAAAGGGAAATAAAGAAAGATTGCTTTATCTAATAGTAGGCAGAAAAAAAGCAAAAGGAAATTCAGAATAAGCAGAGAAAATAGAAAGAACAAAACGAGACACTAGAAACCCATTTATATCAATAATGAAAATGAAATAAAAAGATTAAACTTAGCAGTTGTAAAGGAATCCCAAATATTTTTAAATTCAATTAAATATTGTTAACCATTATACAGCAGTTAAAATTAATGAACTAGATGTATCGACAAAGATAAATTCCAAAACATAGTGTCGAGTAGCAAAAAGGAAAGAGGTAAAAAGATATTCTATGATTGTACAATTTACACATATCTTTAAATACCCCAAAGTATAATGTGTACTCTATAATGTGTATATATATATATATATACAGACACACAGAGACATATGTATAGTAAAGTTATAAAAACAAACATGGGAATAATATGCAAAAACTTTGAGATAGTGGTTAGGAAAGGAACAGAAATGGATAAGAGGTGAGGCTTTAACTATTTCTTTAATGTTTTGATTCTTTAAAAAAGATCTAAAACAAACATGGCAAACTATTAATATCTATTTTATCTTCATAGGGCATTGATAATGCCTGTCCTTTTCTCTATGTTTGAAATGTTTCCTGATTTAAAATCAAAATGTTTCAATAAAATCTTGTTAGTTTCCGGTCCTAGGTATATATCCAAGGAACTGAAAGCAGGGACTCAGATACTTGCACACCAGTGTTCACTGTAGCGTTATTCACAATAGCCAAGAGGTGTAAACAACCCAAGTGTCCATCAACAAATGAATGAATAAACAAAACATGGTGTATATATATACAATGGAATATTATTCAGCCATAAAAAGAAATAAAGTTTTGATACATATGCAACATGGATAAACCTTGAAAATATTATAAGTGAAAAAGCCAGACACTAAAGGACAAATATTGTATGATACATTAATACGAAATATCTAGAATAGGCAAATTCACAGAGACAAAGTTAGATCAGAGTTTCCCGGAGCTGGAGAGAGAGGGAATGGGGAGTTATTCCTTAATGGTTATAGAGTTTCTGTTTAGGGTGATAAAAATGTTTTGAAAATTGATAACTGTCATGGCTGCATACATCGTAAATGTAATTAACATCACTGAACAGTACAAGTAAAAATGGTTAAAATGTCAAATTTTCTTATATATATTTACCACAATTTTTAAAATTAATAACGTAATATGTCAAAAACCATTGACTAGTACCTTTTAAATGAGTGAATTATATGGTGTATTGATTATATCTCAACAAAACCATTTAAAATAATCTTGATAGTGATAGCCTTCATAGCAGGAAATAAAACTGATTGGAGCCAGATATCCCAGGGTCGAGGGCTTCTTTGGCCACCTGGGCCCCTGTTTCACATTTATAAGATGTACTAGATGACCCCTGAGAGTCTTTCAGAATTAAGAATACAAAATTCTATAAAAACCAGAGGTGAAGAGCATCATGACAAGTTTCTTTGGGCTGCTTGAAGTTGAAGCCCCCATTTACGAACGATCAAGCGTCAGTCACATCATGTTTGTGGCAGGTGGTGGGGAAATCCCCTTGAGAGATCGCTATCAACTGCTTTGTTAGAGAGAGACCTAAACCAAGTGGAGGTGAATGAGGAGGAAAAGGCTCTGAGGCCAGTAACTTAACCCTCACTGTGATCTGGAGCCTTGATCTGGTCCCAGCCGTCCTCAGGGGCTTGGGCCAATTTCCAAATCATCCATGATGAGCTGCAGCTTGAGCTGTTGCTGTCCACCCAACCCCCACCTCTCTCATGCCATATTTGTATGTACTTCATAAAGAATGCCTATCTTTATCTATACAGAGAAAACTCTAGTATATTAATCCTCATTCTGTCTAGCTTCAGAATACAGAAGCGGGCCAACGTGTGGGAACTGCTGCAGATTTTGGCTCAAAATCAGGAGAAACTTTCTAGCAATTAAAATGACATGAAAACGGAACGGACAATCTGATAATATGGTGAAACCCATCAGTGTGCATGTCTAAGAAAGAGGAGATGACACCATTAGGATTGCAACAGAGCAGTTCTCAAACTTTCTCTGCATCAGAAACACCTGGAAAGCTTGTTAACTCACAGATTGCTCAGCTCCAGCCCAGAGCTTCTGATTCAGCAGGTCTAGGGTGGGGCAAGACAATTTGCTTTTCTAACAAATTCCCAGGTACTGCTGATGTTGCTAATCCAGGGACCACAGTTTGAGAACCACTGCTAAAGAGGCTATCCTGCCATTGGGCTGGATGTTGTACTATTTAACTTCCAAGGTGTATCCCAGCTCTGGGATTCTATGAATCCATGGAAGCTCCATACAAGACAAACATTCAGGTTCCAAAGAAATGTATTTGCTCCAAAAATGGTACTCAGTTCACTTTAGTTCAAAGACCAAGTATTTATAGAACACTCATTATATTCTTAGTATGCTAAGTACTCAAGGTACTATTAAAAAATTATAGCAAATGATCCTGGCTCTCAGAGACCCTACAATTAATCTGGGAAGGCAAACCCCAGCTCCTCCTCTTGGTTGTTGTGTTAATTTTCATCTGTCTGATGAATTTATTATGTTTCTACTATTCCTCAATCTATGAGCTAGGCATGGGGGATACACAGGTGAAAAAATAAATTCCAACCTAAGAAGCACTTAACAAAGTCACAACCTTTCTAAAAGTTAATCTGTTTATGTATAAAAGGGAAATGATGCCTTCTTCCCGAGATCACTGTGAGGATTAAATGCGAGAATGTTTGTCAAAGTGCCTAGGACAGTACCTGGTGCCTAGAGTAGGTGCTTAACAAATACTTATATTGTCTAGGATGCTTCATATCGGAAGTGGGACTTGATCTGCTCCCTGAGAATTGAGGTAATAAGTTCATGGCTATCGTGTCTCCATGGAACAGGTGAGCAGGGCATTTTTCTATCCACCCCTGTCGACTGAAATAAAGAGTCTAAGTGATAGCAGTGAGGGAGTTATTCAATAATCAACGTGAGGAGTTTGAACCCCAGGAAAATGGTTCAACAGAGTGCGCTGATGGGACCACTCCAAGGTATGTAAGTTTAAATGCAGCTTATATCTCTTTCACAAAACAGTGTTTGTGTAGGAAAGAGGAAAAGAAAAAAAACCCTACAAATAGATTTCAATAAAAGGGAATAGAGTACATCTGGGATTTTCTCTAAATTATACATCTAAGGTAACCTAAATAAGAATTTCTTGGTTATACATCAAACAAATTCAGAGATGCTGGTATTATCCGTGTGTGGAGGGAGGCAAAGACAAGGGTCGTGAATTATTCCCTCAATCTGTAAGAAACGCAGCTGGGAAATGCAAGAGCGAGGTAGTCTTTTCTCTCTTCCTGCTGTGGATCTGTCCAGCTGGCATCTTCAGTCATGAGGTGTGGAGTTGCAAATTCCTTTTGACACAGGTTGATAATGGCTGCTTCACGATACAGCATGGATTTTATCATACCAACTTAAAGCCCATGCAGTGTGCTTGTTAGATTCATCTGTTCCACCAGGGAGAGGGGTCCCAAAAATCTGTCCACACCCCAGACTGTGATCTGGTTCCTTCCGCTGCCAGTTTCCCCTTCTCTACCAATAGCGGCAGAACTGAGGCTCAGAGACACTGAGAGAAGCTCCAAGAGCAGTGTCATCACCATTTCCAAGGATCCTGGAAGGCGACGAGCTGAAAAGCAGCAGTGTACAGTTTCTCAAGTTCAGCACCACTGACATCTTGAACTAGACGGTTCTTGTTACCAAGGGCTGTCTTGGCATTGTCAGATGTTTAGCAGCATCCCTGGCCCCTATCCTCTTGATGTCAGTAGCACTGCTTCCTTAGTTGTGACATCCAAAAATGTCTCCAGACATTGCCAAATGTCCCTGTGGGGCAAAATCACCCCTGGTTGAGAACGACTGGTGTAGAGGGACTCTCACACGCATAGTTGCCAGATTTAGCCAATAAAAATACAGCACCCCTGAAAAGACAACCCAGAGAGTGGGAGAAAATACTTGCAAATTACATATCTGATATATGGTATCAAGGATCAATTTCCAGAATATATAAAGAATGCCTACAACTTGACAACAAAAAAATAACCCAATTCAAAAATGGGCAAACGACTTGAATAGACATTTCTCCAAAGATAAATAAATAGGCAATAAGTACATACAAAGCTGCTCAACATCACTAGGTATTAGGGAAATGCAAATTAAACCACAATAAAGCATAAAAAGGCAACATGTGGAATGGGAGAAAATATTTTCAAGCCATATATCTGATAAGGGTTTAATATCCAAAATATATAAAGAAATCCTACAACTCAATAGCAAAGAAACAAATAGCTTGATGTAAAAATGGGTAAAGGGGGCCGGCCCAGTGGCGCAGCAGTTAAGTTCACGCCCTTTGCTTCGGTAGCCCAGGGTTCGCCAGTTTAGATCCTAGGCACAGACGTACGCATTGCTCATCAAGCCATGCTGTGGCAGGTGTTCCACATACCAAGTAGAGGAAGATGGGCACAGATATTAGCTCAGGGCCAATCTTCCTCAGCAAAAAAAGAGGAGGATTGGCAGCAGATTTTAGCTCAGAGCTAATCTTCCTCAAAAAAAAAAAATGAGCAAAGGCTTGAATAGACATTTCTCCAAAGAAGACTTACAAATGGCCAACAGGCACATGAAAAGATACTCAATATCATTAATCGTCAGGGAAATGCAAATCAAAACCACAATGAGATATCACCTCACCCCTGTTAGGATGGCCATTATCAAAAATAATAATAATAATAATAATAAGTGTTGGTGAGGATGTGAAGAAATTGAAACCCTTGTACACCGTTGGTGGGAATGTAAAATGGTGCAACAGCTATGGAAAATAGTATGGAGAGTCCTCAAAAAAATAAAAATAGAACTACCATATGATCCAGGAATCCTACTTCTAGGTGTTTATCCAAAAGAATTGAAAGCAAGATCTTAAAGAGATATTAGCCTTCCCATGTTCACTTAGCATTATTCACAATAGCCAAGATGTGGGGAAAGCACCTAAAAGTCCATGATAGATGAATAAATAAAGAAAATATGGTGTATATATATATTTCTACACACACACACCAGAATGTTATTCAGTCTTTAAAAAGGAAGGTAGGAAATTCTGCAATATGTGACAACATGGATGAACCTTGAGGACATCAGATAAAGTGAAATAAGCCGTCACAGGATACATACTGCATGATTCTGCTTACATGAGGTATCTAAAACAGTCGAACTCGTAGAAACAGGGAGTAGAATGGTGCTTGCCAGGGGCTGGGGGCGAGGAAAATGAGGAGTTGCTATTCAACAGGTATAAAGTTTCAGTTATGCAAGAAGAAGAAGTTCTAGAGACCTGCTGGAACACTGTGCGTGTTGTTAACAAATACTCTGTCCTGCACGTAAACATTCTTTGAGAGTAGATCTCATGTTAAATGTCCTTACTACAGTTTAAACAATAATAATAAAATGAAATGAAAAATACAATGAAATTTCACACTATAGGATTATAAAAAAATTTTTTGCCGAGGAAGATTGGCCCTAAGCTAACACCTGTGCCAATCTTCCTCCATTTTGTACGTGGGACACCGCCAAGCATGGCTTGACCAGCAGTGTGTAGATCCACACGAGGGATCTGAACACGCGAACCCCGGGCTGCCGAAGCAAAGCGTGTGAACTTAACCACTAAGCCACCGGGACGGCCCCTATAAGAAAATTTTTTTAAGCACAGAAAATAACAAGTGTTGGTAACAATGTGGAGATTTTAGACACCTTGTGTACACTGGTGGGAATATAAAATGATATGGCTGCCGTGGAAAGAGTTTGATGGTTCCTCAAAAAGTTAAACATAGAATTACCCCATGATTCAGCAATTCCACTGCTGAGTATGTACTCAAAAGGATTAAAAGAAGGGACTCGGATACTTATACACCACTGTTCATTGTAGCATTATTCACAATAGCCAAAAGGTGGAACAACCCAAATGTCCATCAATAGATGAATGGATAAACAAAATGTGGTATGTACATATATATATATATATATATATATATATATATATATACAGTGGAATATTATACAGCCTTAAAGAGGAATGAAATTCTGATACACACTACAACATCAATGAACCTTGAAAATATTATGCTAAGTGAAATAAGCCAGACACAAAATGACAACTCCATTTACATGAGGTACCTAGAATAGGCCAATTCGTAGGGACGGAAAGTACATAGATGTTACTAGATGTTGGGAGGGGAGAATGAGGAGTCATTTTATAATGAGTATAGTTTCAGTTTGAGATGATAAAAAAAAAGTTCTGGAAACAGATAGTGGTGATGGATGCACAACACTGTGAGTGTACTTAAAGCCTTTGAACTGCATACTTGAAAATGGCTAAAAGGATAAATTGTGTATATATTTTATCACAATAAAAAACTTCTAAAAACACAGGACCACTGGATTACATTTGAAATTCACGTAGTTTTTTAGCATATGTCCCATGCAACATTTGAGACATATTTCATGTACTAAAAAAATTATTTGTTGTTCTTCGGATATTCAAATACACCTCCGCATCCTGTATTTTATCTGGCAACCCTGACAAGAGATGCTCAAAGTCATAATTCAGGTAGGGACAAAGAAATGAAGAGGATTCCGGAGAAGTTTTAGGATTAAAACTGATAGGGCTTAGGAATGGTGACGAAATGGAATGACCACGTGCTGAAGAGGGAGGAAGTGAACAGCACTGAGGCTTCTGCTTTCTAACTCGGAGAGAGGCACCGTCAATGGAGATAAAGAGCCACCATGACCATTCGGTTCATTCATATGTTCAGCTACCTGTAAGCTTTGCCGACATTGTTGTAGGGGCTGTCCAGACCTCAGTGAGTACATAAGGACCTCACGGTCCATGGGGCCTATGGACAAGAAGGGAGACAGTGGCAATGGGTTATGACGAGTTCCATGATGGGGGGAGTACCTGCTGCCAGGAGCATAAGCCAGCCGGGATCAGATGGCAGCTCATTGGAATCTGGAATGGGGGAGGAGCATCCCCAGGAGCTCTTGGAAGAGAACTGGGGACAGTCCTGGCCTCCTGGACTGTCACTTGGAGTGGCCCTGCAGCCATGAGGAATCTTACTTTTTTATTGCCTTCCAAAGATTAGTGTCCTTCTAAGGGGGGACATCACAGCTCCCAACCACAACAGAACTGCCAGCAGATTCAGATATAATCTTGCAAAGTGGAATGACTACCATCTGCCCTGCTGCCTTCCTGGAACAATGATTTTAAAGAGAAAATATGAAATAGATTGTTAGGGTCCTTCCCAGCCACAGGTTTCCCAGGATGCAACCTGCGGCAGCCAGTGGGGCCTGGAAAAGGGGCAGCTTCTAAATCGGGTTGATGACTTGGCTTCACGTCTGAACTCGATAAACTGGGCTCCCTGCTGCCTCGTATACCCTGTGCGTCCGTAAATTATCACTTCATTAGACACATCGTAGAACCACTAAAATTACATCTGCAAAACGCTCCATTAAAGGACTGGGGTTGGCTCAGGAGGAATGAGTCATCAAGATTAAAGAAAGGCGTTTCTAAAATCCCAGAATTTCTTGGGAAATTCCCTGAGGCTCCTCGGCAGGAAATTAAATTGCCCTGTTAGCCGGCTGGATTCCTTGTAACTTTCTGAGCCTAGAGACACAGCCTCTTCTCACCTCCTTTCGATCTTTGCACTCGGTGGGTAGAGTGAATTTCCTGTCCAGTTTGGTGGAGATTTAGAGATGTCTGGGAGGAAGTCAGCCAACGTCGAGGGTGGGGCAAGGTAACCTGAATATATGCTGCCCCTTCCTTTCAATCCCAGGGAGTGGAACCTTCCCTTACTATCATGTGGGAAGAGGAGGCGGGCCCAGGAACAGCAAGATGGATGAGCAAAAGGGGCTGCAGACCGGGGATTTTTAGGGCAGTGACACTATTCTATATGATGCTATAATGGTAGATATATGTCATTCTACTTTTGTCTAAACCCATAGAATGTACACCAAGAATGAACCGTAATGTAAACTCTGGACTTGAGTTAACAATAATGTATCAATATTGACTCATCACCTGTAACAAATGTACGACACTAATACAAGATGTTAATAATAGGAGAAACTGGGTGGGGAGGGAGGAGTATTTGGGAACTATACTGTACTTTCTGCTCAATTTTTCTGTAAACCTAAAACTGCTCAAGAAAACAAAGTCTACTAATTGTTTTAAAAAAGGGGAGGGGGGGTGCAGAGTCCTCCCAGGGTAGGAGTCGGGTAGAACAGGCCAGGCCAGGATTGGATTAACTCATAAATGGGTGAGGTCCGAGCAAGCAGGACTATAAGCACTTAGACGGGAGGGACTATGTTATTAATCTGTGTGTGTGCAGCACCTCAGAATGTTTGCTGTAGGAATCCAGGAACGAAACATTTATTCAAGGCAGTTATCAACAGGTAAGTGAATTAGAAACACCAAGGCATCTTTCTCAAAATACATAAGCTTATTTGTCCCTCTGCTTAGCCCATAAGATTTGGAATACACACCCTTGTGAGCACACACCCACACGTGCACACGCAGCTGCCTCACCCCACCCATCCCCTGGGTCAAGAGCTACTGTTTTTTAGAGATCTCCTCACCGTTCACGCACGTAGTCATAGGTTAAATGTATTGCCTTTTGTTGCCTGAGGGACACCTAGCCTAAGAAAGAGCCTATCTTTGCCAAATTAATTTTGTACTTAACAAAGCCCTGTGTACAAGCAGAGAATGGGGCTGTCCCCCAGCAGCACAAGAAAGAAATTCTCTGCTTCTCTTCCCACTGCTTCTCTCTACTTGGATGGAAGCCTTTCTTCAAGTACTTTCTGGACTTCCTTAAGGACTCCAGGAGGCCTCTGTCAAAACAGCTGAACCACTCTTATGCGCTCCTCACAGTACCCAAGTGTGATACATTTACCTGATGATCTAGCTGGCACCTTACTCCTCGGGAGGAGGGGAGAGGGTAAGAAGCCAGCCTGGATTATAAGAGGAGGCTGGCAGTGGAAGAATGAGCATAGCTTCATGCCCTGGAAGGTCAGTCTAGAAGGGCATTGAAGGCCTGGGGTAAGCTTTGGATTGAAGGAATCACAGAAAAGTTGGCACTTAAGCTCACTTTTAAGGATAAATAGGAATTTGCATGCAGGCAGAGAAGGCAAGAAGGAATTAAAATCAGAGTTTGACTGTTTCAGAGATTGCTAAGAGTTGGCCCAAATCTGACAAGAGATAGGGAGCTTTAAGTTACTCATGCATAGTTATGCATAGTTACTCATATGCACTAGCTTTGGAGGAAGGCTTGGCCTCAGAGCTGAGCAGCTTCCCAGTGAGTTCCATCCCTGGACTCTCCGGGCATTTCTGACCCAGCGCCCAATCTAGGTAGGTCAACTTAGCCTTTCTTCTTTCCCTTGTTCCTTCCTCCCTCCTTTCTTTCTTTCTTCTTTCTTTTCTTCCTTTCATTCATTTTCTTTCTTTCTTTCATCTTTCTGTCATTCTTAGAAATAGCAAGAACATGTTCTAGCAGTCCAATTTCTTAGCTCATCTAAGAGGGAAAGCAGGATGAGTTCACTCCATGGGAGCTCAGACAAGATTTCCCTACACCTGGAAACAGCACAGCCTGTCCCACGTAGAAGCCTGTGATACCAGCTGAGCAAAGTATTAACTTTATGAATTTCATAGTGCTTCCCAAACTTTAGTGTGCATACAAATAACCTAGGGATCTTGTTAAATTGCAGGTTCTGATTCAGTAAAGCTGGGCTGGGTCCTGAAATTCTGCATTTCTAACAAACTCTGAGATGTTGCTGATGCTGCTGATTGATAGGATCCACTGTTTGAGTAGCAAAGGATACACCACATCAGTGTACAGGGGAGCAAAGTCTTCCCCTCACTGGTGGAGTGAATGAAACAATATTCAGCTATTACCAGTCTGCCCATGGCTACTTCCTGGTACCAATTTCTGGGATCTGAAGGGACGTGTTGTGGTCTGACTGGTTGGTTAGGAACATATTCGTATACACTTCATCCCTACCCCCAGATACTAGGCATCATCTCACACTAGGTTTCAATAAGGGTCTTTCAACTGAACTATGCATGTACAAGGCAAGATGGGAAGACTGAATGGGAGAGCTGAGAAGTGGAGGGCAATCTGTGCACACACAGGCCAACTCAACCAGATTCTCAGCATCCCAATGTGGGAAAGACTGGCCAGCTGATTGCCTAACCTTTCTTCTTCTCCTCCAGGACCCACAGCAAGAATACGTTTATCGATCTCCCTCGAAGTTCTGGCGAGTGAATTGTGGATAGCAGTGTTATATGCCACTTCCAAGATTGGCCCATAAAACACTCCCAAGTGTGATTGTTGACTCTCTGCTCTGCCATCAGAGTGTCCATGGGAGGGCTCCAAGGCCCTGGAGAAAGGCAGAGTCACAAAAGAGAGGGACCATGGGCCCTGAATCATGTGGAAGGTTGCCCAGTGAACACCCAGTAGAACTTCAAGCACAAGAAAAATGAATCTGTATGGTTCTAAGACCTTGAAACTTGAGGACTTAAGCATGTATCAATCAGGTCCATTCAGTCAGGGAACAGAAACAACTCTACGTCTTTCAACAGAGGGAATTTGATATAAGGAATTGGTTACACAAAAGATAAAAGAGCTTAGAAGCCAGACGTGAAACGGTGAGGCCACCCTGTGATTAGCAACAGCTGGATGCTGCTCCATCCCTAGGCTTGGCTGGACAGATGGAGAAGACGGCTTTGTCAGAACTGGATACTGGCACTGTCTGCCTGGAGCTGGAACCCCTGTGGGAGCTGCCTGTCAGTGGTGCGATGAAAGTGAGAGGCAATCTTGCAGAAGGTAGGGCTCAGAGAAGACAGCCACGGCTGGAAGTGCCACCCAAGGCAGATTAGGAGAGGCAGAATTATCTTGGCTTCTGCTCAACTCTGCCAGTGCATCCTATTGGCCTCACCACCTATAATCCAATCGACTAGGGAGTTTGTGAAATGTAGTTCTCTATGATACCTAAAAGGGCAGGGGGAAGGCAGAGGACGGATCTGAGAGCAAATAAGGAATAGGTCAGCTGTGTTACCATCCTTACTATATGTGGCATGCTTACAAATGGTCCCCATGGAGTACCCCAGGGCTCAATGGTGCCACAAAGATTGTTCAACCTTTGCTTGACTATTTCCTCAATGTGTCTTTGCCTGCCTTTGTCCTGTGTCCCTCCTGTGCCAAGAAAGACAAGCCTGTAGACTGCCCACACACCCTAAGTCTCCAGAGTACAGGCAAGAATGACAACTGGCCACAAGAAGGTATAAAGAAAGCTTTAACCTAAGCTTCACCACTTAAGTCTGTTAGCCTCCGCAAGTTCTTTAAGCATCAGATGACCCACCAGTAGGATGGAAATTAATAAATACTCTCATCTTATTGTAAGAAAGAAATGGGATACTTTATATAAAGAGCTTGATACATACTCTATGCTCAGCATATAATAACTACTATTATTCATCATTCACACACCCACTTAATGCCTATAACGTGCCAAAGTCTATTATAGGGTAAATGCTACAAATAAAGTGGCGAGCAAAAGACCAAATCCCTATCCTCCTAAAGCTTGTATTTCAGTGAATGTTAATACCTTCTTCTGTCTCATGAAAAGAATGAGTTTAGATTTTTCTAGCAGGTACTTTTCAGCTCCAAAATTTATAATTTCTACGGAGAGGCACAGTTTCCCTCAGATAAAGCATAGCAACCAACATTTATAATTGTCTAACATTAGACATAAATTAATCTAGGAGTTTCCTATCAGTGGAGATGGACCACTTTAATGTAAACGGCACTTGCCAAGAAACTGTAGCCAAGATTTTTCATCCCATAAGAGGATTGCATCAGATGGCCTCAAAAATCCCTCCTAGATTTCTGATAAATATAAGCTAGACTTAAAGGTTTTTAGATCTGTCTTACCTTGTAAACATTTGTTAAATGAATGATTGGTGGTGCTTTGATTCTTGGGCCAATGATTCTGTTATTGGCGCCTGAGGCTTATGACCGCACTCATGCTGTGTACATCCTGTGTGTAGTTGTTGTTCCGTCTGTCTGTCATCCACACTCGATTCTGCCCTCCCTAAAGACTGGGGCTGCTTTTTAAATCTCTGCTAACCAGGACTGCACACAACCAAAAGCAAACACTAAGTGAACGTGTGTTGGAGGGAGACAGGGACAATATACGAGCAAATGAATGAATTCTTTGATCTACAGTTTTATGATTTATGAACATATCAACTGCACATCTCTTGTCAGAGATTTTTTAAAAGTCAAGATATAAGTGATAAAGATTCATCAGCAAAATAACAGAAGGGGTTCTAGGGTCTCTATTGGTCCCCGACCAATTGTTAACACTCCAGAGAGGACACCTTCTTTCTTAAACCAGTCAGATTAGAATAGAAACCTAAGTTCAGATCCCCTTGATAAGTGCTAAGAGGTGACCATTCAAACTTGCCAGAACTTATCCTCTAGGCCAGGGGTCAGCAAACTTCTTCCGTAAAAGGCCAGATAGCAACTATTTCCAGCTTTGCAGGCCAGATGTCCCTGTTGCAAGTACTGGACCCTGCTGTGGAGCAAAAGCAGCCGCAGACAACACATAAGCAAACCCGTGTGACTGCGGCCCGATAAAACTGTACTTATGGACATCGCAATATGAATTTCACATCATTTTCACGTCATCAAATATTATTGTCCTTTTGATTCTTAAGGGAGTGAAGCATAGGGGACTTGAAAGGCAGTGAAACTATTCTGTGTGATCCTGTAGTGGTGGCTGCACGTCATTATGCACTTGTTAAACTGTTAGAATGTGCGACAGAAAGAATGAACCCCAGAGCAAACTTTAGTGAAGAATAATGTATTAATATTGGTTTATTAGTATTGCTAGATTTTAACAACTGTACCACGCTAACACAATATGTGAATAGAGGAAACTGTGCCAGGGGTGAGGGAATGGGGGAGGTGGGTACAGGGAATTCTATGTACTATCTGTTCAATTATTCTGTAAATCCACAACTCCACTAAAAAAAAGTGTAAAAAAATATATCTCACACATGAAGATTTCTTTTGAAACCAGTTAGTGAGGCCCCAAGTAGCACAGTCATTGAATTGGGCCCAACAGTGATGGGAACGGCCTGGCAGGTGGTGTTAGGGCCTGTCACTCACCCTTGTCTTCACTGCAACGAGAGTCAGGGGCACCTTCTGCAGGGACTTGAGATCAGAAATCCCCCGATTTTTACAGTACTGTGGAATAACTTTCTGTGTTCATTTCTGAGATTAATCCTTACACAAGGGAAGGGAAAAAAACCAGGAGTAGGTGGGGCTGGCCCTGTGACCAAGTGGTTAAGTTCCCATGCTCCACTTTCCTGGCCCAGGGTTTTGCCTGTTCGGATCCTGGGGACGGACATGGCACCGCTCATCAGACCATGCTGAGGCGGTGTCCCACATGGCACAACCAGAAGGACCCACAACTAAAAATATACAACTATGTACTGGGGGAGCTTTGGGGAGAAGAAGGAGGAAAAAGAAGATTGGCAATAGATGTTAGCTCAGGTGCCAATCTTTAAAAAATAATAAAACAGGAGTAGGAAGGGAAGAAGGGAAGAAAAAGAAGAGAATATCCAGATTAAGCTCTGCTCAGCCTGCTCTTCTGAATCTCTGCTCAACATTCTCTAACTCAGGGCCCCCGGGAAGCAGACAGACACTCGCTTCCTTGTCCCCTCCTTGTGATCAGACTAGACAACGACTAGAAGGTGAACAGGGACTTGTAAATTCAGACAAATATGAACAAAACATTGTGTTCTGAGAAGGATGAAAAGAATTCAAGACTTGAGTTGGAGTGGTTTCCTTAGTTAGTGTTTAATCGGCACTTACCATGTATCTGGCACTGTGCTGGGTGAGGAAGAAAAGAAGAGTGAGCAGAATTGTGTGTCCCTGTCTTCAGGGAACTTATGATGTGAGATTTTTAGACACAAGGAGGCCATCTTTATTCTCTCTCTTGGAACAAAGAAAATTATTTGCTCCCTCTGCTCTTTAGTGCATCAAGATCCACACAATTCCTATGGAAACTCCCTTACCTCAAGCTCCTAGCTGTCTCTCCAGGACAAGCACCCACGCCTGAGCTCTCCAATAGAGCAGCCACTAGCCACATGAGGCCATTGGGCACTTAAAATACGGCTAGTACAATGGAGTAACTGAATGTTTCAATTTTATTTGGTTTTAATTAATTTCAACTTAATAGCTGATATTCAATTCAGTTGTTAGGAAATGTTTAAAGTATGTTTGAAACAACTTGAGTATGTGAATTGACTTTTTCAACTGTAACTTTTATGAAATCTCAATACAGATCAAGTGTTCCCCGTGAAAATTTTACATCCGAATTGAGATGTGCGCTAAGTATAAATGCACACTGGAAGTCAAACACTCAGTATGAAAAAACCGTTAAATAGTTCATTAATAACTCAAATATTGCTTACATGTTCAATTGTCATATTTTCAATATATCAGGACAAATAAAGTATATTATTTAAATTAATTTCACTTTTACTTTTTCAATGTGACTATAAGAAAATTTGCAATTCCCTACGTGGCTTGTATTATATTTCTATTGGACAGCACTGCTCTAAAATGACCACAGGTTCCTAACTGGTCTCCAACCTCCAGTGGCTCTAAGCTTTGCTCCTTTATCCCTTTGTGCCAGAAAGTCCCTTCTCAAAGTCTACTTTTCACATGGCAATTTTCCATTTAATCCCTCCCTTTTACCTGTCATATCAAATTATAACCTCTGAATTTGTAGTCAAGACTCCCCAGGCATGTCTCGACTCCATGCAGCCCACACCTCCCCACAGCCTATTCCTCTGTAATCTCATATTTATTTCCTATCATGCTGCCTATGTTCTAGCCAAACAAATGTTTTGCCAAGTCCATTTTAGTGTTTTATTCTTTTATTCCTTTCCCCAACATTTCTTTCTTCTAATTCCATCATTTCTCTTCTCTAATCCACAGCTTCCATCTTCTTCAAGGTATGTATCAAAATCTAACTCTTCCAGAAATGTTTTCCATAATAACATCAATGCTGACCCCTTTTCCTCAAATCCCAAATTACTTGGGCCTTTAGGTCCTGCATAGCATGATGCCCTTGTCAACGTGTCTGAGTGCTGGGCCATAGTTCTTGTGCAAGCCACCCTGTGTTCATGACTTGTGTCCCCAGCTAGCCAACAGGTTCCCGCAGAACAGCTGCAATGCCTGCTCAGTTTATATCCCCCAACACCTCCTGCAGTGATTAATAAATACTTACGAAAGAACAGCCGATACTATAATAAATCTTAAAGAAAGAGGCGTATAGACAGAGAATAGGGTTTTCATGTGTTGATACTTCTTCCTACAGATGTGTCTTATGTGGTCTGAGACCACATCTGGCATGTCACCTTTCACGTGATTTGTGGAAGAGACACACCTTTGTCAAAGGCTTCATTTGCCCAAAGCGTTTTACAATAAAGGCCCCTTGGTTTTAAAGCAGACATTTGTACAGGCAGAGCTGTTAGCCTTCTATCTAAAAGATTACTTACCATTTCTCCACATCAAGAGCAACCCTTTACCAGATAGCCTTAGTGCTCTCTCAAAATCATTAGTTCTCACTATTGGGACTGTTTGTAATTTGCTTTTTAGTCGACGTATTGAGCAAATACAGTCTTAGAAGAAAAGTTCCCTACAAATTTTAGTCCAAAACCATTCTTCCCAACCTCTAATACACAGGCAGTGAAAAGAGGCTTAAAAAATGAGGACGAAATAAAAATATTTTCAGATAAAAGTTAGCTGAGAGCATTTGTCACCAGTACACCCGCATTACGAAGAACATGAAAGGGTGTTCTCAGGCTGAAGGAAATGCTACTAAATGGAAACTTGCTTCTACAGAAAGAGAAGAAGAACATGAGAAATTGTGGGGCGGCCGGCCCGGTGGCGCAGTGGTTAAGTTTGCACATTCCGCTTGGGCGGCCCGGGGTTTGCTGGTTCGGATCCCGGGTGTGGACACGGCGCCGCTTGGCAAGCTATGCTGTGGTAGGCGTCCCACATATAAAGTAGAGGAAGATGGGCATGGATGTTAGCTCAGAGCCAGTCTTCCTCAGCAAAAAGAGGAGGATTTGCAGCAGTTAGCTCAGGGCTAATCTTCCTCAAAAAAAAAAAAAAAAATTGTAGGTAAATATAAAATACTATTTTTTTATTCTTGTAATTTCCTTAAAACTCAACTATTAAAAGTGACAATAATAACATTGTAAGGAGACATTTATAATATGTATATAACTAAAAATCATGACAGCAATACAACAAAGGATAGGCAGAGTAGGTAAATGGAACAACACAGTTGTAAAAACTATTATATTTGTGCAGTAGAAAGAGTCAGGTATGGAATGTGAAGGGTAAGGTATAAAGAGAGGGGTCGAAAATGTGAAGGGGTACAATGTTGACTTAAACAGCTTTTGATAAGTTCAGGATATATTGCCATGCCAGAACAGCCACAAAAAATGAAATGAAGTAAATCAAATTAGGTATAGCTAAGAAGCCAGTAAAGAAAATTAAATGGAATATTAAAAAATATTCAATTATCCCAAAAGAAGAAAGGAGCAACAGAAGAGCAAAAAACAGAGGAGACAAATAGATAACAAATAACAAGCTGGAAGACATTAAACTATCAATAATTACATTAAATGTTGGTGAAATAAGGGGCCAGCTCCGTGGCTGAGTGGTTAAGATCTCGCGCTCTGCTTCGGCGGCCTGGGGTTCGCCAGTTCAGATCCTGGGCATAGACCTACACACCACTCATCAAGCAATACTGTGGCAGCATCCCACATAGAAGAACTGGAATGATTTACAACTAGCATATACAACTATGTACTGGGGCTTTAGGGAGGAAAAAAAAAAAGAGGAAGATTTACAACAGTGGTTAGCTCAGGGCTAATCTTCCTCACACGCACACACAAAATGTAAATGAAATAAACACCCCAATAAAAAGAGACCAACTGTTAGACAAGATTAAAAAAAAAAAACAAAGCACAACTCAACCGTATGAATTTTGTAAGAAACTCACTTTAAACATAAAGGCATAAGTAGGTTGAAAATAAAAGGATGGAAAAAATAGAACATGCAACCGGTGTGGCTGTCTTACTATCAGACAAAATAGACTGCAAGGCAAAAAGTTTTGCAAGAAATGAAGAGGGATGTTTCATAATGATACTAGGGTCAGTTCCTCAGGAAGACATACCGATTGTAAATTGCATAAATGTACATGCATGTAATAGAAGAGCTTCAAAATATAGAAAGTAAAAACTGACCAAACCTAATGGAGGAAATAGACAAATCCATAGTCATAGCTGGAGATTTCAGCATCCTTCCCTCAGTAACTACAGAACAAGCAGACAAGAATCAGCAGGAATACAGAAGATCTGAAAAACCCTAGTAACCCACTAGAATTAATTGAGAGCCACAGAACTCTTCACCCAGCAACTGGGAGAATACGCATTCTTTCCAAATGCACGTAGAACATTCACCAAATTAGACACATTCTGGGCCATAACACTTCCCCATGGCTCTCAGACTCCTGCCCCGTCTAGTGAGAATCACTAGATTTTCTGCAGTAGCCATGGGCATCTGAGAAATTTCACTGACGTCTGGCAAGCATTGCCAGATCCACTGACAAAAAGAGTTCCAGCCACCAATCCATGCACGCACCCACCCAACCATTCATTCATCCAGTGCACGTGTATTGAGAGATAGGTGTGGACCCAGCACTTTGTTAGATACTCTGCAGGGGACAGAACAAAATGATTGCCTACTTCAGCTTTGAACAAGCAACAATCTAAACGAGAAAATTTTGAAAAATGCAGGGGAAAAACAGATGGTATGTATGCAAATAACATAGGAAATCAGAGTAAAGAAAATATCATTTCAGGTTAGGGTTAGGGGACATGAACTGTTGTGTCAGAGAGGTCTGAGTTTGAATCCCAATTCCACCACTTGCTGGTGTCATCTTAGGCAATTTACTTAAGGTTTCTGAACCTTAGTCTCCTTGTCTGTATAAGAGATACAAGACCTCATTGGGTTGTCAAAATTATATGAAATAAACCCTGGAAGACATTTAGCACAGGCCCTGGCACAGAGTAAGCTCAATAAATGTTAGCTATTTTTTAAAATCCTAATTTCATCACTTACCAACTTGGAAAAATTAGAAAGGTATCTAACAGTACAATGGAGAGTTGTTCAGCAGTGTGACCCTAGAAAATTTACAACCAGTCTATAAATGAGTTTCCTCATCTGTGAAAGAGGGGAAAATATCATATAGCTCAAGGTAGAAAGCACTTAACACACTAAGTGCTCAATAAATAACTATCATCCCTGACCCTTGAGAGAGGAAGTAGGATCATGAGCTGTACCTTGAAGCAAGTATACAGTTTGACTTTGCGGAATGGAGTGAAGAGAGCATACCAGTTTCTAAGATGTTTTGTATGAAAGTGTTCAGCAATGTTGAAAACTTAGTAAGCATTCATCATATTTTAGAGTATGTGTTTGTATGTGCACACGTGTATGTACAAGTTTTAAAGAAAACAAAAGAATACAGGAAACAGAAAGGCAAAAAAATGAGATAAACAGATTCCTAAAAATAAGTCCAATTTTACTCAAAAAGCCACACAAAATACAAACTATAATTAGGAATCAATTTGGAAAGAAAAAAAGCCACAGGTCCAATCACCAAATAAGTGCAACTTTTAACAACTCTGAGATGCCACTTTTCTTAATATATCATTTGTTAGTCACGATTTCCTAATCCGTTTAGAGGATCCTGTTCTTATGTGCAAATACAGGGTCCTAGCCTCCCACAAAGCCTTACCCAGTATCTGGAGCTCCCCAGGTTGTGTCTCCTTCATGCTTATGAAGATGCCCTGTCCAGCTACTATATGAATCTTCTATTTGTCCATCTTCTGCCCTGGCTGTGCTCTGGTGCTGTTGGCTTCAGAGGCCCTGGTGCCTTAGAAGCTGCATGAAGGTACGTATCGCTACCTCCAGGGTTCACCAATGAGCCCCTCAGCTGGACACTGCCTCTGCCTCCAGGTATCACGGCTGCTGACAAACTGAAATGCTTGAAGTGTACATTAGTTTGCTAAAGCTGCCATAACAAAGTACCATAGACTGGCTGGTTTGAACAACAGAAATTTATTTTCTCACGGTTCTGGAGCCTAGAAATCTAAATTCAAGGTGTTGGTGGGGTTTCATCTGAGACCTCTCTGCTTAGCTTGGAGATGGCTGTCTTCTCACCATATCTTCACATGGTCTTCCCTCCGCGTGTGTCTGTGTCCTGATCTCCCCTTCTTCTAAGGGCACCAGTCATATTGGATTAGGACCCAGCCTAATGACATCATTTCAATTTAATTACTCTTTAAAGCCCCTGTCTCCAAATATATTCTGAGGTACTGGGGGGGTTAAGACTTCAACATATGAATTTTGGGGCAACACAATTCAGTCCATAACAAAGGACAAAAGCAGACCCGTGTCCTGTGGAATCCTCAAGGAGCCCAAGGCAGGCAAATGCGAGGAGAATGTTTTGTCCTCCTTCAGTGTTATACTTGTCCACATGGGTACCAAAGGCAATACTGCTAACAAAGGGACTATTTCAGTTTTTACTTAAACCTCTCACTCATACCTCTATATTAGACACAGATTCAAGTCCAGGCACAAGACCCCTCTGATACAAATTCAAATGGCTTTGTGAAACACCACAAGGATGTTTGGTGTATGTGAACCTAACTTTTATGGTTGAATTCCCAGAAGACGAATAGATCCTCCGAAAGCAAACCCTTAGAGCACTGTTTCTCTAAGTGGGTCCCACCAGCCACAGGGATTGGCCAACAGTCTATCAAGTTGGCTACGGATGGCTTGGTAATTTCAGGGGAAGGCAGTGGAATTTTTAATTTACATTATTTTGCAGATTTGAAAATGAAGGATTGATTATTATTGTCACAGAAATCTCATATCATTTCCAAAAACAGTTACATTTTTAAACCTTGCTCATGCTCTACAAAGCACTGTATTGGCCTATTCTCGCTAGCATTCAATTAATAAAAGGTGGTTTGTCTTAGATAAAGTATTTTACATCATTTGCATGTTACCGCTCATGTTTCTTAAATTAGCATTTTTCCTTTAACTATGGTATTATGTTATGCCACCAATTTGAAATTGGATCAAGGCCTCAAATATGATTCATTCAAGTATAAAAGTCATGATTAAAATAGTAACAGCAATACTATATTTCAAAATAAAATCATAAACATAAAGAGTGAAAAGGATGCTAATGTAAATATAGTCTGTGAGTCTGTACTGAGATAAGTGAATCTCTGAACATGGTAATTTCCCATAGCAGGTGAAAAAGAAAGTTACCTATGTGAAATACCACCATTACTATCTGAAAATTTGATTTAATGATGGAGCAACCCCCTCATTTCTAGCAGCCAGTGCACTGGCTAGTACTCAGTGAATTTCTTAAGTACAAAGCCATTTGACACTCTTGTTTCATGTTCAAACAAAGCTCAGTGGCCTTGTTTTTAAAGAAATTGATTAATCTAGTAATTGGAGAAGAGAAAAAATCTACAGAGCCATGGCTCAACTTATGCTGCTCACAATAAAAATAAATTAATAAATCAGATATTTCCAAAAGCTTCTAAAACCAGCCCCAAAGTTCAGAAAAACAATATGATACTTAAAGAGAAAATAGAGGAGCTAATGACAAAATTCCCGTATCAGGTGACATTATTGGTATCAGATGACATCAACAGCATTCACTGTGGAAGAGCAATGATGAGCCCATGTGCACACTAGCAGAACTTTGCTTAAAAATTGGATGAAATATTTTGATGTAAAGAGATAAGCAGTTTCTGAAATGGAAAGTACCCATTTCAGAAAGATGTGCTTGCCAATTTTCTATGTATCACTGAAAATCAGTGTTATAGGAGTAAACTATTTTATTAATTAACAATCAACGTGTGAGCTCTGTTTTTCATTTGAAAGATATTTGAAATCATTGTTGACAAAGAGGTCCCGTTAGGTATGAACTTGAGCAAGTCACTCGGTCTCTTTACTTCCATTTCCTCACCTGTGAGCTGAGTGTTGGGCTCCGTGACCACTAAGGTTCTTTTCAAATCGCCCAAGTGGCTCTAGTTCTCTGGCCACTGAAGGTGGGCAGTCCTGGGCTAGAAGAAGAGTGTGGGTCCATAAGCCCTTTGACTTCTTGCTGTTCAGAAAGGTAGCAGTGTATGATAGTTAGAATAATGGCTCCAGAGTGAGGCAAATCCAGATTAGTCTCTCTATGCCTCACTTTCCTCATACATTAAGTGGGGACAATGTGATGAGATCACTTACCACAAAGTGTTGTTGCGAGTATCAAAAACAGTTACTTAACAGAGTTCTTGACATGTAGAAAGCACCCACTGTAAGCTATTATTACTGTTGTGAGTATTTATTATTATTATTATTACCTCCCTTCTAACTGAGATCAGTTGGCAGTGAGGCCAGCTTGTGGGAAGAAATAAATTTAGGAGGGGAAGAAAAGCAAAACTCTAATTATTTATCACAACATCTTAGAGAAGAAAACACGTCTGGTTGGAGCTTGTTCCCAAATGGGGAAACTGAGGCAATGAGCTATGAATTGCAGGCCAAAGGCTGTCCAGTGAGTCAGTGATGGAACCTGGAACAAAGCCCAGAAATGGGTTTCCCGAGGATAGTTAAACAGGATGTTCAAATCTCATGAAATCTTATGAGATTGCCTAACAAGAACGTGTCCTACTTTCTCTACCCTAACTTCAGCTTGAAGGCCCTCATTCAAAGAAAGGCACGTGGGCACATCCACTGACTGTAGAGGGTATGGGAATGTACAAAATTTTAAGAATATGAGGACTAGTGATGACAAACTCTCTGAAATAAGTTTCTCTTCTCAGAGCTCTCTCATAGAGTCTCAGAGCATTGATAAATAAGGTAATAAATACCTCCCCATCCAACTACAGGGACAGAGGTCGTGGAAAAGTGCTGTAGGATGACCCACCTGGCCACAAATGGAAAAGCTGCAACAATCACTGACCACACGCACACTCATTGAAGATAAAAGTGTGCTTTGTCCTCATCTTCACTTACCTCCAAGATACATAGGGCATGCTCACTAAATATTAATTAAATAAAATCCTTGCTGCCTCTTACCATTCTCCAACTAATACTCTAGATTTACGTTAACTGAATGCAGCTATACTCCTGCTATCAGAGACATTTAAGATCAAACTTGAAAATTTAACCTAGCATGTATAAACATTTACTGTTACTTAGCTCCCCCATATTTATTCCCTGATGAGACAATCACCCACTCTCATTCTCACTCATGCAGTCTGGATGGGGATGACTCCACACCCCCAGCTCAAAAGGAGAGTATGTGACCCAGGACTAGATAATCAGAGCACCACATTTTCCTGGTCTCAGTATTTGGCTCAGAACATGTGACTCAAAAGGGGCCAGTGAAGGACTAGGAGACGTTTTCTGGAGCTGCCGAAAAAGAAGCAGAGATTTTGTTTCCAATGGACTTAAACCTTGGAGCATGTGACCCGCCCCACCAAAGGCCCGTGAATAAAGGCAGACAGGTAGGGCATAGAGCTGAGAGATGAAAGAAGCCGCATCCTGGTGATGTTGCTGGCCCCTTGAATTCAGCAGTAGTCAAACCAGCCTAACACCCTTGACTATTTAGTTATGTGACCAATAAATTCTTCTCATAAAAACTAGCAAAGTCAAACGATACAGAGAAGATTAGCATGGCCCCTGAGCAAGGATGACACACAAATTCGGGAAGCATTCCATATTTTTAAAGGAGCACATATGCATGGTGATGGATGGAAATTAGATTACTAGGGGTGAGCACAATGAAGTGTGTTCAGAAATTGATAAACAATAATGTACACCCAAAATTACACAATGTTATAAACCATTATAATCCCAATAAAATTACTTGGGGGAAAAAAAGAAAACTAGCCAATTCAAGTTTATTTCTATATTTGTCACTTGAACTCGACCCCTGTATTAGTCTGCTAGCGCTGCCATAACAAAGCACCACAGACGAGGTGGCTTAAACAGCAGAAATTTATTTTCCCTCAGTTCTGGGGCCCAGAAGCCCATGATCAAGGTGTTGGCAGGTTTGGTTTCTCCTGAGGCCTCTCTCCTGGGCTTGTAGATGGCGGCCTTCTCACTGTGTCCTCACATGGCCCTTTCCCTGTGGTTGCACCCCTGGTGTCTCTCTGTGTGTCCAAATTTCTTCTTCTTAAAAGGACACCAGATATATGAGATTAGGACCCACCCTAACGGCCTTATTTTAACTTAATCACTTCTTTAAAGGCCCTGTCTCCACATAAGTCACCTTCTGAGGTATTAGGGGGTTAGGGATTCAACATACGAATTTGGGAGGATATAATTCAGTCCATAACAACCAGTACAAGTTAAAAGGAGAGTTCAGAAAAACAAGGGGAAGACAATTATCAAAGAAACTATATGAAAGGACTCACCAGAGATCCAAGATAAACATTTCTAAATTGAAAGTACCCACCCACTCAATGAAACAGACACTCACTAAACCCCATCGCTGTGAAATTTCAAAATGATAGGGAAAAACAGAAGACTCTACGGGATTTTAGGGTGAAGAAAAGAGGTCACCCACAAAGGAATAACAATCAGACTGGCACCAGACTTCTCCTCAACAACACTGGGAGCTAGAAGACAGTTGAATAATGACTTCAAAGTTCTAGGGAAAAGATACTTCCAACCTTAAATTCTCTACCCAAACTATCACTTAAGTTGAGAGCAGAATAGAACCATTTTTAGGCATTCAAAACTCAGAATTTATTTTTAATATGCTTTTTTAGGGGAGCTATTTAGAATATTCCCCAGCAAAAGAAAAGAATAAATTAAGAACAAAGAAGATGTGGGCTCCAAAAACTAGAAACTATGAGGAAGTCCCAGAGTGATGACCATTCCGCTTCTAGAAAGCAGTCAGCCAGAAGATGGGGGGCCCAAGGAGGGGTATCTGGGGAAAACTGAGGGAGGGTATTTAATAGAACGTCTATTTGGATCAAGTATTCAAGAGTAAATTAAAGATAGAATAAAAGCAAACAATGCCAGAAAAAGAAAGGAATTAGAGACCATAGAGAAAACCCAAAGCTCTACAAAAGAAGAAATAAAATTGGAGTACAAAATCTGGCTCTGCACGAAACAGTTAAGATGATCTTCAGTTCTTAGACTGAACCCATAGACAAAGCAGAGAACAGTTACCGTTTCAAAGCAGAACGTAAACATTATCAATCTTGACAACGTGAAAGTTCAAATGATAGAAGTTGGGAGGTGGAAGGCAGGAAGGAGAGCTGAAGGGAAGGGTACAAATGCAAATGTCCCCAACTGGCAAGGTCAAAAAATATCTATAGATGAACAAGAAATAGAGTGGTAAGTTCATGATGCAAAGTTTCAAAGGAAAATTGATAAAAGAAATGGAAAAGTGATAACGTTAAATTAAAAGACTGATGGAAGGGGGATGGAGGATTGTAAAATCAAGATAGATCAATGGCAGACATTCAATAACTAATATCTAAAATTGATCAATCAAAAGACAGGAATATAAACATTTTATTTAGAGATACGGGAAGAAACAGAAAAAAGATGCCAAGTGGCTGCCCTAGAGAAAAGGACAGGTGTTAGGAAAGGATGAGGCAAGGAACTGTGGCTTTTATTACCAGAGTTCTAAACTATTTGATTTATTAAGCAAGGTCAGTTATTTTATAAATTTATTTAAAATTTTTTTAAATGATTTTAAAGTTTCCTCCAGGATGACTGCCAAATGACTTTTAGGCCCTGATTTCACGTATAGATCCTAATTCTCATGGGCAGCTGCCAGGTGCCAGCGCCAAGAAGTCCTCAGGCACAACCCCCAGTCTTTTCATCCATCTTGCTGTGACACCGTAAGCAGTGAAGCTTCCATGGTCTTCCATAGGTCAACGGCTTTTAATAGCATTTGGTGTTTATAGGGTGCCTTTCATCTGAGGACTGCTGTGCATGTTACAACATCATCTCAGCATGTTCAGGTGGAGAAGGTAGGAGGCAGGTGCTATTAACCCCATTATGCCCATGGGAAAACTGAGGCAAAGAACTCTCATAACCAACCTGCTGGGTTGCTTCTGTCACTCAGAATTAAGGGGATAACTTCTGAGGTTCAGGACCCTGCAAGGGATTCTGCGAGGGCCCCGGGAGGGAGTATCTGGGGGTATCTGGTGGGAGCGTATTTAGTAGGATGACTATTTGGATCAAGTATTCGGGAGTAAACGAAAGATGTAATAAGAGCAAACAGTGCCAGAAAAAGAAAGGAATTAGAGATCATAGAAAAAACCCAAAGCTCCACAAAAGGGGAGACAAAATTGTAGTATAAAACCTGGGCTCTACACTAAACAGTTAAGATGATCTTCAGTTCTTAGACTAAACCCATAGACAAAGCACAGAACAGTTATGGTTTCAGAACAGAAGGCTTTTTAAAGTACTGAAGAGGATTCTTTCTGAAGACAGTTGTGAGTGGGCTTAATTATGGGCTTTATCTTTTCTGTCTTTTGGCTGAGTGATCTAAAGCCAAAGAAGGGTGGCCATGGGAGAAGGGAGTAAGTCACAGAGCGTGGATGAGGGTGGGGAGACAGGATAGAAAGACCTAGTTAATTGTGGGCAGTTATCCATTCACTATCAGAGAGTATTACAACACGCCTATTAGGTTTTCAGTTCTGTGCTTGATGCCAGGAAGAATTGAAGGAAGAATAGAATTGGTGCCCATTCATCAGTAGCTTAAAATTTACTTGGATTCATTCCCAGAGTGATGATGATGTGAAATATACACATTTCAAAATATGGAAGCAGTGCTGCACTGGGAGGTAGAAACAGAACAGTAAGTGAAATAAGATTTTAGGGGAAAGTAACATGAGCAAGGGCTTGAACACTCATTCTTTTCAACCTGTATTTCTTCATTAAGCATCCACCATAGACCAGGCACTGTGTTAGGGGCTGAATATATAGTACTCGGTCCGTGTTCTCATGGGCTTATAATCTAGACTATTGGAGGAGAAATAGCTGGCAGGGGGCGTGCGGTGGGAAGGGGTGGTCAGGAAAGCCTCCCAGAGGAGGTAACATCTGTAAACTGAGATCTAAAGAAGGATTGGACACTGTGCCTGTGACATGGACAGAGAGCTTCTGGGCAGAGGGAGGGGACTGCCCAGACCAGGAGGGCAGTGGAAGAAGAGGCTTCAAGGAAAAATAAGGGCTTGGGCTCAAATTTGAAAATCCTTCCCTGGGGTCATCAAGCTTTCTTCTCCTCGGCCAGGACTCTTCCCTCCACTGACACTATTTTTGCCCAATTGAGTTTAAGAAAAATATTCCTCTTCTGTTTCCAAATCTGTCGTTCTCTTGCCTTCCCTATCTTTAACAGCGGCATCAAGGAAGTGTCTATTACTGAAAAAAATCTCCTGCCAAATGGTCTTTTAATTTTTCAGTATTTCTTATTAAGAATATTTTCCCGTTTGTGTGACTTCATTGCCCAGGAACTGATTCTATCACCACAAAGTTACATCTTGAATCTGATGAGGGACACCAATGTCTGGCAAAGGACCTACCTGCAAATCAACAGATGGACTCCAGGTGGAATTCCAGCCAAGCCAGCCAATGGAGCTGTCCGATCACCCTGGGTGACCCCAGGGGAGCAAAATTCCAACTTCGGGTGTCACCAAGGAAGGAGCGTGCTGCACTCTCAGCCCCACTTGGTGCCCATGAAGGAGGCCAGGAGTCAGAGGGTTGGGACAGCAACTCAGCTTACTAGCTTGATAACTGAGGAGGAATACTCCCTGACCTTTCTGTGACTAGGACTCTGGGCCAGATGGAAGGAAATCCCTTGGATTCATGCACATCAGCAGCTACAACCTGCCTTCTCCACATGTCAAAAGAAATGGGTCCCCAGTCAATCTTTTTCTGGAACAAGAGCAATAGGCAGCACGTGACAGAGAGTAACTCAGTGGTTCCTGTGTGCTGGGCCAGTCCTGAGCGCTGCTGACTTCCCCAGCTCTTCAATGCCCTCCCTCTATGGCCTGTTCCACCCAGTCTTTGCCATTCACTTAAGTGTAAAGAGCTAAACTCAGGAACACGCTCTCCTCATCACTCAAGACAAGGCTGACCAAGTGAAAACAAGCAGATCCTGTCTGGGCAGAGCTGGCTGAGTCCTGGGGCCCAGCCACCACGCTCCCTCAGACCCACGGAGCCCACGGAGGGCAGATGGGCCTGGGTTGGCTCGACTCCTCAGGATCACCTCCTGTCTCCACTGCAAAGCACATCCTCACTCTCCTAGTGCCCCAGACACAGCCTGTTACACGTCTCTCTGCTCTCCTAGAAGCAGATGATTGATATTATTAGTAATAATAAGTTATTAACTAAGTTATTAGTAGTAAATATTTTATTAGTTATCAAAATCAGAATAAATACTTATCCTCATTACTAATAGTAGTAAATTTAACTGTTTGTTTTATAAGAACCTGTGTAAGGTTAATGGGTTTTCCATGAGTCCTCAGGAAATAGGCATGCAGCTTCCCAGGCACAATATTTTCTTAATTAGCAAAATTAAAAACTGAGTAAGAGAATCTACACTCTGCTACTCTTGTGGGTCAGTTGTCCTTTCCTCAACAGGGTTTTATGCTCTCACAAGGTCCAGGCTCCCTCTAATGGTCATATTTGGTTACAAAGGAGTTCCTCTGGTTCGTCCAGAAATCTGGTCTGCTCTGTCCCCATGTGGGACATATAATAGCCATGAAGAGGATATGGCCTATCGGACTCTGTGGTGCCTTCTGATATTTGGGAGTATAAAGCCTACAAATTGGCGATAAAAGTAAACAAGCTGGCTGCTCACAGGGCAAAACCAGAGAGGAAGATCCCATCGTCCTTTAAAAAAAAAAAAGACAGTTTATATATACTTAATTAAATAGGAAATTAAGAGTTTATCTAAGTTTATTAAAGGCAGATGATTTACACATGTGTAGTTTGTGCTGAAAAATCCCAAACAATAACTAATAAAAGCAAAATCACTATTTCCAAAGTTATTTTAAATATTGCCTCTCCGGCGTCCATTCTGAAGATGGTCAAACAGGACTGCTGTTTAACCATGAAGGATTTTACCTGTGCTTGATTCTTCCCCCTCCTGGAAACTCTCTCCAGAAACCCAGTAAAGTAACTGAAAAGGACAAGAGAATAGGAGAGGAGATTACAGAGCAGGAAGACGTCAACGTATTTTGGGAAGATGGAAAGCACACCTAAGTGCGGTCCCCAACTTAGTCAGAAGGGAGAAGCTGGCCCCTAGATGCTGCAGAGGAGGACACCGACGGGAATCCGTCCCGTGGAGTCCAGCCCTGACACCCGCAAAGGCTCGGGAGCCAGAGGTATCTGGTTTGGGAGGTGGGGGCAGGGAGTAGAGCTGAAAACATCCTGAGGCTCCAGCATGCCCTAGGATCTCTGCATCCAGCCAGCAGGCAAGAGAAAAAGAAGATGGAGACTCACACATGAGAAATTATGGGCCAGGCCTGGAGGTAGCACATGTTCCATCAGCCTATATTCCACTGGCCACAGGGTAATCACATGGCCACAACTACATGCACGAGAGGCAGAAAAGGTAATCTAGCTCTGTGTCCAGAAGGAAAAGGGCACAGGTTTCGGTGATCACATAGCAGCTTCTGCCACAGGCTAAAACTGTTCTGATTGATGGAGTACATTATGAAGTTCAAGGAGGGAACATACCACTTTCATTTCAGCTACACTTCTCAGTGCTCTGTCACCGGGCCCTCCCTGAATACTAGATGCTTTATAGCATAAACCGGAACTTCTCTGGGGGCTCGCTTTGTGCGTTTAATGATATTGCATTGTGTTTACTCCATGTCAGGCATGGTTTTCAGTACTTTACACACATACGCTTATTTAGTTCTCACACCAACCCTGTGAGGTAGATACAATTATTATCATGCCCCATTTTACAGATGAGGAAACTGAGGCATAGAGAGGCTACCTTGTAACTGGCCCTGATCACTCAGCAACCCAGCGGCAGAGCTGAGATGAGAAATCAGCCAATCTGGTTCCAGAGTCTCTGCTCTTAACCTAAATTCCACTACCCCAAACTGACCCCATATAGCATCAATAAGAACATCCCTTAGGTTATGTCAAGTATAGGGAAAGGATATTTACGTGTTGCTCAGGAGCTGTCCTGGAATTCGTGGCTCTACACAGTGCAGCAGCCATTGTCAGTTTGGATCTTAACCCGGAAGTTCCATCTCCTCCCCACAGCAACAGTGAGTGTGATCCAGATACCAATCACTCAGACTAGAGAGCTATGGAAAGCATCAGTACCAGCAGCTGTTCCTGGGGCCATGGCCAGGCTCTGGCATTGTGCAGGGCACACTGAGGGAAGCCCTCCACCTGGGCAATGTCCTAGATAAAGGCGATTGTAAACACTCCTGAGAGAGCCCACTAAGGGCTTAGTCATCACGCTCCCTAGTGTGATATGAGTAGGTAGCATTTTTTTGAGCATTTAATCCACGTCAGGCACTGTCACATAGTGTTTTGTGACCAGCACCTTTCTATTGATAAATAGGGTTTGCAGGTACTAGGAGCCTTTAGCCCCCACCCCAACCCAATGGGTTATGAGACAATCCTGCTATTATTATGACCCCAATTTAGAGATGGGGAAACCCAAACCCATACAGCTGGCAAGCAGCAGAGGAAGGTCATCCCCAAAGACTTCGTGCTATTGGGCAGCATCCAATGTGAGCAGCATGGAAAATGTAGGAGGGAGCTATAGGGCCTGGGAGAAGAGGAGCTCAGACTGGACCCCGATGAAACCATGTCCTTGGCTGTGCATTTGGGTCACTTCTTTAGTGAGATGGAGCTGGAAATGTAGGAGAACTTTACATAGAACTCGGTTACAGCTACGCATAGTTGTGTTCGTGCTAATGATGGTATCAGCTAACCCTGTTATCTCTACAAGGTCCCTCCAAGTATTGTGATCACTGTCTGGACAGAGAGGACTGCACTATTGCAGTCAGGATTCTGGCGTCCAGAGGGGCAGACCGGATAAGCACATCCCCCATGATGTTTTAACAAGTCGAACATTTGTGGACACCCCTCCTGTTTCATGTGCCAACATATATAATTACAAGTACCCATGAACATGTAAGTAAGTATGTGCACGATACTCATATGTGAGTGAAACAAGCATTTACACACCTGGGTTAAAGTTCCACATCTTCTATCTATTCATTGTAAGACCTAGGGCAATTTTTAATTCTCTCTGATGCTCAGGTTTCTCCTCTTAAAAGAATACCTCTCTCACAGGGTTACTGTATTTCAAATGTATTTGAAACCTCTTTATAAATCAGAAAACTTGATTCAAGAATGTAAGTGATGGCATGTATATGTATCTATGTATAACGCACATACTGTAACAGCCCGGTTGAAATTTTTATCTTGTTACTTCTGTCCATGTTTTCACAAACTGCAAGTGAGATTTCTCCATCTCTCCTTGTCTGCTCCTGGAAGCACATTCCTTGGGGAATGATATGAAGGCTATGCTTTGGAGGATGTTTGCCTTATTTTTGATGCTCAGGAACAATGTGCTTTTGTGAAAAGGCATTAAATAGTACAGATGATTGGCAGCATTAAAGAGGAAATCTTCCAGATGCCACCTCTATCAGACTGACATGGGGATCAGATGAAGTCACATCTTTATCAAAAGTTATCCTCCCAGGCTTGAGGGCTACCTTCCATGGAGGGCAGCACGTCCAGGCACTTTCTGTAGGTAACAAGCAGTGTGGGGGATGCCTGAGGGCCCAGAATGTACTCTGGTGGGAAAGCCCAGAGGGGAAGGTCATCTCAATGCCATAGGAAGAACATAAAAATGAGAACATTGACTTCTCTCTTGGTTCCACCCACTTTGGGCAGGTTGGATCTTCTCTGATCCTATTTTCCTATCTGCACAATGATGAAAAAACAATATCGTCCTGACAGCCCCCCTGGGGTTGTCAAGGGGACAGTCTGGGTACAGCATAGGAAAGCACTTTGCTACCAATATAGGTTACAACTTAGGATACAGTTAGGCCTTGGGAGCCTGGTATCTGATTATAGAATCACTTAGTTCCACTTTCTCAGAGGTTTAGCAACACACTGGTGGTCACCGTGTAGGAAAAATAAAACTGGGTAGATTACTAATGGGAAATGTGTTCTCACGGACAGGAAGGGGTGGCAGCAAGGCCAGAAACAAAGAGAGCTTTCTCCCGCATCCACCATTGGTCGTGAACTGGGAAAGCCGAGCTAGACATGGAGCAGAGCCACCTGGTGCTCATTCCACGGGGTGATTGGGTAACCAGATTCTTGGCGCTGTGGCCCCAAGTGGTTACACTTCATCCATCTCTTGGCGCATTAATATCACAGCTTCGGGGGAGGGAGGGACGGGTGAGAAGGGAGAGAGGCCCCTTTGACAATCCCTTTCTCCGGCTGGCCAAGAGACCAAGTCCAGCCAGAAACTAAAAGCACAGACAGGAGACCCCACTCCCCACCTATGTGAGCCCTGGATCTTGAGCAGGAGAGCTTCAAGATGATGATACGATGACAAGGTGATGCTCCAACCCCCAGTCAATAACGTGGGCCTTTCCTACACGCGTTCACACAGGGCTGGTGGGCCTGCCCTACCTGCCTACATCCAGAGCAACCACATCCCCCACACCATCTTCCATCTCAGCTCATTGGAAACACATCTGCCAGGGAGACTTTTCAGAGGTTATCAGGAGCGACCCAGAGAGAGGAGCTGAGTGCAGTAAGTACTGCGCCTTTGTGGCTCGGTGACTGGGCCCTTCCCCTGGGGCCTCCTGGCAGGGAAGGCAGTGTTGGCTCTTATTGGGGGAATTTGAGCCACTTTGCCTAGCCTGGGGTGAGCAGGAGAGAGGTGTGGCCAGACAGGAAGACGGGAGCCCTGTGCCTCTCAGAGTCCAGCCGTTGCACTGAGGGGCCTCAGAGGGGCCTGGAAAGTCTCCAGACTTCAGCCTCTAAAGAAATAAGGGACTTCCTCGCCGAGGGGTCTTCACAAAAGAGTGATCCACGGTGGTTAGATGCCTGAACTGTCCTGTAAGGTGGGTGCCTGGGACTTATTGCTGTCTGACGTCTGTTGTGTTCACCTCGTGCCTCCTGAAGTGTGGAAGGATCCAGAGCCCTCGCAGAAACTTCTGGCAGCTGAGCTAGAAGTTTCTCTCGAACTGCAACACGGCCCACAGGGCCCCTTCACTACTGCCGGCCGGGCTGGGCTGGAGTGCCTTGCCCAGGAGAGGCTGCCCAGTGTGCCTGGGCCCCAACCCCCACAGACCAGGTACTGGGTTGATGGGTATGTCTGTGTATTTCTGCTTAAGGATGGGAGGATTGGTGTTGAAAGCAAGTCCCCACAGCCTGGTGCTACCCAGCTGGCCTAAAATCCTCAGGGCAGCAACCACACTGCCCAGACCCAAACTTAGGGTATAATTGTCTGACAAGTATGAATATGAATATATGGGGAGCAGGCGGCAGATTATTTGATATGAAGTCTTTGATCAAGGAACTCAAGGGCTTGTGATTTTCCCACCTGTTGAGCAATCTGAGGCCAAAAGCTGTGGGAACTGGATAGACTCGGAAGACGAGCTGCCCCATTACAAGCTGTGTGACCTCAAACAAGTTCCTTAGCTTCTCTGGGCCTCAGAACGTCCAGCAGCAAATGAATAAAATGGGTGTAATAATCATGTCTCTATCACTAGACTATTGAAGAATCAAATTTAGATAATACTTGTGAACATGACTGCGACTAGTTTTGCTACTATTTCCAGCTACATAACTACATAACCTTGAACAAGTAATTTCAACTCTCTGGGGCTGTGCTTCCTGGGAAATGATGGGACTGGATTTCCAAGAGTCCTTGGCAGCTCTAACATCCTCTGCTATGACCCAAGAGAACTATGAGCTTCTAACAGTTTTATGAAGGCCAGGCTTGGGTGCTGCATGGTCCCCCTTTCTAAATATGGCCCCAGTCCCTACCCACTCTCCCTTCCTCTCAAGGAGCTCTGCAATTCTCCTGGAGAGCGAGCCCAACTGTGTCGATTGCAACAAGAGCTGTGACATCGAGGTGTCAAGGTGCAACAGGGAGCTTTGGCTTTGGACCTTTTACAGGATATAAGAAGGCTCAACAGCCCTGGATTCTCAGTGCTCCCAGCTCCTGCTCATCTGCCCCAACTGGGAGTAACTAGAGGTGGAAATGAGCAGACCTATGTGAGTATCAGGTCTATTACTCACTGGCTGGGAGGCCCTGGAATCTTGTTTCACTTCTATAAGCCTGTTTCCTCCTGGAGCTATGACGCTATTCCCTCATGGGGACATTCTTTAAGATTAAATGAAACAATGTCTATAATGTGCCTGGAGCAAGAAGCAGTAGTTGTATGTGTTGTTACTGCCCATCATCAAAGACTATTTCCTGTTAAGTGTTAAATTTTCATTATCACTACAGTCAGTGACCATAATGGGGATCGATGCCAGCAGTTTCAGTCTCCTTCAGCCCGACAAAGGAGGCAGGGGCCGAGTCCCATTCAGGCATCAGCTTTCTGCAGCCCTGAATTTGGATATCAGATAGAAATAAGACCCCAAGCATTATCATCCTGCTTACGCCACTGTTCCTTAATAACTTTGACTTTTCTCTGGGCATAGAAAGCTAAGGCCGGACATTTCTCAGGTTTGTTCCCAAAGAGAGGTCCCTGACTCTGCAAATTGCTCCAGGTTCCCCCATGGGAAGGGGCAGTGGTGGCACCAGGCCTCTGTGTCTGGGGACTAGTGAAGTTAATGAGCTGCTATTTTTGAGCCCAGTAGCAATCTCAGCATGAATCTGAGTCGAGAATGGGCACAAAGGGGCATTAGGAGAGCGCCACCTAACTGGAAACAGGACCGCCTCCTCGCATCACAGGGGCACGTCCCATATGCTTCTCCTGCCTCCTTCACCCAGCAAATAAAATACTGAGTTTCCTCTAATCTATTTATGCTCAGGAGCAGCAAGGGCAGAGAGAAAAATAAGATGCAAAACTTTTCCCTCTTTCCATGTGCCTCCATCCTGGCTTCTCAGAAATCTCCAGGCTCAATAAACTCAATTGACAAAGATAGTGAAAAAGGAAATTTTCCACAGAAAAAAAATGAGAGGCCAAGATGATTCCAGTCCCCTTGGTTCTTTACTTTCCAGATACCACACACCGAGAGCCTTGTTTGAGAATGTATTATGTATTATCTTACTTTTATCCTCTCAACAATGCCACAAGGTGAGTGTTCTTGTCAGATCCATTTTACGGAGGAGGAAATTGAGGTGAGAGGATTAAATAACTTGCCCAAGGTCACACAGCTGCTAAGTGGCGGGGCCCGGGTTGGACCCGAGACCTACTTCATAATCACTAGGGGAATTCCTCTGGGAGCCGATGAAAGCCAGAACAGGGTAACAGCAATTTCCTAAACATTACCTCAGTTCCCTCAGCCCTTTAAAGAAACCCTATTGAACATCTACTATGAGCCAGATGCTTTCACATTGATCATACTTTCTTTAGTCCATATGCCAGCCTCATCTACAAGGTCAATATTTTCTCTGCTTTGCAGAGGAAACTGAGGCTCAGAGAAGTCAAGCAGCTCCCCAGGTCACACTGCTACCAGTGGCAGAGCTGGGCTCGGCAGCTTGCTCTTGGGGCTCTGAGGCCCGAGCACTCTCTCCCGACGCTGCAGTGGCTGGAGCAGGCAGCTTCCTGGTATTGGTTGTTTTCTCTCTCCCTTCCAGGGAGGATTCAGCATGTGCTCTGAGACGGGCTCCAGGTGCACGGGCATGCTGCTCTTGGCCTTAGCCACCGCAGCCATCATTGCCAACCTCCTGCTGTACTTTCCCAATGGCCAGGTGCTGGAGCCGGCCAAGATCACAGACTTGGTGTGGTTTTTCCACGGCTTTCTTGGAGCTGGACTCTTGGTAAGAATGAGGCTACCTTACCTCCTTCAACTGAAGGGCATCCCTAAGCTTCCCTAGGCAAAATTACAGGGTTGGCAAACTTTTTCTGAGAAGGTCAAATAGTAAACATCCTTCAAGTCACAGAGCAGTCAACTCATCTTGGGGCCACCTTCCCTGGGCTCCTAGAGCATGGCTGGCTCCTCCTCCTCCACACCCCACAACATGTGGGCCATAAACACCCTCTACATTGGCGCTCGGCACATCACGCTGCAAGTATCTGTTTATGTGCCTGGCTCCCCCATCAGGCTGTGAGCTCCTCAAGAACAGAACCCAAATCTCATCCACCTTTGCCCTCTAAGTGACTACCTAGCAAAGTGTCAGCTTAGACTAAGCTTAATACCTGGCTGCTAATTGTGTGAAAGATACACATTATAAAAAGCACAAAAACTGAGTATTTGTCAGGCTCATCAGGCTTCAAGATGAACATCTTGAAAAATAAATTGTGTAGCTCCATCCAAGCTTCCCTAGGCAAAATTACAGGGTTGGCAAACTTTTTCTGAGAAGGTCAAATAGTAAACATTTCCAACTTTGTGGGCCATGTGATCTCTTGTTTCAATACTCAATTTTAATGTCATAAGACAAAAGCAGCCATAGAGAATATGGAAACAAATGGGCACAGCTATGTTCCAATAAAACTTTATTCATAAAAACAGACATCCTGCTGGATTTAGCCCACAGTTTGTAGTCTGTTACCCCCTGAGGTAGACACTGAGTGTTTTCCTTCCTTTCCACCTTTGTTTTCATTTGGCTCCTCCTCTCCCGGGTATCCAGTGCTCCCTTATGAAAAAATCTTTTGTTTATGTGATGCCAGGCACTGCGTAGGTGCTCAGCTAACAGACGGATGAATGCACGGTGCATAAAGGACCCTTAGAAAAAGGTGATCACCTCCCTTCCTGTTTCTTCTCCCCACCCCGTAGTAGATGCAGTGATGTCTCACGTTGCACCCAGTGACAACCGCCCCTCCCATCATGGCAGAGGCTGGGTCTTCCTGTGCAAAAGCACATCTAGATCAGCAACACCTCGGCAAAGGTCGTCCGTCTCAGCTCAGAGCCCTTCCTGAGAGGCGGCACAGACCTAGGAGTCTAACAGACCCTGCTCAAGTCATGAGTCTGCCCCTGACCTGCCGTGCCACCTGCCTGAGCTTCAGCAAAAGGAGAATCATACCATCTTACGAGGAGGTGGAGCACATTAAATGAGATAACATTTATACCGCGCCCCACACACAGCTGGCAGCCAGTAAAACGCAATCTGTCCTCTTTCCTGGCTCAGATTACCAGCTCCTCCAGCTTCTCTACCTCCGCAGATCCAGCCAAGCACCTACCCAGCTCATTTCTGCCAGCTGGGTCTGCATTTCTCAGCTCCACCGCCAAGGAAATTCCCTAACTTATCCTCCCTCTCGTCATCTGCAGAACATACAGGAACATCAGCACCCAACTTCTCTTAAGATGTGCATGAGTAAATACAGCAGCTATTGAAAGGAATCAAGCAGCTTGAGGAAATTTAGTTTCCTAATAGCAGGCTCTCAGACATTTATTGAAAGAGAGTGACCCAGAGGGAAAACATTCCACGGTCTGAGGAGAGCAGAGTGGAGCCTGGCTCAGGCAGGGACCAGACACCCTGTCTCCAGAGCATCCCTTGTTACCAGCCGGCTCATCCAACCCTCGCTCCAGCTTTCCAACAAAACCTCCAGGATCTCCCAGAAAGATGGTTACATTGGATCTTCACAGCGAAATGGAGTTAAAATAAACAGGACCAAACCAGTGCCTGAGGCAGGATAAAGCAAAAACCGATGAGCAGGTCCTCCTTCTCCTCTTTCTTTCCTTTCTGTTTCATTCATTCTTTGTTCAGCCAGTCTTCAGTGTCCACTCTACACCTTTACACATGCCTGGCTCTAGGGTAAACTGAGGCAGTGGCTGTGGGATTGGAAGAGGAGAGTGCATTGGAGTCCTATGAATGGGGGTAGTGGGGCAGCAAACAGCAGTTCAGCTTGGCTCTGGCATTTTGGCCCAGGCACCTAGGGAGATGGAGGGGCATTCTCTGAGGCAGGGACCTCTGGGGGAGCTGGGAGGGAGGCAGAGGTTGAACTCCATTCCACATCCCCCTGAGGGATCGGAGGATGGTTGAGCAAGGACTAGAGACCAGGAGACAGATGAGATTGAGAGGACGGGGAACCCCAGGAGTAGTGGATTTGTCCAGGGCTCATGAACAGAATGAGAGGAGAAAGGAACCCAGGTCAAAACCCAGGTGACAGTGCAAATTGAGAGGTATGCAGAAAGGGGGAAGCCTGAGAAGGAGACTGAGAAAAAAACAGCTGGAGAGAGATAGGCAAAGCAGAAAAGAGGAAAGTGAGAAAAGCTGAGGAGGGAGAAAGTTCCAAGAAGGCGTGAGGAGTGGCCGTGTCAATTACAGCAGCAGGGACACGAAGCATCTGATGCACAGGCAGGGGCCTGGGGGTTCTTGGCAAGAGCAGTCCCAGCGGGGAGACAGGGCTCCAGACTGCAGAGGGCTGAGGAATGAGTGCAGGTGAGGAACTGGGCTCCAAAAGGAGGAGGAAAGGATAGTAGGCCGAGCCGCCGCCCTGGTGCAAGAAAGGCCAGCACAAGACGTCAAATGCCGCAAGGGACATTTGCAGGCAGTAACAGGCACAACCACTCATTTAGCATCAGCTCCATGCAGAACACTGTTTAAGGATGTATAGGGGATAAAACCAGAATTCACAGTCCTGCCCTTTAATAGTAATTGTAACGGGCATTTGCATGAAGGTTTAGAGTGTATTAAATGCTTACACATATGATTTCATTTGCTTCGTGTAACAACTTTGTGAGGGGGAATTGTTATCTCCATCTCACGGGTGAGGAAATGAGGCCCAGGCAGGTTCAGTCATTTGACCACAGCCACACAGCTAGCACGGAGCAGATTAGGACTTAAACACTGTCTGAGTCCAAAGCCTGTTCTCTCTCCATCTCTCCACCGTCTGATGCCGCATGTGCACACTCAGTGCAGGCCACGGGGAAAGACGGAAGCAGGAAGCTGAGCCAGCAGAGGCCTGCCCCACACCATGTCCTGGCGAAACAAGACGTGCAGGAGCCTGGGAGAGCTGCTGCAGACAGTGCTGCTGTTCAGATGAAACAGAAAACCAGGGCCACGTGAGTCATGGCCTCCCCTCTCTCCCCACCAGGTTGACAGCCACTCGGGAGCTGAGTTTCTCCAGCAGTCACGGCCACGGTGGGTACAGACATGTCCAGCAGCACATCGTCTCCCCAGTCAGGGGGTCCCCTGCAGCCTCCCCCTATTATTGCTGGAAAGCAGCCTCGTGACATCAGCAAGCTTGTTGTCTCAGCAAAGTCAGTGCCAAGAGTAAAAGCTCTCTATTTTCATGGAGCCACAGGCCAACCCGGAACTCTGGTCCGGCTTCTGTGCTTAAAACTGGGCATCTGGGACAAGCATACCATAAATCGAACGGGGTCCTCCAGGGACTGAAACAGAGCTGCAATTTCTTTTCATATGTAACTAATGACTATTTTCCAGCAATATCGTTTGCAGACTCAGCAAGACCATTAGGAGGGACAGCTTAAGACTAGTTAACGGTGTGGTTTGAGATCACGCAGGTGCCTGATTGGGGAAAGAGGGGCTGAAATAGGTGGGAGTCTGCCGGACTCAGCAGAGACGGTTCCTATGCTCCTTCAGACCAAGGAGATGGATGGACAGACACACAATAATTCAGCCCCGTGGGGTGAGTCCCTGCTCCAGTGGAGGCCTGGGGTCAGCAAAAGAGGAAACAATTAACTCTACCTTTGGGAACCAAGAGGGGCATCTCGGAGAAGAAGGTGTCTGAGCTGTACTGTACAGAATTAGTAGGCACTCACCAGGCGGAGAAGGGAGGAGGGCGCTCCGCGCAGAGGAAGCAGTCTGTGCAAAGGCATAGGAGCAGCGCAGAGCCAGAGGCGTTCACGGAAACTCTGCAGCCTGGTGTGGCTGGAGCCAGAGCTGCTTCAGTGAAGAAGTGATAGGAAATGGTGTTCAAATACCAGCAGGGACAAAATTCCGTATAACTTTGTATACCATGCTGATGAGACAGTTCTGACCTTTGAGTGGTTCCCCTGCCAAATATTTATTGAGCACCTGTTATGTGCTAGCATTGTTCTAGGCGTTAGGGACACAGCAGCGAAAAAAAACAGCAAAATTTCTGCTCTCCTAGGGCTTACATTCCAGTGGGGGAAGAGGAAGACCACAAACAGCCAACTGTGTAATATAACATCAAATGGTGAGTGCTAGAAAGAAGATAGAGAAGAGGAATAGATAGACAGCAAAGTGCCATCTGAGGAGGTGGTGTTCCAGCAGCCACTTTAATCGAAGTGAAGAATAGGCCATGTTGATATCTGGGGGAAGAGCATTCTAAGCAGAAGGAACGGCACATTCGAAGGCCCTGAGCTGGAAACGTGCTTGATAGTTCCAGGACCAGCAAGAAAACTGCTGTAGCTGGAGCCAGGTAAAAGAGGTTTGGCAGAGAGTCTGGGAAATGAGGTTAGAAAGAGAAATAAGTAGCCACTGGAATTTTTTAAGCAGGAGAGAAGTGCAACCAGGTGCCATCAAGTTACAACAATCCTGTCCACTGCATTCTGACCCCCACCTGGGAGCCTGGCTTGCTCTAAGTACCAAGCTCTGCTCCCCGCAAGGTGCTTGTAGAGACTCTCAGCACCCACTCTTCTAGGGCGGTTCCAACAGCTCTCATTTGTCAGCCCCAAACTTGTACCCACACCACACAAAGTCTCCAACTGGTCCTCCCATTTGACTCAGGGCAGCTTTGGGGCACCAAGGACCCAACATAAGAACAGAAGAATCAGTAATTCCTGGTGCCAGAAGGCTCCATCAGAACTAGAAAAAGAAACTCAAAAGAGAGAGCATTGCACTGTCTTCGGGATACAAGTGTACAGGGACCTGAGGCCCAAAGTTGCCCAGAGTCATCCCTCCAGGGAAGCCAGGGGTCCTGGACCATCTCTTCCCACCTGGGAGGTTCTTGTCAGCTCTGATTCCCAGCACTTAGTTGCCTACAGATGACTTTGAGAATCTGAGATTTTTGTGAAAATACTTGATTTAAAGAAATATGTTTCACCGAATAAGTGGGAAGTACACAGGCCCATCATACTAGTCAAGCTTTTCTAGAAAACTTTAATGTGCTTTATTCATGCAATAAAACAGTTCAGACACACAGTCATTTTGTAATTTGCATGAGGTCTGCAGGAAGCATCAGCAGTTCTGATCTTTGAATAGGCTTCTCCCTTGGGGTTAAGAATTCAGCTGTTTGGCCTAATTCATATCAGCGTTTGGAGGAAAGAAAATAAGGAGACCAGGACAGAAAAGGGAAGGAGAGGGCTGGCAGGCTCTTAATAACTGTCTTCCTCTCCTCTCTCACTTCCTCTGCCCCTAGAGCAAGAAAAGGCTCCCACAGCAAACTTCCCAATTGAAAGGCAAAAATCCTACTCTGTTGAAGACATCTCGGAACTGAATTCTTGAACTGGAAAGAATCTTAGATGTCAATATTGTAATTCCCTTACTTTATAGATTTAAAATAGAAGCCCAAGCTAGATCCAGGTCATCGAGCTAGTGTATGGCACAGCAACATTTGAATGCAGATCTCTGGGTTCTCATCTCTTGACGCTTAAAAGATGCCCAAGACAGAGGACAGTGGCAGCTCAGAGAGGCAGTGCCTTTGTGCGGTGAGTTCTGGCCATGGTCTGATGGGCAGCATTGCAGATCAGGAACTCTGTTTTGTCTGGGCACAAAGTAAAACCTCTCAAGGACCCTGAACCACACTAACCAAACTCATCAAAGCTTGACTGATAAATCAAAATGTCACTGTATTTATCTCAAGAAGAAACACTCCTGCCAGGAAAAGAGAAAAAAAATGCAGGACCTCCTCTCCCCTGACTCCATGGGAAGAGGCATGCAGAGTGGTGGGAGCCAAAGAGAGCTGGGTTTGAAACCAGGTTCTCCCGCAGGCCAGCTGCGAGATCTTAGGCAACCCGCTTTGTCTCTCTAAGTCTCAGCTTCTCCCTCTGTAAAATGGGGCTATCAATAGTAGCCCCCCACTATGGTTATGATGAGCACTGTGTGAGATGGCATAGAAAGGAGCCAGTCCCTAGCCTAGCTCCCGGCTGGTGCTTGCACAATGGCAGCTCTGAGAGGACTGGAGCAAGGGGGTGCTAAATCATCCTTGTACCTAGTGTTAGGGCATTGTGGTGGTCAGATGCACTCATTTCCACTAGAGAGAGAGCTGATCACAAGGAAAGCTCAGCACACTCTTCCCCAGCACAGTGGACACACTGCCAAGTCCTAAAACTATGGTTCTCCTTCTACTAGATGCCTTCTAACTGCCCTAGCCCTCATCAAGGCTCCACCAAGTTTGCAAACCAGCTGGGAGTTGACTCAAGTTTGTTTTGTGCAGAGTCGGTTTGTTTTGCTTTCGAGTGAATTGGATACCTTTAGGAGGGGTGTGCCCCTTCCAGTTTCCCACAGTCCCCACCGCTCCCTATTGTGTTACACCAGGACACTTTTTCTTGCTTAAAAGTACCTGCCTAGCCTCTAGAGGCATGTGGGTTTGCACCTCCCACCTCAGACTATCAGGTGAAAGAAGACATTGGGTAGATAACAATCATCTTTAGCAGGGACCACATACCAATCATGCATTCCCCGGGGTAAGTCTTGGTCATCTTGGTGACAACTGGGGATTTCCCAGATGCTTGCATCAGCAAATGTATTTACCGACCATGGCTCAGGTGAGGTGATTTTTTTCATAAAGTTACATTCATCCATCACGTATTTATTTCTTGTTCCTGGACCATGGCCCTATCCTGGCAGTGTTCTTTCTCCTACCCCACACTGCCAGAAGAATCATGGGAGAATGTCATCACAAACGTGACCACCGTATTATGGGGTCCTGAATCTGTGTGGGGCTCTGTGAGAAGAGCTGCTGACCCAGAGCTCAGTGCCTAGTGGGGAGAAGGAGAATGCAGTGCTCAGAGCAAAAGGACAGACTGGCAGGCAGGAAGGAAGAATTCATTTTGCCTGGTGGACGTCACTGAAAACTACAAAGAGGAGGTGTTAGTTTCCCACAGCTGCTGTAACAAATTACCACAAACTTGGTGACTTAAAACATCAGAAATTTATTCTCTCACAGTTCCGGAGCCAGAAGCTCTAAGTAAACGTATTGGCAAGGCCCCACGTTCTAGGTTCTAGGAGAAAATCCATTCCCTGCCTCTTCCAGCTTCTGGTGGCTGTTGGCATCCCTTGGCTATGAACACATCACTCCAGTCTCTGCCTCCATCTTCAGTGTCTGCCTCTGCCTTCTCCTCTGTGTATCTGTCTCTCAAAACTCCTGCCTCGCTCTTAGAAGGACACATGTGATTGCGTTTAGGGCCCATCCAGATAATCTAGGATAAACTCCTCCTATTAAGACCCCAACTTAAGGGTCCGGTCCGGTGGTGCAGCGGTTAAGTGTGCACGTTCAGCTTCGGCAGCCCAGGGTTCGCCAGTTCAGATCCTGGGTGAAGACACGGCACCGCTTGGCAAGCCATGCTGTGGTAGGCGTCCCACATATAAAGTAGAGGAAGATGGGCACAGATGTTAGCTCAGGGCCAGTCTTCCTCAGGGGAAAAAAAAAAAAATCCCAATTCAAGCATATCTTTTGTCTTATAAGGTAATATTCACCGCTCTTGGGACTAGAAAGGGAATATATCTTTGGGGGGCATTTGTTCAGCCTACCACAGGAGATAACATTTGAACTGGCCTTTTGAGGGTGAAGAGGAGTTTACCTGATGGCAAAGAATGAAGGGCTTATTCCAAGGCCCAGAGGCAGGAAAGTCCTGGGTCTACGCCAGGAGCCATAGACTGGTGTGTCAGGAGGTCTCAATGATGGAAGAGAGGCGAGGCTCTGGTGGCGGAGCAAGACCAAGGCATGAGGGGCTCATGTACAATGTCCAGGGCCTGCATTGTATCCTACAGGCCATGAGGAATCATTAGACATAAATAATAGTTAAATAGAGACACAATCAAAACTTTATTCCCAAAAGGTAACATTCCTTTTATTACAAGAGCATTTTCTTTGCCACAGGTGATGGTGCCAGCGCTAATGTTGCTGAGAGGAGATGGAGACGGCTGCTGTGCTTACAGATGTGGGGTAGGTACTGTGGGGTCTATAGAATGTTTAAGCTGCCACCCACCCTCACCCCCAAAGGGTGTATTCCTAGGCTGTGTGCTTTCTCTCTTCGAAGGATAGACTATTGACCAATATCTAGTACTTCTAATACCCTCCTTGTAGAGTGCAGTGATATTATGCAAGGTTCTAGCCAACAGAGACGGGGTTGCTGCATGAGATCGCAGGAAAAATGAACCTGGTGAGCGTGCAAAGAAAGCCATTTGCTGTGGACACAAAGCCTACCAGCTTTGGTAGACCAGCCGGCTGGGGTTTGGCTGTTTGTGTTTCTACCTGCCTGTCTGTCAGTGGGAAGGTCAAGGACGCTCTCATCCTTTGGCTTTCCTATTTCCCCAGCAGCCAGTGAGGTAACACATAGAACTGGTATGCAAGCAATAAAGGACATTGGAAATTGTATTCTCAGAAACACTGTCACAGATATTCTCTTACAGTGGCCCGGTGAAGTACAGAAGGCTGACACTCTATAAGTTCATCCCTTATGTATTTATTTTTTGTTCCTGATCTTGTCCCCAATCACAGCAAGCTGTCCACTACTCTTACATTTCTAGTTCATACACCATCTCACTTCTCTTGTCTGCTCCAAAATTTGCCTTTCCCAACCCTTACAGCTTCCAATCAGACTCTCCACAGAGACCTCAGCCCCCAAGTCGCCTGAGGACCATCTCCAAGGTGCTCCCTGAGTCACTCATTCCATTCAGCTCCAGCCATCCCCCTCTCTCCTTCCCTGTGGTGAGAAAGGCACAAAATGGATGTGTCAGGAATAAAAACTCATGCTTTGAGAGAAACAAGTCCCTCAGCTTTGCCCTGGTTCAATAATGCGCTAATATGCCAGAAGGTCACCTTTCCTTGACACTTGCCTCGCTGTCACACTCACTCACCCACCCATCCAGTCAACACATATTTACGGAGTTTGTACACAGCGCAAGGCCCTGTGTTGGTTTCTGACTCAGGCATTAGAAAAACGATTATTCATTTACTCACCCAACCATACAACAAACATTTACTGAACACCCACCACCAGGATGGCAAATAGGTCTCATTTAGAGCACAAACACCAACTGATCAGTCACACCGCTTTAAGAAGGACTCTGAGACTTCACCCAGGCTTGAAGGGGAAGAGTGCTGGGATCAATTACTGATGTCTGCCATGAGTGCAGGTAAGGAGACTGGCAGCACACTTACTTTATGTGCCAGGCAGTGTGTAGGCACTGGAAGTTTAGTGGTGAATAAGTCACATTTCCAGCTCACAGCTTTTTAGTGGAGAATTTCACTCTTCAAATTGCAACTGGGGCAGACGAATGGGCAGAGGGCTTCTGAGCGCTAGTACCTCATTTTCTGTACATTTGAGAAGCAAAACCAGGACAACTACCCAGGCCAGCATGTACAAGAGAAGATTCAGACCCTCTTCACTTTGCCAGAAAACTCAGGGGATGCATCTTTAAAAACCTGACTTCCCACCACCTCCCTCTGCATTGCTGAATTTCTGGCTCTGTTCCATTGCAGATGCTGTTCCCTGTGCTTCTGGCCACACAGGGCACTGCTGGGGCTCTGTACTGTGTGGTCATTTCTTCTCTGGGTTTGCTCAGTGGCCCCTTCTGTGATACAGGCAATGGAAACTACACCTACCCTTTCAGGAACAACACCCTGGAGTGAGTAGCATTCACGGTCTTGGGTCAGTGTCCAACATCTAATGATACAGCTGATGACCACGAAGAGCGTGTGCTCTTGGTATTGACTATCGAGCAATGGGGCCAGGTACTTCCCTTCATACCTAGGGTCTTGTTCCTCTCTCCATACCTGCTCCAAAATCAACAATCTCTAGGAGGTGATTGGCCAAGGCAAGGAGTGCCCATGACTTAAGCAGTCCACCCAAGATATTCAATACAATACCTTGACTTCATTAGCCCCAATTATTAAACTCAATTGAGTATGTGCTGAGGGACTGCTTAGTACTGGTGTGATAAGACACAATCCATCTATTTTCAAGGAGCTCACAATCTAATTGGGGAGACTTAATTACCAAACATGAAGTTGCATAAATATCCTGAATGGCTGGGCCCTATGATACATGTTTTTTTCCTAAAGGAATACGGAAAGAAACCCAGCATCCATTGATTGAGAAAGACCCTGCTTCTCTTCCCATTTCCTGTTCTCTCCCTGGCAGATCTCACCCACCCCCAAAGCTTTCAGAACTGTCTGTCTATCTATGTAAATAATCCCCAAATATCATTCTCTAGCCTAGATCTTTCTTCTGAATTCTTGACCCAAACATCTAATTACCTTCTTGAAACTTCATCTTGAACATCGTATACCATTCAATATTAATATGTCCAAAACCCGTGATGTCCCCATATATCTCCTCTCTCAGTCATCCCCATCCCAATAGATGGCACCTAAAACCTGTGTCATCTTTGACTCTTCTTCTTTCTCACTTCCCACATTCAATCCACCACCAAATCCTGTCAATTCTACCTCGACAACATATCTTGAACCCGACCACTGCTCTTCACCTAGTCTTTCATCACCCCATTCCAAATCTCCAATGCCCCGGCTGGCCCTGTGGCCGAGTGGTTAAGTTCCTGCGCTCTGCTGCAGGCGGCCCAGTATTTCATCAGTTCGAATCCTGGGCGCGGACATGGCACAGCTCATCAAACCACGCTGAGGCAGCATCCCAAATCTCCAATGCCCCTTTGCCTCTGCTCCTCCAACAGCCCTCCAACAAGCATCCCACTTCCATTTTGCCCTTCAATCCTTTTGCCATAGGTTAGCCAAAGGGGTTTTTGTAAAATGTAAAAGTACTGATAAGGCCAAGAAATCTTTGCATGTAAGGAACCTGCAGTCTCACTGGGAACTCAGAAACGGATATGGCTATGGGTGAAGGTAGAGATAGAGGCAGAGATATCAAATAATAGATGGCCCTATGAAATACAGCCTGAAAACCTATTCCATTTTCTCCTTGCCCAACTGGTACACTGACTCCAAATTTCCCTTACGGTTTTTGCCTACACGCTGTTTCTTCTTACACTTCACTGCTCTCCTCTCTGCTGCTGCCTCCTTCAAGGCCAGGTGACTCCAGATTTCCCTGTGAAGCCTTCGCCAGCTGCTCGACACCTCTAGACTTCCTCTTTCTACAATAATAATTATGATGTAACTCAAATGTATAGCAGGCACTGTGCTAATATCTTATGTAATCGTCCTAACCACTCTATGGTATTGATGCTGTTTGTAACCCCATTGGACATATAAGAAATCTGGTGTACAGAAATATTTAGGAAACTTATGTAGAACTTCTTAGTGAGAGAAATGGAATCAGGGTCTGAGTCTGTGGGACTTGGGAATCCAAGCTCTTAACCACTTCTTATTGCCTCCGAAACCTTTACAGCAGTAAAAATCTCATGTCACACAATTTCCCTCTTCTTCATATGCTCCCTTGTGCAGCAATGTCTGTAACCCTAGTGCCTTGCTGAGATGTTGGGCTATTAGAGCAAAAGATGGTGTGTTCAACGCTCCCACCAATGGGCAATAAGGAATCTGCTGTCTTTATGAAGACGAGAGCAGTAAGACCCTTGCGCTTTGTCGTCTCCTGCATTAGGCTAGTGCTTCTCACATGCTTACAAGTAGCAGCTCCCTTCCTTTACGGTCTCTCAAAACCAGGCTAGTTTTCTCCTCTGTCCTGGCAGGGACAGCTACTTATTCAACCAGCCCACCTGGGCCACCTGCCAAGAGCCTGAGCAGATCGTCCTCTGGAACGTAGTCTTGTTCTCCATCCTCCTGGGAATCGGCGTGGTGGAAGCTGTGCTTTGCCTTAGCCAAGTCATCAGTGGACTCTGTGACATCTTCTGTGGCACCTGTGTCCGAAAAGGACAGGTCAGTGCTTCTAGAAGCCGGGAATTTTCAAGTCACTTCCCCCTGACCTGTTCCTCACATCTCCCTCCTGCCCCAACCCCCGACTCCCAGAGTAATCCAGTCACTAGGAAATGCCTTTTGAAACGTAGAACTTCATTCATCACTTTGAGCTTAATTTTCTTCCAGGTGAACATAACCGGCTTATGACCAGCCTTAGAAATCACAGCTGATTGAGAGACGAAGGAGAGTTGCCCAGGTTCAGAAGGACTGGAGTTCCGAGAGGCTGAGAAAAAAGCTCCCAACTTTCTTACCAGGGTAGATTTTTATAAAGGGACCACAGTTTTGACCTTTGCTAGAATCAAGATTGCTGTTTCCCTGAACTGATCTCTAAGAATGATGTAAGCCATCATAGGGCTGTACAAAAATAAAATTTTTTAAAATAATAATATGATAATAGATGCTTAAATGTATTCAGTTGTTACTGTATCGCAGGCCCTGTCCTAAGCACTGTATCTACGTTATCTTAGTTCATCTTATAAAGCAAGTAGCATTATAAAGCCCTCTTACAGATGAGGAAATTCAGGCTCAGAGAGGCTCAGTTCCTTGTCCAAAGTCAGCGAATCTGAGTCTTGAACTTGAGCCTGGTTCCAACACTTATATTCTTCACCACTCTCCAGCGGGTCTCAAAATTTATCACTTAGACACTGGTTCCAAGGATTGTAATAAGTGCTGTTCATTTACAAAAAAAGCAGTGGGGGAGGCTCCGTGGTCAAATTAATTTGAGATACACTGGATTAAAGAAACTTTAATAGGTTTCTTTACTGCAGGACTTGTCAGAACCTTTACAAAGCCAATGTGCATTGCTAATCTCCAGGAAGAGAACAGGCGAATGCACAATTCCCCAGTCTTATTTGATGACCAAACCCTTTTATCCTGGAACAGTTTTTATAGATTTAATATTCCATGGAAGATCCTTTGAGAAATACTGTGTGACTCAGTGATGAGGAAGAAACTACCTCACTCAACCCATGAGAATCCAAGAGACTTTTCCAAACCACCAGAGAAGCAGAAAAATATGGGATGAAATAGGTTAAGGATTTCTCACCTGTGCTAAAAAAAAAAAAAAAAAAAGTTTTGCTGTAATAGCTGGAATTAGAAGTTTTCTCTTCAGGCTTCTTTACTGTTATTGCAACAAACATTTTTGAGAACTCAATCTACTGTACAAGCTACGGCAGTTCCCAGAGAGGCATCCAGGAGGGTCCCTGCCTCAGGAAGCTTGCAAACTAACAGATCCCATACACCTGACTGCTTCCATAGATGATATCCAGGGCCTCTGCTGCCCCATATGGCGCCTGTGTACAAATTAGAAAAAAAAGCAGAGGCTACAGCTTGGCAAATAGAGCAAATGTTTAAAAGGCACCTTCTCCTCCAGGTTGATGCAGCCTGTCTGTATTGGGTTGAATAATGTCCCCCCAAAATTCACATTTAATAGAAACCTCAGAATGTGACCTTATTTGGAAATAGGGTCTTTGAAGATGTAGTTAGTTAAGACGAGGTCATACTGGATTCTGGTGGACCCTAAATCCAACACGACCCATGTCATTATAAGAAGAGAAGAAATACGTGCACGAAGAACAAGGTCATGTGAAGGTGGAGGCAGAGATTGGAGTTATGCTGCCACAAACCAAAGAATGCCAAAGATGGCCAACAGCCACCAGAAGGGAGGACAGGATCATGGAACAGACTCTCTCTCGGAGCCTCCAGCGCCCAGCGGACACCTTGATTTAGACTTGTAGCCTCCAGACCTGCGAGGGAGTAAATCGTTGTTGTTTTAAGCCACCCAGTTGGTGGTAGCTGGTTACAGCAGCCCTAGGAAGCTCATACACAGTCCCCGACCAGGGCGCAGGCAAGCAGGGCGCAGGCTGCAGCTCAGCCCCATCACTCATCTGGACACGCTCCCTTGTGCATGAACAACCTACTCAGCTGAACAGCGCCGCCCTGCAGGTGTCACGAACACCCAACTGCCCTGCTCAGCCAGACTGTTTCTTCAGCTTCCCTCTAGCTCTTCCACTGACACGCGCTCAGACACACAATTCCCGGATGAGAGATGTACGAGCCCGACACTGCGATAGGACCCGAGATTGTTCCTTAGCCTTGACAGCCCTGAGGTTGTCATCCCCGGTGAGGAAACTGGGCTTAGGGAGGGGACGTCTCTAGAAGAGTCGGTCCACCAGATAGAATGGCTCTGTGTGGCCCCAATCCTGTTTCCTGGGAGGGGAAAAAAAAATCCAAAGCAAAAAGTTTTATTAGCTTTTCCCCATTATAATACCCTGTGTGTAAAGTGATGAATTTGAAGCAAGGGAGGAGAAAGGTTTTCTGCGTCTAGCAAAAGTCCCTCTTGTGGTTGTTCCTTTGGTGAGTAAAAGGAACTCGCTGTTAAAGACACCAAATTACAAACATTCGGCGGCCAATAAAGTGGGCGGAGGCGGTGCTGAGCTGCCCTGGGGCGGGGCCCCAGCTCGTAAAGGCGGCAGGGTTAGGCGAACGCGCTCCATCAAGGGCTTTGGAGACCGGGAAGAGCGCCACCAACGTTTGAAACGTGGGGCCGACCATAAAATGATTCATGATTAACCCACTAAAAAAGTATTTATTGCCAAATAGAAAAGAGCTCCCTGAAACTAAGTAGAAACAGTTGATTTTTGAGGCTGACTTAGGTCTACTCTTCAGCAAGATGACAATTATTTTCTGAGTTCCTACAGTGGGCAAAGCAAAGTGCCTGGAGAAAGGAGGGACGGGAGGGCTCTCGGTTCTGGAAGAAAGGGAGGGTGGAAGCAGAGGGAAAAATCTCAGCGCACGAGCGCCCAGCTGTGAGGCAGAAACGAGGGAGGTGGTAATTTCCCCGTCAATCTCCGTGGCCTCAAGCCTATCTCATCTTTTCGAATTCGTTATACTCTCAAGAGAAACCACATGTTTTCCAGGCCAGAGCTGACTGACTTTTTTTTTTCCCCAAACACATATTCTGAATGTTTTAAATTGTTTTTACTGCAGGATACAGCTATGTTTGTATAATATGATACACACGCTGTTGGAAATGGGAAGAAAATAGCTCCCCGGAGTGACTTTAGAAATTCTTTCCATTTTACTCTTTACGCTTTGCTATAGTATAACAATTTCTACCTTTTCTGGAATAAGCCAGAATGACTCTTATAATGATAAAGATGTGTGAAAACATTGATTTTGCCATTTTGTGAAAACCGCCAGAAGACTTTAGCTGCCTGTCATGTCTGATGACACGCTCTTGCAGGTTTGACACCAACTTCAGAGGGACTTCGTGGTTCAAAGGCCCATTGGCAAACCAACATTTAGGGTTTCTTCCGAGTCAAATGGGCAGAAAATAATTTTAAAAGAGGGAGAAGCAGTATGGGGAGTGGAGGGAAAAAAATGAAGCTAACCTGAGTAGCTTTGGAAAATTTAGAAAAAGTTATTTTGGCTAAAAAACTAAGGCTAAAGTCAAAGAGAATTGTCTATAAACACTGCACTCTACAGTTGTTTCTCATGGAGGTCTGAGTTAACGATTGTGAAACTGCTGTGCGTGTATCATGGGGTTGAATGGTGGATGGTGGGGGCCAGGTTTCTCACTATTGGAGAAAGAAGTTACAGATAGGCAAGGAGGCAGGGCTAGAAAATCCATGTAGTCCTGGATTAAAGTCAAGAACATCGCTATAAACTCATTTTTGGCTTAATATGGATACAGATGGATAGTCACCAAAATGCAGATGTGTGTGTATAGGCGTGGGTTATTATACAGACATCTATTTCCTAGCTCTGTTTGCTGAGAGAGCTAGAAGCAATGAGACCCTATTAGCAATGGGCACAGCCAGTGCTCATTATTATTATTTATTAAAAACTAATTTGTTTTAAATTTACAATTTTATGAAATTTATTGTTATTTAAAAAGAAAAAAAAAAGAGGAAAATGGCTTTCCTTGACTAAAAGCCTTTTAGCCTCCGAACCTAGCCAAGCAGCAGTCTAGCTAACCCCCAAATCACCCATATTGGAGACAAACTCAGCTAGCTATTCCTGTGTCTGAGTATCATTGCCTCTCTGTAGTGAGCAGTGGCCTTATCCACAGATTTGGCCTTTTCCTCCAAGGCAGTTTGCTGAGAGGGGGTCTAAAGAAATAACATTTGTCACAGAGACAAGTGCCATGCCACCTGACCCCTGATAAAAAGGCACTTCAGCCTTAAAGTGACCAAGAACATGGGTTCAGGAATCCAACAGCAGAGTCTGATGGGTTCCTTTGTACTGGGTGTTTTCTTGCCCTACTACACGCTGTCACATGCCCCCATACCCTTTTACCCTCCATACAAACAATACTCTGAGAATAATTGATTTGTTGCATGCCTCTGGTTTGAACTAGGTTCCCCCTCCACTCCCTGAATGTATATCCGTCCCTGCACCCATCTTGCTGTCCACATGCATGTCGGGATCCCTCGACCCGGCTGTGATGCAAGATCACCTTATTCATCTGTCTCCCCAGTGCCCAGAGCATAATAGGCTGTCACTAAATGTTTAGCGAATGAATGAGTGAATGTTCCAAATCTGCAAAGGGGCTCAGGAATTGTAATTATACAAAGCAGTTTATACAGACTGAATGCACGGCTCTTCAAAAACTCAGCTTCCTTCTTTTTCTCTTCCTCTCTTTCATCACCCTGGCCCAGACATGGAAGTTCCCAAAAGGAAATAAAGCCAATTCTGAGCAGAGTTTCATTTTGCAACTGTAGTCAAAATGTACTCTGCTCCTCACCACCCATCAGCTGGGGTTTAAATGAAGTTCTCAGTATGGGCCACGCTGTTCCAGATGCAGCATTGTGATATTATGATTTATAATAAGAAATAGATGTTTTGGTTTTCCTCCATTTCTGGCACAGGCTTCCTGAAACCCTTGGAATTTCCTAAGTGAGATAAAGGTGTTTTTTTATTATTAATCACAAGCCCCTTTCAAACCACACCTGAGTTTGCATTAATGAGGTGACTTTTGGAAAGCTCCCAGGATGGGGGCTGGTTGCCAGGGGAACCAACCAGGATTAGAGGATTGGAACTTTGAGCCCCCGCTCCCACCTCCAGCCTCCAGGGAGGGAAGAGGGGCTGGAGGTTGAGTTCAGTCACCAATGGCCAATGATTTAATCAATCATGCCTATGCATTGAGGCCTCCATAAAGACCCTAAAGGACAGGGTTCACAGAGCTTCCGGTTGATAAACACAAGGAGGTGCTGGGAGAGCGGTGCGCCCAGCAAGGGCTTGGAAGCTCCGCACCTCTTCCCCGTACATCCCCTGCGCATCTCTTCCGTCTAGCTGTTCCTGAGTTACATTCTTTTATAATAAACTGGTAATAGTAAGTAAACTGGTTTCCTGAGTTCTGTGAGCCGATCTAGCAAATTAATGCAACCGGAGAAGGGGTCATGGGCACCTCTGACTCATAGCAGGTAGTCAGGAGCACAGGTAACAAGGGGAGGGGCAGTCTTGTGGGCCAGAGCCCTTAACCTGTGGGATCTGATGCTATCTCCAGGTAGTGTGAGAATTGAGTTAAATTGTAGGATGCACAGCTGGTGTCACAGAATTGCCTGGTGTGGGAAAAACGCCCACTCATTTGGTAACCAGTGTACAGAAGCGTTCAGAGTATTGTATGTAGCAGGGTAAGGAAAACAATGAGTGTTTTTTCCTTTACAAGCATAACACAAAAACGTCCTATAATGACAGTGTCTGGGATCTTTGCATAGGCTGAATCATTTCCAAAGCTCTTTTCCAACATGATTGTACCTGGCCCTCAGACAGTCACATTGTCCAGGGACAGATGGTTATCACCACTTCACCCAGGAGGAAACTGAGGCTCAGAGGTGGCTGCCCAAGATGAAGCAGATATGAGCCTTGAAGCTGAACTTTTGACTCCAAGTTCAAGGGTTCCTTCCCTGCTTATAGCCTCGTTGAAGAGATAAGAGCAGTACAGAGGAAAGAACCAGAGGGCATCGTGCTGCTGGCGGGAGCAGTAAGGGAGGCCTCGGGAGGAGAAGAGTTCAGCCAGACAAGTGGAAAGGAGAGGCCACTCCAGGCTGAGGGAAGAGCAGGTGCAAAGGGAGGAAGCAGGGCTTCTCAGGGCCTCTGAGAGGCACATGAAGGAGGCCAGGTGACTAAAACAGTGCACAACGCTATGCACACCTGGGAGTAGAGAAGCTCTTCTATTTGCGAACTTACGATATATGAACTTTCACACACAAAAAAAGCCGAACTCTGGAGCCAAAGTGCCCTTGCCCAGCACTTGGTATGAGCAGTCATTTGCCCTTGGACACTTTGTTGGGGCACATTGCTATGCTCAGATAGTTTTAAGAATTTATGAAGATTATTAAGAGAAGCATCCTTACAATTGAAAGAAAAGTAGAGATTTACAAAAGGAGGTTAAAAATGATAAGAGAGGCCAGCCACGTGCCATAGCAGTTAAGTTCTCACGCTCTGCTTTGGTGGCCCACGGTTTTGCTGGTTGGAATCCTGGATGTAGACATAGCACCGCTCATCATGCCATTCTGAGAACTACCCACAACTAGAAGGACCCACAAATAAAATATACAACTATTTACTGGGGGGCCTTGGGGAGAAGAAGGAAAAATGAAAAAACAAATAAAAAATCCTTAAAAAAATGTTAAGAAAAGGATAATGTTGCCCATTCTAATGGCTGAGGCCTTTGACCACAGGAATGCTTCTCAAAATCAAAGAAAATCCTGCCAGGTGTGAGCAGCATACAACTGCAAATGTGTAGCCCCCGGCCAGATAGGAGGAGGATGAATGAAATGGGAAGCCTTAGAATGTGCAGCTTGAAGATCAGCATGAACTCCGAACACGCGTTAGACTGACATAATTAGAAGTTGGCTTGGAATTATTTATTCAGTCTTCCATAAATATTTGTTGAGCGTCCACTATGTGCCAAGAACTTATCTAGATACTGAGGATAGACTAGTGAACAAAATAAAGTCCCTCCCCACATGGAGCTTTTTGTTAGTAAGGAGAAGTGGATGATAAACAGTATATTTATTGGGTGCTGATAAGTGTTGAGAAAAACAAATCAAGGAAACTGGGTTGGGAGTAATGGTGTGGACAGGCAAAGAGATGTTGGTGACTCTATCCAGGGGTCAGGAAGACCTCTCAGATAAGGCGTCTTTGATCAGAGACCTAAAGGAAGTGAAGAAGTGATTCTTTGAGATCTACAGGTTTAAACATAGTGAAAATGCTGCCAATGACACTTTTTGAAATTTTTATATTTTAACTATTTAATTTTTGCTTAAATTTTTAAACCTTTTTATTTAACATGGGGGGTGGTAGACTGCAAGACACAGAGAGTTCAGTAGGTTCAAGGCCCCTGTGAACGTCGTCACATCAAAGAGACTTGCAAGCCAGTCGTGTGGACACCAGAGCTGCCGGAGTTTTCTCAGATACGTACGGTGATTCTCAAGGAGCAAGGCTTCCTGCTTGCTCTGCTTGTGCGTCATCCAACTGCCAGTGGAGCAGAAACAAGTCTGCTGTGGCGAAAGAAGCGTGTTAACCCAGCCATCATTAACAGATGACGAGTGCGTCCCAATTTAAAGCTTGAAATTAACTAACATTTCTATCAGGTAGAAATAATCTGGGAAATACAAACTTCAACACTTTTTGTCGCCTTGGTCTTCAAAATCTACCTCAATGATGAGTGGAGAATGTTGGGACTTCCTTTCTTTCTCATTTAGTCCTTCCCAGAAACCAGAGGCATCTGCTTTCCCTGACAGAGGCTGCTGATAAAAGTCTGAATGCTAGCATTTTCTGGACCTTCTGCTGAGCCACATGTGCCCTACACTTAGCTCCTAGGAGCATCCTTCCAATTTGGAGTGAGTGTTTGTCACACATCATGCTGACACCAGCCTGCCCCGGTCACTCTCATAATTCAAACCCAGGCCTTGTGTGACGAGGCAGAGACAAAGCAAGCAAAGCTCAGAGGAAACACAGACCTGACCAGCCGCCAGCCCGGAGGGCCTGACTCACATCCTCTGTGCCCGGCGAAGTCGGGTTGGCTTCTGGTGACCCTCCCGCAAGCCAATCGAGAGCCCTAAGTTAGACTGTTCTGGGAGGAAAATGGAAACTTATCCCTTGATTACTTAATATCCTAAAAGACTCTAGAGTCCCTCCCCCTCTGTTGTGGAACACGAGGTCTGGGGCCCATACCTGGGTTTCTATCTCAGCTTCACCACTGACTGTGTGACCCTGGGCAAACTGCCTCAGTTTCCCCACCTCACAGGAACATTGTTAGGATAAAATGAGATAAAATGGGAACCTACTATGTGCCTGGAGCATAGTAAGCTCTGAATCAATGTTAGCAAGTGGTATTATTTCTACCCCTCGTTATCTCTTGCCTGGACTATTGCAGTGGTCTCTTCACTGTTTCCTGCCTCCAGTCTCCACTTAAATCCATCCCACACATTATTGCCAAAGTTACCTTTCAACACACAAATCTGATTCTAAAACCCTCCAGTGATTCCTCTGCCAGAATATACCCAGACTCATGTACCTGACACATCAAACCCTTTATCATCTGACCTCTCTGCACCGGTGCCCTGCTGTGCTTAGCCTAGAATATCCTTTCTTACCTTGACCACATGCAAAACTCCTATTCATCCCTGAAGATTCAACCTAAGTATCATTTCCCCTGACCTCCTCCTGCCACTCCAAGCATAGGCAAGCATCTTTTTTTTGCTTCCTACAGAACATCCAGTGTTATCTTTTATGATGACACTTACTGCATTGTGCTGTTCTCGTTGGCCTGGCATTCTTCCCCTCTGATCTAGTGAGGCCAGCTTCAAGGACTACAGAGAATGGCAAGCCAGACTCAATAGGGGAGCTTTTACTCTGGTTTCCCAGCATTTCAGCCAGCTAGCAATGCAGAAAATACACACAGTGCAATGCTATTCTCTGCTCTGTGACGTTAAGGACTTCAGGCTTTATTCTGAAGACAGAATAGTTGTAAGAAGAGAGAGTGAAGTGATCAGTTTTGCGCACACTAGCTGGAGAGTCCAGAGCTGATTATAAGGAACAAGATCAGAGGCAGGAGATGAGTTAGATGATTCAAGGAGACCCCTCAGATTTCTTTCTCTATATGGCTCCCTCCTTCTCTGCATTACTCTGCTTTGCGAATTTTAGCTGCCTCAGCCTCCCCAAACTCCAGTCTCCCCTCAGATCAGGCAGGCTACCATGTTCTCCTTGGATTCTCCATCCCAGCACTACAGTCTGGAAAGTACTTCCAAGCAGCAAGCTGGAGTGATCACAGGGCTCGCCATGTTTGTTTCTAGTTCTTGATTTAAGTTTTAAAAGTCCAGTTTGGCTCTTATGTGGAGAGTAGAATGAAAGATGGCAAGAGTGGACACATGAGACCAAGCAGAAGACCACTAAAGTCACCTGGGTAAGGGTAGGATGGAGCAATGGAGGAAGTGAGAAGTTAGATTCAGGATATATTTTGAAGGCGGAACCCACAGGGTTTGCAGATTAATTATATGTTGAAGCGAAAGAAAGAGAAAAATCAAGGATAATTCCAAGCCTTTTTGACATGAACAGCAGCTAGGTGAATTGTGGTACCATTTACAGAGATGGAGAAGGCTGAGGGAGAAGCTGGCCTAGGAATTGGAAGAAAGATGAAAAGTTTGGTTTCAGGCATGTCAAGCCTGAGTTTCCACTGGCATGCCTGGGGAGATGACACATAGATTGTTGGTCATCTGTGTCTGGAAAGTAGGGTAAAAGTCGAGACTGAAGATATAAATCCGGAATATAGAATGAACTTACAGTCAGGGCTAGGTGAGATCACCCAGAAAGTGAGTGTAGCTAAAGGACAGGTTCAAAGCCTGAGGCTGGGGGACGCCAACATTCAGAAGGCAAGAAGCCGGCAAAGCAAACTTATATATCCTCCACATAATCATCATGTCATTTCTCAGTGGCATCTAAGATGTGAGGTTTCCAGAAAAAATACGGGGCATATGTCACAATACAGCCCTGAAGAGCCAAATCCTATGCAAAATTAACCCCAGAAGGTACCACTCCCCGGCACTCTGACATGGCCCACACGTATCTGAGACCCATGTGATTTGGAACCAGTCCACGCAGGGCCAAGGTGAGTTTATAGTCAAAGTACATCATGATGTAGTGATGAATGCACAGGTGACAAAAGCATCAACAGACATGAGCTCCAGTCCACACTGTGGCTTTAATTAACCAAACTCAAGCAAATATCAGCCTCTCTGGACCTTAGTATCTTCACCTACAAAATGAGGAGCTTGAGCTAAGTGGTCCTTAAAGTTTCTTCCAGCTTTTTATTTTAAAAATCTTAGAGAAAAATTTCTAAAGACAAGGAAAGAGATATTTGTAATTCTATCCTCCACTGAAAGATCACCCCCTGGCCCTCTCCAAGTGTCTAGAACAAACAGTGCCTCTTCATATATCTAACTGCTCCTTGCACCCCGTGCCTCCCTTCCAGAAAGGTGGTTGCCCAGAGAGTACCCACCAACCCCTACAAAAGGACTGACTTTTCTGTAGACCTCTCAGGGTTTCCTAAGACTCAGGGTATCTGTCAGAGGGCAGTCCACACCACACCAACCATCACACTAGTTATCTGAACAGAGACAATTTAATATAAAGAATGGTTAGCTAGGTTTGGGGAGAACTGAAAAGGCAAAAAGAGAACTTTAGGGTATCATATGTCTTAGGTGGCAATACAGAGATGCAGTAGCAAGTCAGGATGCAGTTCCCATCCCTGGGGCTAGGGAAACAAAGGGAAGAGGTTGGAATGATTAAGACCTAGAAGCTTGGAGGAGAGGTGAGATGGGGATGGGATCCAGATCTCTGAGGAGGAGGCAGGGGCCAACTGGAGCTCATGGCCCAGGTCACACAGGGAGGAGTGTTGCCATGATGCTGATTCTGCAACTGTTGGGAAAACTGCAAATTGGTTTCACCTGCTGCTACTGGCACACACTGGCCCAGCTTAAGCGATGAAGCAGCATTGCTGGGGTGATGCTGAGAGGCACCAGAAGCAAACACATAGAGCCATGTCTGTCCCTTTTTCCTCCTCCAGCCTTCCTGTAGTGCCCCCTACTGGCGCTACCAGGGAACAGCTGGCCAAAAAGAAAGGTGATTTGCAGAGTTCCCAGCCCCAGAGCCCAGCATAGAAGAGTAGACTTGAAGCTGGGAGACAAGAGTTTAATAACTCATACACTCGGTCATTTTGAAATGACAAGAAACTATACTGGGTTTGTAATCTGTAATACATAATGCATTATTTTTTTTAATTCTCTTTTGAGCGATCTAGAGCTCCCCCTATTTATTTTTTGTGGTATCTGAGCTCCTAAACTTAAAAGTATGCTTTTAAGGCCAGTAAATAAATGCTCCCCACAATACCCAGAAGGTATCTACTTTTTTTTTTTTCTTTGGTGCCTGGGCTAACAACTGTTGCCAATCTTCCTTTTTTTTTTTTTTCTGCTTTATCTCCCCAAACCCCCCCTGTACACAGTTGTATATCTTAGTTGCAGGTCCTTCTAGTTGTGGGATTGAAGGTATCTACTTATCACATTCCATTCCACACCCAATTATTCTGTCACCCGGTCAACCAATGTTTGACAGCCTGTCTGCCACCTGTTATTCTAGGCACTGGGTTCTTACTTATGTGATTTGAGAATCACCTAAAATGGAGTTCCTCTGAGTTAGATAATGAAGGAAAGAGTATTTTCTCCAGAAAACATAATTAAAACATAGATATGTGCTGGCACCTCGGTTAGTCCTCTAAGCGTCGCCCAACATTTCACAAATCCCTTACTCCATGTGGCCCCTTTCCATCCACATTCATCGTCCCATTGATCCCCAAAACAGCTTGTGGAAACAGACAGTGATATTAATATACCCATGTCACTAAGTGAAGAAAGTGAGGTGCAGAGAGGCGGTCAGTTCACCATGGCTTTGTAAGTAGCTAGGCCATTATTGACACACAAGTCTTCTCATTTAAAATCAAGGGCTCTGCCCACCATACAAGGATGTCATTTGCATGAATCAGTTTATCATATTGGCTGGTGGTGTAGGTCTTCCTGGAAAAATTCAGAGACTATTCCATGACTTCCCAAGTGGGCAGGGATCACTTGTAGCCCCACATCTTTACACCCAACCAGTCGGGCCACCTCACTTGACTGAACACAGCATCTCATCTGAAATCTTGAGGAAACGCTGGGCAGCCTGACAACCCAAGAGGCAAACTAAGGACAATGGAGAGCTCACCAAGGTTCATGACAAAGAAAAATCTGAGAACTGCCAGAAATGGAGGCCTGAGACATGCAGGATTCTTTATCAACAATGACATTGCCCATCCAGAGGAAACAGTTAAAAAAAAAATTAGGATTACTCTAACCCAAGACCTACCTTAGGTGTGTAAGTACCGTGGCTTCTGAGAGGTGCAAGGAAGCCCTCCAGGCGTTGCCTCAGAGGTACAGACCCATTCCCAGGCCTGGTTTCTTGAGAAGACAACTTTGTCCCAAACGCCTAGCTCAGTTTCACAAGAGAATTTTCACTGTAGCAGTGAATTCTGATTTCTTGAGATCTGGGAATTTTATTGCTGCTCTGCATTTGGTTTTTATTGCACACCCCAAGACCAACATGCACACACGGTCCTAGCGCCCGGAACTCCCATGCATTGACCATTATATTCTCTGATTGGCATAAAAAAGAATAAAAAGCAGAATGTTCCATTCATCTCCCTTCACCACCTCCATCCCTCCACCACTCCCCACATAAACATGTATAGCATCTCATAACTGCATACCCAATTAACAGAAGAGGGGCTCAGCTGAATGTAGACAACCAGAGCCAGTCAGGAAAGCCAGATGACCCCCATCTTCAATAATGAAAACAGACATTTACGGAGCTCCCATTATACACAGGGGACACTGAGTTAGGCAGTGAGGATACAAAATGGTGTAACGCAGCTTTGATGTTCACAGATTATTTAATTGCCCTCCATCCCCAATAGCAGACAAACAGATCAATGAGAACTACCAAAGCTCCTTGAAAAATGGGGCACAGTCTTTCATCTCAGGAATTTCAAAGACCCTTTGCAAACATTCATTAGGCCCAACCCCATTCCATAGGCAGTGGGTGGAAACCCAACATTAGCCATAAGCTGAACTCTTCCTCTATCTCTTTCAGCTCAACCTCATGCAATCACCTCTCTCCAGTAGGGTCTGATGAGCTATTTTCCTTTACTCACTTATTGCTTCTTTTATTCAGCCCTCAGAGAGCTGGTCAAAGGCAGTCTGTTCGAGGAAGCAGCTGTGTTGCTGCAGATGGCCTTCTCTCTTTCCACGGAGCATGGGATGATCACTAGGAGAATAAATACAGCAAGAGAGAGTGACAGGGATCCAGCCGGGTCTCTGACTTCTATCTTCGGTATTTGGTCATCTCCCAAAGCTAAAGAAATCTCAATCTCACCACACTCCATCTAGTCTATTTATCATAGTCAATAGATTATTTTGAGTGCTACTGTGTTCTCAGTGCTTTACACATTATCTGAGTAAGAGGTCACCTCTGGAGTCAGAAAGATGCAGACGTTGATCCTTCTTTGTCGCAAAATAGCTAAGTGAGCTTGAACAAGATTAATTACCCTTGGAACCTCAGTTTCCTCATCTATAAAATGGAAATGATAATAATAGTATCAGTCTCATAGAGTTGTTGTGAGAATTAGGTGAGGAAACTCATGTGAAGCACTTAACATATGCCCAGCACAGATTAAGTGCTTAATAAATATTAGCCAATGTTAAAGTTCACCACAACCCCGTGAAGCAAGTATTAGATATCATTAGTCTCTTTTATAGATGAGGAAATGAAGATTCAGAGATAAAGCCATTTACCAAGGTCACCGACTGTAAGCGATAGAGCCCAGACTTGGTGGAGATGTGACTGACCCAGATCCCATGCTGGTAATCACGACACTGTGTGGAATGAGTCACAGTGCCACAACCAAGGGGCTTGTGGTCACCATCCCATCATCCCCATGCCCTTGTCATCCTGGCAGAGGAGTGCAAGGAGCACTCTGGACAGAGAAGTGATGGGGAAGCAAAAGATTGGAACGTTTGATTGACCCAAACGTGAAGCTCAAACCCACATATATAGATCTTCCTCAACTTACAATGAGGTTACCTCCTGATAAACTCATCCTCAGTTGAAAACGTTATAAGTCAGAAAAGCATTTAATACACCTAACTTACCAAATGCCATCACTTAGCCTAGCCTACCTGAAATGTGCTCAGAACACTCACATTAGCCTACAGCAGGCAAAATCATCTAACATAAAGCCTATTTTATAATAAGGTGTTGAATATCTCATGTAATTTATTGACTACTGTACTGAAAGTGAAAAACAGAATGGTTGTCTGGGGACAGAATGGTTGTAAGTGTACCGGTTGTTTACCCTCATGATCGCAGGGCTGACCAGGAGCTGTGGCTCACTCCCGCTGCCCAGCATCACAAGAGAGTATTGAAGAGCAAGTCACTAGCCTGGGAAAAGATCACACTTCAAAATTCAAAGTGCAGTTTCTACTGAATGCATATTGCTCTTACAACATCATAAAGTCAAAAAATCGTAAGTCAGGGACCATCTGTATAGGTATCAAAGCAACTCAAGCAAAGAAGATCCTCAATTTGAGATGCTATAATCATCACTTTTATTAAAATGACATCGAGGCTCAGAGGGGTTAGGTGACCTGCGTTACGCCACGTAGTTAGTAAGTAGCAGAGCCAGGACTGAAACTCAGGCTTCCCAGCTCTTGACTTCTCCATGACATGGCCGTGCCAGTTTCGTGGCTACAGCCCCTTAGCCACCATGTGCTGTTGACTCTTTTTTGGGTCTATAGCTGCAGAACATTCTTGCCTCAATTGAAGGAGAAAAGGAAGCGAATCAACGTTTACAAGCACCTCCTGTGTGTCCAGGCTCCTTGCTAAGTGTCTTACGTACATTCATTTAATCATCACAACAACCCAGAGAGGCAAGTTTAACCTTACACGGAAGAAAACAGAAGTTCAGTCTCTAATTTAGGTAAATCTACCAAGGTCACCACCTTAGAAGAGGCGGGGAACTTGAAACTTCAGCTTTGCTGACCCCACTTCCCACGTCACACTGCCCCTGGGAAAGGCTTGGGGAGAGCCTGTTTATTCATGGGCATGAAAAGTTCTGGACATTCTGTAGCCATTTGGACTTTTAATTCAAGAACCTTCATGCAGGATCAGTTCAGACTGTTGAGGGGAGAAGTGTATTCAAAACACCGTTTTATGGCCAGACATGAAGCTATCTTCAAAGATGCCACCTAAAACAAGCCTCTTGGACACGCCAAGAGGAGTGAAGAGACAACACAGCTGGGGTGACAGTTTACGGCCTCAAGGCCCATAAATTCCATGGAAGACTCCAGATTTGTATCCTCCTGCCTTTATCTAGCAGATAACAATAATACACAATAATGGTGCTTAGCACAGAAAGCCGTAGACTCAGAGGACTCAGCTTGATTTAATTCCAAACCTAAAGCTATTTTTCTTCTATGATTACATCCATTAGTTTGCTCCAAGATGATTTACTATTTTTCCCTCACTGCCAGTACACTTTGGACTCTGTGCTGTAATTAGGGCACTTAATATGCCACCGGCTACTGGCCATAATCAATTTTCATCCCTCAGTTTTCAGAGTCTTTTCTCTTGAATTTTTTGTAGTGTTTAAAAAGCAAAGAAAACAAAAAAGCAGGACCCAGTAGGAAAATTGAGAATCTGAGGTGGAGGAATGTCTATTTTGAGCCAGACTTTTCCCCAGATTGTAGCCATTGTTAGGGTCCACACTTCAGAATGGTGCTGTAGCTGGGCTTGAGATCTGGATGGCTGTGCTATAATGACCAACAGAAGCCATGTTTTCTAGGCTGAAAGTTTGACATGTGGTCAGATGCCGGACTACAAATTATTTGAAAATAGGATGGTCATAGATCCGGTACATCAGCTCACTAATCTCTCAGGCAATTCACCAACATGCTTCTCCCATACACTGGAAGTAAACAGCAGCAGCCTTCCAGTGCCTGTCCTGAGCTGTCTTTGTGGCTGATCTCATGAAGCTCTGAGGTCCCCTGAGGAATCCAGTTCAATGGTGTTTAGCATACAGGTTAGCATTTGCCATTGAGTGGTGTTTAAGATCAGAGATGTGACCCAGCACCACCACAGGAAGTTTGCTTTGAGGAAGAGAAAGGGCCTGTGAGATGCAGCTGCAGGCAGCAGTTGAAAGAGCACTGGCAGACTCTAGAAACATGTACAAAGTATTGCACACCATAGTCAAGTGGGATTTACCCCAGGGGTGCAGGATTGGTTTCACTTCTAAAAATCAATTGATGTAATATACCATATTAATAAAATAAAGAGAAAAAACCCACATGATCACTTCAATAGAGAAAAAGTATTTGACAAAATCCAACACCCTTTCATTATAATAGCGTTCGACACAGCTAGAAATAGAAGGGAACTTCCTCAACCTGATAAAGAGCATGTACAAAACCCCACAGTTAACATCACACTTAATGGTGAAAGACTGAAGGCTTTCCCCCCAAGGTCAGGAACAGGACAAGGGTGTCCACTCTCTCCACTTCTATTCTACATTGTACTAGAGGTTATAGCTGGGCAATTAGGCAAGAAAAAGAAATAAAAGACTTCTAGATTAGAAAGGAAGAAGTCAAACTATCGCTGTTAACAAATGACATGGTCTTGTATATAGAAAATCCTAAGGAATCCGCTAATAGACTACTGGCACTAATAAGTGAATTCATCAAGGTTGCAGAGTACAAGATCAATAAGCAAAAACTACTTGTATTTCTAAACATTAGCAATGAACAATCAAAAATAAAATTAAGAAAGCAATTTCATTTACATTAGCATCAAAAAGAATAAAATACTTAAGAATGAACTTAATAGAAGTACAAGACTTGTACACTGAAAACTACAAAACATCATTAAATTAAAGGCCTAGACAAATGGAAAGGTGTTCCACGTTTAGGGATTGGAAGATCTAATATTGTTAAAATGGCAATACTACCAAATGAATTTACAGATCCAACACAATTCTTATCAAAATCTCAGCTGCATTTTTTTGCAGAACTACACAAGCTAGCCCTAAAATTCATATGGAAACTCAGAATAACCAAAGAATCTTGAAAAAGAACAAAGTTGGAGGACTCACATTTCCCAATTTCAAAACTTACTACAAAGTAATAATTAGTAAGATGCTGTGGTACTGCCACAAAGATAGACATATGGATGAATGGAATAGAACTGAGAATTCAGAAATAAACTCTTACATTTATTGATGCAAAATAACCAATAACCATTCGATAGATAAGAGAAATAAGGTGAGTTTTTCTTGAGCCAGAGGGAGAATTATAACCCGGGAAGCACTTAGGAAGCATTCTGGAGAAACGTGGTTTTCAATATAGAATTATATCTTTTTAGAACAAAGAACATATATTAAACATGCCCAGGATACACTTCATCGAAGTTCCAAAGAGGTTTATAGTTACAAATTAGCAGATCAACATGACTCTACTGTCAGGAAAGGGACTATCTAGGCATTACCAATAGGACGTAGAAGGAGAAGTATGCATTTTATCTGAAGAGAGTGTGTTGCTCACTTTAACGGTTAAACAGATGTACAATGTATGTTTGATAGGCCATAAGTCAGGCTTCCTTAGTTCAAGCCTAATCAGTTTGAACCTGAATAATCACCCCATATACCTCAATATGTGAAAATATCTTGTCACATTTATGGTCAACTGATTTTCAACAAGGGTGCCAAGACAATTCGATGGGGAAAAAATATTCCTTCCAATAAATGGTGCTGGGACAACTGGATGGCCATATGCAAAAGAATGAAGCTGGACCCCTCCCTCACACAATATACAAAAATTAATCCAAAATGGATCATAGACCTAAATGTAAGAGCTAAAACTAAAACTTTTAGAAAAAACATAGAAGCAAATTTTTATAAGCTTGGGTTAGGTGATGGTTTCCTAGATATGACACCAAAAGCATAAGCAACAAAAGAAAAAATAGATAAATTGTACTTCATCAAAATTAACAAGTTTTGTGCTTCAAAGGACACTGTCACAAAAATGAAAAGACAACCCACTGAATGAAAGAAAATATTTGCAAATCATGTAACTGACAAGGGACTTGTGTCCAGACTATGTAAAGAATCCTTACAACACAACAATAAAAAGATAAATAATGTAATTTTAAAATGTGCAAATGATTTCAATAGACATTTCTCCAAAAATGGTATACAAATGACCAATCAGTATATTGAAAATGCTCAACATCGTTAGCTATTAGGGAACTGCAAAACAAAACCACAATGGGATACCACTTCACATCGTCTAGGATGGCTAAAAGCAAAATGACAGATAGTAACAAGTGTTATCAAGAATGTGGAGAAATGGGAACCCTCATACACTGCTGGTGGGAAACTTTCAAAAACAGTTTGGCAGTTCCTCAAAATGTTAAACATAGCAATTCCACTCCTAGCTATAGACCCAGGAGAAATGAAAACACGTCCACACAGAAACTTGTATGCAAATGTTCATAGCAGCATTATTCTTAATAGCCAAAAGGTGGAAACAATTCAGATGTTCATCAATTGATGAATAAACTTTTAAAATGATATGTCCATAGAATTAAATACTATTACTCAGCAATAAAAGGGAATGAAGTACTGGTACATGCTATAACATGGAAGAGCCTTGAAAACATTAAGTGAAAGAAGCCAGTCAGAAGAGACCACATTTGTATGATCCCATTTATATAGAAGGTCCAGAATAGGCAAATCTGTGGAGACAGAAAGTAGGTTAGTGGTTGTCAGAGGCCAGGGGGTAGGATAAGGAATGGGGATGGACTACCAATGGGCACAGGGTTTCTTTCTATTTGGAGTGATAAAAATATTCACCAATTAATTAGTAGTGATGGTTGTATAATATTGTGAGTGTACAATATACAATATTGTGATTGTACACTTTAAAGATAAATTTTGGGGCCGGCCCAGTGGCACAGCGGTTAAGTGCGCACGTTCTACTTCGGTGGCCTAGGGTTTGCCGGTTGGATCCTGGGTGTGGACATGGCACCGCCTGGCAAACCATGCTGTGGTAGGCATCCCACGTATAAAGTGGAGGAAGATGGGTGTGGATGTTAGCTCAGGACCAGCATTCCTCAGCAAAAAGAGGAGGATTGGCAGCAGACGTTAGCTCAGGGCTAATCTTCCTCAAAAAAAAAAAAGATAAATTTTATGCTATATAGTAATGCTGTTTTTGAAAAAAAAAAAAAAAAGATACAAGGAAAAAGCACTGGACTAGGAATCAGATCTGAGTTCAAATCCCAGCCCTGCACTTACGACCTTGGGCAGTGACCATTCCAAGCCTCTGTAAGATGAAGGTGACACTAGCCCCTTTGTAGGGGGATTGTACGCCCAAGGCCTGGCTCAGGGAGCTTGCTCGGTGCATCTCGTTTTCTCCCTTCCGTCCTCTGCCATCTAGACTCACTCTTTACTCCCAGATAACAGGAGGAAAATAGCATCCCATCTCTCTGGCTATGGATGATCTTCATAACCATTCTCCTGGGGCTGGCACTTCCTAGTGTCCATTCAAAACTAAAGGATAAAAGAGAGAGAAAATTAATTAAAAGACAAATTCATAGAGATGAAAAGCAGAATGGTGGTTACCAGGGCCTGGGGAGGGGACGTGGTAGGGAGTTACTGTTTAATGAGTATGGAGCTTCAGTTTGGGGTGATGAAAAAGTTCTGAAGATAGATGGTGGTGATGGTTGCACAACAGTGTGAATGTACACAATGCCGCTGAATTGTACACTTAAAATGGTAAATTTTATGGTATGTATATTTTACCACTATAAAAAATCATTAATTAAAAATATATCATTAACTAAAGTACATCATTAATTTAAAATAATTTTATTCAACTCAGCCCTACCTAATAAGATAGTATGGTTGAGCTAATAACAGGGTCTTAGGAAGAAATACAGTGATGAGAAACAAGCCTCTGGATTCCAAGATAACAAGCTGGGGGAGGGGCAAGTGCAGAGCTGGTTCTGCTCTGATGGACAGAAATTGAGGAGAAGCACTACGAAAAGAACTGAACTCCCTGTCACAGACTGCTGTTGTAGTGGACATCATCCTGTCCTGCTGGGATGTCATGCATCTTGAATCCCAATACTATTTCTCCAGCTTTCCTGGGAGATGAAATATGGTAACCCATCCAAGAAAATCACTGTCCAGAGGAGGCCATTAACACCAGAAACCACATCCAGTCCAAAGGTAAGCATGAGAAGGCCCATCAGAGCCTTCTATTTAAGGACCAGGGTGGGCAAGCAGAACCTGGCTAATTGACAACATCTATATATTTTCCCCTTTGTCCATACACCAATAAATGCACTTCTCATCCTTTTTAAGCTGGAAGAGATCATTTGGGTTAAACTTGTAAATGGGCCAGGGGGAAATGGAAACATGCTGCTTGAGAATTGCTAGAGCTAGTCAATGGAAGTCCTTGTGTACCATACCTCTTTGCACGTTAGAGCTCCATGGATGTCTCTGGAGTTTCCCTCATTCTTGGGGCACCAAAATGATATTTGCACCTTCTTACAGAGCTACAAGAAGCTGCCTTATTTATTTTCGGTGCATTTCTCTAGGATGTTCTCAAGGCAGTCTACTATACATTCATTTATTCCTCAAATATTTACGGCATGCCTAATGGGTATCAGGGTATACACTAAGCTCTGGGGCTGCAGTGGTGAACAAGCCAACCAATGTCCTTGCCCTTGCGTTGTTTACAGTCCCAGGGGGTCAAAATCTCTAATGCTCAGAATCCCTGCCTCAAAGCTCTTGTTCTCCAGTGGATCCTCAGGATTCATGCAAGACTTTAGGGTTTGGCGGTGTAGGTGTGGGATGTGGAGAAAATGAGACCTGAGTCCAAACCCCAGCACTTCCACTCCCCACCTGCGCTACCTTGAACAAATGCCTTCACCTCCCTGAGTCTTAGTCGCTCATCTGTGAAGTAGGGATGGTAATCTCATGGTAATTGTCAATACATGGTAACTATTACTCTTAATAAGAATTATGTGAATCCCTTACATGTGAATCTCTTTAAAAAGAAGTGAGGCCTTGTAGAAGACACAGACCTAGGTGTCAGGAAGTCCCAACTTTGGTCTCTATCCACATCTTCAGATATGTCACAATCTTACTACCTCAGTCTTACCAGACATAAAATGGGAATGACATCCACTGCCTCCTAGGGCTATTGTGAGGATATATTAATTACTTCTTGTGGAGCACTTTGAAGCTGAAAGTCCCGAGTAAGTATTCCAAAATAGAAAATAAAAAGATGCATCGTATGTTAGAAGAAAAAAATAAATTAGTACATGCCCCTCTGTCACCAGGAATGTGAACCCCACAGCACCAGCTTCCCTTCTTTGACTCATGCTGAGTGCTATCAGTTTAAATAATACCACAACAGATGACACACTGCCACCCACCACTCACCTCCAGCCCAGGGAGGGAATAAACATTTCAACCAACCATGTTGACAAAATGTGCTTTTAAATTTTTGATGATAATAAGAGATTTTATGTGTATTCCTAACACGCCAGTGGTCCCATCCCAATGAGTATTGTATTAAGTCAGGGTTCTCCAGAGAAACGGAATCAATAAGATGCATAGAGAGAGAGAGAGAATTGGCTCATTTGACTGAGGAAACTTGGGAAGTCCAAAATCTGCGGGGTAGGCTAACAGACTGGAGACCCAAAGAAGAGTTACAGTTCAAGCGCAAAGCCCATCTGCTGGCAGAATTCCCTCTTCTTCCAAGGAGATCAGTCATTTTCAACTACGGGCTTCAAGTGATTGCATGAGGCCCACCTACATTATGGAGAGTAATTTGCTTTACTCAAAGTCAACTGATTTAATGTTAATCTCATCTAAAAAAGACTTTCGACAAACAAACACATAGCAACAGAGATTGGATTGGTGGTTACCATAGGGGAAGGGGGAAGGGCAAAAGTGGCGATTAGGCTCACATGTATGGTGATGGACTACAATTAGTTTCTGGGTGGTGAACATGATATAATCTACACAGAATTCAAAGTATATTACGATGTACATCTGAAAGCTATATAATGCTATAATCCAATGTTACTGCAATTAAAAAAAGAAAATAAATAAAAATAAATAAAAAAGAATTTCATGTGGGTATCTAGAATAATGTCTGAAAAAATATCCAGGTATCATACCTACCCAAGTTAATGCATGAAATTAAACATCACAAGTGTGTTTCTCAGCTTTGTTACCAGCACTTGCCCTAGATGATCACCATTTTCCTTTCTAGGTCCACCTCTGGGTCTCTGGGGTGCTTGCTGCTACCTCAGCCACCAATGCTTGTGTTTCATGCCTTTGTGAGTTTCTGCCCTCTCTTCTCTTTTCACCCGCCCACAGACTGCTGTGTATGGAGAAGAGCCTGCTCTGGCCTGGCCTCCTGATTATCTCCCTCCCCAGGGGAGATAGGGTGAACTGAAGACCGGATCAGTTTCCTCCACTAATTCTTCCAAAACAGTGGTTCTCATGGGGTGGCCCCATGGCGCAGTGGTTAAGTGCGTACATTCCGCTTCAGCGGCCTGAAGTTCGCCAGTTCGGATCCTGGGTGTGGACATGGCACTGCTTGTCAAGCCATGCTGTGGTAGGCATCTCACATATAAAGTAGAGGGAGATGGTCACGGATGTTAGCTCAGGGCCAGTCTTCCTCAGCAAAAAAAGGAGGAGGATTGGCAGGAGATATTAGTTCAGGGCTAATCTTCCTCAAAAAAAACCAAAAACCAAAACAAAACAGTGGTTCTCATAGTGTGGCCCCCAGACCAGCAGTACCTGCATCACCTGGAAACTTATTAGAAAAGCAAGCTCAGGGGCCCCACCCCAGCCCTACTGAGTTGGACACTACAGGGTGGGGCCCAGCAATCTTGTTTTAATAAGGCTTTCAGGTGATTCAGATACATACTTAAGTTTGGAGACCACTGGCTTAAGAGCAGAACAAGTCCAACAGGTGCTGCAGGAGACCAGCTCCCGGGACCCTAGTTTTCTTTTCTGCACACACCTCGAACCATCTAGTGAATGTCTTCCATCTGTGAGATTTCAGGGTTGCCTTCTCAGCAAACCAGAGTTTTCCACAGTGTGAATCCCACTTACTATATACCGTGTACTCTTCTAAAGCACTTTAATGTCATTCATTTGATTTCATTTAAAATGATGTTTTTTCTGGGGCCGGTCCCATGGCCGAGAGGTTAAGTTCACACACTCCGCTTCAGCGGCCCAGGATTTCATTGGTTCAGATCCGGGGCATGGACACGGCACCGCTCATCAAGCCATGCTGAGGTGGCATCCCACATGCCACAACTAGAAGGACTCAGAACTAAAAACATACAGCTATGTACCAGGGGACTTTGGGGAGGAAAAGGAAAAATAAAAAATAAAAACAAATCTTAAAAAAATGTTTTTTCTAAGTTTGTAGCATTTATCCTTCTGAAGACAATATGGCTTAGAACTGCACTAAGACGTGTGGAACATCCCCCATCAGCTCCTTTCAACCTCACAACAATCCCATAAACCAAGCACCATTATTATCGTCTGCATTTCACAGATCAGGAAACTGAGACGCAAGGAACTGAAGTCATTTGCAGGGAAGCTGGCTCCGGAGTCACATCCCAAACTGCCCTATGGCCCAGGTGACATCCTTCTCTTAACTTACGAGCTGCTTGCAAACCTTGGTCCTGAAGGCAGACCAGGCCCTACAGTGGACTGAGGTGTCCTTCAGTGTCCACATCTAGCCCCAGGACTCTGTTGGCTTGTGGCTTGCTGGGTGCACTTGCTGCCAGAGCATTTCCCCAGGGCCTGTGAGCCCTCAGAGGTATGTGGCCAGCATCATTAAACCAAGTAATTTGATCAAACTCTTTCAGCGACTCCCACCCATAAGGACCAAAGTGGTGAAGGGGATTGTGGATTGCTAAAAAGAGTTTGCACTGTGGCCCCACTTTCTAACTTTGTGGGGCCTGAGTAGCTTAATACTAAAGCTTATGCTCACATGTTTATTAGCATTTAGTACAAAGCAGAAATTATGTTCTCAGAACTTAAAAAAGTACGGTTAACCTTATATTACAAAGCATTGCCAAGGACTGTTCCCACTGAGCAAATATTCTGGTTAATATGAAGCTGCCATATGTTCCATACACGGATGGTTAATTTAGGCAAATTCTAGAATCATAGAGCATACACTTTGGAGATTTGAAAGTGATCTTCTCGTTTAAGTCAACACACCTGCCCCGTGCCTGGATCCTCTGGCCACAGTCCTGTCAATTATTCACTCAGACATTAATGGATGGGAATCCATCCCCAAGGCCCGTGCATTCCACATCAGGCAGCCAGAGGGCTAGAAAGACCTTTCTTCCTATGAACAAAGAGCTATCTCACTGCAGCCTCATAGTTTTACCCCCAGGTTTAATCAGTCTTTCACTTCACCTTCAGATACTTTAAGACAGTGGTCACATCTCCCCGAGCCTTCCTTCCCTCGAGCTCTCAGCTCCAACTCCTTTTATTAGCTGAGCGTCACCTCCAAACTCACTCCAATTTTGTCTATGCCCCTTTTAAAGTGTGGTATCCAGAACTGAGCCCTGTACTCCACGGCACATTCCGAGGGAAAAAAAGAGGAACAAAGTGATCCCCTCCCAGTTAAGGATCCAGATGCCAATAAGGCCAATGCCACCTTGATGTGTCTTCATAGGTACAGATACAGAGTCCACTTCTGAATACATGCATATAAATAAATTCTAGACACTTACGAGTCTGTTAAGTGATAAAAAGAATTTTTAAATTCTCACAATTTTTCGAACAATTTAAAAACACATGGCTGATCTCAAGCCCTCCTGAGCTCCTCTGTGCCTTCCACTCCAGTTAGTGTCATAAACGCTGAAGCAGTTGGTTGGAAGATTCTGGAGTCAGAGGGTCTAAGGGTCACTACAGGAGCTGCCCTAGGTCGTCCTACTTGAGTCTGAGGATGTACCTCTCCCCTGGGTTACTGGGTTGGGAGAAAGGACCTGCCCCACTTCATGATAGTCATGACTGTGCATAGATTAGACAGCAACAAGACTCAGCTTCTCCTGGAAACCTGCCCTGTGGTCAGACATTCTGGGCATTTGCCCAACTGCTTCAGAAAAGCAGATTCAGCCTCTTCAGGCCACCGAGGGGAAGGGAAGGGAAATGCGTTGAGCACCTATCATGTGGCAGGCACTACGATGTTTCAAATGCCTTCTCTCTCTTGGTCCGCTCACCACCTTGTGAGGGACATGTGTTGTCCACAGGGAGCATGGAGTTGTTGTGTAACCTGCCCAAGGCCATGCAGTTAATTAGAACCAAGCGGGAATGAGAATTCTAGCCTGGCTGCCCAGGCTGACATGTCCCTTTGACAGGCCCACCAGGTGGGTCATCGCTCTTGACCGCAGTCTGCACTAAACATTGTGCTCTGTGAGATGGGGCTGGAGGGGCCTGCGTGGAAACTACAAAGGAGCTTCCTTCCCAGGAGCAGGAGTTCCGACTCCTGGGAACCCCAGGACCCAACAGGATCCTAGCACTGCCCTCTAATAAGCCACTTTGGTTCCCACCTTGGGAAATCGGGCCCTCACTGGCTCACAGATGTCTGGGTTTCTCTGTGGTCTGGGAAAAGCTTGGGTTGCTGCCGGGTTAATCTGTGCATTTTAATTAACAAGGAAGAGGTTTATTTCTTTCCTTCCTTCACACTTGGTAAAATGTTTTGGACTAAGCAGATAATTCATGATACATGAAACTGCCACTTTTCAAGTCGGGTCATTTTGGGGGAAATGTCAAAAGAAGGTGGATAAGAGAGAGATTCAAATCACTTTTAAGACGTCGGTAGATTTCCAAAGCATTAAAGGTTTCTTGTGTGGCCAGCCTGGAGGCTGTACCGTCTCTTGTCTGAATGGGGAGCTGAGACGCAGTTAAATGACTTGAATTAAGAGGGCCATCTCCCAGTGTGTTCGAAGAAGAAAAATACCATTAATCATAATAACAATGTGCACTTAAATAGGGTCTTTCATCTGTGCCTTTCAAAGTATTTTAACACCATTAATTATACCTCCCAACAGACCTCTGAGGTAGGTAAAAATTATTACACCCATTTTACAGGTGAATAAAGGGCTACCAGCGGAGGAGGAGTGAATTATCTGGGGCCACACATAAGCCAGGGGTAGAACAAGCAATTCCTGACCCCCAGGTCAGGGCTAGGGCCACCCTGTCATTGTTGGCTCTTCTCTCTAAAGGTCTAGGCTCTGGGAGAGAGCGGAAGATGCTATTGTGATGCTACCTCTAAGGGCCAATGGAATTGATCACTCTTAGCCCAGGCTCATAACAAAAGAAAAATGGCCTATTTATGGAAAGCATAAAGGCAGAAGAGTCTCACGCTTTTGGCATTGTCCCTTAGGATAGATGTGGCTAGTGATCAATAGATGTTTGGGACACTGCTTAGGCTATGAATCAGCTCCCTGGGCCCTAACCAAGATGCTCCTTTCAATAGAGTCACAGAGTCGGGCCTCAAAGTAAATCTGAACAACAGATATTCTGCACAGCACCTTGTCCTTATGTCCAGGGCTCCATCTTCTCAGACTGTCTCCACTTTGCCTGTTGCCTTTCATTCCCCATTGCCCATCCCACTGGAGCACATAGCAGGGGTATCTAAGCTAGTCTTGGAGACTTGGAGAGAGCCCAAAAAAGGAGCATGAAAATGCCAGCAAAGGGATGGGAAAGGAAGTATTTTAGCCAGAGGTAACAGCAACATGAGGTCCAGGTGAGAGAGAGCATGAGTGGGAGGGATGCAAGGAATTCTGGATGGATGATAACCAACACGTGTGAAGCAGGAGTGAGCAGTAAGAGCCAAAATAAGGAATTTTACGGAAGGGCATCATTAGAGAGTGGTGACCTGTGGAAAAACACAATCAAGTCTGTACTTTTGGAATAGTTGGTATTTTGGAAGCCTGAGAGGAGGCCCACCTTTGGGTGGAGAGATGCTGAGCTCAGCTGGGACATATTAACTTTGAGGTGCCTGCAGAGCACCCAAGCACATATGTCCAGTGGGCTTTGGGTACAAGGGTCCAGAGGTCAGAGCCTGGACTAGAGATGGAGATTTGGGGTACTTAGAGGCACCATATTTGATGTTTCTAAGATCTTAACAAATGGTTTTATAGTCACACCCCTGGCTTCATCTTCAGGTTTACCTGGCAGTGTCCTGAATTTGATCTTTCCTTGGTAGCCGTTTCTGAATTTTAGCACCATTTGCCATCTGGAAAGGCTGAGAATATTCAAAACAATCAAGTCCTGGCTTCTTTTTGCTTAACAGTCCTTCCCTCGATTTATCCCTCTTTTCTCACATTTTATAATAAGCGGTAGGGAGGCGTCAGAAGGCACCTTCAACTCTTTACTTGGAGATTCCGTGAAGTAGATCACCCACTTCATTAAGCATATTTTCTACTTTCCACGTTGCTGCAGGTGATAGTGTTGATTTCTGTCACTACATAACAAGGATCTCCCTTCTTCAGGTTTCCAATAAGATTTTCCTTACTTTCCTTTAAGCCCTCACTAGTAGCCTCCTCAAAGTCCAAAATTCTATGAGCCATATACACCAAAAGATTCCACTAACATTCTCTTCAAAACTCATAGCCTGCTTCCAAAGCCACTCCCACATTTTAGGTTTTTGTTATGACAGCACCCCACCTCCAAGAACCAAAATCTGTATTCGTTATCTACTGCTTTAAGAACAAATTACTCCAAAACTTAGCAACTTAAAACAAAAAAACATTTATCTCACACAGTTTCTGACTGTCAGGAACCTGGAAGCATTTTAGCTGGGTGGTTCTGGCTCAGGGTCTCTCACAAGATGTTAGTCAAACTGACAGCCAGGGCTGCAGTCATCTCTAGGATTGGCTGGGGCTGAAGATTCTACTTCCAAGCTCACTCTAATGGTCTCGACATGCCTCAGTTCCTCCCTGGCTATTGACTGGAAGCTTCAGTTCATTGCCACGTGGGCCTCTCCAGAGGGTAGCTCACAACATGGCAGCTGGCTTCACCAAGAGTGAGAGATTAAAGAGAGAGATTGGGAAGGCACTCAAAACAGAAACCCAAGTCTTTTGCAACTTAATCTTAGCAGTGACATATCATCACTTTTGCCATATGCTATTGGTCTCACACACCAAAGGGTGTGCATACCAGTAGCCATGGATCATTGGAGCCATCTTGGAAGCTTGGGAAAAGTGGATCGTCCAGTTTTGTCTCCTTTCTTACCCCTTTGTTAGTTCCTAGCTCCACAAACACTGAGCATTCCCTCTCCTGGGGCAAGCACTGTGCTGGGTTCTGGGTACAAGGAACACCAGACCCTGCCCTCCCACAGCCGTGCACCTTGTCTAGTCGGTGGAGATGAAATAGAAACACAAGTAAGGAGAAGAAAGAGGGAATTCACATCCACACTTAACATCTGTTCTGGACCAGGCACTTTGCGAGGCACATCAAAGCATTTCATGTCCACACTAAACTTACAAAGTAAACACTAATGTCCAGTTTTATAGATAAGAAAACTAAGACTCAGAAAGTCTGAGAATATTACCCAAATTCTCATGACTAGTTAATGCCAGGAATGAGATCTGAATTCAAGCTTCCAGGTTATGGAGGGAGGCATTACGAGCCAACATAGAAATACGAAACAGCTGAACTGTCAGGAAAGAGCTCAACCCTCCAATTCCACCAACTACAAACTGAAGAAGATTTGGAGGAGGTGTGCTGATGCTCCATCCCAGGCCTCTTTGCCCATATCCATTGTTCCTCCCTCACCTTCTGCTCCAGGGATTAACATCACAAGACTCAAGGTCAGAAACTTTCCAAGAAGAACTGAAAGAAGAATAAAATGATGGAAGGTTATTTGGGCTTTCTTTTTAAACTTTTAGTACAGAAAATTTTAAATATATACAAAGTAGAGAGAAATTCTCATGTACTCATCACCTAGCCTCAACAGTTCTCAATGGTTTGCTTGTTTCATCTTTCCACTATGGGGCCTTTTAAAGCTGAGCTTTGGAGTCAGAGCGATGGGAAGTCTTTGATTTCAGAGTGCCTTTTTGGTCCTGGAGAGCTACAGAGGGCAGGAAGTTGGCTTCTTGGGGCTTGCTCTGGGATCTAGGCTTAAAGGAGAGAGCCAGAGGCTCAGATTTCCTCCATTCCAGCTAATTTAAGCAGAAAGGGATCTGTTACAGGATGATTTACAGAATTTCTTCGAGGCATGGAATTAAGCCCGGCTGCTACAAATTTACAACAAGGCAGCCAAGAGATACACAAAACCACACCATGGGAGTATTCTAGTAGAAACTCTGCTGCTACTGCTGCTTGCCACTTGGCATCTGTGGAGCCAGGGACCAGAGAATAGACACTCCACCACAGAATCCAAGAAGATGCAATCTCTCTGCATGGGCACCACCTGACATTCTGCCACCTTACATTCCTCACTTCTGTCATCCAAGTCTCAGAATGTACATCTAGGTCACATGAAGAACTCTAACTGGAAGGAACTCTGGGAGTTATTATTAGCAGGATCATTGCTACTACACTGAGAATCTGAGTGTGTCTGAGAGGTATATGATGATGAGAAAGTTCAACAGGCTCATGTCCCAAAGATTATGGGTATCTGAGGCTTTGCAGTACTTAGAATAGAGTACTTGAGAGCCCTAAAGTCAAGAGACCCTGGAATGAAACATAGAAGGTGATAGAAAATATTGGGAAACTGGAAAATGCAACGGTTTAAAACAGAAAGAGAACTCCTTAGACTGTTATACACTCTTAGGATGGCCCATATGTAGAGAAAAGACTATAAACCCAGAATTTCCTTAATCCTTCCCAATTTCAACTATTCTCTCCCATAGTCAACATGTGTACACATACTCTGTCAGACGTTGTGTCTCAGTTGTTTTAATACTGTTTTGATGCCCCCATTTTCCATATGGGATCCCTGCCACAACTGTGTCTTTTGGAGACTTTCTTCTGTGGTCTTTTCAGAGAATGAATCTCCAATCTTCCACCTCACTTTGTGAGTGTAGTTGAGGATCTGGGGTCTATCTCCTACTTAAACAGACTTCCAGCCAATCTTCTGAGGCTTAGCCCCAGGTTTACTGCCTCTTTCCAGAAGGACTTGGTGCCAACAATGTCTGAATCTGCAGAGGGTCCTATGGTATAAAGGGATCCTTGGCTTTTCCCTAGAATTCCTTATCTGCTAGTCCAGAATTGGCCCAATTCTTTTCCATCTTCCAAAGTCTTGTTTTTATCATCTCTTTTCTCCTCCTATTAGTCCTTAAGAGTTTGTGCCCTCTTTTAAAAGTCCTCTTACCATCCTTAGTTTAGAGAGGTGTCAAGAGGGAGCAGATATGAATGGGTGTGCTCAACCTGCCTCCTTTCATCAGAAGCCCCAGCTTCAGATTTTGATCCCCATTAAATAAACTTCGATCACATTTGTTTGAGCATACTTTTCCTTAAACCTGTCCCGGAATCTTTCATATTCTAGACCTGGGTCTGAAAGCAGAATGGATAGTGTTCATCATCTAGGAAATGTGAAAAATGGTACTCGTCTCCACCACTTTCCATGAGGGTTTTAGGTATTTTAAAAGCCGAGGTGTTACCCAAAAGGAGGACTTGTCTTTAACTGCACACATTTTGGAAAGATCTTTCTTAGCCTAAGTATCTGCCCTATCCATGTTTAATCACATTGTTTATCACTCAAATGAATGGGTTGAGTGAGCAGTTAAGAGTGAGGGTCGGTGATCTTTCTATGGGAAATCATTTAATGCAGAGACTCCCAAACACCCACCTACAGAAGTCTCCACCAATCCGTAACAAAATGAACAAAACAGGGACACTGTATTAATGTCCATCCAGCTAAATGCTTTCAATGCATAAGGCTACTTTGTTATTAATCCTTCCCAACTATGGGGTTTAAAAATCTTTAAGGCAATGCTAGAAAGAGTGGATTTCAGTCAGGGCTTAGCTTTGCTGTTGTTTGTCCTTTCTCAGCAAAATAAAACATTACTCACTTCACATTGCCTAATGTTTTTTTTAATTTTACAGACCTATGAAATTCATAAGTCTGGGAGCTACAGGTGTAATAAAAGATCCCAGCGGAGGGAACTTTTTGAGTCATGGAGGGGGCGTGAACGGGGCCAGCAGTGGATAAACTGTTGAGTCAGCACAGAGTGCTATTGGTGCCTTCCCACGTCTGCCCACTGCATTCTTCTCCTTCACTCCCATGCAGTCCTGCAGGGGTCACATCCGGCTCCAAACACATCTCTTGTTGGCCACGCTGTCCAGACTTGAGGACTGCTGGTCTCCCATGACTGCTTGTTAAGAGGTATTCAGGGAAAAAGGCTGGAGGGGCATCACCCATCCACTGTGTGTCAGTGATTGGGGTATTTTTACCTCATGTTGGTCCCACATTCCGGACCTTCCTTTCTATATATGACGACTTGACACATTCTTGCTATGAAATCAATGTGACACAGGAGAAAGAGCACTGGATCTAGAGCCAGAGACTGGACACCACTTACAGCCATGTGACTAGGGGCATCTCTCTGAACCTCAGTTTCCTCATCTCCAAAATAAATATAACAGTGCCACGTTCACATTGTTGTTGTGGGAATTAAATTTTTAGAAGTGCATGTGTTTTAGTACATTCAGGCTGTTATAACAAAAGTACCATAGACTGGCTTAAACAACAAACATTTATTTTTCACAGTCCTGGAGGCTGGTTAAGTCCAAGATCAAGGCATCAGCAGATTTGGTGCCTGGTGAAAGCCCACTTCCTGGTTCATAGCCAGCTATCTTTTGGCTGTGTCCTCATATGGCAGAAGGGGTGAGGGAGCTCTCTGGGGTTTCTTTCATAAGGGCACTAATCCCATTCATGAGGTCTCCACCCTCATGACCTAATCACCTCCCTAAGGCCCCACCTCCTAATACCCTCACATTGGGGGTGAGGATTTAACCTATGAATTTGGAGGGGACACATGCATTTGGTCTATAGCAGTATGTGAAAGCCAGCATAGTCCCTGCATGTCAAAAGTGCTCAGCAAACGTTATTTGAATCTGATGATAGGAATATAAGAGGTGAGAGCAGTTCTTCCTTGAGACACCGTTTCCCTTTTAACATAGGATGAAATGTTGAGGCAGAAGAAATAGCGAATGGTGGAGTTGCAGCTATGAATGACAGGTTACTAGGAAGCTATGAAGCAGATTCTGACTCCTCAGCTTAAGCCCTTCAACCATGCCTTGCCTTCTCACTGTCTGCTCAAAACCTCCTCACAGTCCAATTCCCTCAGTCACTGACTCACTTGGCTTCCATCCTAACATTCATCTTCATGTCATAACACCTGGGATTTAATAATCTGGGCCTGGACTAGGCCTGAAAACCCACTGGACCTTACCTCCACTTGTTGCCAGAATCCTCCTCTCCGATTCTAGCCATAGGTTCCACACATCTACTCTGCTCCCACCCATGTCTCCTCTCTGTTCCCTGACACAGCCCATGAGAGCTGACCCGCAGACACAAGGACAGTATAACAAGAGAAATGAGAGTCACTAGCCTTTTGGTGGGCCTTCCTGCCAATGTGGCCAGCAAAGCCCTTCTTTTGGAGTCCAGCAAGGCCTTCCTCCAGCAGGTGCAGGTGGTTCTATCAGAGGAAACTGCCTGCCCAGGTGTGTTTAGTCTGATTCCTTGGTCTAAACTTAAGGTACCATAACTGGCTTATGAGGAAAATGTATCAGCTATAGGAACTAAAAAGCCACATTTTCTTAGCACATCTCAGTGTAGAATGAAAATGTTGACCCCACTTCATCTACAGGGTTGCTTATTCAATTAACAACTGTCTTTCCCACTAGACCTTGTCAGTTTTACTCACCATTGTATTCCCAGAACCTAGTACATAGTAATAATTAACAAACTTCTGAAGAATGGGTAAATAAATGAACAAATGAAAGAACACATGAGTGTGGGTGGATAGAATTCACCTCGACCGAAATAAAAGAGACGTTTTCTAGCATCACTGGAGGAGAGCAGAGGAGAATAGGTAGGAATATGGGAAAATTCTAAGGTACAGAGTTAGGAAGCTTACTTTTACTTTATCTGTTAATTGGGGGGTGAGGGAAGGGTGGCAAGGAAGAGGAGGGAGGACTGAGGAGAGAACTGAGAGCTGAAACAGGACTCACAGAGGGACTTCTGGGCAGCAGGGTAGCTCCGAGGATTCAATCACGATGCCAGGGGCAGCAGATGCCATCAACCAAGAAAGAGAACAGAACAGGAGGAAGCCAAACTCAGGGAAGAGTTCCGGGGAGTGGGGGGTGAGGGGGGCGGGTCAGACTTCAGAGAGATCTAGCCATCTCAGATCAACGAGAATCTATCATGCTCCTATTATGTGCTGGACCTTGCATTGAGCACAGAGAAAAAGAGAAATGCCCCTGACTTGGAGGAGCTAGAAAATGCACCAAATCCAAGGGAGTCATAGGTGCCTAGGTAAAACCACAGGAGGTCTCACACTATAGTTCAACTGGGAATGCAAGGATGCCAAAACCACAGGTGTTTTCTCTTCTCCCTCTCCTTTCGTTTTCTTTTAAATCAGAGATCACATTTCAGCTCCTTGTGCCTGTAGCCAGAATTCTTTTTCAGCAAGTATGACCTACAGGAGGCAGTCTTGGAATGCCACCTGGTGGGTCTTCAAGGTATTAAATATTTCGCTTCCAGAGGAAAGGGTTCTAGATTGTGATAGGAGAAAAATGCATTCATTCAGGAATATTTATTGCCCAAAAAATTGTAATAGGCACCAAGAATACAAATATATGCACTCAAGTTTCTTCCAATCTAATAAGAAAAAGTGTAATTGTTTGTTAGGACTTATACTAATTTCTGAGTTGAAAGCCTATATGAAAGCAAATTTAAAGGACAACTAACATGTATTGACTGAATCATAGTTCCTCATAGAAGAGAAGACAACATAGTACCCACTGTTAAATAGAAACTCCACTCCATCTATGTAAACTGTTTTTCTTCTGGGCCTACTCTCATCTCTAGCTCCCCAAATTTTACTCTGACCAGACACTACAAAACACAGCAAAACCCTGCATCTTCAAAGATGCCAGCAGGGGAGGCAATGATGAGCAGGGGAAAGAGAGCCAGATTGAAGTCTGTAGTCCTGAACTTGAGCGAAATAAAGCCAGGTGAACTTGAGCAAGTCTTTTTCTGTCTCTGAACCTCTGTCTCCTCACTAGCAAAATGGAAATTAAAATACCTACCTTTCGGGATGGTTATAAGGATTAAATAAAGTGGGAAACACTTTTCAAAGTGCTGATCAAGTTTTGGTTATTACTGTTAGTAGTCCAGAGAAGGCACCTTCGACAAAGGAAAAATGCATCCCTTTCTCACTGGTGAGCCATCACTGACCCAGGTAAATGAGAGAAAGGCAAGGTGAATGCAGAGGCTTTATCAAATATGTCTTTTGATTTTATAAATAATCAAAACTACATAGAAAAATTGTCTGTATCTGTGGCAGATGGACTCTACCTTTTATGATCACATAAAAAATATGAAGTACCTAGGAATAAATATGACCAAAATTGTGCAAGATTTTAATGAGGAAAAATATAAAACTTATTGAGAGACATTAGAGATAACTTAAATTAAGAGATATACCATATTCATGGATTAGAAGACTCAATATTGTAAAGATGTTGATTCTTCCAAATTGCTTATAAAATCAGTGCAATGCTAGTCAAAATCCCAACACATTTTCAGTGGTACTGACGACTTGATTCCCAAATTTACATGAAGATGCAAAGGGCAAAGAGCAGCCAAGACACGCTCGAAGAAGAAGAATACAAATGAAGGACTGGCAGTACCAAATATCGAGATTTGTTATGAAGCTATAATATTTAAAACAGTATCGATTGGTCCATGGGTCAACAAATAGACCAATACAATAGAGTCCAGAAGGAGAACTTTGTATTATATGAGCACTTGATACATAACAGAGGTGGGCAAAGGACAATGTTTTTAATGAGTCCTGCTGGGACTATTAGCTACCCATGTAAGTTAAACAGAAATCAATTCCAGGTATATTGAAGAACTTAACGTAAAAGGCAAAACTATAAAGGTTTCAGAAGATAAAACGGGAGACTATCTCCATGACTTTAGGGTAGGAAGTTTTCTTAAACAACTATAAAATGTACGAACTGTTAGAGAAAACGCTGATAAATTTTGACTACATTAAAGTTAAGAAGTTCCATTCGTCAAAAGATAGCACTAAGAAAGTGAAAAGGCAAACCACGTATTCATGACATATATAACTGATGAAAGGACTCATATCCAAAATATATAAAGAACTCCTTCAAATAAGTGAGAAAAACAGACAATCCAATAGAAAAATAGAAAAGATATTGGAACCAAATCAGCATTTTGCAAAAAAAAAAAAAAAAGAAATATAAATATCCAGTAACTTCATTACAGGGAAATGCTAGGTTACAACAACAATGATATAATGCTACACACCCACCAAATTGGCAAAACTTTTAAAAGTTTGATATTATTAAGTGTTTTTAGGGATATAGAGCAACTAGAATCCTCATACACTTCTATTGAGAATATAATTGGTACAACCCCTTTGGAAAACTATTTGGAGGTATCTACTAAATTTGAAGATATATACGTATATTTTCATTCCTAGGTACATACCTTAGAGAAACACACAAACATGTGCACCAGAAAACATGCACAAGAATGTTGAAAGCAGCATTTCTCAGGAGCCAAGAAACTGCAGACCACTCAAATACCCATCACAAATGTAACAGGAAAATAAGTTACAATATATTCATATAGGGGCAGGGTTGGAAAACTTCCTATAAAGGGCCAGAGAGTAAATATTTTAGGCTTTGCAGGTCTCTGCCTCATAAGCTTGGGGTTTTTTTAAAACAACATTATAAATATACAAAGCATTTTGAGCTCACAGGCCACAAAAAAACACACCACTGGCTGGATTTGACCCATGGGCCATAGTTGTCCAACTTCTGATATAGAGGAAAACTATACAGCCTTGAAAATGAATCAACTACAGCTACTTGCAACCCTGTGAATGAATCTTACAAACATAATGTTGAGCTAAAGTGACACAAATTCACACATACACACAAATCACACATATAAACATCACAAAAATATAATTCCATTTATATAAAACAGGCACAAGAATGCATAAATAGGGCTTAAAACCACAAAGAAAAGCAAGAAAATAGTTACCATATGAGTCAGGATCATGGATATTTCTGGTGAGAGAGGGGGTTGGGATCTGAAAGGGATCTCTGGGGCTCTGGCAATATTCTACTTCTTGACCTAGATGATGGTAACATAAGTGTCTGCTTTATCATTACTTGTAACTTGTATGTTTGTGTTTATTATTTGTCAAATTGTATGTTTATGTTTCACGCATTTTTCTGTGGGTGTTGCGTTTGGATGGATCATCAACTGAATTTGACAAAGACAATGGTGCAGGAAAGCACTGAAGAGAAAAACTGTGGGCAGACGACATACTGTTCAATAACGTGGGAGAGGATCTGAAGGGAAGAGGATGATGCCCCTAAGAATAGAGGAGGCTGGTAATGTCTGTCAACAAAAATAATCCATAACCAATCTATAAATGAAAATTTGGGGGAGTTTATTCTGAGCTGAAATCTGAGGACCATGGCCCGGGGCCTTTCTTCCCGAAGGAAGAAAGGGCACCAAAGAAGTGAGGTATACAGAGTGGTTATATACCCCCAAACAGGACGTTTCACATATGATTGAAATGTTCCTCCCACAATAGTCACAAGATTGCCCTGTCAGCACAGCACTTGATGGACACAGC